>NC_087461.1:27020208-27737083 GCF_036321535.1 Camelus dromedarius | reverse complement strand
TCAGTGCATGGTAAAATACACATAACATAAAACTGACCGTTGTTACCATTTTTAAATTGATGATTCAGCAGCATTAAATATATTCACAATATCATACAGCCATCACCATTATCCATTTTCAGAAATTTTCCATCACTCCAAACAGAAACTCCATACCCACTAAGCAACATACTACCCTCAGTCTCTGCTAAACTCTACTCTAATGTCTGCCGTTATGATTTTGACTTTTCTAATTATATCTTATTCTGTCTGTCCATCTGTGTCTGGACTGTTTCACTGAGCATAAAGTTTTCAAGTTTCATCCACTCTGTAGCATGTATTGGGATATCATTCCTTTATAAGGCTGAATAATATTGCATTATATGGATAAACAAAATGTGTATTCATTCATCTGTTGATGAGTATCTGAGTCCTTCGTTTGGGCTGTTATGAGAAATGCAGCTGAAAATGCTGGTCTTGGTATCTGTCCCTGTTGTCCATGCTTTGGGGCATACACTTCAGCATGAAATTGGCGGGTCATATGATGGTTCTGCATTAAACTATTTTAGGGACCTCTAAACTGTTTTCTATACCGGCCGTACCATTTCACATTCCCATCAGCACAGCACACAGTCCCAGTTACACAGCATCCTCCACCAAGCCTGCTTTCTGACCTGTTGCTGTTCTTGGTGTTTTTTTGGTATCAGCCACCTAGCGGGTGTGAAGTGATGTCTTGCTGCGTTTCGATCTGTGTTTCTCTGAGGGCTTGTGATATTGAACCTGCTGCCCGTTTGTGTCTCCTTTGGAGGAAGGTGTGTTCAAGTCATCTGCCCATATTTCAGTTGAGTTGTCCTCTGTGTTGGGTTGTAGGTGTTTATTATATATTCTAGATATAATCTCTTGTCAGGTACATGTCATTTACAAATACTCTCTCCAGTTCTGTGAATTGTCTGTCCACTCTCCTGACAGTGTGGTGCGCAGAAGAGCACACTTTGGAGGAAGTCCAATGTATCTATTTTTCCCTTCATTCCCTGTATCTTTAGTGACATAGCCAAAAAATGGTTGTCAAATCCAACGCTATGAAGATTTTTCTTCTAAAACTTTTAGTTTTAGCTCTTACATTTAGGACTTTGATGCATTTTGAGTTAATTTTTGTGTTCAGTGTAAGGTAACAGTCTGACTTTACTCTTTTGCATGTGGACACCAGGTTTTCCTAGCACCATTTGTTGAAAGAGAGTAACCAGTTTTGACTTTAACTTTGCTATCTTATTCTAAAATTCTTGTTTTTGAAAAAAAAAAAAACTATAGAACCATTTTTCCCATCTCATTGGTTCCCTTATGAGTGGGTAGAACAAATTTTGAAGTGAGGTTATTTTATTTTTATGAGAGATCTATTATTAAACATTTGGAAAATTATACTCTGGCTGTATAAATACTCACAGTCTATTAATTGCAGAATGCTCTAATTTCTTCTCTTGCCGTAAAGAGGGTTTACGGTATTTGAAATATTGCTGTTTGGATCAGGTGACTATTGTCCATTGGTAGATTGGGATGGTAGACAGACTTTAAAAAACAAACAACAGCAAAAATTCCTTACTGGCAGAGAATGTGTGTCCATTGGTTCTTCACTCTTCTCCCAAGGTACATAACTAGGCAGATTTTTCATTCTGAGACTTCCCTAGAGGGATCTTCCCACCTAAAGGGTACTTTCTATCTGTACTGTGAAAGATAACTTGATCTCAAAGATGTTTAAAAACTAAAATAGAGAAATGTACAAGACCCAGTTATGTCTCTGTTGATGTTTTGTTGTTTTGTGGTGGTATGTGCAGTATGGTTTCATGAAATGATTTAAAGCTTTCAGATCATGAGACAAGTTTAAAATTACTTTTTGTGAGCAGTGGACACAAATTGGTATTAACCAGAAAGATACTGAGGCACTGTGTTGATTTCTAAAATGTCTTTGTGTCAGCAAAGCACTGGGCAAGTTAGTCTCTGCTCTCAAGGAGAAGGCTTAGCGTGGACACCTGTAAAATCCATGGCTGTAATAAACTGCAGACATCCAACCAAAAGAACAGCATCACAGGCAGAGCAAGATTCATTTCCTCAGGGCAGATTAGCAGTTGGGGGGGTGGGGTGGGGAACAAACCGCAGGTCTAGGCCTGAGTAAATATCTCTCTTAAAAAATGTTTCTCATTTAAATGAAAGAATACTTCTTTAAGGAAGAGAGATGTACAAAGAATAGCACTAATATAAGGAGGACAGGAAACATCACACAGAAGCAAATAGAGAGACTAGACTGAAGTGGCAGCTTTGCAGGCGGTGAGTTCTGCTCAGCTATCTCATGTGGCAGCCAGAAGAGACAGACCCGTGGTCAAGGGAGCAAATGCCAGCTCTTCGGAGGAGTAAACCAATGCTATGCTGACTGCCAATAATTCTGAGGATAATACCAGTGCGCTCTAAATGGTTCAGTATTGTAAGGCACTTGTTTGTAAAAGAAATCGATAACCAGGTTACTTGGTGTGGGTTTTTAAATAAGAATTAGAGGCCACCCCTTGGAGTGTATGTATGTTGATAAAAACCAGATTGTAGATTCATTTGCTCGTCTCTCCTTTAATCCAAACTCGCTCCAAACACAAAGGTGACATATGGGACTGGGAATAAATCAGGTGAAAATAGAAATGGTTACTAGTAACTAAAAAAAAAAAAGAATACTAACTTACACCTTTGTTTAAAGCAGAATATTACACTTATGTCTTAGATACAGATTGAACTATTATTTAAATGGCCTTTCATTTTATTATTTCACTCTTTCTTTCCTAAGATTCCACAGACACTTACACACAGAAGTCCAAACTAAAAACAAACAAACAAACAAAAACACCATTTACTTACATTACTGAGGTCTTTAAGAATTGATTAAAATTTGGTTTAGGTATTTACTTTTGCCAAAACTAAATCCTGGGAGACCTGTATGCCATAGGAAGACGAGCTGAATTCACGTTTACCTCAAATACTTGTCAAAACGTCAAACTTGAACTCGTTTGACAACAAAAGTGATGATTAACATTTTCTTTTGCATGTCTTTCTACCTTTTCTAGCTATTTTCTTAACCAGACCTGCTTGTATTTAAAAAAGATCAAAGGCGTAACCAAAATAAAGAAAAACTGCACGATTTCATTCTGAGACTCACTCAAGCCTCAGTAAGGCAGATAGTTTGGAGGCAGCTCTGCTGTTATCAGCATGAATCTGTGCTGTGGGGACACTGGCTCACTCAGGGTCTTTCCTGGTGACTGAAGACAGGTGCCATTTCCATTCAAAATTGACTTTCAGAAATTGTTGCAATAAAATGCTAGATTTTTAATGTATCATTTTGCTCCTTTGTTGTTTTAGTTGCATGGTCTGCTATGTATAAAGTCATCATGAGGAAAAACAAGAAGCAAAAGTTTATAAACATGATCATTTTGTCCCCAAACCAAGGAGAAAAGTGCCAATCTTGGGATTAAAATCACGCATTATATTAATTTCCTCTGCTTTCAGTTATAGCATTGTTTAGGGTTCTTCTTTCCCCTCTGGCTTTCGTGGGAATTGGGTTTCTTTTTTTACATTTGATACACCATTTAAAACGTTACCCATAACCAACATTTGAATTTCATGGTGGTTTCCATTATTTTGTTTTGAAAGATGTTATGGTCAAAATTAAAATCAATTTCGTTTTAGAAATTAGAATCTATCAGTGCAAAAGGACTTTTCTAAAGGAAACCACTTGAGAAGGATAGTTGATAGTTACATTCACCAAGAAAATTAATTCAATTCAAAATTAACTTACAAATTCTATGTGCACAGTATTCTGTGAGACAGCAGGGAATCTCAACACTGAGAAAATCATACTGTTTCATAAAAGTAGAAAGAGAAGTCATTAACTAAGCCAAAAAATAAAAGAAGGCAGAGCAAAGTGGGCGCCAGACCACCCCACGTGAGATAAGCCCGCGATCTCCGCCCTAGGTCGCTGCTGGGCTGCTACGTGGACAGCCAAGGCTGGCGGGTCACGGGAGGCGCTAGTTAGCTTCCGTAGCGTTCAGAGACATGTCCGTGGAGGGCACAATGCTGAATCTTCTGGGCTGACTCAGGGATGGAACAGGAAATCCCAGGTGGTCAGATGGTTTAAATAAATGCAAGTTGGAAAGCGTGCCTATGCTCGTGAAACAATGAACTCCATGTGACTGTGACACTGAGAACGGGTGTGAACATGGAAGAGAAGACTGGGGGTGAAGGAGAGGTGTGTGGAATGGTAATTTGAATCTACATTGTGCCACACATTATAATTTTTTTCTAGACCATGAAGAGATTTTAGAAGCTTTTAAGTAGAAAAGAGACACAATCAGATATTTATGCGTTAGAAAAGTTAATAAAAGCAAAATGTGGGATATGATGGAAGAGAAGAAATAAAGATTATACTGTGAACTTAGAAATCTTAAAAAAACTCTTGTGAAGCATAGTTGAGTCACAGCAGTGCTTCAGGTTCTGTCGCACAGCAAAGCAAGTCACTTTCTCCTTTTGCAGATGGTGTTCCTTTATAGGTCTATTGTTTTTTAGTCTCTGTTTTATTTATTTCCTACCAGATCTTTATTATTTCTTTCCTTCTGCTGAATTTAGGCTTTCTTTGTTCTTCTTTTTCGAATTCGTTTAGGTGGAGGTTCAGTTGTTTATCTGAGACGGTCTTGGTTTTTGAGGAAGGCCTGTATTGCTGTAAACTTTCCTCTTAGGACTGCTTTTGCGGCCTCCCATAGATTTGGTGTGTTTGTGTTTTCACTGTCATTTGTCTCAAAGTATTTTTTAATTTCTTCTTTGATTTAATTGTTGACCCACTGGTTTGTTAGCAGCATGTTGTTTTATCTCCATGCAGTTGTTTTCTTCTCATTTTTCTTTCCATGACTGATTTCTAGTTTCATGCCACTGGGTCAGAAAAGATGCTTGAAATGATTTCTATCATCTTAAATTTGTTGAGGCTTCTTTTGTGTCCGAGTACGTGGTCTATCCTAGAGAATATTTCATGTGCACTTGAAAAGATGTATATTCTGTTTTCTGGGGATGTAAGGTCCTGAAAATATAAACCAGGTCCAACTGTTCTATTGTGTCATTTAGTATCTCTGCTGCCTTATTGATTTTCTGTCTGGAAGGCCTGTCCAATGATGTTGGGGGTGTTAAAGTCTCCTACTATTATTGTATTCCCATCAATTTCTCCTTTATTTATGTCTGTTAGTGCTTGTTATACATATGGTTGTGAGATTATCATTGTAGTTCTGTCCACACCTCCCACCATGGACAGCACAGCTGAGACTGGAGCCCCAGCCTCATCCAGAAACAGCTTTTCATTTGACTGTATATATAAATAAGTGAATACAGATACACCTATGCACACTGTATTTTGTGGAGAAAACATACACACAAAAATCACCCACATATGAAAACTAAAATAGTCCTTTAAAAATTATAAAAAGGATATTCTTGTCAAGTAAATCATCTTTCTATGTGAAGTTTACCTATTTCAAAAAAAGGGTTAAACATTGACATAACCTACAGAGTTGTTGATGCGGAAAATGTAAGCATTAGGTAATAAGAATTGTTAAAAATTAATTTCTTGAAATTTATGGTGTGATTTTATGGTGAGATAACAGGATCTGTAAATCTAATGACATCCAAACAGCATTAAGTGAGGAAAAGGATCCCAGTCGTGAATACGCACATGCTTACTATTCTCTGGCAATCATCAGTTGCTTACTGTCTGGCCTCAGTGACTAAGGTTGGTTATAAATCTGCAGCTAAAATTCTGTCCATTTTCGCCAAGGAACTGTATGTGGCACATAACAAAACGTTGATGTTAGTAATTAGTATAATTTTATCGATATAATAAATATAATACTTGACATGTCCCCAGAGTGCAAGATATTGATTCTACATACAAACTCAAAATGACATATATTTGTGTGGCATAACTTAAAAGGAGGGCTAAACGTAGCTCTTTTTTTTAACCTATATTATTTTATTTATTTATTTTTTTAATTGAAGTATAGTCAGTTCAAATGTGTCAATCTCTGGTGTACAGCATGTATGTATGTGTATGTATGTCACACACATACATACATATATTCGTTTTCATATTCTTTTTCACTGTAGGTTACTGCAAGACTTCAAATATAGTTCACTGTACTATATAGAAGAAATTTGTTTTTATCTATTTTATATACAGTAGTTAATATTTGCAATTCCCAATTTATTCCTCATAGCTCTTATTTATTCACACACACTGAATGTGCAATTACTGTTAATGTTTTCACTTTCTTGATCTGATGGGGAAAACTGATATTATGGTCAATTGACTAAAGGGTATTGTTTTGTCAACATTCATCAATTTCAAGAAAATTTAGAGTCAGTAACTATGTCTTTCATACAAATATTCATATACCTAACACAAGTGCTCTGAATTACATAGGATATATGAACACTATATTCCTTTTGCTGTTTGTTTACCCAGGATAATTTTTCTTAACTTTAAATTTGCAAGGTTGAACATTATACTCAGCTACGGATATCTCCATATTATCTTGAATTTCCTTCAAGGCTTGATATTATCAATGAAAACTCAGGGGAGTCTGGTGACCAGTTAAAATAGGAAGCCAAGATATTTATTTTGAAGACAGGAGAACATAGAACTTTGTAAACTTGCTTCTCAAGAAGCAAAATTATTAACAGTATTTTCATCCCTTCCAATTCTCCAGTTTTTAAGTGCAGCTGTTGAAAATGTTTTTTTTTTTTGTCTCAGAAAACTATAGGAATAATTAAATTAAACTTATTTAAATATAAAATAACCAGTTTCACAATGGCCCCAAATTTCCATCGTAAATGCTAATTACCATTCAGCTAATTTAATATATTTCTAAGCTTTAGTTATACTTTCTGAGCTTCAAATATTTTCCATATGCCTACTTTATGCTAGGGCATAGTATGTCTTTTGATAAACGCTTGTTCTGAGCATGTACACATTGGCAATTGGTTCTGTATTTTGTGCTCTGTGCCTGTTGCAAAAAAACCTTGATTATCCTGCTTCGAGCCAGACACGGTTCAATGAATGCCAAAGGCAAATGACTATAGTATTTTAAAATAGTAGGATTTTTAGGATTATAATATTTAGGTTTAATTTATTTTCTCCATCGATTTTCATTAGGAAACTGGTAATGGGAATGACAGAATTCAGGCGTTAAAAAAATCAAATTAACACCCTGCTGATTGCAATAAAGAAGTAAGAAGTAATCCAATATCTACACCTAGATAAAGAAGTTCACATCAATTAAAGTGACATTATATATAAAACCAAAGGTCGGTTCTGCTGAACACATTTGGCCCATTAACTCACATTAGAAAGCTGTGGTTGCCTAAGTAGTATTGCTCTGGACTTGTAAAGGCCTCCAAAGCCAGTTAAGGCGACAGGAAAAAGGGGGAAAAGAGCAACCTAGCAATTTTCAGCAAGGAGCACAGTCATCAGAAAGCTGGGGCCGCCTTTACCCCATCACAAGTTAAACCAATTTGATTTATAACAATGAAAGCACTTCTGCTGTACTTGAGTTACAGCCTGTCCGTTTGTAAACATCCATACAACAGATGCCAGGCAGGTGACAAGCAGCAGAATAAAGCGTTAATGCCAAGCAAAGGAAATCCTGCCCTTCGGTGAAATTCTATCAGCTTATTCAATTAAGCAGTAGAAGGTCGGGTAAGTATGAAAACTATAAGCAGATGCATTCAATAAGCGAGGAGAGAAAAACCATATCCAGGAGGCTGTGTTCAGTAACCTTTATTTCAGATATCCTTGGAAAGTTGTGATTTGGCTTTGTAGGTGTCTGTTCAGGGAGCTTTACTCACATAGATGCTGTACATTACAGTCTTTGACAAAACATCAGCGGGAAACCTTACGGATGTACCTGAAAGGAAGAGTTCAGCCTTCCCATTTCCATTCATAAACCATTAGAAATTAAAACTGCCTTCTGCAAATTGTACGGCTAGTCAGTGTGAAGGGAAACAAACTCGGCAAAGTAGCTGGACTTAGCTCCATTCAGTCTATAAATTCAGTAACATACGCTCGTCCAGCCAAAACGATTTTTAGAATCTCCACACACGTTACACATAATTCCTCCTGTTTCTATTTTCAAGCAAAGAGAAAAATTATTTTACACGGTATAACTGTGAGTAAATACTTTCCAAAATTAGTAAGGAAGTGCAGAGTGAATCAAGCTTGATTACATGAAATAGTGGACAAAATCCAACTCAAAAAAATTAACACCTCTTGGACTCCACTTAATTAAAAAATGGGACAACAATCCCACCTGATGTCTCACAAGGTTGATTCAGGGTTTGAGGAAAATCTTCCTACAATGCTTTGAGAATTAGAAAACTTCATTCTATAAAATTTGATTTGAAACAATACCAGTTTACTGGAGGTGAGTTAAGTACCATACAGAGCCCGCTGACATAGGCAGTACGCGTCATCTAAGTCAACAAAGAGGAAATGGTTTCAACTTGACGAGGTCACAGAAGCCGTTCTGTTTGCCAGAGATTCTCTCTGGTTCTGGTCCATCCACACGTTAGTTAGTCACGGCTTGAACACACTTATTTTTCTGAAAGGGAGAAATCTCCAGTCAAAAGGCTATTCTCAGAAGTAAAGACATGGCCAAGAGTTTGGCTTCAACACACTGAGTGAAGAGCAAAATGAAACAAGACTGTTGAGTCATTTTTGCAGCAGAGTTATGGTACCCAGAATTTGGAAGAGAATGGAGGATAGGTTTTCTAGTTTAAGTCTCTATCGTACGTATAAATTACCCCTTTAAAGTTGAAGAGTATACACTTTGTGTAATTCAGGTGTCAATGATAACCTACGTGTGACTGCATTTCACAGCAGTATAAGCCGTATGAGTTTAACACAGGGGGATAATCAGACAAATAACTGATCAACACTGGAACGAAAAGCAAACAAAGCTGATAGACGTTTGAAAGGAGAGAGTCAATGACACATTGTTTCTGGCAAGGGCCCTTGGTTAAATGATCCATAAAGAGCATCCAAGAGAAACTGTACATTTTATAGAAGAGTGGGGAGTGGAGATAGTGGAGAAAGATGAACTCTGCTCAAAACAGTATGACTAAGAATAAAGTACCTCCCACCCAAGATGAGTGTGCAAGAAAATTACAAAACATGTGAGGAAAGTTAACTGTGTGAGATAATAAAATACTTGTATACACAGGCATTCTGAAGTTGAATTCACCGTAGAAAATATTAAAAATATGGCAATCTGTATTTGACTTTAAAATGAATACGTTAAGAATTCTCAGTGGAATTTTTAAAAAGAATACATCCTGTGAAAAAGAGCAGGAGATTCTGAAATAATAACACACAAAAAGAATGACATACCAATGGATATAAATATATACATAATTTAGAAATGAAAATTATATTCTAAAAAGAAGCATAAATAGAAGAAATATAATGAAAGAGAGAATTAGTAAACTCAATAATAATAATAAGGAATTTATCCAGATAAAGAGATTGAAAAATCAAAAGTTCAGATGAGACAGCCTCTAATGTGTTTGATAGAAGCTCCAGAAGGAGGACAGGAAGCGTGAAGGAGAAGCACATTTACAGAGAAGATGCACTCACTCAGCAAGTGGTTACTGAGGGTCCACTTGGTAAGTCCCTATTATAACCATCAGGACTGTTTCAGCAAGAAAAAGTTGGCAATTCCTGCACTACTTTTATATTTGACATTATGCCTCAACATTTCCAAAACTGAAGAAATACCTGAGGACTCTCGAAGTACAAAATAAGTGCTGAGCAGAAAAAATAAAATGAATCCACACTCAGACACACTGATGACATTTTTATTGTTTATTAAAAAAGTCCCTTAAAATTGTTTAATTTGCAGTAAGAGGACTCATATCTTCCCCTTTATTATCTTTTCCTCTAGGTTTTCTTTCACTAGCTTGAGATTATTTCTTTAAGAGAAAATTTTAAAGTATTATAATTTGTTAATTTTATCTGTTTTTCCTCGTTTTCTAAATCACCATTTTTGTTTTTTCTTTATTAATTTCTTTCCCTGATACATGTTTTCTGACCTTTTATTTACTTCTTGGGATGAATAATTAACTTATTATTCTGTTTTATTAAAAAATATTGGCAGCCCTGAAATTCCCAGGCTGTAAGGTTTGGCACTGCTGCGCCAGTGTTCAGGGGGGTGTGTGTGTGCTTCTCATTATCCAATTTCTTAATCCTATAAAGTTTTGAAACCTTTTTAAGCTTTTCCAAATGGCAAATTATAAGTTGTTTATTAAATTCTGGTTTTATTTCCTTACAGTAATTTCTGTCTTTGAAATGAATTGAAAAAACTGAAGTATAATTATATTTTGTTGGATTTTAAAACAGAAGTGTATTTACAGTTTAGAAGGTACAGAATTAGGGTTTTTTTTTTATCAAAACAATAATTATTTAGGCCTTCTATAATTTAACAATCTCCTCCTTTATCCACAAAATCTGTTAAAAATCAGAAATACTAATTTTGTCCTTTTCACAAATTTTGATTTTTATGTTTAAAGAGAGATATTTAATAAAACACCATTTTTAAATTACAAGTTGTACATTTACTCAATTAAAACTTTCTTCTTTTTTAATACACTCACAATCACAGCTACCTGCTTATTATTCTAATTTAATATTTTCTGCATGTGCTGAGGGAGTCTCATTTACAACATAACATATGAAATATTTTAACAACCTAAGAGTCATGGTTTTTAATTGTAGAGTCTTTTGGTTTTTCATATTTTCTTCAAGATGCCTTGTCTATTTTTGTCATATTACACTTCCTCTCATTTTCTGTTTTTGCTGCCTGATTTTAATGAAGATATTATTTAATTATTTAGCACTTTAAGTTAAATTTTATAAAATAAAATAAGATTTTTAATCAATGCCAACAAAAACATGAAATACACAAGATTACCCTACACAAGGTTACAAATCGAGTCAACTGCTGCCTCTTCCCAGCTTTTTATGTGCTGCAGTTGACTTTGTATTGCCTTTGAGTTCACACTCAGTTTTTCATTCTTAAATTATAGTATATTTATTGTATATAAACTCCCTCCACTGATAATTTTTTTGATCTACCCCAAATTCACTGTTCAAAAAGCATTACCTGGTAGCAAGCAGGATTATTGATCTGAGTGCATGACTACAACCCTCATCTTTGTAAGGCCTCGGTTGTGTACTTTTTAGGAAACAATTTCAACATATCATCACTAGAATTAACTAAAATTAGGAAATTAGTTCTGAACTTGAGAAAGTTATAATTGAACAATTGTGAGGGAATATAAATAATAGCTAAACTTTTCTGTCTGCCAGGCGGTGTGCTAAACACTTTGCATGAATGTGATCCCTTCAAAAATATATACAGAAAAACAAGTGCAAAAGCAGTAAGAAATACAAAGGAAGTATTTCCTTTACATACATATGATTTCCATTCATTCTACAGTGTAGATTTTTACCCCTGTCAGACCTCCTTTAAATTCAGGCATTTTATTAAATGTTCTGAAATTTTTTTTACATTGATTTAGAGTTTTTATTTATTAATAGTACTTTCGTATTCATGTAAATCTTCTAAAAGAAAATTTTAATATAATAAGAAGTTTAAAAGTTATTCTTTCTGTATTTGAAATTTTGAATCCTTAAAGTATTATAAAATGCCTTACGGAAGATATACTGTATATGGAGAAATTAAAATCTTGTTTAATCAAGCTTATCTCTTTTTTGTTTGTTTTTATGTTTTTTTTTTAATTAAGACACCCTTACATGCAAAGCAAATGGAGATATTCTCTTACTGAAATTTTTGATCTGTAGTCAAGTTTGTAACATAAGGGAGATTCAAATGGCAGATTCAGTGTCAAATATGAGGGGGTTTTGTGGTTCAGTCTTATTTTTATTAACCACAAACCAGCCCACACCTGCCAAAACAGAAGCTAAAAAGGCAGATGGAGGAAAAAATGTTCTAGACCAAGGTGTAGATGCCAGGTCTGTTACAGGATTTCCCACGCCCCGCAGGCCCCATCATCCTCCCACACAGGGATTTCAACAAATGTGGCTTAGTCCTTCAGGAAACTGGCTCTAATACCCAATTTATTGCTGTTATTTTCTTCTTTGTAAAATATAGAGCAAACCTAAAAACAAAATACCCTCCTCTACATTTTTTTGGGGAAGTTAAAAAAAGGGGCTTTGTAATTTTTAATAAAAAGATCTAGGAAGCAAGCTGAAACTAACATATTTGCTCATTTCTGAGATTTACAACCTTTATAAAGAAAGCCAGAAGAGAGCCTGAACTAACTTCTGTTGTGTAGTGTGCAATAGAATCCATGAGCCACATCCATATTAAGAGGAAAACAGTAAAAAAAAAAAAAAAAAAAAAGGATTTAGCAAATAAACAAAAAAAAATCTATGTTATTTAATTTATCTAAATATTTATTAAATTCTGAATACTAGGTGATTGCTTTCATATTTTTTTTTTCACTAGAGAAATTAAATATAATTCAATAGATTTTTAATATAATGAGATTTTTTGATATGTTAGTTTTGAAAACATGATTTACATTAGGTGTAATAATTTCAAATATAATGATGAAAATCAAGAAAAACTGATTTTCTTTCAATTCTGTCAATAATTTCTTTCTCACAATAATTAAAATTAATTGTATTACTAAGGCTGTAGATTAACAAATTCTCTCACTTTTAGTGTGAGGTTAGGACATGATTATCTATTCTGTGTAATAGAACAGTTAGCTATTTTATGTGATATATGTCCGACTACTTTTAGAAAGATTTAATCATGTACTTTAAACATTGAATATTTGTTTTTATTTATTGATATCAAACTTTAAGGATATAATTTTTGCAACTATGTATTTACTGCTTTCTGGTAACAGTTACAGTTGTATACAGCAAGTACTACAACAGAGGACATTACACTGTAGCCCAAGAGTTTAAAAAAGAGGCAAAAATGGTCTCAGCCTTTTAATCAGACATGCAATCTTCATACAAATGAGAGCACTTTACTGGGACCTTGAAGAATGAATATAAATGGACATAGAGTAAATAAAAAATGATTAAAGCAGATAGACCAGGAAAAAGTAACAGTAGCACTGTATGAAAGAGTGCACATCTTTTAAGGAACACAGCCAGTTCTGTGCGTGATGGCCATGTCGGCTTGTGAATGAAGTGGCAGATTACTGAGAATGACCCTGGACATCATCAATGAGTTTGTATTTTACTTTCAGACTATAGGAAATAAGTAGATAGTTTTCCCTAGAGTACTATGTATATACTTCTGCATTTGAGATAGACATTTTGGGGATCCGTTTAGGAAAAAAGAAGCAAAAGGACCAGTCAAGGCCATTCCAATAACGCAGGCACGATGTTCTGAATGTCTGAATGAACACAGCAGCAGTGACATGGAAGACAAACAGCAGACTAGAAAAATGATTCAAGGTGGAACAATAATTTAGTGATCTGATTTAGAAAGAAGAGTCAGGGGATATTCCCAGCTTCCCCGGTGACTTGCTTGATAGTGTCAGTAGCTGAGATGAGCACTGCCGTAAAAGGAATAGGCTTATTTGCCAACATGAAAAGCTTGCCTCTGAACATGTTAAATTTGAGGTGCAGGTAGCGAAGGCAGGTGGCGATGGTGGGAAACCCTGATAGTGACTGACACTAAGTTTACACGAGGAGAAGATTTAGGGAATGAGCAGGAAGTTGTGCCTGTTGCCCTAAAGAATTCAGAGGTGTGGTTTTCTGGGGTTACCAGGGTACCCTTAGTGGGGTGGTACCGTGTCACATTCTGCAGATGAGACAATTTTTACAGTGATGTGCTGCCTCTAAATCATTATGCTAACCAGACTTAGCAAACTTCCATTGGTCCTGCCACCTACTCATCCAAGCCACCAAAATCCAGGAGACAAAGTTCTTCATCACCACCTTCAGAAACAGCCACAGATGTGCTTTTGAAGGTACTGAAGGCCCTCTAACCCATCTGTTTCTTAAGGCCTTAATGAAGGAATTACATTCTAGAGCCATGTTATCAACACGGACAATGGGTGGATGAGAAGATCACACATGATAAATTCAGTCCAATATTTCTATTGTCTCCAGATTTTGGGTGCCCTTCTCTACATTATACCAAGTAAATCTGACAGCTCAGTTTCACTTAAAGCATGCCACTAATGATCATATTCATAAGGTCTCTGCAGATGTAATTAAAGTACAAGTTAGATGAGGTCATGCTGGAGTAGGGTGGGCCGTAATCCAGTGTAATTGGCATCTTCATAAGAAAAGAAGAGACATAGACACACGGTGGTGGGGAGAAGGGCATGTGAGGACGAAGGCACAGATCAGATTCTGTATCTACAAGTCAGGGAATGCCGAGGATTGCCAACAGTCCCTAGACACTAGAACAGGCAAAGAAGGACTTTCCCCCAGAGAGACAAAGACCCTGGGCTGTTGGAACCTTGATTTCAGACTTCCGGCTGCCAGAGCCATCAAAGAGGTGACAAGGTAACTTGTTATCCAGAGCAACTGTATAAGACAGTATTATTTACACATTAAACTTATGTTTTAGAAAAACGATTTCTTGACACAGATAGAAAATAGCATAGAGATATAACTAAACCATCCTAAAATGCATTTTAAAAGACAATATGCCAAGATATCGTTGGTGCTAACTTTGGATGATGGAGTCATTGCTAAGCTTTTTAATTTTCTCTGCTTTTCTTAACTCTGGGGATACTTTTCTAAATACGTTTGTAGCACTATTTGTGTTTTAAAAATGTCGAGTGATTGCAAATACTAACACCTATATACAATATAGATAAAAAAAACAGATTCCTTCTGTAGAGCACAGGGAATTATGTTCAGTACCTTGTAGTAATCTATAGTAAAAAAGAGTATGAAAGCAAACGTACGTATGTGTATGTATGACTGAAACATGATGCTGTATACCAGATATTGACACATTGCAACTGACTATACTTCAATTTTTAAAAAGCCAAGTGAAATCTAGAAATTGGAAAAAAATCATATTGCAAAAGGAGACAGTGAATAAATTTGGAGCCCTATTTAGTTTAGAATCAATAAATTAAAAAAGCAAAACAGCAACATCAACAAATATCCCACCCACTTACGAAAAAAGACAAATGCGGGCGGAGAAAGCGTTGAATAATGAAGTGTTGTAGTCACAGAAAGGGGGGGAAATGCCACTTCTTGACTTAAAGTTGCCCTAATCTAATTTAAGACTAGTTTTTCTTAGCTGTAAGGTACAAGTTTGCCAAAATGAAGTACTGATTTGCTACCTAGAATTTACTCTATGACAAAACACAAAGAAGGTTATTTACATGAAGATCGAATGATTTTTGTGTAAATTGTGAAGATAATAAATCTTTCCATGAAATTATGGATAAAGAGCTCCAGGCCCAGTTGGTGGTTCATTACTGTAATGACCTCCTGCTCCCTGCACACCCCGTCTCTCCACTTGGAGTTGGCAGTTGCGTCCCTTCAAGGATTGAGTCTTACAGTGAAGCTTCTGTGCATCTTTGCTCTGCTGGCTAGTAGGTCACTCTCCTTTTGGAATGAGGAGGCAGCTGGAAGGGAGTTGTCCCAAGGGAAAGGGAAAATTTTCAAATCTGAGCTGGCCGAGCATTAGTGTGAACCAGAGTGGGCTGCAGACACAGTCTGACTGCAGGTGAACAGAAGCAGATCTGCAAGCCCTTCTGTCAGACCTGTCCCAGCAGGTGCCACGCACAGGCAGTCCTGTCCTGTGCCAACTGAGGGGATGGAGCAGAGCGGGGGGACTGGGCTGTCACTCAGAGCAGGGAGTGGGCTTCTCTGCACATTTTCCCTTCCGCTTCCACCTCTGGATTTCCAGTAATGTATTCAAATTGATCTGGATTTATATTATCAAACCACAGTGGTTATGTGTAAACAGATTTTTCTTTCATGCACAATGTGCTGGCTTTGTATTCCCAGCCCAATGATGTCTAAAGATGCACTTAAATTGACAGAAAATGCAGTTAATCATCATCTGACCACATGCCTACTGCAAGAAAAACATGGAAGTAATTGAGAGAGGAGATCCTGCAGATACAGAAAGTGCAAGTATTTGAGTTTAAGATTTATTAATCCAATGGCAGTATGAGAAGCAGGGCAAGAATGGGTCAGTGCTTCAATCAGAAATCTTACAGAAACAAGTAAGTTTCCAAGTCACTCAGAGAAAAACCTCACATGGCCAGCTAATGCATGGCCTCAGACAACCTCGGGGTGCTGTCTTCTCGACAGTGGTGGTGCCAGAACCTAGCTCTGAGGTGCTGTGATGATTTAATGAGCCAGCAAATGAACTGACTCAGAAGAGTACTAGTATATGTTCAGAGTTATTGGTGGTTAACAATATATTCCTTTGGGGAAACAGCAGTCTTTTGTCCCAGGAACATTCCCAGTGGTTCTCCCCAAAATGACCACTGGGATCTGCTAACTGCTGTGGCTTTTTCTCTCAATACTACACTGTACTATACTAAACAGCTGTTTCTTGATTCAGCGATTTTCTTTTTTCCTTCCCTATATGAGAAGGGTATGGACCACCTGACTAAATCATCTCCCAAACCTCTCTTCGCTGTTTACTGCACTTGTTACTTTGTAACTTTAAGTAACACAAATCTCACTGTATCTGTTCCAAGTATATATGGTTGTGAGACAGGAGGGAGTGGAGCAGGGCACAACTGTTATCTCTCTAAACAGACTAGCTTTCACTTTACTGTGCCTCGATCTTGAATTCCTTCCTGCAGGAGACAAGAACCAATTTTCAACAATTGCTTCCTGCTTTGTAAAAGGAGGGTGCCACTGACTTGTTCTACTTGGCTGTCTCCACACAGTCCACTTCCCCAATTCAGTCATTTGTGCTTTTTCTTTCTTTCAGAGTTTGTTAAAGAAGGTCAAATTGATCATCACTTGTGATAAGACTGCAAAGTACTTTTTAAAAAATTGAAACATAGTTAGTTTACAATGTCACATCAATTTCTGGTGTATAGCATAATAGTTCAGTCATGTACACACATATACTCATTTTCATGTTCTTTTTCGTTATAGGTCACTACAAGGTATTGAATACGGTTCCCTGTGCTGCACAGAAGAAACTTGTTGTTTATCTATTTTATATATGGTAGTTAGTATCTGCAAATCTCAAACTCCCAATTTATCCCTAATGTTTTTCTTACAATCCCCACAACCACCAGCAACTTTGCCGGTTCCTCAGCACCAGCCCCTGCCTGATCCAAGCCAGAACCTCAGCCAGAATTACAACTGGACCCAAAGAAAGATCAACCTCAACAGTCTTGTCATCCAAGTTTTTCTTTTCAGAATGGTCAGATTGATGAATCTCTGATACGTTTTCTGCATCATAGAAGCAGGTCTCTGTAACAATGCTCAGCTTCTTGCCCGATACCAGAAATTGGCAAATGTCTGCAGATTAAAAAATGTGCACAGTGATAATCGGTTCACTTTTCTTCAGCTCTTTTTCCCCTGACTCTCAAATCCTGGCTGCCTCTGGAATAAGACTTCCACAGTGTCCACAGTATCTGGAATTCCACTGATGGGGCCAACTGTGCATTTGTGGGGCCCATCGAAAAATGAAAATGAGAAACTGTACCAGCAGAGCTTAAACTGAGCACAGGGGCCTCCCAAGAGTGGGGTCCCATGTAACATCATAGGTCCCACACCCTTGCTCCTGGCCTGGTCTCTGGATTCAGGAAGCACCGAGAAGCAGTCTAAATAAATCTACTTCACCTCTCCTTCCTCTCACTCATTTTAAATTGTAACTCACTGGAGAGCTGTAGGATATCTCATGTATTTGCCAAGACACAATTGTTTATTTTTTTTCTTGTATGCCAGTGTATACCTGTATTTCAATTTTACCTTTTGTAAACATAGAGCTTCTGATTAAAATGAGCCAGGATGAGTTTTTAATATTGCTTTCAGAATGATTTATATTCACCATCTCCATCTGTTGACCAAGGAAGTATTAAAAGTGTTAGTCTCCAAAAGAATGGGAATAAAATTTTCAAAATATCAGAATATGCAGCTATGAAATTATGTGCATATGAGGGAACTTCAGAGACATCTGTGTCCCATCAGATCTTTGCCTTACTCTGGAAGGCTCTCCTTGGTAATCTCTCTAATTTATCATTACAGTTGTCCACTTTGCAGGCTGCTAAAGCCAGCATTCTGACTGCAGATGCGTCACGCTTCACTAGCTGTGACAGAGGTTTTCACTGCTCAAGCACTGAGTTGCACTGATCTGTGAGATAATAAAATGTGCCGAGTGGCACACAGCATGATCTGTTTGCATAATTCTTTGAAGTGCTTCATGTCTCTTAAAAATCTTAATGGAAAAATTTGTGTTTCCTCATTAAGGGTTTCTCCTTATTTGCGTTGAGCACAGGAAGTGGAGTGTCTCTGTAAAGGTCTTTGGAATCCATTTTCAGGAAATGTGTCACTGAAGGAAACACTCAACAAAGACTTTTGTGAGCTTCTAAAAACAAGAATCGTCAGAGAGGACCTACGGTTCACCCTGCTCACGTGGTTCCAGCACTGCAGCCTAGTGGTCCCTGAGTTTATGACACTGAAACACATGAGTGAGGCTTTCTATCTCACATACCACAGGGCCATGTGTATTACTACCATGTAAAAATTAGTGCTTAACTATTTTAAGTTCAATAACTCAAGAACCTGTAAATAACCCATGTCATTCATGAAAACCCTAACAAACAGGGTTAGGAGAAAGCAAAAATCATCTCATCTGTGGATCCTGGGCTAAAGGGTGTTTCTCTGTAGTGCTGGGGATTGTCAAAACCAGAGTAAAGAATCACCTTGGATTAGGTTTATCTTTAAGGGCAATTTTCTCTCTATCACAGAAAATCATGACATCGTCTTACCATGAGCATTCTCAGTTGGCCAAGGCCGATCATCTTAGCATGTGAGATTCTAGAATGTTGTCAGAATGTAAGGTGCTCAACGTGCACTGGTATAAAAATAAACATAGATCAGAAATTCTCTCATGTCTTTTCTTAGCTTCACTCAGTGTTTTAAAACTTCTTAGGTGGGAGGAGGGGATGCTGAATATGTAACTCTAGACATTTGCATGGACACACAGAAATGTATTTCATAAACTAAAGGAAAATTATTTTCATAAAGCCTATTCTCCCTGTCTTGGTTTTACTGCCTGGTGAGCGGCGATGAGAGGCGCACTATGTAGACTTGGTCAAGTTCCAATCACTGCTGTTCTGGGGGTGAGCATGGCAACAGCAGCAGGTGTAACCAGAGTAGCAGCCATTCTGCAAATATTTGTTCATGATTACCTCTAATCTGTCATTAGTTTTATAAATGAAGAACAGAAGTTCATTTCTCAGACACCCTCCAACCCCATGAACTGCTGTGGGCGTTACCTGCTGATTTAGTTGAAATCAGGTGCCTGAAAAACCATTCAGCGTCGCATCCCGAGTGCTTAAACATAATGAGCAGGAAATGCTACAGTGAAGGTGAGCTGTCCTCAGGGCTCATCAAATAAACCGTAGATGGAAGAGCTGTGCTGATGCGCAGAGAGTTGTTTTAAATTTTTTTTAACCATTTAATTGCTGATGATACAATTTAAATTATTTTATTTGTTTTCCCCTGAAGGGTATTATTATGCATCTACTTCATGAAAGGCTTTTTGTGTCTGGTACTTTCTGTGTTGCAGTTTGTTAACAGCTTATTTAATTGCTAAAAAGTTTTGGTGAAAACAATTAAAAAAAACTTTTGAACTTTGTATATTGCCCAATATTATTGATTTGTCAGTCAACTACCATTTTAAAAATTAATCAATTCCTTTCAATAGTTACACATTACTAAAAAATATCATAAAACTTTGTGGATTTAAAAGGTTAAGCTTTCCATAATATTTGCGTATTTATTGTAAACATAGTAACTTTAAAATTTTTAATTAAAATTACAGTTCTAACATATTCATTTAAGTGTGTTAACATCTTAAAAGCAGACAAATCATAAAAAGTAATTATAAAACAGATTGTAGTATTTACAATAACATAGTCTGAAATATTACTTATAAACATTATTTTAAAATGACACAGCTAAATTTGCATTTTCATCACCACTGCCCTTGTTCCTGTGCGACTTCTCCTCCTACGGTCTCATCACTGCCTTGGTCGACTGGACCAGCAGGAGGCCCCTTGTCTCAGCCGGTGAGGTTCTTTTTCTGACTGATTTCGCGCAGCCAGTGATAAAGCTGATGCTGAGACTGGAACAGCACAGGCTTCACTCAATGGCCAAAGAGTGGAGAAGCAGGGACCTCGTTTGCAAGCCAACTCCTCAATGCAGTTCAGGTGGAAAACACCAAATACACAGCAGGGTGGAGGTAAAACGGAAATGACTGTAAAGGAGGAATATTCATGAGCCATCTGAGAACAGGGGTGTGGTTTGGACCCAGAACTGAGGCAGTTGTCCTTTTCGCTCCTTGTATGGGCTCTTGAAACTTAGATAAGAGCAACTGGTTTCCATTCAAGGGACAGGCAGAGGTATGATTCTGGGGCAACAGCCTTGGTAATAGTCTTAATAATCTTACTGGAATAAAGTGAAAAATAAGCACTGTCTTGGCAAGTCAGTTCTCAAGATCTGCATTATTAATCAATTATTTCTTTTAAAAAACAGGTCCTGACAAGCATGTCAGTTATTTAAATCCATGTGCTGATCATCATACTGAGCTGCTAATTTATTGTTACACCTAAATTGTGCCAAATCAATACTATTTATCATCTATGCCTTCACATTAGCTTTGATTTTATGCAACCCGTGGTGCCCCCCTAAATGACACACTTCTATGATTACCCATTTTCTTGTAATTATATTGACATGCTCTATTTCCACTAGTAAAACTGTATGTTTTTCATTATTTTTTTAATGATTTTAATTGAAGTGTAGTCAAACTATGTATTTTTTTTAATTTAATTATTACTATTTGATCTAGCTAGAGAACTTTTCTCCTAGGAGATAAATTATACCTGCATTTTAAGACATTTGGCTAATTGGTTTTCTTAGAACATTGTTAAATGTTCTTCTTACCTACTTATTATGTGTGGTGACTAGTGCTAATTAATACTCGAACTCTCTTTGTAACTAATTAGTATGTGTCAACCATTATTGATCAGTCATCCTTCAGTTAGGGTGAGGGTTAGCAAACCATCCCAGGCTTGCCACCTGTTTTTATAAAGTTCTATTGGAACACAGCACACCCATCATTTAGGTGTTGTTTATACAATGCTTCTGCATGTGTAAACAAAAAGAACAAAGAGTCTCACTCAGCATCTGGTTATACAAAAGATCAGATCATAACCCTCTGCAGTTGCCCTTGACAGTGAGCCCTGGGGGTATTCAGGATGGAGAAAAATAGGTTGAATCATTTTGTGTTTGGAATATGTGGCCCCTAGACAGTTAAGGTGCTTATCTAAGGACGAATTCCAAGGACCCTAGATTCTTGTCTCTTTCCATTCATAGAAAATCACTAAAGTCATTAACTTGAGATGTCTGGTTTTTGTATTTTCTGTTTGTGGTTTTTGACTACATGTATTTCTGTGGTCAAAAAGTTCATGTATGTACTGGCTGCTCCCTCACCTCTTTGGAACAGTTTCTCAGAGCTATCTGAGAGGCTGTCTCTTGGGCTATAGTCCTCAGTAAGATCCCCACATAAAACTGAAAAGCATTGCTTTTACATTGTGATTTTTTTGTTGTTGTTGTTTTCAGTTGACACACTACAGCAGTAAAGCTGAGTAGTTTCAACAGAGACCACGTGGTCTGCAAAGACTAAAACATTACCCTTCACTAAAATTTTTTTGCCAAACCATGCCTTATGGGGCAGTACTTAATCTTCTGGAACAATTTCTGTAAAAGTCTCTGTATGCTTTTTAAAAAAATTATTTAAAGAAGTAGAAACATAGTATCTTATTAAAGTAGAGCTTGGCCAGTTATTCAGTGACAATAGTTTGTGTTCTGGGACTCAAAGTTAAACTACATTTCTCATCTCTTTTATAGCTAATTGTGGTCAGGTGGTTGAATTCTAGTTAATAAAATGTGGATGAAACTGAGATTTGAACTGATATGAGAGAAAAAATTCTTTATTAAATTCTGAGTTCTAGAAATTATTTAATAGTGAGTAATGCATTTGTAGACATATTTAATTTAAAGAAGAAATAAAATCCCCATTTAATGAATGCTTCAATTCATGTTCTATTATGTCTACTCTTCTTTATATTCCAACTCTCTTTGTGAAAAATTTATACTAATAATTTATTCCTTTTGAGGATTATTATGAACACATGCTCTTTTAAAAATTTAACTTTTCTGGTTAAATTTAATTATTGTATTAACAAATGTTATATATCATTATCAAATAAAACATAATAGAACTATTATTGTTTATTATTTCATGTTTAGACTACTACAGATTGACTTACAGAATAGTTTTTAATTGACTCTTTTTCATATTTCCCCTAAAATTTGCGAAGTACCTTTGATGTTTCACAACAAAATGTTTCGGATTCATGGTGATTTTTTTCCCTTCAAAACATGTAATTAAGTAGCCTCAAGGAATTTGGGCTACTTTAATTGGAGTATAGTGTTAGAGCTGATATTGAGGTGTCAGTGACGCACGGAGAAGTAGCACTGGTTAAGAGTTCTCCTTCTACTGCTGACAGAGGTGGAGAAACACTACACTTCTGAGTTCAATTTTTTTTCCAAATTACAATACACACCCTCACAGCCTCTAGAGTGCAGAGCTGCATTGATGCTCTACTGCAATGACACTTTGCTTTACGGTAATCAATGCTACCATGCAATTTGATGCAATTAAATGATTTGTTAAATTTATGTTTTCTTTCTATCTTTGGGCTAGTAATGACCTCACTACTGGGTTTGCAAAGTAATGTAGTAACAACATTTAGTGACTTGATGTTTTGTATTCAATCATAGAAGTGAGCTTCCAATTTTGAAAGTTGTATAAATAAGAGCAGAGCAAAATAATGCTTAGACTTGGAGGTTGTTCAATGTGAGTCCTGTGCGCATTGGCACAGTAGCTTTTTGGGCACATGGCAATGTGCACTGGGTACCAGGAAAGTGGCGCTGCGCATGTCCGCGCATGGACATGCAGAGACTTGTGCACCACTGCAGGTCCTCTTGTGGACCTCCTTCCTTCCTAACCAGACACCTTTGGAGGGCAATAGATATAAAGCACATAGAATCATTATCTGTGACTTCTGGCTACCAGAGATCAAAAAAAACCAGAATACAGAAAAACAAACCTCCTACCACCAGATTTTATACTGAGGATATGGAGAAAGACTGGAAATGTGGTTGCCTATGACACTCTGGGACAAACCAGGTGTAAAATGAAATTCCTCATTTAGTGAACAAACAGAACATTGAGGAGTTGATTTGTACTGAATTATGGAAATATGACTGTGTCTCTTCATGATAATTTTGAAAAGTTTTGAAATTTGTGTATAAGAAGTACAAATGTCTGCTTTCAGTCACTACAATGTTAAAACACAAGAGAAGATTAAAAAATACAAGTGTTCGTCATATGTCTCAAATGTCTGCAGCAGATGTCAGAGAAATTAAGAACAATGAGCTCATGCTGCATATAACATTGCACTTGGGGGGCACGATACAGTGTACCTCGAGATGGTGGGAAGAATCTCAAATGACAGTCTGAAATCTGACCTAGACCTGGATGATTATCTTTGTTTCCTAAATGCATCCATTTTTAACTCTTAATTAGACTACAAGTAAGGCATCTGATTTTACTTGATACACATTCTGAACATAATTTCAGGTGTGTTCATATTCTTATTTAGAGTTTCCAAAAAAGTCTTCATTTGAATTAGGATTGGCATTATATACAAGGTATCCCTTTATTTTCCTCTTTTTAAAAAACGATTCCTTTGAAAATAGACTGCCTGGAGGAAGGGTTGAGAAACATTAATCTTTAAAAACTTTACGGACTTGCATGGAAATATAATTTTATTAAATTTTCAAATATTTTTCTTCCTAACCCTTTCTTTTTAATTTTTCTTTCTTTCCCCCAAATTTTCCTTTGTGTTTCTTTCCATGTGCATGAATCCATCAGTAGAAACTCAACAGATGAGCAAAACAAAATGCTGATTTTTTAGGAAAGTTTAAAGAAAATAAAATGGAAAAATTAGTTGGATCCCAGAGAATATCTTATATTGAGATAGGCAGAAAGCCCTTGGACACGTCCTCGTATAACGAAGCACTCAATACAGCTTCTGAGACCTCACTGTGAAAACAACTTGGGGTGATGGCCTCCAAGGCAGCGCTCTTGCTGAGCAGGAGACGCGGGCGCTTTGCTTCCGCCGCGTCCGCTTCTGTGCACGCACCCCACACACGCACGCGCACTGCCCCGCGCAGCTGCGAGCATCCCTGAGCGCGGTGCTGCCGTGAGAAGGAGATGGGCATGGAGACGGGAGCCGGGGGGGGGGGGGGGGGGGGGCTGCATTTCTGTTTCAGGCACCGGTGTGGACGACAGTGTGTCCAACATGCAGAATGAAACATTCCTCCACACGGACCAACTTCACCCAGCTGAGCAGTCACTCCCCAGGGGCAGGCATGTGTTACCAAAGGAAGGCAAGTCCACCCTGAGGCCAAACAAACTGAAATGTCAGAGTTTGGAGCAGAGAAAGGTTGACTGAAGGGTGGGGCAAGGAGGATGGGGTGGCTTTTGCCCAAGAAAACCCAAACCCCCTGAAGGGTTTCAGCAAAGCACATTTAAAGGCAGGTGAGGTGCGTGGGGGGCCGAGGGTACGTGATTAGCTGTGCACAATTCTCTGATTGGTTGATGTGGAGGGAACAGGGCGGGTCAACACTATTAACCTGAAGATACCAGAAGGTCTGGGGGCCATGTGCTCTCCATCATCAAGTAGTTCATTTCTTCTATTGGGTGGTGGGTTTTTTTTTTAGCATCTGAACAACTCAGGAAATAGACCTGAGATACTATTACCCAGGCCCTTCAGAGATGAGCTGCAACAGGGGACCTGGGGCGGGGTCTGACCCTGGACGGCCCCACGGGTTCCTGCTTGGTTACACGTGTGCTTCACACAGTTAAGAGGTCACAAGTTAAGGAAAAGGACTGGTTTCACACTGCAATTCTCAGCCAAGATAAAATTCCAAAAAGCGACTGGAAAATACTCTATTTCAAATATAAGCTGAGAGCATTTTCATCTTATATCTAACAGCTTCACAGCAAAAAGTCTCTCTTTTTTTTTTTTTTGTATAGACAGAAATAAGATATTGAAGGCCAAAATCTTGTTTCCAGTTTAAGGCTTTTAAAATACATTTTAAGATATTGCTTGAGGATGACAATATTTTCTTTAAATATTCTTACCTTTAAATCTTTCCTCATATCTTAATTTTGTTGACATTCATTTTGTACCAATAATAATTTTATAGAGGGGAAGGTATAGCTCAAGTAGTAGAGTGCATGCTTAGCATGCGTGAGGTCCTGGGTTCAATCCCCAGTACCTCATCTAAAAATAAATAAACCTAATTACCTCACCCCCCCCCAACCAAAATAAAATAATACAATAATAAATAAATAAAACTGTTTAAAAATAATAATGATTTTATATCAACATTCATTTTTCCCTTATTTGAAAATCAACTAAAGTCTACTTTTGCTTTAAAATATACATTTCAAATTTAATTCCCTTTAAAATACAAATTCTTGTTCTCATTTTTCCTTAGCAAGTGAATATCCCAGCCGCATAGCTCTTTGCCAAGCCTTGGCCTCAAAATGTTGTATTTAAAAAGCACTAAAGAACACAAACTTATTCAAACTCTTGGAATGCCTGAGCCTGCAACTCCGGGAAAGCCTTTCTTTAAAACCAATGAACTTTTCAGGGCCGTTGAGAACTGACCAGAGGGGCCAATTAGCTGCTGCACAATTGGACTCTTCCTGATGCTTTGTCAATAATTTATAAAACAGAGAGGGCAGGGGGGGTCACTGTCACTGAGGGAGTTAAAATTAAAATGTTTCTCTTACATGCTACGCTCTAGAGAGCGAGAGGGTCCTTTTTTTTCCAGAAGAGATCCATTTTGATGGAAAATAGACAGTAAGGTGTGCTTTGCTGAGAGCTGACTTTCATGCAGTAGCCATGGCCTGTTTCTGCATACGTTTCTTCACCTGCCTGAGATTTCAAATTGCTAGTAGCTAATGCAAACATAGTGCTCTATTTGTTCATTTTTTCTCTGTTGGTTTTTCTACAAACTTGGAATCCTACTAACTCCCACAGAATTAATCCTTCCTTTTCTTTCTTCACTCGTTAACATGAAGAAGCCCAGTAGACTGAAATATTTCCCATTTACCTCTGGGGATCTAGCTTCAATTTCTGCATTAGTCACAAAGGAATGAGTGTGGAGTCCTCATTTCTTTCAAAGAGAGTGGATATCCTGAATCTGGTTACTATCTGTCGCGGTACAACATTCGCTTCAGTCCTCAAACTTTGTGACAGATGAGGAGCATTAGAGGACACTTGCATTATTTACCATGTTCATTAAGAAACATGGTAAATTTTAAATGGCTGTATTGAAAGAATTTAAGCTGAGACTCAATGCATAATAGCAAGACAAGCTTTCTGAAAGGGTTTGGATTTTGGAACTTTTTTGATAAATAACAGTTGAGAGTCATGAGAAATTCTGAGTTCACTAAAGATAGAGCTTAATGAACAGGTAGAGTGGAGGCATTTAAAACATAGAAATGAAACTAAAAAGTATTCCAGTCAAACTGATCATTCCATTTATTTGTCTTAGTCAAGAAGGCTTCACCATTCACAGTGTTACATGTATCAAGTCATCACATTGTACACAATAAATACATTATGATTTTAATCATTGATGATGCCTCAGCGAAGCTGGAAAAAATAAAAAAAAAATAAAAGGAAGAATGCTTCACGACACAAAAAGTCTTCAGAAAATTCAAATAAACATTAAATCCTTTCAGTGAAAATTAATGTACTGCATTAGCATCCAGAAGAATTTTTTAAAAAGGATTTCCTCTAGCTTTTGAACAGAATTAACATTAATGATTTCTTTCTAGCCTCTGTCTTAAGTTTGATTAAAATCCACTCTACCCACCCCAACCTCATGGGGAGGAGGGGAGAGAAAGAAATGAGAGAAATAGTTGCACATGTTAAATAGCAAACGTTTCTTCAGGGTCAGGAAAGGGCTCAGGTCAGGGCGGCAGCCACACCAGCGCCCAAAGCTGGCGGCTCCAAGCAGCATATCCCAAGGCTTCGCGTGGGGGGTGGGGGGGAGGCGCTCCTGTCCTTCCCTTTGACCTTGGCTACTTCTACTCCTTTTCTTCCCTCACTTTTACCCAAATTCTTCTTTTCTAATATAGATATTCAATGCTACACATTTTGCTCTAAACAACACTTTTGCTACATCCCACCAACTTTAATGTTATGTTTCAATTTTACATTAGTTCAAAATATTTTCAAAATTTAACTCGAGAGGTCTCTGACTGGTGGATTATTTGCAAGTGTGTGGTTTAATTTCTAAATGTTCAGGGATCGCCCAGCTATCTTTCTGTTATTGATTTCCAGTTTAATTTTGTGTGGTCTGAGAATGTACGTTGTATGATTTTTATTCCTTTTGCATTTGCTAAAGAGTATCCTGTGGCCCAGAACGTGTTCTCTTGGTTAATCTTCCATGGAGCCCTGAGAGAGTGTACACTGTGTGGTTATTGGACAGAATGTTGCATAAATGTCGATTAGATCAAATTCGTTAGTATTGCTATTCACATCAAATGTGTTGGTACTGATTCTCTGCCTGCTTGATCCAGCAATCGCAGCCAGGGCTGCTGGCGTCTCCAACTAAAGGGTGCGATTTGTCTGTGTCTCCTTCCTGTTCTTTCAGTTTTTAGTGTGATATACTTCATATATTCTGATGCTCTATGTGATTGAGATTGTTACATCTTCAAAAATTAACCCCTTTTCATTATGTAATGCCTCTCTGTATCCCAAGTGATCACCCTGCATGAAGATGTTGTGTCTGAAGTTAGTATAGCTACTAGAGTTTTCCTTTGATGAGTGTTAGTGGGTAATATCGTTTTCAAATCCTTTACTTTTTTTTGTTGTGCTGTTTGCATCATTTATTTTGATAAGGGAGACAATGAGACAGCCTTGTTCTTACTATATGGATTTCTTTTTATATTTTTCCTTATAGGCCATTACAAGACATTGAATATACTTCCCTGTGCTCGACAGTAGGACCTTGCTGTTTATCTATTTTATATATGGTAGTTAGTATCTGCAAATCTCAAACTCCCAATTTATCCCTTTCCACCCCTTTCCTCCTGGTAACCATAAGTTGGTTTTCTATGTCTATGAGTCTGTCTCCATTTTGTAAATAAGTTCATCTGTGTCCTTTTTTTTTTTTTTTTAGATTCCACATATAGTAATATATAGTATTTTTCTTTCTCTTTCTGGCTTACTCCACTTAGTATACAATCACTAGGTCCACCTATGTTGCTGTGAATGGCATTATTTTATTCTTTTTCATGGCTGAATAGTATTCCATTGTGTATATATACATATACCATAACTTCTTTTTTGTTGTTGTTTTTCGTTTGTTTGTTTTTTTGGTTTTCATATTCTTTCTTATTATAGGTTATTACAAGACATTGAGTATAGTTCCCTGTGCTACACAGAGGAAATTTGTTTTTTATTTGTTTTATATATAGTAGTATTTGTGTACCTTGAACTCCCAAGTTCTCCCTTTCCCCCTTTTCCCCCCAGTAACCATAAGTTTATTTACTATGTCTGTGAGTCTGTTTCTGTTTTGTAGATAAGTTCATTAGCATCTTTTTTCTTTTCGTTTTTCTTCTTCTTTTCTTTTCTTTTTAGGTTCTGAATATTAGTGATATTATATGATATTTTTCTTTCTCTTTCTAGCTTACTTCACTTATGTATGAATATGCATGACTGGGACATTATGCTGGACACCAGAGACCGACACATCACAACTGACTCTACTTCAATTTAAAAAAAAAAAGGAAAAAAAAAAAGAATGCATTGGGCAAAAAAATTCATATGTTGAAGCCCTACCCTCGAATGTGATGGTGTCTGGAGACGGGCCTTTGGGGTTAGGCGAGGCCCTGAGAGCAGGACCCTGGGCTGATGGGACCTGTGCCTTTGCAAGAGACAGCATTATACTTACTGCACATTTTAATTTAAAGCCAGCTTTTCATGTCCATTGTAAACTTCTACTTTCAGCTCAGCAAAAAGTTTGCCATTCTCCAGAAGTGATGTTCTTTTCTTCACTTGTGAGTCTCTGTACACATTAGATGAGAGTCTGACTGTTCACATGTGTGTGCACGTGTACATGTGTGGGTTTCCCTTCCATTTTACCACTGGAAGGAAGCTCTTGCCGGCCCAGCCCAGGCAGCACTTTCTGCCTCCATGTGTTGGGGGGTCACCCTTCTAAACACCGGTTTCACAGAGCGAGCCAGGTGTCTGCCCTACAGGATATGTGAGGGACACGCAGAGTCATTCACGCCCACGAAAATGGAATTCTGCACCACGTCTTCCTGTTGCTAGACGCACAGTACAGTTAAATCTTCACCTTCAACCTCCACTTACTGCTGTGTTTTTCTGTTCCGTTTCTAGTCCACAGAGACGCTTTCCTAATTTTTGAGTGACACTGTATATTTTAAATATAGCTTTGGTGCTTCTATGCAGAGATAAAAACAGCAATGATGAATAAACTGTAAAAATAGAAAACCTAAGGACATAGCCACACTTACTTATAAGGCAGAAATCTCCACAGCAGAGAAATGGATCCAAACCCCAAAACTTGGTGAAGAGCTGAGGTCTCTGCCTCGCTGGGTCTGGGACCAGAATGAGGCAGTGGCAGTATAATTCAGAAATCTGTTCTCCCGAAGTTGTTGCCCAGCGGTGTTGTTACGATGCCTCAGTGAACCTGACGCACGTGTATAAGTGCATATGTGCAAGAATTTCTCTACAGAATAGAGCTTAGCAGGGAAATTTCTGGGTCTTGGCACAGGCATGTTTTGAATTTTCAATATGTCGCCAAATTGGTTTCCAAATTGTAGCAATTTACAGCTCCACTAGCACAGTTATGAGGGTTTCTCTTTCCATATCCTGCCTACACACACTGCTGTTGCCTGACACCCCGCCTCTACCCCAAGCACCACAGCTGATGGAAGTAATGGAGTGTCTCATTGTTTGCATTTGGGTCCTTGGTGACTGAGGTTGAGCTATGCTTCATTCTCAATAGGTATTTAGGGTTTCATTTTCTGTAAGCATGCCTGTTGATACTTGTTGCCCATTTTTGTTGGTTTTGGGGAGTTTCCCATAATTTCTTCAACCTACACACACACCACACTCCCTTCTGCCCAGGACACCAGGCTGCTTGTCAAGGTCAGCACTGTATTTCCACCCCACCTGCACTTCTCTGCGTCAACCCACTCCAGGCCTCCACGTCACTCGCAGACTTTCTCTCTTGGCATTCTTGGTTTTCCTTAGAGATTATTACGTGTTTTCATTATTGACCTGCCGTGACGAGGACATCGCCCCGCCCCTATGTGGTGTTTAATAATTCCCTGTAAGTGCACAGTTCCAGGGCCGAGATTCTTGTAGGGTGGAGATGTGCTGCTGCTCGGGCATGGCTCCGATTGGCCAGCAGAGGCACCTGTGCAAGGTCCTCGGCTCTCGTCCGTCTTCAGCCGTCTTTTCCTCCTCACGAGCATTGCCCCTTCGTCTCCTCTAACGTATGCGTCAGGTGTTACAGTTAGGAGCCTTTTAAGCAGAACTTTGATCCTGATGCTTGGAAACATTTATCCTAACAATCTTGGATAGCTGCCTCTAGCAACTGCGTAGCTTATGAAGTAGGTGTGCGATGTGCTAGAGTAATACCTAGGACAGGCCATCACCCTCACTTTCCCCGGGGGCTAATAGCCAAACCAAGGCCAGTCACCCAGAGGCAAATATGCATTACATTTCCTGCTGAGCCGTTTCACATGCCTGAACTAGAAAATAAAATTGAAAAAAGAAGTAAGACTTTTATCAAATATAAATGTCTTAAAGGGCCAAATTTCTCTATTCTAAAACATCAAACTATTAGAAAATGTGAAAAACGATTTCACCAAATTTATTGATTAAATGACTATGATTCACCAATATCAGAGATCCAACACTTACTTTAGTAGTACAGAAATTGAAAATTCCAGATTGATCTTCCTTGAGCTATGAATTGTTAAAAGATATTTTTTCCCTAAAATATAAAAATGAGAAATCTGGTTGAAAAGAAACTAAATAACTACACACGTCTATAATGATGGAAAGAAATATTAATACTGTTTTTTTTAGAATATGACTTGATTTATAATAACAGCTATGTTTCAGCGCAGCAGTCTAATAGATGTTACAGAAATAAGTATGAGCCTTTTCTCCCCAATTAGCCTCCTCACATCTCTTCTCACAACTCACTCAAAGGAGTTTTGTTGAGCAGACAGTTCTCTTCTTTGGCATGTGGAAATTTATTTTATGTATTAGGGATTAAGATAAATTCTTTGGATGGGCTCCACTGTTGTATTTTGAAAAAAAGACATTAAAAATAAAAAGATAATAAAACATTGACTTCCTTTTCAGGTCTATGGAAAAATTAACTGTGCAAAGTGTGAGGTTTGCGCGGCAGGAAGAGGGGCTGCCATATACAATGGGAACGGCTGGCAGATCTAACTTTCCTACTTTCTGTCCCATCCAAGATGTAGACATTGTTTTAGAAGTGGTGCTGACAGAGGGGAAGGAAACCTCAGCCCAATTTCTATGTTTCAGTTTTAATCATAAGTGAGATGGAGAGAGAGAAGGAAGAACCAGCGGAGCCCAGCTCTGTAAGAGCTGAAACGCAGTGGCTTCCTTCTTGATCTGCTTGTCTGTGAGGTTCCCTAGATGCTTTCCATTCCAGAAGCAGTGACATGCAAATCCTTCCTTTCTACTTGGTCCCCTCCAACGCCTGAAGCAACACAACCAAAGCAGTGCAAACCCACACTCATTACCATTTGTTGGCATATAAGGGCACAAGAAGAGAAAATCTTAGGAAGCTGAAGAGACCATGGTAAAATCTGTGACTCTGAAGAAACAAAAGGCCTCAGAGGACTCACTCCAGGCAAGTGGAAAGTAAGAGAGGGAAGGCATGCCACACTTCCACCCAGACAGAGGATGCAGACTGACGCTCCAGTGGATTCCGGGAGTGCCACTGGCCCATTCACACTGTTTCACATTTATTAGTGGCCTGAACGCAACTCTGAAAAGTTCTAGGTTTTGTGTCTGTATCAGGGACCTTCTACCTGAAAACGAAGGATGATATACTGGGATTAACTTCATTTTCCATAAATGTAGTGGAACTCAAACATTCAAATGCATATTTTTCTCTTTAAATGAATCATATAGAGAGGTTTTGCAGTTATAGTAATATTACTAGTACTTGAAATATTTCCAGAAATTCTTTTTGCAGTGTTCCTCGGGGAATATACTCACTTAGAAATTTCTCATTCTTTAGGGAATAATTTTATTTTTAAAAGAGCCAAATCTAAATTTTAAGTAGCATTTATAAATTAAAAAAAAATTTTTATTGAAGTATAGTTGACCCACAATGCTGTGCTAGTTTTCAGGTGCATAGAAAAGTGATTCTGCCACACACACACACACACACGCACACACATGCATATATCACAGAAAAGTGATTCTGCCACACACACACACACACACGCATATATCACAGAAAACTGATTCAGCCACACACACACACACACACGTATGTATGTGTACCTATACACATATATACGCTCGTTCAGATTCCCCTCCATCACAGGTCTCCTCAAGACACTGAGCATAGTTCCCTGCTACACAGCAGGGCCCCACTGTCCATGCATTCCATACATGGCCACGTGTATACGCCAAGCCCAAACTCCCAATCCATCCCTCCCTGCCTTTCCCACCGGCAACCATAGTCTGTTTTATGTCTGTGAGTTTATTTCTAGTTTGTAAATAAGTTCATTTGTGTCATTTTTTTGAGATTCCACATCCACGCGATGCCACATGAGCTCTCTCTTCCGTCTGACCCATCCCACCCAGTGCCACAGTCTCCAGGTCCACCCATGTCACTATAAGTGGCATCACCCCATTGTCTTCCTTGGCTGAGCATCATCCATGGCTTTGGACCACACGCACTAGTTTGCCCTCTGGGGATGCTACTCAGGTGACAAAACAGGAGAGCCAGAGAGGAGGGTTCTGTTATCTTTTAACTGAGGGACACCCCGGTTAATCATGTAAATCGTGTATTTATATAAATCATGTGATCATGAATTTTCTTATTACTTTATCTAGAATTATAAGAATATTTCTTGGGAGTGTCCAGCTTTAGAGTTAGCATCTTAAAGAAGACATTCAACAATACGAGAAATGCAGTGACAAAAGAGGAGACTGTCAATGCTGTCTCGACTCTTACCTTCTCCCTGTCAGGTATCATCGGGTGCCTCCTCCAACTTATCCTTCGGGTAACCTCTGATTATAATTTTATGTTGAAGTTTTGAGTGCCTTTCCACAAAACTTGGAATTTGATGTAAAATGTCATTTGCTTTTTTCTTAAATAGATTTTCAAAATTCTGCTGTGGCGCACAACTTCACCACCAAAGAAATAATCTTGTGACTGCTGCACCATGAAATGGCAATTGTACAGCTGGAACCACCCCCTTCAGAGGGAAGAAAAGCTTATGTCAAATTGCCTTAACTACAGATCCTTCAGGCAAAATGCATCTTTCTTTTGGCACTGTCAAGAACTTGAATAAATCAGAGATAAGTGGGTTAAAATGTCAGTACCCTTTGGGACTGAGAGAAACCTACTACTTTCCCACAATTCAGTAAAGTATTAACCATAGTACTTCCAGTTCTTCGTGTATTAACGTGGGGAAGAAAATAATACCTTCACAGCCGCTGGAAGAGGTTGTCAAATTTCCAGAAGCCCAGAACAATTGCCGTAAGAGATTAAGCTGGCGATGCGAACGATCTTGCTAAAAGGTTTTAAGTCTCTGTTTATTTATAGAAGCAATCCTTTCCCATCTGTTTCATTAATCACTGTTTCTAAAATACCAACCGTTTGTATGGCAATTTTGATTACTCCTGCTTTGAAAATCGTGTGCTATTTTAGATCACTAAAATGTGATTTGGTGAATTTCACTAGAAAATCATTTCCTAAGATTTGTAAGTAAATCTGTTAAAACTGGGAAATTTGCTAAACCCAGTAAGACAGCCCAGGGCTAGAGACACTTGCCAGGTCATTGATCACCAGTGACAGCAAACAGTGACCTCACACCAACAGAATGTAAACCCTCGAGCTCATTGATAGCAGCCCTGACTTGGGGTTAGCATTCATGCGCTCTCTCTGTAAACTGTTTGACTTAGATGAGGGATGGTGGTTAAGGTGGCAGAGCAGCAGAGCTCTGATGAGAGTGCGGTTGGCTTCAGGTTGTTCCAAGTCTGGCTCTCATCGAAGGGCAGTGTAAGCGTCTTGACACACTTGAAGAGAAAGGTTGTTAGAATGGACTTGTCTTTCCTATTTTAGGAAGGAAAATTCATTTACCGATGCAATTTTTTCTCCTGAGTCATTTAGGGAAAATCGTTTTTAGCTTCCAGTTTTGCTTTTCTTTTAAATGTGACAAAGATTTATATTTTAACTACCTACAGTTTCCTTTACTATTATATAATCTGACTAATAAATGTTTTTAAGTGTGAGTTTCACTACTATTCATGCAAAAAGCCTCAGGAAGATGAGTTTCTTCAAATACTTTTACTTGTAAACTTTTTTTGGGGGGGGGGGGCGGATACAGCATGGGTATTTCCAAGTTGATGAGTTCTCCAAAACTTTCCAAGTAAGTTGCCACTTCAAAAGAATACATTTTATTCTTTTGAGCCTCTTTTATTTATTTATTTTTAATTCTTCTAACAACATGTGAGCCCTTGCGTCTCGTTACATGATACGTTATAATAAAGATGGGAAAATAAGACAAGATTCATAAAAATACTAAAGGAGTAAAAATGATTTTATATATATTCATGAAATTGTATCTATCATTTGTTGAGCAACTGGTAATAATGTAGAATACTTCTCACTGTTAAAACATAAATAGCACGTTTGCAAGTCTGCGTGTCATAGGTTCAAGTTATGGAGTCTGTGCTAGGCTGTCTGCATCCTTATAGATGAGGAAACGGAGGCCAAGAGATCAGCGTCTGGAAGGCACAAGCACAGGAAGCGGGGTGTTCATCCAGACAGAGGCCACGGGAACGTCCGACAGGAGTAAGTGAACGCTTACATCTGAGGTGACGCGGACATTATTAAAGCGAGTAGTATAGCAAATAGATAAACAACAAGCTCCTACTGTAGAGCACAGGGAACTCTATTCAATATCTTGTAGTCACCTGGAATGAGAAAGAATATGAAAACGAACATGTGTAGGTATATGTATGACCGAACTATTGTGCTGCACACCAGAAATTGACACAACATTGTAAACTGACTAGACTTCAATTAAAAAAATAAAATAAAAAATAAAATGACTGTCAATGGAGTTGATGCAGGCAGTGAGATGTGGATGATGCACCAAAGATGGATGTGCCACAAGATGAGAAGGGGGAGAACAGGAGGTGTCACACTCCGTCTTTTCAGGTGCAGACCTTGTGGAGGCTAACGTGTTCTTGGAAGAATTGAACACTATCTCTGAAGGTCCTGGAGTGCCTCTTAGCCAGCAACACACCGGCCTGTGTGAAACAGCACCTTCCCACAGATGCTTCCCTGCAGGACCACCATGTAACGCGGTGCCAGGTATGCCTGATGGACGAGCCCCTGGAGGAGGAGGCAGGCCAGGGCCTGGCTGCTCCTGCTCTGCTGACTGAGCTCTGTCCACTGCTCCATGCCAAATCAGCCCCAGGGAGAACACTTTCTAGAACTTTATGCCGAAAGGGGGAACTTTTAAAAATTTCGCAAAGGCCTAGCAGTAGTCACAAATCTGAAGTTGGAGAGACAGGTGATGAGATAGATAGATACGTATGGACATAGACACACTTATACACAGAAATACACATAGTTGTACATAATGGTTGCACATTATTATTAAGCATATCATCACTTTTCCCAAACTACCCGCCCCACTCCCACCATAATTTAAGTTTTACAAGAACAGAAATTTTATTTTGTTCTCTTCTGGGTCACCCAACTCCTGGAACAGTGCCAGACACGCAGTGGGCACACACACACAAAATAAGAAATACACCTGTTGAGCGAGTTAACGGATAAGTTGATAAATGAGTCAGTTTCTGTGTATATGGGAGATAACGCCATAAATGGGTCTGAGCAGAGACGTCCAAATGTTACTTAATATGTCCTGATACTGTTGTAAGATTTAAAATAAAATCAAAGACACAAGACATAAAGGTTCAATTTAGATACTGAGTCAATTTAGAAAGAGTACCAAGGTAGATATTTATTGAATATTGAATATGGAAAAAGATAGGCAAAAGCCGATCTGTACCTGGCTGTTGTAAACTGCAAATACTCATTCAGAGCAATTGCTTAAAAAATGTCCAAATAAGGCATGTAATACAATCTGGGTTTGTCTTAAACACGTTTAACTAATCAACCCTGAAAGAAACGGACGTCTTTTTCATAGAGTTTTCATGAAGAGAGTTCATTCCTTTGTCTCAAAAGTTTGTGATCTGCAGTGAAGCAAATGACTAACTCATTTTCTTGAAAATCCAGGAGAGCTTTAGTCATGTGATCAACTTAAAGAGTGATATTATTGTTAGCTGAACCAAAACCCAAAGAGCTCAAGTGATTTGGCAGATTGACCCGGGAGCAGAAGTAGACCGCACTTGAAGCAGAATTTCTCTCTCTCCACTGAGTCCACTGGTTTTTGACCACAACACAGCGTCTTCTCTTTGGCGGAACAATTCTACCACTCACTGTTTGTACAGAATGTTCGACAGCACCTCTAGAAGCTCAGCCACATCCTTCATGGGGGTCCCTCCTTTCTGTGTCATCTCTGGAAGTAAACAAACATGCTCTGCACCCATGGGAGACCCCCACCCCCAGCCACTCTCCTCACCTCCTCGGTCTACCATCCTGGAGCTAACAGTCAAGAAAGTGCCAAGGAAAGCTGTTTATCCTTTCTATGTTTATGTCTTGGCTTTTAGCATTCACAAGCAAGAAATCTAAATTGAATCTTTATTGCCTGTTGTACTTTGTGCTCTGTCATGGAAACTACTGTTCTTGTACGGGTCAACGCAGACGCTCAGAGTCAGTGGTCTCTAGTAACGGTGTCACCTTTCAAGCTGAAACAGAGCAATGTACATATCTGGCTGGGACTGTCGAGAGCTGTCTGCCCTTCTCTCACCAATGAGACGTATGTGCGCGCACGCGCACACACAGAGTGCTGAGCACTCAGCAAGCATTTGGTGGACAGGAGGGTTAAATTAACCCTCATTAGGAGTTATAATACAAAAGCATGGTTGGCCGCATCCTCTTCCTAATCTGGTTTTAATTCCTCAGAAATCACATGCTGGCCAACCGTTAGCGCCCTCTGTCACGTAGCAGGAAGAAGGGCTTTTTGGAGCCATAACTGCAAAGCCACTTGTACCTCACGTGCAGTCCTGCGCTGTGACTAGCTCTCAAAGGTGCCGAGGCTGGGGCAGCCCCTACGTTAGCTCCATGCGTGACTGCGTTTGCCGCAGCATTACCTGCAGCCGCTGAGGGCGGCAAAGTTTATCATTCTGTTAGCTCCCGAGTTAACCCTCATTATTGCCTGCTGTGTTCGGTGCAAGTACGCCCCCGGGATGCGTCCAGTTTGCTAATGGCCAGTCCCATTGCACAAGCGGTGCTCTCACCGCTGAGGCGGACGTGCCCAGCGCTCACGCATTGGTCTCAGAGGAAGGGTGGCTGCCTGACGCAGCTGAGCAGCGTGCTTCGGCAACAGGAGGGGACTGGCAGGGGCGCGCTGTGCACAGCTGCTGAGGCTTCCAGCTTCGCCGCTTCCCACTGCAGCGCGCTGATGCTCACGGCCGCCGCCACCTACCCACGGCCTGCGGCGTGCCAGTCAGGCCCCAGGCCAACCCGCTTCCAAAATCGTGGCCCTCGGCAGGAAGAACACGAGATGTCCTAGATGAATTAGGTTAGCAATGTAACTGCTTTTTTGCTGACTTTTCACCTTCTCTTGCCAAAAGCTTTCAAATACTGTCTCCATTGTTCTAGGTTGGCTCTCGAACCATAAACTGGGTCCTTTTACGAGAGATATTTTCCTCATCGTGGTGCTGGTGTCTGCATGATGGTTCCCAAGCACAGTGCCTCTCTTATTCTGTTCAGCTTTTGTTTTTGTTGCTTGTTCTTGGAGAAATAAACGTACATTGATTTGACCCAGTCCATGCTATTAGAACAAAGAAATTCTCTTAATTTGATGAGCAAATTTGCAAATAAGATTAAGTGCATCCCACAGTTTGGATGTAAAATTCTTTTATTTTTGTTCTTAGGAACAATTTTTCTCTGCAACCCCGTTTTCCTGCATGTAGTGAGGGAGGCACATTCCTCGCCCCCCCACCTCCATACCCATCACCTAGGAAGGCCCGTAGAGGCTGACAGGGTGTGGTGCTGGATCTCTTTACTTGCTGAGAGGTGGGCCCAGGGGGCCTGAGCGCAGATACTGCCCAGCAGGAGGAATCAGGCTCAGTGGCCAGTGAGTCAGCCTCTGGTTTACCAATATTCTTTTCACTTCCACCAACTGTGCTGGAGTGGACTCAGTGTGAATGTGCCTTCTTTGTTTATCTCAGACTTCCTGGCCTCAGGCAATGGGATGCAGCCGTTCTCACATGGCTGGCGGTGCGGGCCAGTGGGGACCAGCATCCACGATCACTGCAGAGTGGTGAGCTGAGCTCCAGGACTGAAGCTGACATCTCTTGAGTTATTTCCAGTTACCAGGGCTGTGTCCTAGAGGGCTGAGTCTGTATATATGCAGGAGAGATGGAAGGGAAAGGGTACTGCATTGAGAGGCAGAAAATCTGGTTCTGCTACTCCCCAAAGGATGACCTTTATCCAGTCAACTTAACCTTTCTAGACCTCAGTTTTCCCATCTGTCAAATGAAGGAACTGGATTGAATCCCTTCCTTAGACGAGATGCATGGATAGATAGATAGATAGATAGATAGATAGATAGATAGATAGATGAGAGAGAGAGAGATGGTAAATTACAAGCCACATGGCAGTATACAGTGGTGAACAAAATAGAAATGGACTGCGTTTTCAGAGGATCTCAAGTCTAAACAAACTAACAAATACATGCATGATGAGAGCCACCATGTTACCTTCCGGGGCTCCGAGAGAGGATGACAGAGTAGGAGGAAAGCTCTCTCTGAGGAGGTAGGGGTTAATCAGAAGTGTGAAGAGGACAAAAGTTAGGCACAGAGGTGTGAGAGGTGGAGGGCGGGGGCAGAGGAGCGCACGTATTGCTGAGCTTGAGGAACCAAAAGAGACCTCCGTGTTCAGAAAGCAGTAAGCGAGTGAAGAGAGTAAAGCAAAACAAAGCAAAACTTGCCAGCAGCAAGGGAGCAAGGATGAAGTCCTGCAAAGCTTATGAGGAGCCAAGTTAGAAGGTTCGAAAAGTAAACGTGGTGCAATGTGATGGGAGAGTCTGAAGCAGGGAAGTGTAATGATCCAAGTACCTTTTTAAACAGAAAGTCAGAGGAGGGGCTGGGAGGAGGACGCCGTTAGCAGTCAGAGGGGAGGAAGAGGAACAAGGTGACCGGTGCAGCGGTGAGTCAGTGCAAACACTTAGCCAGAAGAAGAAGAAAACCTCCGGAGAGACAGACGCGCCAGAGGGAAGCCCTGGGAACTGGAGACGGATGGTCACTCTTGCAGTAGTGAGGGTAAAGGAGAGCCGTGAAATTCCAGCGAAGCAAAGCCCCTGAAGAAAATGGCAATTAGAATTAGAGCCACATACGTCTGGCCAGCTTCCCCTGGGCGACGTGGGCACCTCATATATCGTGAAGGGACGAATCGACAACTTGAATAAAAAGATTACGATGAGTCACCGACTGGAAAGCTTCTGGTGATACTGTAGACCTGCTCTTCTCACGCTGGTTGATGCTTAACCAATTTTAATAAATCCCACTCTCTGCCATCCACCCTATCCCTACCCTTAGCAAATTGCCACAAAGATTTTTTTTGAAATAAAAATTTTTTTCAGATTCTTTTCCATTGTACTTTATTAGAAAAAATATTTTCTTGTGATGAGAATTCTTAGGATTTACTGTCTTAACTTTCACATATGACATACAGCAGTGTTAACTGTATTTACCATGTTGTACATGACATCCCTAGTACTCATTTATTTGATCAAAAATGTTTTTAAAATCCCTCTCCTGCCATGTGCAGAGGTGTCACCTGGAGACCTGAAAATGTAGGTTCTATGTCCGCATGTCTGAAGCGAACCTGAGATTCTGCACTTCCAGCAAGCTCCTGAGTGACCACGATGTGGTCCACGGACCACACTCTGGGCAGCAGAGTTGGGGAGAGTGAGGGGGAGAAAGTTGAAAGGGTGGTTAAGGTTGAGGAAGAAAGTGCCGTCTGTGACGAAGACAGTGACCATGAAGAAGAAGAGCTACAAACGGGCTGGAAAATATTCTGGAGGTCAAATTAGCAAGATTAGTGACGGATCAGACGGGGGAGCAAGTTAGGAAAAGGCCCTTATTTCCCGCTTGAGCAAGTGCTGTGTCTGTAGTTCCTGGAAAAGGCCAGCTCCAGTGAGGTTCAAGGCGCCGCCGCCGCCGCGCCAGAGTCCGGGATTCCGGGCCACGCCGGGACGCGGGGCCTTCTGAGGGCTCGGGACTTTCAGGCACGACGCTACCCAGTGATGGCCGCACGGTTCTGGAGTCAAGCAGATTGGAATGCCGCGCTCGCAGGCCCCAGCCAATAACCCCTCTGAGCCTCACCTTCCTCTCCTGGGTAAGCTGAGTAACGTAGTATCTGCACATAGTGTTGCTGTGAGAGCAAAGTGAGGAAATCGGGAAGAGCTCGGCCCGCGGCCAGCACGTCCCAGCGCCACCCGCACCGCGATGCCCTCGTTGTTTGCTTAGCTCGCTCTGAGAACAAGAACGGTTCAAGTGAAGTATTGTGTTTGGAAGAATGTAAAGCTGAGTCAAAATATTTAAACTTTAAATTTTTAATTTTAAAATACACTTTTTAATTTAAAAATTTAATGTTTAATTTTAAAATTAAAATTACAATTGTTAATTTAAATTTTTAGTGTTTAATTTTAAAACACAAATAAATGATTGTAAAATATTTTTTTAAAAAGTAAATGAGTAGCTGATTATCCCAGTTTTCTTTTTTAATCAATTGGTTTTTATGATGTTTCATCTTACAACCAAATTATAGTCTGACAAGCAGTTTTGAGTTGAGGCAAGATTTATCAGCCCTGCAGCCACGACCATAAATCTGCTGGTGAAGTAACTGAGTGCAAACAATGTGTGTGTCTGCCAGAGAGTTTTTCTAACACATGAAGCATTTTATATTTTTAGAATATTTATTTAACCAAAGGAAACACATGGAAAATGAGAGGAAATGGACATCAATTTGTGTTTTTGCTTACTTCCCCCACAAAACCTTTTGGATTACACAGTTTAAAAACATAATTTAAAAATTCAGGCAGGGAATTCCAGTTAAATATAATAAAAAGTAGCTAGGACCCACCCTATTTTTAGTTGTCAGTGAAATGCAATAAAATTAACTTCTGATTTATTCCAGACCAAATCAATTTGAATTTTACTCTTCTGGGTGTCCAAAAAGAGGAAAGAAGTTGGAACTCACTGTTTCATTTTAAGTTTTTAATGAAGGCTGGTTATCAGAGAAATGTGCATTTTAACAAAGATTGCAGCTCATTTGGTTTTGAAGGCCTGGTGTTTCGTGATAGTAACACATTATACAAAGCTGCCTACGTTCATGGCGTAAGGAAGGCCTATTACTGAAGCCAGAATGTGGAGGCACATTTATTTTTTTAAGGTGGAAAAAATGATCTGGTTTTCCTTTCTCACATCTGACTGCTCGGAGGCCCCTCCGAGGGTGCCTGCCCTTACAGCCTTGGAAGGTCTGCAGGGCTGGAGTCAGAAAGCCGGGCTCCTCCCGTGAGCTGGCCAGCCCGGGCAAGGCACCCAGGCCTGTGAGAGGAGCGTTTGCACGAGGCGGGCCCCGGGGTTCCTCCAGGAGGGACAGTCTGTGTTCCCGGACTTCCCCCTTTTGGAAAAGCCGCACTCCTCCCATAGCCGGCCTTGTGCATTCTAAACACCTTTAAAAACAGGAGAGTCAAGGAAGCTTAAATGTATCAGTTTTAGTCCCTTGACGTCTGGTGCTGTGTTGGACAGGAGTGGTGGGAGTGGACACCCTTGTCTTGTTCCTGACTAGAGGGGAAGCTTTCAACCTCTCACCACTGAGCACGATGCTGTTGGGAGTTTGTCGTATTGTTTGAATTTTTACTTACATTGAGATGTGTTCCTTCTTTACCCAATTTCTTTAGAGGTTTTTTCATTAAAGGACATTTATTTTGTCAAATGCTTTTTGTGCATTATTGAGATGGTCACATCATTTCTGTCTTTCATTCTATAAATAGGGTGAGCCTCATGCACTGATTTGCACATGCTGGAACGTCTGTGCACTCCAAAAACAATCCCTCGGGGTCATGTTGTAGGACCTCTTCAATGTGCTGTTGAACTTGGTCTCCTAGTATTTTGGTGACGTGCAGTTTTCTGGACTTTTGGCTCCTCTGATTGAATAATTCCGATTGATCTGTCATCTACATCGGTAATTCTTGTTTTGCTTGGTCAAGTCTGCCATTGAAGCTCCCCATTAAACACTTCAGTGCAGTTGGTGTCTTCTTCAGCTTCAGAATTTCCATCTGATTCTTTTTCATGTTTTCTATTTCTTTGTTGAACTTTTAATTTTATTTTTATACTGTCTTCATGATTTTGTTAAGCTGTTTATCTGTGTTCTCTTGTAGTCCTCTGAGCATCTTTAGAACAATTATTGTGAATTCTCTGTCAGAGAATTAATACATTTCCATTTCTTTAGGGTCAGTCACTGGAATTTCACTGTGTTCCTTTGGTAGTCTTGTGGAAGTGTCTGCACATTTGAAGTAGCTGACTTCAGTCAGACAATGTCTTTGTCTGCAGTTGGGGCAAGCTGGGGCATGCTGCGACCCTCGGTCTTACGGTGCAGGGCATCAGTGGAGGGGCGTGTGGCAGCTTTGAATCAAAGGATGTATGATTTCTTGTCTGATCTGGTTGCTGGTGTCCTGAGCACCAACATCTGCACGTCCCTTGTGTCACTTCAGGGGTTTGCAGAGGATGTAAGGGCACGGGAGTCCTCAGTAGTGCCGCCAGGTCCAGTGGCTGTGCACCAGCGTGCGCAGCGGTCGTGGCCAGGGCCAGTGATGTGCACACCCTTGGCTGCAGAGTCCGGCAGCACTTGCCTGCTAAGCGGCAGGGACAAGGTGCAGATACACACATCACTATGTGCGGGCAGCAAGGGCTGGGGACGCCTGCAGCACACTGGCCACAGTGCAGGTCTTGGCTGTCAGTATGCAGCCCTGTACTACAGAGTCTCCCCGCAGGCCTGCACAAGGCAACAGAAGCTGGGGAAGCGGCTTCCAGCCAAGGGTGAACCAGTGCACAGCTTGGGCTGTGCTTGCCAGCGAGCCCAGGGGTGAAGGCTGCGGTAACAGGTCAGCCTGGAGCCGGGAGTACAGCACCCTGGGGTGGCCTGGGCTGGACGGGGCTTCCTGTGGCCGCAGGGAGCTTCCTTGGGTACAGAGCAGCAGTCTGGCGGTGGGGGTGGCCCAGGGGCTCCGGCCACACAGCTGCACAGCTGAGGGGGCTAAGTAGGTGAGCCCAGTGGTCAGGCCAGTGGCAGGAGACAGGACGAAATCTGCCCACAAGCAGCTGTGGGCCTTTGGCTGTTGCCATGCACGTCTGAGGCTGGCCGGCGGTTACTGGGGCGGGGGGGGGGGGCCAGCAGAGTCGAGCTGTCCTCCTGCACCCTGGCAGGTGCAGAGGCCTGGGCCCTCTGCCAGTGCTGGTCCAGGCTCTGCTCGGTGGGGGAGGCGACGCTTGTGCTGAAGGCCGGATACGCTGCACCGGGCGAGAGGCACTTGGGTAAATCAGCCTTTAGTGTGGATTTTATGTTGGCCTGGCTGGGTGTGAGGCTGTGTGCCCCGTTTTCTGTAACTGGAGCCACTGGCGGCTGAAACTGCCCTCGGAGAGCTGCTCGTGGCCTCCGCCCGCCCGTTGTCTCTGGGGTTGCCTGGGCACTTCTTCTTTCTTTTTTGTTTTAATTTTTAAAATTTTGTGGGGAAGGTAATTAGGTTTATTTTTTAGAGGAGGTACTGGGGATTGAACCCAGGACCTGTGCATGATAGGCAGACGCTCTACCACACCCTCCCCCCAGGATGTTTCTTCCTAAATGAGGTCTGCAAAAGGCAACCCTGTCAGCTCTGCCTCCCGTTGTGATGCAGGAGACCGACTGGGCAGTGGTCAGGTTTGGAGGGGGAAGCACTGCATAGCCCTCTGATTAGGTCTCAAACTTCTAGTGACCCTGCGTCCCTGGGCTGCCACCTTCACAACGGCTTCTCAGTGCCCTGCCTTCAGGTGGGACAGGAAGGCTAGAGCAGGGTGGGGAGGCACGTTTCCCTCCTCCAGGTCAGCTAGGCTCTGGTGACATTGTTTCTTTCGAGAACAGACCTTGTCGAGAAGAGACAGACACTCTGGATGTATTAAAACAACTACTGAAATGGTAGAGACCTAAGAGACTGAAGTTTTCCCCAGTATCCACGGTGATAATCTAGTAGGACTCCTGGAAATAAAACTAAGACTGGGCCTGTAGAAGGTTTTTACTCTCAAAATTGTCCACACTGAGCCTCGAGCACTTCATCAGCGACACTTGAGGTTTCTTCCCTGATGCTGGCTCCCCCCGAGATTCCTGCCTGTGAATTTCTCTGCAGTAAACGGTGATGCTCTGTACCTGCCTCTCTGTCCTTCCAACCTGAGAGGCAGTGGTTTGTCCCATGACCTCAGTTCTCTGCTGATTTTCAGTTTGTCCAGCTTCTTTCTTGTCGTGTGGATGAGAATGGTGGTGTCCAAACTCCAAACATGATTTCCATGCCAGATCACAAACCAAGATTTTCCACTGAATTTTTTGTTTATTGTACTTTTGAGGCCTAAAATTTTCTTTTCTTTTTTTCCTTTTATCTTATATTTATCTGCTGAAACGTTCTACCGTTTTAATTTGTTCTATGTCTTTTGTCATCCCTGCTGATGCTCTTTTATGATGCCATTTAAAAATCTTTGTCAGGTGGAACATCTGTGTCATCTTCCTGTTGGTGTCTCTCAATTTTTTTAAAACAATTCAATCTGGATCTTCTTGGCTCTTAATGCAGTGAGTGATTTTCAGTCAAAGCTTTGCCCTTTGGGGTATTATTTTATGAGAATTTTAGTCTTCTTTACAGCTCTGTTTTAGCTGGCTTCCTCTAAAGCTGCTCTGGGGAGAAGGAGGCCCCGGGGCCGCTCTACAGCCCGGGAGGGTAAGCGTCAAGGCTGCCTCCAGCCCCTGTTGCCCCTGGAGCTTCACATTCCTGTTAGACAGAAGTGGGAGTTCTGGCTCCCCCCGGGGCGGACTGACTTCTCCTTGGCTGTAAGGGTTAAAGGGGCCTAGTTTCTGCTCCTCCAGGAGACTCCCTTCTCCGCACAGAGAGGGAGGTGGCTGGTAACACTGAGCGGTGGTGAAGTCCTGACCGTCTGTGAGGTCTCCTCGGGCACAACCCAGCAGGGGTGGCAAGGATGCTCCACTGCTGCAGTGAGGGGTAATGGCCTCCAGCGACACCACGGGGTGGAGGGTTCTTGTTACTGCCTGGGAAGGACAGCCCCCCCCCCCCCACCTCAGCTTTATTTGACAGGAGACGCTCGCGGTTGGGAGATGAGTGGAGTGGGCTGGGGTCCCCATCACCCCCTGGCAAGGGTGGAAGGCTGCTTTCTCCACTCAGTCTCACTCATGTGGTTGGGGATTGGCCACAGTTTATATTTTTGTGTTTGGTTGGAGCAAAGTGGTATTGTCTGAAACTTTTCAGTCTTTCTTGGCTTCCATTTTTCTGGTTTTTTGGACATGGAGAGCTGGATTGTATCTAGCACTTGTTTTGTCTTGAATCGTTGGCATTTGCAGGTTGTTGACTTCTTCAGCTACGAGTCTGCTATGATTCAGGCAAAAAGGAAACCAGAGAAGTCAGCACCACGCTGTTCCTTAGACTTTGAGTTCCCTGGGCATCGGGCGTCTCCTCTCTGCAGTTCAGAGTCTCCCTGTGTTTGCCTCGTGTCGAATATGCAGGGTTTTGGTTGGATTTAATGGGAGCGAGAGGAAAAGGTACGTGCACGTCTCACTTCTAGACGCAGGAGTGTGCGTGTCCTCAGCGTGGAAGTCTGTTTTCTCCGGGTGTCAAGCTGTTTCTTTCTCGTATTACTTTAAAGACGTGACTCCACTGGTTTCTGTCTTACTTAGTCTCTGACGAGGATTCATCTAATTTCTTACATTTTGTATGTAGCTTCATTTTCAGGCTCCCTTGAGTATTTATTTTGTGTGTGCCCAGGTGTATGTGTGTGCCTGTCTGCGTATTCATCTCACCTAGTGTGCTCTCACATTGCAATGGACAGTGTGATGTGTACCATTAATTTTAGAAAAATTATCAGCCATTACTTCTTCGTATATTGTCTGTGTCCCATTCTGTTTGTTTCCTCATTTGGGGACACCAGAATATATGTTAAACTGTTTAATATTTTCCCAAATTTTCTATTCTTTATTATTATTATTCTTTCTTTACTTTGTGTTTGATTTTATATAATGTGTATATAATTCATATTTATTACTTTATATAACAATGTATTAACTATAATTTATATTACTTTTGTATCTTCAAGTTTGCTGACTTTTTGCCCAGGTCTCTTTTGAGTCTTCTGCTGAGCTCATCAAAGGCACTTTTTATTTCTATAACTGTGTTTTCAAATCTAGTACTTCCCAGTAGTACTTTCTTGTAATTTTCATCTCTCTCCATATATTACCAGTCTCATCTTGCATGCTGTCTGGCTTTTCTATTAGCGTCTTTCTCGCGTTAATCAGAAGTAATTTAAATTTCTTGTCTGATCGTATCGAAATCTGTCATGCGTGATTCTTGTCTTGTTGATTGCTTTGTCTCTTGGCAGCGTATACTTTTTAATTGCTTCTTTTTTGACTCAGCATTTTTTTTTTTTGCTTTATTCACAATCAGGGTTTTATTTATTTATTTTTAACTTTTTTTTTTTGAGTTATAGTCATTTTACAATGTTGTGTCAAATTCCATTGTAGAGCACAACTTTTCAATTACATATGAACATACGTATATTCATTGTCACATTTTTTTCTCTGTGAGCTGCCACAAGATCTTGTATATATTTCCCTGTGCTATACAGTATAATCTTGTTTACCTATTCTGCATATGCCTGTCAGTATCTACAAATTTTGAAATCCCAGTCTGTCCCTACCCATCCCTGGCCCCCTTGGCAACCACAAGTTTGTATTCTATGTCTGTGAGTCTGTTTCTGTTTTGTATTTATGTTCATTTTTTTTAGATTCCACATGTGAGGGACCTCATATGGTATTTTTCTTTCTCTTTCTGGCTTACTTCATTTAGAATGACATTCTCCAGGAACATCCATGTTGCTGCAAATGGCGTTATGTTGTCAGTTTTTATGGCTGAATAATATTCCATTGTATAAATATACCACATCTTCTTTATTCAGTCATCTGTTGATGGACATTTAGGCTGTTTCCATGTCTTGGCTATTGTAAATAGTGCTGCTATGAACATTGGGGTACAGGTGTCTTTTTACAGTAGGGTGCCTTCTGGATATATGCCCAGGAGCAGAATTACTGGGTCATATAGTAAGTCTATTCCTAGTCTTTTGAGGAATCTCCATACTGTTTTCCACAGTGGCTGCACCAAACTGCATTCCCACCAGCAGTGTAGGAGGGTTCCCTTTTCTTTACATGCTGTCCAGCATTTGTCATTTGTGGACTTGTGAATGATGGCCATTCTGGCTGGTGTGAGATGATAGCTCATTGTAGTTTTGATTTGCATTTCTCTGATAATTAGTGATATGGAGCATTTTTTCATCTGCTTATTGATCATTTGTATTTCTTCCCTGGAGAATTGCTTGTTTAGGTCTTCTGCCCATTTTTGGATTGGGTTGTTTGGTTTTTTCTTATTAAGTCATATGGGCTGCTTATATATTCTGGAGATCAAGCCTTCGTCGGTTTCATTGTTTGCAAAAATTTTCTCCCATTCCATAGGTTGTCGCTTTGTTTTACTTACAGTTTCCTTTGCTGTGCAGAAGCTTGTAAGTTTCATTAGGTCCCATTTGTTTATTCTTGCTTTTATTTCTATTGCTTGGGTAGACTGCCCTAGGAGAACATTTTTGAGATGTATGTGAGATGATGTTTTGCCTATATTTTCTTCTAGGAGGTTTATTGTATCTTGTGTTATGTTTAAGTCTTTGATCCATTTTGAGTTTATTTTTGTGTATCATGTAAGGGAGTGTTCTAGCTTCACTGATTTGCATGCTGCTGTCCAGTTTTCCCACATCATTTGCTGAAGAGACTGTCTTTATTCTGTTGTATATTCTTGCCTCCTTTGTCAAAGATGAGTTGACCAAAAGTTTGTGGGTTCATTTCAGGGCTCTCTATTCTGTTCCATTGGTCCATATGTCTGTTTTTGTACCAATACCATGCTGTCTTGATGACTGTAGCTCTATAGTATTGTCTGAAGTCTGGGAGAGTTTCTCCTCCAGCCTCTTTCTTTTTCTTCAGTAATGCTTTGGCAATTCTAGGTCTTTTGTGGTTCCATATAAATTTTATTATGGTTTGTTCTAGTTCTGTGAACTATGTCCGAGTAATTTGATAGGGATTGCATTAAGTCTGTAGATCACCTTGGGCAGTGTGACCATTTTAACAGTATTGATTCTTCCAATCCAGGAACATGGGATATCTTTCCATTTTTTAAAGCCTTCTTTAATTTCCTTCATCAATGGTTTATAGTTTTCCATGTATGTCTTTCACCTCCTTGGTTAGATTTATTCTGAGGTATTTTATTACTTTGAGTGCTACTTTAAAGGGGATTGTTGACTCATCATTTTTGCTTAAGGTGATTTTTTTTTTTTTTTAGGATAATAGATACTAAGGTGAATAATATGCTACTTAAAACAAAATTAAATTCAATAAACAAAAATTAAATGCAAACAAAAGTTAGATATAAAGGCACAAATCAAGTAAATAGACCAAAATAGCAGTAGCAAAAGCTAAGGTAGATTATCAAACTAAAAGTTGTTTCCCCCCCCAAAAAAAAGAATTGTAAAGAAGACACACTTTTCACAAAATTTTTCAGAAAAAAAAGAATGAAAATGAAAACTTTAGAATACAAAAGAAAGAGAACATAGAACAACAGAGAACAAGACATAATAAAAGGGTATTATTAATAACTGTGCTAATACATCTGATAGCTTAGATCTAGGGCAAAGTGGCAAAAGGGGAATATCTTAGGGTTTTTGATTTACTCTTCTTATTTTTTCATTTTTTACAGGTCTTTAAAAATGTTAAATCCATTCCTCACTCACAAGCCAAACAAAACGGACAGCAGGCTACAGTTTGCTGACCCCTGGCCAAAATGGATGGTTAAATTCTTGGAAGTGTATGAAACAAGAAAGTGATAAAATTAAAAAAGAGGAACTTTCATGTCATTAAATATTAAGGAACTTGAATTGAAAATATTAAACAATTGCACACTAAAGAACACATGTTTTACAATACGTAAGCAAAGTATACTTTGAGTAAATTCATTCATTCCTGCAGCAAGTATTCAATGAGATTTTACTACACGCTGGGCACTGAACTCCAAAGAGGAAAAGAGGTCAGAATCCCTGCTGAGGCCTTTTCTTTCCACTCCATTTTTGTGCATAATTTATTCAGAGATGTGTACTTCTTTCACGTACTTCTGAGTTACTAATTCTCTCTCTAACTGCATCTACTTTGCAGAGCAGTTTAAATCATCCGTTGCATTTTAAATGTTACTGATTACTTTTCCTTCAATTGTAGAGACATTTCCTTGGAACTTTATCTGTAGAATCCTTTGAAGACAGTGTCATAGTTCTTTACCTTCTAAAATTATGTTCACTTATTTTTGTTTACTTTAGTCTAATGCCTGAAGATATTAACTCTTATCCATAGTAGTTATTGGTATTTTTCACTCGTCTTAACTGGTTTAGATAATTCCATGATCACCATCATTCACTTCTTATGCCAAATGTGAGCTAGGGTAATTGTACAGTGATCCTAGGAGAGAAGGAATAAAAAACAAGAGATTAAAACATCTCTTTAACTTGACAACTTGAAGTCTCTTTATTTCTGACAACTTGAAGTGTGAGAAAACTAAAGAAAAATGTAGCTGTTTTAAAAGTCAGCCTAGAAATCGGATTTAGTCAATCTAATTTAATAGCAAATGGAATTCAATGAATTCAATGAAAAAAATGTTGACTTGCACAAATTCAAAAACATATGTAATAAAGCTGCATGATGTTGAGTTTAGCAATGATTTCTTAAACATGACACCAAAGGCTCAGATGACAAAAGGAAAAATAGACAAACTGAACTTCGTAAAAGTTTCTAACGTTCGTGCAGCAAAAGACACTATCAAGAGAGTGAAAACGCAGCCCACAGAGTAGGAGAACATGTTTTCAAACCATGTGTCTGGTAAGAGATTATTTTCTCGACTAATCCATAGTAAATCCATAGTATTGGATTATTACCCAATAGAGAACTCCTGACAGCAAAAAAGTCTGATTCAAAAATAGGCAAGAGACAAACAGACATTCATCCAAAGAAGATATAAAAATGGCCAATAAGCATGTGAAAAGGTACTAAGCATCACTAATTATCAGCAAAATGCAAATCAAAACCATAGTGAGATACTACCTCACATGAGTTAGTGTGGCTACAATCAAAAAAAAAAAAAAAAAAAAGATAGAAAAGACCACGTGTTGGTGAGGATGGGAAAGCCTGACACCCCTCTGCACTGCTGATGGGAACATAAAATGGAACAGCCACTGTGACAAACAGTATGGTGGGTTTTCAAAAAATTAAAAAATTAAAAATTACCATATGATTCAGTAATTACACTTCTGGGTATATACTCAGAAGAATTGAAAACAGGATCTCAGAGAGATATTTGAGTCTCCGTGTTGACAGCAGCATTGTTCAAAACAGCTGAAATGTGGAAGCAACCCAAACGTCCATCTATGGATGAGTAAGCAAGGAAAATGTGATGCATACACGCAACGGAACGTTATTCAGCCTTAGAAAGGAAAGGCATTGTGATATATGCCACGATATTAGGTGACTCCTGGGCTTTTATGCTAAGTGAAATGTGCTAGTCACACACAGGCAAGTAAGTATGATTTCACTTATATGAGGTATTTAGAATGGTTAAAATGACAGAGAGAGAAAACAGAATGGTACTTTCCAGGGGCAGGAGGAATGGGGAACTATTGTTTAATTTTGCAAAATGAGAAGAGTTCTGGAGGTTGGTTGCACAACAATATGGATGTACTTAATGCCACTGAAGTGCATACCTAAAAAATGGTTGAGATAGTAAATTTTACGTGTATTTTACCACAATAAAAAATATGGACTGAATCTTCTAATTTTAAATGGTAAAAATTAGAATTTTTAATTTTATTTATTTAGAAATGAGTACATGCAATTCTAATCTATGCCCAAGAAATTATTATTAACGGCTTTTAAGGACGCAAACATCAAAATCAAAGAACATGTATAGTTGGATAAACATGTTTCTCAATGGAATTACCTCGGAAGGACGTATTTTATCAAAGTGATGTTTCTTTTTCACGATTTTTCTAGAGATAACTCTCTGAAAGATTCTTTCAGAACACTGCTGAGAATTCTTTGAGATAAACTTAATTAATACATAGCTGCACATTTAGTCTCCAGGAGAAGCAAAGGCTCCCTCCCCCTGTACCCCCCACCACCCCAGAAAGACCAGGAAGCAGAATATATTCTCACAGCACCACTGACCCCACGCAAGTGCTCACCCTGTCGCAGTGAGACACAGCTGTCAACAGCATCGGTGCTCAGATTGCGTTAGTTTCTTAAGTTTCAAACATCATTTATTCCACCACCAATTACATTATTATTAACTTAGAACTATTTATAATATTTAGATATGTGTATGTTTAGCCCATTCTTGTTAGAAGAGCAGGGCAATTTTATATTATTTCTTGTTTGTTTTTTGGGAGGTTGTAAATAGGTTTGTTTATTTATTTGTTTGTTTAATGGCGGTCCTGGGGGTTGAACCCAGGGCCTCGTGTATGCTAGGCATGTGCTCTACCACTGAGCTACACCCTCCCCTGCCAAAGGGAAATTTTAAACAAATAGCATGCTTCATAGTCTTTGTCTGGGTTCCTTCTAAGTACAAGCAACCTCACAGATAAATTACGACAATCACCTTACAGCAAAGCAGGCTTCTCCTCTCTTACTTCAGCGCGGCTTTTCGTGTTGTTTTCAGTGCTGGGGTTTCTGGGTGCCTGTGCCGAGTCTCAGGGCTGTCTCTAGGCTGGTTCTGTGAAGTAACAATTAACAACGCCTTTGTGGCATTTGGCAGATACTCTGCAGACCGCATTTCCCACGCCAGGCTTTGCTGTGTATCCTGAGACTTTCATCGAGGCAGCAGCGAGCCCAGGAAGGCCCCTGCGCCGCGCCTGGCTGCAGGGCAGCTCCAGGAGCAAGGGTTAGAGAGGCCACCTCCTCCGGGGAGTGCAGACTCTGCTCTAGGGCCACTACTCTGCTGCGTTTGTTATCTGTGAAGGAAAAGGCCAGCAACAATTACCACTAAAAATCTACTGGCATGAAAAGTGTCTGTAGACCGGTCGAGTCGCTCTGGTGTGGTTGCTTGGGTATAATCATTGTTCCCTGCCGCCTCAAGCCTCGACCCCCACACGTGGGAAGTGTGAAATCCAATGGCTCAGCACAATTGCGGGTGGAGTCGTTGAGTCTGATAATGTATATATGTTTTTGAAAATCTCGTGTGTGTGTGTGTGTGAAAAGTGTTATCTCATAACAGAAAATGATTGGAGCAATAAAGAGCAGATATAATTAAAAGGTGCATGTATTTCAGATAAATCTTTGATTTGAGCTTCATCCTTGAGGAAAACCTGCCCGGCCTGCCTGGGGGCTGTTTTTATTTAGCGTTGCTTGGTGTGGGTGGAGTGTTTTATTAAATGCTTTGTCTTTAGAAACAAAGGAAAACAAAGTAAGAAGTTCCTAGAATCCCAGAAAACAAAGCTGAAACCAGATCTTCATCTTCCATCCCATGCTAGTATGGATACTGACTTTATTCAAAATCTTTGTGTGTTATTGAACACTTTAAAAGAGCATAATTAGAAAAGGGCTTTGCATTGGACACATCCGCTTTTCCCTCCTGTTTCTTACTTGTCTCTGTAAGGGCTTCCTCGATGTTAAATATTCCTTTCCCATGTCCTGTAACTTTGCTTTTGAAAATGGTGTGTATAATTTCCCATTTTAATCTACAAGCAGTATCCCATGGGAGCCCAACTTCCCTACGATGTGTTATTACTCCAATTTAGTAGGAAGGGGGATTCCTCTGAAAAATCTCGTTTCACCAGGAATCGGTGATCCTTTTTCCCCACTGCTCGAAGGAATGTTTGTTAAGCACAGTCAGTTATAATCTGTCCTGGTGCACAGCATCATGGCTCAGTCATGCACATACATACATGTATTCGTTTTCATATTCTTTTTCATTAAAGGTTCTTACAAGACATTGAATATAGTTCCCCAAGCTGTACAGAAGAAATTTGTTTCCTATCTCTGTCTTCAGTCACAGCAAATTCTACCAGTATCCATTAAATTTTCCTATAAAATTTTATTTTATTGTCTACTTAGTGTCACATGAAATAAATCACTGTTTGCCAAGCATGTACCAAGGAGAGTAAGGTCAAAGGAGGTGAGGAGCGGACACGGAGTGTCGGGATGGTCCTAGTGACCTAATGAAGGATGTATTTTGAATGGAAAGAACCTAAATCTTTAGAGGAAAGGATGTCTACACCCTACGGAGCAATGAATAGATAAAAGTTGTTTAAACATAATGTAGATATCAGATGTCCGGGGAAAATCAGTGTTTTCTGTAAACAGAATTCAAAACAAGCAAATATACAAAAACAACAGAACTCTCCTTCACAAAGCAATGGAAGCACAGAACACATTAAAGAAGAGTGTGCTTTGAAATACTGGGGGAAAAGTGCTTTGTAAATATCCAAGATTATATTTCATTTATATGTTTATTTTTTCAATAAATGAATGCCTTCCCCATTATGTAATAGCTTATTTTTTTTTATGAGTTGAGTTTTTTTAATCACCCGCCTTGTATTCAGTTCAAGATTCCATTGTTCTCCAAATGTTCACAAATACCCTGTTAATATGTGTTCTATTATTTCAAAAAGTTTTAGTGTCTGATTTGTAAGACAGTAATTTGCAGCTTCACTGTTTATTCCTATTTTGAAGCTAAATACAAGACTTTCTTTTTTTTTCCAGCCTCTTTTGCCTTTGGTCAATGTGCGTTTCAAAAAGTGGTAGGCGGCACTCACTTTGTTGCTTTGTGTATGCTCAGGATGTTCACATTTTAAATCCTTCATGTTGCCAGTAAATTTTTTTGGCTGATTTATTCTCTTTAATTCTCATCTTTAAATATTATTTTTTTAATGATTTTATGGAACTAGTTCTAATCTCTTGGCCTTGAAAAAGCCAGTTTTTTCATTGTATTATACTCAAATCCTATTATTTGTTTCAAAAATGTTTTACTTTTATTTTAATTATACCTTTTTTCTCATTTTTAGGAATATACATGATTTTTTTTAGGTCTGGTCTACTTTTTTTTTTTAATTGAAATACAGTCAGTTTTCAATGTGTTAATTTCTGGTGTACAGCATAATGCTTCAGTCATACATGCACATACATATGTTTGTTTTCATATTCTTTTTCATTTTAAGTTACTACAAGATATTGAACATAGTTCCTTGTGCTCTACAGTATAAACTTGTTGTTTATCTATTTTATATAGTAGTTAGTATCTGGAAATCTCAAACTCCCAGCTTATCACTTCCCACCCGCTTTCCCTCCTGGAATATGCATGATTCTTGGTTAGGGCAGCAGCAGGGGTCTAGGGACGCTTTCAGAGGTGCAAATACATACACGGAAGTTAATTGTCTTACTTCTGTGGAATACATAAATGAGAAGGGAAAGATTATTCAGTAAATTTAATCTATGTGTATAGAGAAATCTGTACACCTCTTAACTTTCTCTCTCTTTTCTTTTTCTTTGCCGTTCCTTCCTTCCTTCTTTTTTCTTTCTTTCTCTCTTACTTTTCTTCCCTTTCTTTTCTTTCCTTCTTTCTCTCATTTTATTTTTACAACATGAATTTATCTTTACCAGACAGTTGCCGAAACTGATCTTTAAGAATCCAGCAACCGTAACTCTGTCAAAGAAAAAAAAGTTTGGGTCTACTGTGTAACATCATCGAGACCTCAGGAAAATGAATGTGAATTAAAAAAGAGAAAACGATTTTATAAGTGAATACGGACATAGCTGCTGTCTTAGTAGTATGTGATCATTAGTTAAATCACAGAGGTGGCGTTTTTAATGATTGCGATGATTCAGTAGGGGGAATAAACACACTTTCAGAGGTGGAGCTGGGAACTGGAAAAGTACTAAGGCCATCCCGGCTGGAAGGAGCAAAATCCTGGAGATTCAATTCGGGGCATATGAGGGCAGCCGTGCAAGTCCGTCTGGGCCTGAAGAGTAGCGTCTGGCGTTTCGCCCTCAATCATTTCCGCTGCGCGCTCGATATTCTTCCATGAGTGAGAAGATTTGATAAAACCAAACAAGATTTTTTCATAGCAGGAAAGCATTAGAATATAAGAATTTTTAATCACTGTAATTGGTAATGTTCCGTCAGTGACTACCACTCGGAAAATGAGAAAATCATTTCACTGTGGTGTAAGTGTCCTTGAAACTGTGACAGACCGCACGTCAGAGAGAAGCAAGATGCTCTAGGAGTTCGCAGGGGAAGCGGCTTCCTCCTTCCTGTGTTCGTACATTTTCCTGCGGGTGAGACTAAGGCGGCCTTGCAGAGTAGGAAAGGGTTTGCCTAGAAGAGAGAGAAGGAAGGCTATTCAGGGAAGCATGGACTTCCTCACACAAAGGAGAAAGAATTTTCAAGAAATGACTGAAGGTCAGTGTCTGCTCCACCATGATACACAAAAGGCTTGTTAACAGTAATTACGAAAAAAAATAATCCAGGACCAAGTGGTAGAGGCTTATCTTATTTGTTACCCACCTTGCTATCACCTGAAGATTGAATGTTTTACCTTCCCTTTGGACCAATTGAAGATTTTTAAAATTTTTTTTAACATTTTTTATTGATTTATAATCATTTTACAATGTTGTGTCAAATTCCAGTGTTCAGCACAATTTTTCAGTCATTCATGGACATATACACACTCCTTGTCACATTTTTTTCTCTGTGAGTTATCATAACATTTTGTGTATATTTCCCTGTGCTATACAGTGTAATCTTGTTTATCTATTCTACAATTTTGAAATCCCAGTCTATCCCTTCCCACCCTCCACCGCCCTGGCAACCACAAGTCTGTATTCTCTGTCTGTGAGTCTATTTCTGTCCTGTATTTACGCTTTGTTTTTGTTTGTTTGTTTGTTTTTGTTTTTGTTTTAATTGAAGTATAGTCAGTTATAATGTGTCAGTTTCTGGTGTGTAGCACAATGTCCCAGTCATGCATATATATACATATATTCATTTTCATTGAAGGTTATTACAAGATATTGAATATAATTCCTGTGCTAGACAGAAGAAATTTGTTTTTTATCTATTTTTTTATATAGTGGTTAACACTTGCAAATCTCAAACTCCCAAGTTTATCCCTTCTCCCCTCCTCCCCCACCTCCGTAAACATAAGATTGTTTACTATGTCTGTTTTGTAGATGAGTTCATTAGTGTCCTCTTTTTTTAGATATATTTAAAAAAATATTTTATTTATTCATCATAGAAAGAGGCTGTTCTATATACTGATGCTTTAATTGAGTACTTTCTGTTCATTAGTGACTGTGTGACTTTATTTTAGTTACTGATCATGAAAGACAATCCCAACTTTTAGATAGAATTTCTGAAAATAAATGTGTGTGTGTGTATGTGTGAGTGTGTCTGTGTATATAATGATTTTTTAAATCCAAGGTTATATCAGAATAGTCTAATTCTAGATGAAGAAGAAAGAAAAAATAATCTGCCATCTTTGTCTTTTGGCTGGACGGGACTGATTCTGACATTGCTCTAAGGTTTTAGGGAATCTATCTTGTGTATGTTCTCCTTAGATTTTCCGCTGTTTTGGAAGTTTGAGAGAACACAGAAGGTCACCAGACTGTTTTATCCTAATTCATTACAGTGACGTCTTTTTGCATCCTTCTAACAGTTTACCTTGGAATTGGCAATACCAGAGCCACAAAAATAAACTGATAAACTTGTGCAAGTTACCAGTGGAGATGATCACAGTGCGCATCACATCTTTAGCCTTTTAAGCAATATAACTGTGTGTGTGTGCGTGTGTGTGTTTAAATCCAGCATTTAACGTTGAGTTGTTTAAAACTCAGAGGGAGGAGGAAGTAGCCTTTTAAAACCACTCCCTGTCTTTCTGTCCCCAGCACAGGCCCTATTTGCTGTCTGTCATGATGAGGGAGCAGAGAGGTAAAGAGAGGCCATGGCCTGGGAACTGCAGAAAAAGAAGAAGAACAACTTATCAAACACAAACAAATCATCAAAATATGTGACAGCTTTTCTGTCTGCTGCCTGCCAGCGATTGCTCAGGGACACATCCAAACATATAGCATATTTATTTTGAATTTTCTTCAGTGATGAGTAGAATACTAACTGTAATTGAAAAATTCTTACTGTTCGTCAAAAGTGACAAATGAGTTAAAGAAAGAGACGTGTTGAAGAATTTTATGGCTTTACCCTGGAAGCATTTAAAAAAACGCATTATCTTCTCAACATATTTGCTGAATTTTCAAGTCTGTCCTGTGTCTTGTTTATAAGCTCTACCAAATTAGGTTCAGTTTATCTGTTAAGTTTAAAAAAAGGTCAAGTTCTTCCAGAAAATAACACTGAGTTTAAAATAAGCGAATGAGATTTTCTAAAATTAATCATTGCAGAAGACAGGGGACGTGAAGACAGAGACAGAGAGACAGAGAGGGAGCGAGCCCAGCCTCTGTGATGCGTTTCCCTCCAAAATACTCAAGTCAGATTTTTTTTTTAACATTTTTTTATTGATTTATAATCATTTTACAATGTTGTTTCAAATTCCAGTGTTCAGCACAATTTTTCAGTTATTCATGGACATATACACACTCATTGTCACATTTTTTTCTCTGTGAGTTATCATAACATTTTGTGTATATTTCCCTGTGCTATACAGTGTAGTCTATTCTACAATTTTGAAATCCCAGTCTATCCCTTCCCACCCTCCACCCCCCTGGTAACCACAAGTCTGTATTCTCTGTCTGAGAGTCTATTTCTGTCCTTTATTTACGCTTTGTTTTTGTTTGTTTGTTTGTTTTTGTTTTTGTTTTTTAGATTCCACATATGAGCGATCTCATATGGTATTTTTCTTTCTCTTTCTGGCTTACTTCACTTAGAACGACATTCTCCAGGAGCATCCATGTTGCTGCAAATGGCATTATGTTGTCAGTTTTTATGGCTGAGTAGTATTCCATTGTATAAATATACCACCTCTTCTTTATCCAGTCACCTGTTGATGGACATTTAGGCTGTTTCCATGTTTTGGCTATTGTAAATAGTGCTGCTATGAACATTGGGGTGCAGGTGTCATCCTGAAGTAGATTTCCTTCTGGATACAAGCCCAGGAGTGGGATTCCTGGGTCATATGGTAAGTCTATTCCTAGTCTTTTGAGGAATCTCCACACTGTTTTCCATAGTGGCTGCACCAAACTGCATTCCCACCAGCAGTGTAGGAGGGTTCCCCTTTCTCCACAGCCTCTCCAGCATTTGTCATTTGTGGATTTTTGAATGATGGCCATTCTGACTGGTGTGAGGTGATACCTCATTGTAGTTTTGATTTGCATTTCTCTGATAATTAGTGATATTGAGCATTTTTTCATGTGCTTTTTGATCATTTGTCTGTCTTCCTTGGAGAATTGCTTGTTTAGGTCTTCTGCCCATTTTTGGATTGGGTTGTTTATTTTTTTCTTATTGAGTCGTATGAGTTGCTTATATATTCTGGAGATCAAGCCTTTGTCGGTTTCACTTGCAAAAATTTTCTCCCATTCCGTAGGTTTTCTTCTTGTTTTATTTCTGGTTTCCTTTGCTGTGCAGAAGCTTGTGAGTTTCATTAGGTCCCATTTGTTTATTCTTGCTTTTATTTCTTCTAGGAGAAAAATTTTTAAATGTATGTCAGATAATATTTTGCCTATGTTTTCCTCTAGGAGGTTTATTGTATCTTGTCTTATGTTTAAGTCTTTAATCCATTTTGAGTTGATTTTTGTATATGGTGTAAGGGAGTGTTCCAGCTTCATTGTTTTACATGCTGCTGTCCAGTTTTCCCAACACCATTTGCTGAAGAGACTGTCTTTATTCCAATGTATATTCTTGCCTCCTTTGTCAAAGATGAGTTGACCAAAAGTTTGTGGGTTCATTTCTGGGCTCTCTATTCTGTTCCATTGGTCTATATGTCTGTTTTGGTACCAATACCATGCTCTCTTGATGACTGTAGCTCTATAGTATTGTCTGAAGTCTGGGAGAGTTATTCCTCCAGCCTCTTTCTTTCTCTTCAGTAATGCTTTGGCAATTCTAGGTCTTTGATGGTTCCATATGAATTTTATTATGATTTTTTCTAGTTCTGTGAAATATGTCCTGGGTAATTGGATAGGGATTGCATTAAATCTGTAGATTGCCTTGGGCAGTGTGACCATTTTAACAATATTGATTCTTCCAATCCAAGAGCATGGAATATCTTTCCATTTTTTAAAGTCTTCTTTAATTTCCTTCATCCATGGTTTATAGTTTTCTGTGTATAATTCTTTCACCTCCTTGGTTAGATTTATTCCCAGATATTTTATTACTTTGGGTGCTATTTTAAAGGGGATTGTTTCTTTACTTTCTTCTTCTGTTGATTTATCGTTAGTGTAAAGAAATGCAACTGATTTTTGAACGTTAATTTTGTAACCTGCTACCTTGCTGAATTCTTCAATCAGCTCTAGTAGCTTTTGTGTGGACCTTTTAGGGTTTTCTATATATAGTAACATGTCATCAGCATATAATGACACTTTTACCTCTTCTTTTCCAATTTGGATCCCTTTTATTTCTTTCTCTTGCCTTACTGCTGTGGCTAGGACTTCCAGGACTATGTTGAATAGGAGTGGTGATAGTGGGCATCCTTGTCTTGTCCCAGATGTTAGTGGGAAGCTTTTGAGTTTTTCACCGTTGAGTACTATGCTGGCTGTAGGTTTGTCATATATAGCTTTTATTATGTTGAGATATGTTCCCTCTATACCCACTTTGGCGAGAGTTTTTATCATAAATGGGTGTTGAAATTTATCAAATGCTTTTTCTGCATCGATTGAGAGGATCATGTGGTTTTTGTCCTTTCTCTTGTTGATGTGATGTATTACACTGATTGATTTGCGTATGTTGAGACAGCCTTGTGTCCCTGGGATGAACCCCACTTGGTCATGATGTATAATCGTTTTTATGTGTTGTTGGATTCTATTTGCTAAAATTTTGGTGAGGATTTTGGCGTCTATGTTCATCAGTGATATTGGCCTATAATTCTCTTTTTTTGTAGTGTCTTTGCCTGGTTTTGGTATCAGGGTGATGGTGGCTTCATAGAATGAGTTTGGGAGTATTCCCTCCTTTTCAATCGTCTGGAAGAGTTTGAGAAGGACTGGTATGAGTTCTTCTTTGTATGTTTGGTAGAATTCCCCGGTGAAGCCGTCCGGTCCTGGACTTTTATTTGTAGGGAGGTTTTTAATTGCTATTTCTAGTTCCTTTCTAGTGATCGGATTGTTCAAGTGTTCAGATTCTTCTTGATTCAGTTTTGGTGGACAGTATGTTTCCAGAAACTTGTCCATCTCCTCTAGGTTATCCAGTTTGGTTCCATATAGTTTTTCATAATATTCTCGTATGATATTCTGTATTTCTACTTTGTTTGTTGTAATTTCTCCATTTTCCTTTCTTATTTTGCTAATTTGTGCTCTCTCTTTTTTCTTCTTTGTGAGTTTGGCCAGAGGTTTGTCGATTTTATTTACTTTTTCAAAAAACCAGCTTTTGGTTTGGTTGATTTTTTCTATGGTCTTGTTAATCTCCATTGTATTTAATTCCTCTCTGATCTTTATTATTTCCTTCCTTCTGTTGCTTTTTGGGGCTTTTTGTTCTTCTTTGTCTAATTCATTCAGGTGGTGGGTTAAATTGTTTATTTGAGATTGTTCTTCTTTTTTGAGGAAGGCCTGTATCGCTATAAACTTCCCTCTTAGCCCTGCCTTTGCTGTGTCCCATAGGTTTTGAGTGGTTGTGCTTTCATTCTCATTTGTCTCAAGGTATTTTTTAATTTCAGCTTTGATTTCCTCATTGATCCATTGTTTTTTCAATAACATATTGTTTAATCTCCATGCTTTCCTTTTTTTCTCCTTTGTTTCTCTGTTGTTGATTTCCAGTTTCATGACATTATGGTCAGTAAAGATGCTTGAGATAATTTCTATCTTCTTAAAATTGTTGAGGTTTCTTTTGTGCCCAAGTACATGATCGATCCTGGAAAATGTTCCATGTGCACTTGAAAAGAATGTATATCCTATTTTTTGGGGGTGTAATGCTCTGAAAATATCCACCAAATCTAGTTTTTCTATTGTAGTATTTAATTTCTCTGTTGCCTTGTTTATTTTCTGTCTGGAAGATCTGTCTAGTGATGTTAATGCAGTGTTAAAATCTCCAACTATGATTGTATTCCCATCAATATCCCCTTTTATCTCTGTTAGTAATTCTTGTATGTACTTAGGTGCTCCTATATTGGGTGCATATATATTAACGAGTGTAATATCCTCATCATGTATCACTCCTTTAATCATTATAAAATGTCCTTCTTTATCTTTCTTTATGGCCTTTGTTTTAAAGTCTATTTTGTCTGAAATCAGTACTGCAACACCTGCTTTTTTGGCTTTTCCATTTGCATGGAATATCCTTTTCCATCCTTTCACTCTCAATCTATGTGTGTCCTTCTCCCTAAAGTGGGTCTCTTGTATGCAGCATATTGAAGGTTCTTGCTTTATTATCCAGTCTGCCACTCTGTGTCTTTTGACTGGAGCATTTAGTCCATTAACATTTACAGTAATTAATGATAGATGTGTGTTTATTGCCATTTTGAACTTATCTTTGCAGTTGAATTGGTATATCCTCTTTGTTCCTTTCTTCTTCCTTTTGTGGTTTGGTAATTTTCCTTTATATTATCATGGATTTTATTTAATTTTTGTGACTCCTTTGTAAATTTTTGGCTTGTGGTTACCCTTTTTTGTAAATCTATCAACCCATTACTGCAACTGTTTTTATTAAACTGATAGTAACATGATCTCAAACCCATCCTACTGTTAAAAAAAAATTAAAAAAGAAAGAAAAAAAATTCTATATTTCCTTGCCTCCCTCTCCCACTCTCAGTGATTTGTATGTCTTCTTTTATAATTTCATGTTTACTTTATTTGTAATTCATGAGTTATCACCTTTCCAGTTGTGTGTTTCTCATTTCTGTAGCATCCTGCTGCTTTTCTATTTAGAATAGCCCTTTCAATATTTCTTTTAGCATGGGTTTAGTGTTGCTAAACTCCTGCAGCTTTTTTTTTTGTCTGTGAAACTCTTTATTTCTCCTTCTATCCTCAAGGATAGCCTTGCTGGATAAAGGATCCTAGGCTGCATCTTTTTTTCATCCAGGGCTTTGAATATATCTTGCCACTCCCTTCTGGCCTGTAGTGTTTGTGTAGAGAAATCAGCTGAGAGCCTTATGGGGGTTCCCTTGTAACTTACTCTTTGCTTTTCTCTTGCTGCCTTTAGAATCATTTCTTTATCCTTGACTCTGGCCATCTTGATTATGATATGTCTTGGTGTGGGTCTATTTGGGTTCTTCCTGTTTGGGACCCTCTGAGCTTCCTGTACTTGGATATCTGATTCCTTCTTTAAGTTTGGGAAGTTTTCAGTCATGATTTCTTCAAAAACCTTTTCAATCCTCTTTGATCTTTCTTCTCCTTCTGGGACCCCTATTATGCGAAGATTGGGACGCTTTATATTATCCCATAGGTCCCTTACGCTATTTTCATTATTTTTTATTTGCTTCTCTTGTAGTTCTTCTGAATGGGTGCTTTCTATTGCCCTGTCTTCTAGATCACTAATTCGTTCCTCTGCATTATCTAGTCGGCTTTGCACAGCTATTAGATCATTCCTCATCTCTGTCAATGAGTTTACCCATTCTACTTGGCTCTTCTTTATAGCTTCAATTTCATTTTTGACATATTTTATATCTCTAAACACTATCTCTTTTAATTCCTTCAGCAATTCGATCACTCCTTTTTTGAAATCTTGATCTAGTAGGCTATCGATGTCTATTTCGTTGATCTTTCTTTCAGGGGATTTCTCTTGTTCTTTTAATTGGGAAAGGTTTTTCTGCTTCTTCATCTTGCTCATACCTCTCTGGCACTGTGGTTTATGGAGTATCAGTTGTTTATTTTGGTCCTTAAGGATTTTATCTATCTGATGCCTATTTAGGAATAGAACTTAGGAAAAACAGGAAAAAAAAAATGAGAGAGAGAGAAAGAATTTTAAAAGAAGGGAGAAAGAGGGTTTGAAAACAGTGTATAATGAATAATAGAAGAGTGAGTTGAAGCAGAGTATTAATCTGGTTGAGACGTCCTTTTAAAACCTTTACAAAAAAAGGGGGGGGGGAGATGAATAGATGTATTTGAAACCTGTGTCTAATCAATAGCAGGACATCAAAACCCAAGAGAAATAGAAATGAATTAAGAAGTAAAGATTAAGAAAGTAATAGAAAATAGAACAGGTAAAAACAGATTTAAAAAAAAAAAAGGGGGGGGGTGTTTGTCAGTGTTCTCCTGGAGTCTGTGTGCTTTTAATGTGAAGTCTTTCTGTCTTCGTCCTGTTTTGGAAGCTCAGCTTGCTGTTTTCAGAGGCCCTCCGTTGGCGCCCTCTTCTGTGCTGCTCCCAGCACCTGTCGGCAAGCGGATCGCGCCTCCTCCTAACACTGGGCCAGGTGCAGCTCTCTGCTGTGGGCGGGCGGGTCGCTGCCCCTCCGGATGCCGCAGTCAGATGTTGCAGACTGGCCGGGTAAGAGGGTGGGTTGTGCTCCCTCCCAGCACCTCTGTCAGGGGCTGTGTTCCTGCCCGAAAGGCAGGGGGGGGGGGCCGCTCTCCCTCTACCTGCACCGCCGGTAGTTCCGCTCTCTGTGCGGCTGCGCGCTCCGCCCTTTTCGGCGCTCCGCAGGTGGGCTCGGGGAAGACCGAGGGATCAGCCCTGTCCCTGCTCCGAGCCAAAACCCAGCTCCTTGTTTGTCTTCGTGAAGCAAGTTCTCTGAGGGACCAGGATGGAAGGCTCCTGTCTGCCCCGGGCTGCAGGCCAGTCTCCGTCTGGCCTTTGAGGCTGCTAAGCCCTTCGGTGCGGATGCAGGTTTCGCCCCCGCCCCCGCCTGAGTGCTCAGCGCGGAGGATATGGCGGCTGTGCTTGAGCCCCGCCTCTCTTCCCCCGAAAACTTTCCGCGGGTTTTCAGAGGTGGGGGTGTGCACCCTTCCCCCGAGAGCACATCAACCTCGCTCTTTTATGGAGGGCCCAGGTTGTTCTGCCCTGTGCACCCACAGCCACGGCGCACAGCCCCTTGCGTTCCCCCGGGGCTGCCTCCGTGCAGCCGCCCCTGTCCTCCGCCCGGCTTGTGCAGCCTGGCCCTGCCCGCCGCTGCCGGCCCGCGTCTCAGGCTGGGTGTCGGGGGACGCTCTGTGCCCGTTTAACTTAGTTCTGTTAGTCAGGGGCTGCTCTGTACAGATCCGAGCCTCGGAGGCTCCCCCTCTGTCCCGCTGGCCTCTCAGTTGGAGAGGGGAGACCCAGCGAGCGAGCGCCAGTCCTCCTTTGCCTCTCCCTCCCCGCGGGACCCGTCCCGCGCTGCTTTGCCTTTTGTTCTTTCTTTTTTCCTTTTCTCCTACCAGATTTTTGGCTTCTTTATCTTTTGAAGAGGGCGATGTTCTGTCGGAGTTCCGCAGGTGCTCTGGTCGGCTGAGTGGGTCAGTAGATGTGGGTCTTGGTGTATTTGTGGGAGAGGGTGACCTGTGAGCGTCCTTCTACTCCGCCATCTTCTCCTAAAATCTCAAGCCAGATTTTTATTTGATCTGCGCTAAGCTTTATTAAATTGAATACTACCGATAGATTTGAAGGTGAGTGTAGGAGAAGATAAAGTGTTATACTGTCCCCTGTTTCAAGCACAGTGAATCATTTCAAATCTGCCATCTGTACAGGACAGTTTTCTGCATTCCAGTGTTTCTCAAATTGTGGAAGAAGCACAGGGTCTAAACAGGGATGCCATGTTGGAGGGAGCAAAGCTCTCTGGAGTCCTGGAGATGAAGCAAAAACATTCTTGTTTTTTAAACACCTTTATTGTGGTATGAGTCCTGTATAGTAAACTACACATACTCAGATGTGCAATTTGATTAATTTTGATAGATCTGTATACCCATGAAACCACCACCACAATCAAGATAGCTAAAAGCATTCTTTACAGATGAGTTCATTAAGTAGGCTTTGACCACTTCCTACTACTCTGGGTTATTTCTTTCTCTTTTCTCTCCTTCCCCTTCTCCTTCTTCCCCTTCCCCTTCCCCTCCCCCTTTCCTTTCTTCTTCTTCTTCTTTTTTTTTTTTTTTAACATAACAACCATAGGGACTGTTTAGATATCAAGGGCTACATTACTCTAAAAAAGTTACAAATCCATACTCTTTAAGTAAACAGTTTGCAAACCGTCTCAGTATGTGGCCAGAGCAAAGCAAAAGACATAAACATTTCTTAAAAGCTCTATCAAAGTATAAAATTCTTCTTAAATCTTTCTCGGGCATTTGACTCCTCAAGGACTATTTCTCATTTCTTTTTTCTTAGCATTGCGGCAGCCAACTTAGGTGACCTTTGTCACATTCAACAGTCTTAGAGAGTTTTGCCAATAACCTAAGGGCACCTCACTCATAGATTACAATTACCTTTATTATAATAACGTAAAATACCATATCTGCTTTAATCTGTTTTCAAAATAATGTTTCATCTTTTATTTGTACAAATTTGATTGTAAACCTCCTGATATAAAGCAGAGTAAACTGGGGATGGTTGGGAAGAATGGTTATTTCTCCCTAAAAATACTTTATGCTACAAATTACTTAGTATGTTCCACACATGTATTTGCAGCCCATTGATGTAACGGTGGAGGGAAGAATGCTTGAACTGTAAGATGTTGGATACACTGGGGATGCACATTTTTATTTTACAATATACTTGCATCAGATCCTTGTTCTGTATAGATACAGAAAAACATTTTGCAGAGGTGTTTGTGTATAGATGGATAAATAGCAAAGAGATTCGGATTAAAATTTAGTCTTGCTAATCCACAGGCCATCAGTTTTGGCTGTCTCCACCAATAGCAAAAATAAGAAGAAAATAAAATGTTATAATACAATGAATTTGACACTCTGAATTTTAGTATATCTTTCTTTCTTTGACAGCCAGCCAGTTTCCTCTTAAGACCTAAAGAAGGGATGTGTGTCCTTTATATAGGTTTCTTCATATCTCAGTTAACACTTCACTCTAGTGTGGAGAAATGATTTAGGAAAGAGAAACTTGCTAGACATTTAGGTTCTGAATACCTTCAAAGGAGAGTGTTACCCAAATAAAAACCATTGTTATTCTTGGAAATTCCAGCAGAACCTTCTGTGATATCTTGTGATTAATTTTCTTGAGCTCAGGGTGCTCATGTTATCAGAGATGCTTGAGGATAATAGAACAGTTCCTTCAGAAAAACTCTATGAGAGGAAATGGGTGATCTTGTCAAGGCTCAGTTCATTTCCTAAATCCAGGTGAAGAGTGACAGGATCCAAAATTTTGATAAGACATTGTCTCCTGTTTCTCACACCAACATTTCAACCCATGACTTATTTTTGGCCTCAGTGCTATGACAGGAAGCCAGCATTAAAAACTAAAAATAGACTTCCCCTGTGATTCAGCAATCCCACTCTTGGGCATATATCTGAATGGAACTCTAATTTGAAAAGATACATGCACCCCAGTGTTCACAGCAGCCCTATTTACAATAGCCAAGACATGGAAACAACCTAAATGTCCATTGACAGATGGCTGGATAAAGAAGCTGTGGTATATTTATACAATGGAATACTACTCAGCCATAAAAAGAATAAAATGATGCCATTTGCAGCAACATGGATGGAACTAGAGTTCATCATTCTAAGTGAGGTAAGCCAGAAAGAGAAAGAAAAATACCATATGATATCACTTACATATAGAATCTTGGAAAAAAAAAAAAGGGAAGACACTAATGAACTTATCTACAAAACAGAAACAGATTGGCAGAGAGTGAACAAACCTACAGTTACCAGGGGGAAGGGGTGGGAAGGGATAAATTGGGAGTTGAAGAATTGCTAATATTAACTATTATATATAAAATAGATTAAAAACAAATTTCTTCTATATAGCACAGAGATCTATATTCAATACTTTGTAGTAACCTATAACGAAAAAGAATATGAAACAAATATACATATGTATATACATGACTGAAACATGATGCTGGACACCAGAATTTGACACATTGTAACTGACTGTACTTCAATTAAAAAAAAAAAAAAAGGAAAACAATGAAATCAGCAAGAATTTTTTAATGGTTGCTTGGTGCCCAGCACTGTGATTAGACATCATAGCGTGCACCAACCAAACCAGTGTGAAACACGGTCCTGTTTATGCGGAAACTAAAAATACCTGGGGAAGACAAGCTGCTCACAGGGGAAGTGGTTCAATATGGCAGAGCAAAAGCTAATGGGAGCCACAAGTACGCGATTCAACGATGTGTCGACTGAATTTTGGGAAGGAGAACGATCAGTGGAGGTGAGAGATTTTAGAACAAATAGTGTGGAACTAGCACTGTATCTGTAAGATCTGACAGAATTTAGAAGTTGAAAGGACTGTAATTCCTGGAAAAGTGGCTAGCTTCTTCTTGCTTCTTACCTCACACATAATATTCATTATGCATAAAATATATACTGTTGTGTCTCTCCGCTTTACCACACACCCAACCCGTAACTCTAAACTAGATTTTAGGTACAAAATATCATTTATCCAGGAAGACCATACCTGGTTTCCCCATGTCGTCTCTGAATTTTATTACACAGGCTATTTCTGCCATTTTTAAAAAATGTTGAGCTCTCTTACTTGCATGTATGATATATGAGGGCAGGGACTGTCTTGTTCATTGCAAAAAAAATTGCAGTGTTTAAGGAATAATAAAGAACTAACAGATCATAGGTGCCATTACTCTTAACTAAAGGAGCCAACAAAAGCTAAATGACACAGGTTGTGCAGACAGCTGTCACATCTGCAGGCTTCCCCCAGTGTTCTCTCTGCTTGAGTGTGGTGCCTCGTGGTACCGCACAAGGGAAGGGATGAGGCAGAGGAGGAAGTGGGAGCTGAGAGATCTGAGCACTCGCCCCCCAACAAGAGATCAGCAAGGCGAGTTAGTGTGTTTTCCAGCCTGCGGAGAAGTAGTCACTCCCCACCGCCACCTTCAGACAGATTGCCCACCATCTTCCTTTAATCCTTAGTGTATTCCATTTTACATGGGAGTACAATCTTGCTGCTGCTGTTTTTAAGCAAAAGTCATTTCTTTATTTTTAAATTTTTTCTTGCTTTTTTTTTTTTTGGAGGGGGGTGGTAATTAGGCTTATTTATTTATTTATTTATTTATTGTTTTATTTTTTATTTTTTAATCTTTTAAAATTTTATTTTTTTTAATAGGGGTACTGGGATCGAATCCAGGACCTCATGCATGCTAAGCATGCCCTCCACCACTGAGCTCTACCCTCCCCTGTGGAAATCATTTCTATATAGATCTTTAGTACAATTATTCCAAAATTCGCCAATATTTGAATATATAAAATAAATGCATAAGTGAGGAGTTATTTAGCAATTGACTTAAAGTGTCATTTAAAAAAAAATTAATCCATGTGTGTTCTTATTTCAAAATAAGGTTGATTTTAGAGTTTGATTTTGGAAAACCAATATAATTATTTTAAAGAAAATCCTTTAAAGAAGATTTAATAATTGGTCAATAATTTCAATGTCACTAATTTGTGGTCTTTCTAATGTTCAAGTGCACAAAGAGAATTGTGTAACAGAAAATGTTAGACGCCCTCTTGCTTGTGATGAGTGACTTGGCTTCCTCATAATTTACTTGACCTTAGGTTTTTGCCTCCACAAATATGCCATTGGACCCAAAGAATGAAAGTTTCTCTGTAACATTTATAAAATATTATTTGGGTTTGTAGCACAGCTCTCCACACAAATTTTCACTAATTCTTCATGATATGATCATTTCAAGTTTAAACAATAAAAAACTAGAGCAGTTCTAGTGGCTATGGAGATATTGAAAAGTTCAAGGGCGGTTAGGCGGTTAAATCAGCCACCCTTAGTAATTACTCAGGTGTGCAGAGTGGGGTGGGCGGGGAGTAGGCTGGCCTGGCTCCCAGGATGCTGGCTGGATGAGTTGGACACTGTTTTTTAAGCTGCAGAACACGTTGCATTTGAGAAGTCTTTGGAGCAGCCATGCAAAACTCTGCGGTTCGAAGCTAACTTTTCTGGGAGGAGGATCGTTGTTTCATGTTATCACTGAGGGAGGCTGCAGAGTGAATAGAAAAGAGGGTCTGGTATAGCACCCTACTGATGAACAACCTGCAGCACCTACAAGTCAAAAGCAAAGGAGACCCAAACAGAGGCCAGAAGTTGGGAGAAACATTTGAAGACAGTGGTGTCAAAAAACCAAACGGAGTGTCAGGCACGTCATGGGAAGAAGTGAGAAGAGAACACTGAGGAAGGCACCAAAGAGATCAAGAACCACAAGAAATGAAACGTGTGAAGGTGGCATCTTGGAATATCGACCATGCATGGCACCATTTCCCTACAAAATGACACTATAATACAGTGTAGTATGTTAAAATTATATTAGATCATACATTTACATTAGCATACAATACACTCTGTAACACATTATTGAAAACTAGATTAGTTACTGTAGTGTAAATATCCCCAATTGAGTTCATCTAGTGAGCTGAGAAATTGCAAAAGATGAATTTTCTTTCATCATAGTTTCAGGGAAATCTTGATACTAACAAAGGCTGAGAGATAGTAAATTCAAAGTGAGACAATATTGAGACTTCAGTTAAATAAAGGAAATGAGGGAATCTAACTTGTATGGTGCCTGTTGCCTGCGCTCTGACTGTATTAAACCCCCACACACGCACACTGACATGCACATCCTACGTGGCTAAGGTCACTGACCATATGTCACCAGGGACACAGGTAAGGGCAGAACTGAGGGGGTCAAGTCAGTTAAGCAGGAAATCACTACATTGTCAAGGAAGTGGTAAGTAGCCTTCTCTGGTCCCTTTTCTATGCCTTTGGGACATTTGGCTGCAAGTTTAATTAGACTAAGAGAACCCACTTCCCAAGCTGACTCAGAAGATGTATGTTGCTCATTATCTTGGCTTAGAAAGGATGCCAGAAAGGTGAGAGGAATGTTGCATTTCTTATTGTATATAGGATAATTTCGGATATTAGGGTTATTTTTGGAAAGGTATATATGGGGAAAATGTGCATGCCAAAGCATCTTTCTCTCGGGACTTAACTCTCACCTTCCCAAGTGTCCTGACTGGCCATGGGGACAGGCACGTAATCTGTGCTGGACCGTTCAGAGAATCTGTCAATGGCTGGCTCAAAGAGGATTATGTGACCCAAGCAGAGATAAACCAGTATTTGTTCCCTAGAATCATCTAAAAGGATTGACACGGAGAATAAGAGAGAAAAAAAGAGCACGAGAGAGGGAGAGGGAAGAAGGGGAGAAAGGGAGAGAGCATCCGTGTGCTGAGCTAGGTAACTGGGAATGAGCCGGGGTTGCCAACAGCCATCTACATGCACATAAAAGTAAGCTGTAGAGAAAAAGCAGAGTAGAGATTGAGAGGAAGAGACAGACGGCAATATTGCTTTGGTTACTGGGCTTCACCGGGGCTGAAGAGTCTCCCCTGGACCTCCCAGTTTGGTGAACCAAAGAATTATCAGGCTAGCTGGATTTGACTTTATGATGCTTGCATGTAGGAATTTTTAATGTGGCCATGCAAATCAAATCAGACACAGATAATAAGCACTGGAAAATTCTGTAGAGTCCTACAGAAAATGTAGGAATTTCATCTCAATATCAGGAAATGTTGGGTGAATTATATCTGCCCTAATATGTAAGCAGAAACCTGCAATTATGCCCAGGCTCTTAGCTGCATGTAATGGAAGGAAATATACATTCATTTGAAGTTAATCATTTACATTTAAAGCAGTTAGACCGAGGGACTGTCTGATATTCACTGGTCCAAGAGTTATTCTTTGTAATGCTCAAAATTCATAGGGACATAAATAATATAAAATGACAAAACTCACTCATTCAAACAAGTATTAAACTGTAAATCAATGTGTGCATGAGCTGTATACACATTTACAACAAACACAGGAAAATAGAAAAACCATAGAAAATTTTAAAATAAATCTTTGTATTTGTCAGAAAAGCTTAATCCAAAATCAAATGTGATAATTATCGATCTCTGTTCAAACATCTGCAAGCTTTCTCAGCCACGACCCAGATGAAGGCTCGGCGGTCCCTTCAGGGACCCACCAAGCAAGGGAGATGTGAGGAGTTTCCTTGTGCCTGAACACCTCTAAGGTAAAGGGAAGCCCTGCAGGCAGAATGGACCCCACATAGGGGAGTGCTTATTTCTGTTTCTATATTATTTCACCACTTGCCAGTAGAAACACACACACACACAATTTTGTTCTATTGTTTCTCCCCTGGCATGTCCAGAAAGGAGCACAAAGCTTACCTGCACAAAATAAATGAAAAAGTTTCGCTCCCTGACTCGTTGTACCATAAATCTCTGTTTGTGTCCCCCAGTTGAGGCTGTCATCCAAAGGCCTAGAACTCCTGAGAATCTCAATGATTCTCTCTCTGACCCTAGGGTTTATGTAGGAAGTGGTCAGGAAACACCAGGTTTCACTGGCTCTTCGGGTGGGGGACGCACCAGCAGGCAGTGTTAGCAAAGGCCTCCGCCGTGACTGTCTTCACACTCATGCGGCCTCTGAGGGCCGTCAGCTGCTGGGCCACTGTCGTTGGGAGAGGTGTGCTTTCCTTTCAGGCACCATGCTTATCAGTGAGCCCTTGAGACCTTCCTTCTGACTATCAAGTCCTCCTCAGGCTGGAGCCAGCAGGAAGCTGAAAGCCAGATTCAGAGCACCTGATGTCGACGTGCAGCGACTGTCATGGTTCAAATTGTGTCACCTCGTGAAGGAGAAGTGAGACTGGGACTATTTAGTATTTACTGTAAACCCAACACCGTGCTGAGAGCTGGGGTCAGATACAACTCCCGGGTTCAAGGAGACTGGATCCTGCAAGGAAAGGCAGCCATTAATTACATCTGTGTGTAAGCGTGACAGGTGCATGAACGCAGGTGCAGTGTTAGAGCATCCACATCAGGGTCATCGGACAATAGCCTTGCACAAATCCAGCCAACTGCCTAGTTTTGTACAGCCCACAAGCTAAGAATGGATTTAAAACTTTTAAATGGTTTTATTTTAAATGGTTATTATATACATACCCACATAATATCCTTCTTTTTGCCTTTTGGGCCACAGAGCCTAAGATATTTTCTATTTAGTTATTTACAGAAAAAATTTGCAGACTCTTGTTCTATATCACAGAGGTTTGACCAAGCTGGGGTGATAAATATAAACCAAGTGAAAATTACAAATGTCTATGAATTAAAACAGTTAAATACTATATTTTGTATCTGTCATTTCATAGAAAACATATATACATATATACTCAAAATTACTCTGAAAATAGAATACAGAAAGTTACATTGTGCGTGCAACAGAGCAGAGGATCATGTGGTATACTGGGTCAGGTTAGGGCTCTGGTTGCTAGGCTTTTCTCTACGTATCTACTGTAGGGACAATTTTTTTGAAGTATAGTCAGTTACAATGTGTCAGTTTCTGGTGTACAGCATCATGTCCCAGTCCTGCATATATACATATATTTATTTTCATATTCTTTTTCATGAAAGTTTATTATAAGATATTGAATATAGTTCCTTGTGCTACACAGAAGAAATTTGTTTTTTTTTTTATCTATTCTTATATATAGTGGCTAACATTTGCAAATCTCAAACTCCCAGATTTATCCCTTCCCACCCCTTTTCCCCTGGTAACCGTTGTTTGTTTACTATGACTTTGAGTCTGTTTCTGTTTTGTTGATGAGTTCATTAGTGTCCTCTTTTTTTTCTTCCTGTTTTTTTCTTTTTAGTTTTTAGATTCTACACTATTCTTGAAGGTTGAAACGGGAGGTGAAAAGATTTTGGATAGTTCCCATGGAAAACAACGTGATGACAGCAGTAGTGGTTGAGGGCAAAAACGGGGACTCTAGTTGGCAAAGAATAAGATTTGCCTTTTATATATTCCTCCTGATTCCAAATTATAAAGTATAAAACTTTCTCCATGTGAACAGAATCAGATTAGCGGGACTGTAATTTACGAAGTAAGGAAAAACACAGAGAACTATTGTGGTAACAGTGAGGACATACAGAGGAAACCTAACCTTTCCAAGCCAGCTCTGAAAAAGTAATGACTGTTATCTTTGAAACCCTGACCAGTCACTGAAGTGTTAACTTCAGTTTCTCCATCGCTAGGTTTAAGGAGATCCCTCCCCCTTAATGTTTTCACTGCTCTGAAGAGAGTCTGGCATTACCTTTACAGGTTAGAAACCACCTGTGTGTCTGCAAGTCACTGAGGTCAGTGAGCTAATTGATACCAGAGGCGTAGCTCTAAATATGCATTATCTATTGTGTGTAAAAAGAAAAGCCACTCTTTTTCAGGATGATGAAAACAGAACAAGAATGACAATAACAACAATCCAAGTGAATAATTCTTTTGTTTCAAATAGGATTTGATGCCCAGAGGAAGTTAAGTAAAAAACAAATTTTAGAGTAGTTGATGTCATGAATAACACTTTTAAATACAGTTTTAGCGGGGAGGGTACAGCTCAGTGGTAGAGCCATGCTTAGCATGCACAAGGTCCTGGGTTCAATCCTCAGTACCTCCTCTAAGAATAAATAAATGCACAGGGAAATATATACAAGATCCTGTGGTGGCTCACAGCGAAAAAGAATGCGACAATGAATCGTAAGTATGTTCATGTATAACTGAAAAGTGCTCTACACTGGAATTTGACGTAACATCGTAAACTGACTATAACTCAATAAAAAAAAAGTCAAAAACATAAATAAAAATAAAATTAAAAAAGAATAAATAAATAAAGTAAACCTAACTACCTCCCCCCACCATAAATAAATGAATAAATAAATGAATAAATAAATAAATAAATAAAATTAAAAAATAAATTTAAAAAATGGAAGGCTATTTAAAAAATTAAAAATAAAGTTGAAAAATTTTAAGTGGAAGGTTATTTGAAATGTATATGTATATATATAGTTTTACTTGTTTTATTTGCAGTTCTTCACTTTTACTGTAGACTTTGCCAACTTTTCAGTTTGCACAAAATTTATTTTGCAGCCTCTTCATTCTCAGGCCCTGAGGCAGAAACAAGCTAATCTCTGTAAGCAAAGGGAAGGCAAAAACGTCTTTAGCCTCCGAATCTGAGCAATATAATGAAAAGAGTGATAAATAAGGGGGCTGAAAGAATGATCAAAAGGACTGTAAAAAAATTAACATATAATTAAAGATACAGTAATGGTGGGGCCCCCTTACAAGCTATTATACTAATAATAACTTCCCAAATAGCTGCAAATTGTGATGGTTCTAGAGATTAAAAAGCAAGTAGTACATTTAACTGTGCACCCCTGTAGGAAAAGTTCAGCGGAACTCTGTTTTTTTTTAAGACACCATCGAGAATATTCTGTGATGCATCATAATATTTTCTTTTATCATGCCCCACAGGAGATATTTTTCCTCATATCTCAGTCCTAGTTGGGTTTCTTGAGCAAATACTTTGCTCTCAAAGGTTTGATTCTCTGAACTGCTGAGTTGATCGCAGCAGCTGCCTGTAAGACTCGGGATGCTGCGCGGTGGCGGCGAGCTTCCTGCGCGGCTCGGGGGGAGCAGGACCAGAGCTGCGCCTCCACCATCTGCCTCCCTGTGCGCGTGCGGACGGGCACACAAACAGCCCTCAGCAAGCGGGGGCGTGTTGTAGCAGAATAGGTGGGTGGAAGAATGAACGGAATATAGCCTAGCTCCGGCTAGTGCGTAGGAATTCATAGCCAAACTATTCATTTTAACTTTTACTCTAGCTTTACCTTAACTTTTTTCTATTCTGATTGTTTTGAAATTCTAATTTAGTCCACTTTTAAACTACTCGTCAGCCCTTTATAACCCTGGTTTGGAAGAGAGGGGTATAAGTTACCAAATAACAGATAAGCAGATAGACTGTCAGTCACGCCCTCTAAGCACCTGTGGGGACTGTGTCCATCTCCAGACTGTGTCTGCCGTTTTCTTCCTGTTTCAGACCTCATGCTGCCCAACAAGACTGAGACGGTTACCCAGCGAGTAGCATGCAGGTGTTTGGCAGAGTTTAAAATCATTGCAGACAGATCGCAGACTTCAACTCAAGCTGATGTAAGTGAGCAGGTAAGGGCTTCAAGACTCGCTGCCGCACTAGGGCAGACTCTGTGAAGTTCAGGCAGTTTGATACATTACAGGTAGTAAGGAAACCAGGTTTCAAAAGCTGTTAAATATTTCTTGTTCACTTAATACCTATTTGTCTGTCTACCTTTCTATCTACCTACCTACCTGTCTGGTCCTGCTTCTCTAGAGCTGGGAAATTGGAAAAGTAGAGCTTTTTATTGGCTATGTGGATAGAAATTCTCTGAAAAAATACGAGCTGTTCTCTGAGAGACATGGAACATGAGCTAAATCCTGGGTAGATGTTTCCCTGTTACTTGAAGAACAAAGACGACTTCTCATCATGGAGGGCTGCTACTTATAAATTTTGTGTTTGGTTTTTTTTCCTATTTCATTCCTTAAAAAAGATGATACTGAGAGGGACAAGCTGAAACACCCTAAGGTAGATTTTTTAAATTCCACAGAAATATTAATCTACCATTGTTTTGCTTGGGACTCTAGAAAACTTTATTTTTTGTGTTTTTGCCCTCAGATCAGTGAGATATTTAATTTTTAAAATATGGTTCATTCAGAAGCTAATAAGTAACAAAGAGTGTTTCAGTGTATTAGACAATAGCATTTATAGAATTTTTATATCTCCCCATTAATACTGGATCACAGAATTGCCACGCGCTGAAGTACCCAGCTCTAAACAGCAAATGATCAAAACACACGGATCCGTCACTCGGGGATCTCAGGGAAAAGAAGAGCTGGAAGAAGTGGGGAGAGGCTGAAACACTGCGGCATCAAATGATCAGATTTTTTCTGCAAACTAATTTTCCACCCAGCTTTTTCATTCTTTTTAAATGTTGGCGTTTCTTGGCTGATGATCACTTGATAAGATCACACAGATGAAATAACGCTTTTCAGTTTTTGGGCATAATTAGATTCAACAAAAGCAATATTCAAAACGGAGAAGATTAACACACAATGGACGACAATGTGCACTGAGCTCCACCTCCCGGCGCAGAGAACCTAATGAGACCTTGAGGGACGGTGTGTCTCTGCTGACCTGCGTGCCAGTCGCAGCCCACGTGCCTCCACCTTCCAGTCCTTTGCAGATCGCTGAGTACTGTTCAGCTGTCTGTATCCCTCTGTACACATTTTGCATGCTTAACATTCTGTTGTGAATATTTCTGCATATTAATGAGATAATAGCCAAATTTAATTTTTTATTAAATGCAAATGATTTTAATTATCCTTCTAGAATTATATACACACATAGGCAGAGAAACCTCATTGAAATTTTTTAATTTAAATTGTTTACTATTACGATGAAATACAGGATGTTTCAACATGATTTAGCAGTGGACTTCATTAGCACATTATGGACATAAACTCAGTTTACTAGTGGTAACTTACCATTTGTTCAAATTAAAGAATTTGTCCTATCTATAACTCAAAAGTGATTGGTTCTACTTTTTGAGGTCATTTCAATTAATAAAATGAAAAATGTTTGATAATGCCAAACTACAAATATTACTTCTGCAGTTGAAATTAGCCCTGTTTCATTCTTAACTTTCCCCCCATAGTCATTAGAAATTATAAAATGCAGTTGGCTTTAACTGGTTTTTTTTTTTTTTTGCTTTTATTTATTTATTTGAACTTTTTTTATTGAGTTATAGTCATTTTACAATGTTGTGTCAAATTCCAGTGTAGAGCACAATTTTTCTACTTCAACTGTTTTAAATATAATTTAAAAAAATATTCTCTTTGGTTTGAGGGGATTTAAATGTCTCTAAAACTAGATTTATAAAACAAAATACATTTAAACAAAACTCCATCACAACAATCAAAACACAGAGGAGATTGTTCTAGAAGAAAGAATTTAAGGAAATTCACTATCAGAATGAAAACTACCGTCTGCACAGAGGGATTGAACTTTCAAGGTAGGAAACCTCCTCATGTATGTATTGATTACACTTATATGACTGTACAAATACTAGTACGAAAAAGTCATTTATGCTCATTAATTTAGCACAGTGATTCTCAACCTTTGGTGTTCATTAAAATCATCTGTAAAACTTTTCTTTTCTTTCTTCTTTAAAAAAAAACAAAAAACAAAAAAAAAAAAACACATATGCCTGGACCAACAAATGGAGATTTTCATTCAAGAGTTTTGGAAAAAAGCATATAAATTTGGAGGATTGCAATCTCCACGGATAACTCAGTTTTATCTGGAATTGAGATTGAAGAAACTTGGATATTTAAAAATTAACCGATTAAGTCAATTAACTACATACCTAAAGCCTCCTCCCTAAGTTGCATATTCAAATCAAATGTTGTAGACACAGAGTTCTTACTAAGTCTCTTGACAAAGATGCTCTCCTGACCAAGCTTTAGACAGACTCCCCCAAGCCCTCTCTTCCACTGCCCTCACCCCCAGGCCCTGCCCTTGGCTTGCCAGAGTCGGTCCTAGCAAAGATCCTGCGAAGTGATCACCCTTGATATCCGATCAAGTTTCTCATCCCTAACCTTGGTTGCCTAAGTTCTTGGCCTGCCTACAGTAAGAATCTTTAGTCATTTTAGCAAGAGCCTACTACCCCTAACGTCTCCTTGAAGGAATTTTCCATCTGCTGACTCCCTTGCCCCAACCTGCTCCTTGGCTGTAAATCACCCCTTGAATTACATTCAAAACTGAGCTCAGTTCTTTTTCTCCTAATGCAATAGTTACTGAATAAAATCTGTCTTGACTGCCTTTAACTTGTCCCTGGCTTTATTTTTCCTGAATACTCTAGAGGGAAAAACTTACAAACAACAACATAAATATCCATTACAGTGTTATTAATAACTTTTAGAGCAAACTGTCTTGAAACAGTTTTCCAAAATGAAAGAAAGCAAAATGAAATATCTCCTTCACCTTTTAACACTGCAACTACAACGTCACTGTGGAACTCTGAACCAGGTTTCAAGAAAACTCTCAGAATGTAAGTTCCCTTTCTCACAAATTACTGTACTGGATCCTAAAATCCTCAAATAATAGATCTTTTTCCAAACCAATACTATCAAATATGTAACATGAAAAGACATGAGAAGAAATTGAAAATATCAGAAACTGCAGAACACCAAAGAAAAAAGAAGATTTGAAAAGTGACTAGAAAGGAAAAAATTATCAACTGACAACTATAATGTCAGTAGTCAACTTCTCAGCAGCTCCAGTAGAAGCCAGATGAAAGGGGAAACATCACAGAAGAGCTGAAAAGTAAATTTCAAGGCTGAGTTTTTAAATCCCGCTAGACATTATTTAAGAATGAGGCAATGCAGATGTTTTCAGACCTAGAATGAGGCACTGGAGATAATTTTAGGCCCAGAGAATGACTGAGATTTAACAGAGTCCCTCATTAAAAGAATTAATAAAAAATATATTTTAAACAAAAAGATCATAAAGCCCAGATGGAAGAGCTGAGATATAAAAAGAAATGTGAGCAGGGAGTTTAGAAACACGAGGGTGGGTCTAAAGAAGCTATGATGGTGTAAAAAATAATCAAAATGGTTGGCTTATTTTGGTGTAAAATACATACTTCTCTCAGAGAATTCTTTTTTAAACTATTTGCTTGAATTGTTGAATACTTTAAAATCTGCCTTGTTAACATATGCTTTAGTTGGTGAGAAATGCAATGTTTTGGTTGAATTTTGTTTTTGAACATTATAAATAATGGCTCAAAAAAGGAAGTCAAAATGAAGCAAAAATTATGTGAAGCTTTGCTAAGAAGACAGATTATCTTTCTAATAAAAGCCTAGTACATTTTTAGTAAAAAAAAAAGAATTAAAATGATGGCACAACGACAAGGGTCGGAGTGTGTGTTGGGGAGGTGTGCAAAATACGGCAGATTTAAAATCCTAGAAGAATAGTACATTAAGTTGTATTACAGTCAAGGTTTCAACATCCTTAATGAAGAAGATAAGATGCTGATTGGTTTTAGGTAAAAATGTGTATCAAAAATTTATGGTAAACTTGATCTTCTTGTTAGACCATAAGTTGAAGGAGACTATCAATTCTGTCCTAACAATAGGAACCAGTGTAATAAGCTACAAAGTCATTTTATCCACTTGAGAGTGTGGAATATGCATAGATATCTAAATAAATTAAATTTCAGAAAATAACAAGGGAGGCCAGTGAGGGAAGAGTCGTACAGCTGTTTCCATCTCTGGCAGAGTAGCAGGAGGATAATCCATCGTGAACAGGAGTTTGAAAAACCTAACAGCTGTGCGTGCATGTGTGTGGCTCATAAATATGCTGCAGAATTCCAGCCCCAGAGCAAGCTGACACCCATCTACCAAAATTTTCCCAGGGGCCTTCACTGTGTGCAAGGGGGTTGCCTATCACACGACAGGCAAGGGCCAGGCAAGGGCCAGGCAAGGGACGTGAGAGTGGTCCCCAGATCATGTGGGAGCTTCCTCAACGGAAAGTCAGCAGCATACAGAAGGTGGAGAGCCCATCAGAGCTGAGAAAAGTGCCCTCCAGGCACACCATGCCTTGACTGAATGCACTGCAGTGGTCTTCTGGAGTCTTGCGTGCTTAGGGGCAAGACCACGTGGAGGAGCGAGGTCTGTAGAGGCACAGAGGCTTACGGCAGGAATTAAGAGCAAAGAAAATTCACAAAGGGCCCCCAAACACTGAGCTAGTTATAAAGCATAGGACTCCCATGACTTGGAAAGGCAGTGGATGGGGTGGAAAGTGTGAAGTTTTCACTGGAGATTTGCAGGTGCTCCGATCACACTTTCTACTCTAGAAAAAGTCTTAGCTCGGTTTTCAGGGGGAAAAAAAAAACTATGTGACTAAAGAATGAAATACAAATAAAACTATAATAAAGCCCAGCCCAGCTCAGTGGCAAGTTAGATTGCCTCAGTCCACTGATATCAGCCAGCCAATGCAAAAGGAGGCTTGTCCACCAAGTAGAGAAAAAAAGGAACATTTTCAAGTAAATAAAATCAAAGAAAAGAGGAGAGGCTCCAATTGTTATGACAGAAATGCAAAGGGTTATGAGCGGCTACGATGAAGAATTAAAGGCCAGCAGGTTGGATAACCTAGAAGAAACAGACATTGCTAGAAGCACACAGCCCACCGAGACCGAGTCATGAAGAAACAGGAAACCTGAGCAGACCACTAGTGACTTAGGAGACTGAAACAGCACCTACCGACGGAGAAAAGCCAAGGACCAGGTGATTTCACTGATGAATGCCACCAAATATTCAAGTCAGATTCTTCCAAGAGATTGGAGAGAACACTCCCAAATCCATCTCATAAGGCCAGCAGTCCAGAGAGCAAAGTCAGAAAAGGGCACTAAAAGGAAAGAGCCTCCAGGCCAGCATCGCTAATGAACACAGACGCAGAAATTCTCAGCAAAATACTGCTAACCAAATTCAAAACTATGGGAAAAGATCGTGCATCGTTAACAAGTGGAATTTACTCCTGTGATGCAAGGATGGTTCAACATAGCAAGTCAGTAACAGTGAGAACCACATTAATAGAGTAAAAGGTAAAAGTCATGTGATCATCTCAATAGATGCAAAATAAGCATGTGAAAAAATTCAACATTCTTCGTGATAAAACACTCCCAACAGGCTGGGTATAGAAGGAACGTTGCCTCAGCATAAGGGGGGCGGTTTATAACATCCTCCTCAGTGGTGAAAGGTTGAAAGCTTTCCCCCTAAGATCAGGAACACGACCATCCTCTTCACTCTTGTTCAATGTAAAACTGGAAGTTCTAGAACCATTAGGCAAGAAAAAGAAATAAAATACAGTCATATCAGTAAAGATGAAGTAAAATTGTCCCAGTCTGCAGATGATGTGATCTTATACAGAAAAACCTAAAGATACAACCAAAACACCTGTTAGAACTAACACATTCAGTAAAGTTTCAAGATACAAAAATCAACATATAAAAATTAGTTGCATTTCTATATGCTAACAATGAACTATCAGAAAGAGAAATTTTTTTTAAATCCCATTAACAATAGCAAATGCCATTTATGATATCTGTCATATATGATAATTCCATTGAAATTTATAACATAAAATGTGTGAGGACTCTTAGATATTATAAATTCAGTTTACCTCAATACTTCATCTTTTTACTTCAAGAGTAATAAAGGAAAGTGGGGAAAAGAATGAGAAACAGTTCTCATAATTTGGAGCTTAAGTTTTATCTGCCAATGGGATAGAAACCTGCTTGCAATCTTTACTAAACTCAAAGGGCACGCAGGCAACAGCTGATTAATTACAAACCGACAGTGTGAAGAAACCTCATGGCTTTGCTGACAGTCTTACCAGGAAAGTCCTGAGTCACCGCTCTGCCTTCTCTTTGTATTTAGGCATTCCAGTGACACTGATCCGAGGAAAAGAGCCAACTGTTATTTTTGTTTTGAGGGAAATTGTAAGGAGTACGTCTTTAGGTAAACTATTTGTAAATTCTTTGGTAAAGATGGCCGCCTACTTGGAAGCTCTCATTATAAAAGCTGATTATAAGATGTCAATTTGAGTATTAGATGATCAGTGCTCTCTCTCCTGGGCCCAGAGAGGCAGGGCAGCACACCCTCAGCCGGTGCCTCCACACGCAGCGACGGTCATGGCAGGACGGGCATTACCATGTGCCTTACCATGTTTTCTTTTTGAAGGATTATTATAAATGAAAGTATTTGGTGTTTGGTGATACACACTCTAACCATTAAAAAATCCACACAACAGGATGTCCTCTACGCCCTCTTTTTGACACTGACTTGGATGGCACCTTTGACTTGTATATTAAGAGAAAATGGAAAATTAAAAGTATCCAAGTGAGGTGAAAATGAGTTCAGAAAGTGAATATTACACAGCAAGCACCCTGTTGTTATCAGTCCGGCCAAAACATCACAGGGCTCAAAATTAGATTTTGCTTATTCGAAGTTAAGCAAATAACCAATTTTTGAGGTAAAGAATCTACTAAAAAAAAAGAACCAAGTTTCAAATGGTCACCAGAGGGCATAAAGAACCTTGGAATGACTGCTAACACACACTTCACATTTGTTCAGACCAGACAGCAAGAGTGGGCAGGAGGTTCCAGGCTAAATATAGGAACGGCACCCTCTGTTACCAAAAAATACCGCAGTTTGAGGTAGAACTTATGAGTACAGACAGTCGCCTTCCTCCCCCGGAGTCACCTTCCTAGAAGGAAACTTCAGTTTTGAAAGGGCAGAGTTGACCAAACCTAACGGATGATGGCTTACTCGTCACACGACTTGCATTTATGGTCATGGGTGGGTTTCCCAGCTGTGCCTAAGGTGGCCACACAGAATGAACACGAACAACAATTAAAATGTGACTGCATCACTGAGACATGAGCACACACAGATGATGGATTTTTTAGGCCTAGCGGACTAAGTTGTTCCACCCCCACTGAACTGCATAGCAAAATCGCACTGCTGTCATTCCACCCTCCCCCAACTTCAAAAACGTAATGGTTTAGCTACAACAATGATTCTCAAGCTTTTTGGTCTTAGAAAACTTCTACTCTTCTATTAAATGTGGAGGAGCTCAAAAGAATTTGGTTTATGTCGGTTATATGGGCCTGTCTCCATTTACTATATGAGACATTAAAACCTAAGACGTTTTTAGGACAAGAATGTATGAATACACGCCATTTTTCCATCAAAATAATGATGTTATTGTATGTCGTGTAGACTATGGAAAACGCCATGTGCACTTGTGAAAGAATGAGAGAAAAATAATGAATAAAATGTTTTAGCATCGTTATAAGGATAGTTTTTGTTCTTGCTGTTGTGTTAGTTTCTGTTGTACAGTATAGTGATTCCGCTTTATGTGCATATTTTTCATATTATTTTTCATTACAGTCTATTACAAGATATTGACTGCATAGTTCCCTGTGCTCCACAGTAGGACCTTGCTTGTCTATTTTATATGTATCTGCTAATTCCAAACACCTGATTTATCCCTTCCCTTCTTCCCCTTTGGTAACCATAAGTTTGTTTTCTTTGTCTGTGAGTGTCTTTCTGTTTTATCATTTGTATCACTTATTAAAATTTCCACATGTAAGTGATCTCATATGGTATTTTTCTTTCTCTTTCTGGCTTACTTCACTTAGATTGACAATCTCCAGGCCCATCCATGTTGCTGCAAATAGCATTATTTTATTCTATTTTTAGGGCTGAGTAGTATTCCCTTGTATAAATACACCACAACTTCTTTATCCAGTTATTTATCAATGGACATTTAGGCTGTTTCCATATCTTGGCTATTGTAAACAGTGCTGCTATGAACATTGGGGTGCAGGTGTCTTTTTGAATTAGCGCTTCCTCTGAATGTATGTCCAAGAGTAGGCTTGTTGGATCATATGCTAAATCTATTTTTAGTTTTTTAAGGACTCTCCATACTGTTTTCCATAATGACTGCACCAATCTACATTCCCACTAGCAGTGTAGGAGGGTTCCTTTTTCTCCACAGCCTCTCCAGCATTTATTGATTGTGGATTTTTTAATGATGGCCGTTTTGACTAGTGTGAGGTGACATCTACAATTAGTTTTGATTTGCATTTCTCTGGTAATTAGTGATACTAAGCATCTTTGCATGTGCCTATTGGCCATTTGTATGTCATTTTTGGAGACATGCCTATTTAGGTCTTCCATCCATTTTTTGGTTAGGTTATTTGGGTTTTTGTTGTTGAGTTGTATGAGCTGTTTGTATATTCTTGAAATTAATCCTTTGTCAGCTGCATCATTTGCAAATATTTTCTCCCATTCCGTAGGTTGTCTTTTCATTTGGTTTATAGTTTCCTTTGCTGTGCAAAAGCTTATAAGTTTAATTAGGTCCCATTTTTCACAGAACTAGAACAAACAATTCTAAAATTTATATGGAATCACAGAAGACCCAGAATTGCCAAAGCAATACTTAGATAAAAGAACAAAGCTGGAGGCAGAACCCTGCCAGACTTCAGATAATACTACAAAGCTACAGTAATCAAAACAACGTGGTACTGGCACAAAAACAGACATGTGGATCAATAAAGCAGAACAGAGAGCCCAGAAATAAAACCACAGACCTACGGTCAATTAATCTTTGACAAAGGATGCAATGGTGAAAAGACAGTCCCTTTGGTGAGTAATGTTGGGAAAGCTGGACAGTCGCATGTAAATCAATGAGGTAGGAACACTCCCTCATGCTATACACGAAGATACACTCAAAATGACTTAAAGACTTAAACCATAAATCTCCTAGAAGAGGACATAGGCAAAACATTCTCTGACATAAATCGTAGCAGGGTTTTCCTAGGTCAGTCTCCCAAGGCAGTAGAGATGTAAAAATAGTTTTGAACTCACAAATGTCCTGAAAAAGTCTCAAGGAGGCCCAGAGTGCCACAAGCAAGATCTGCGAGAACAACTAGCCGGGAAGACGCAAATTCCCACTATGATGTACTTCACTACCTGTTCAGAACTTCAGTTTTGGTCTTTCTGTGTCTTCTGCCGTACACTGCATTCTTTAACAACGTCCATTTATTAATCCTTAACATGAGTATTTACGTCACGCCTTTGTGCCTGGCATTGGTCCAAGCCAACAGCAAAGGTACTAGCCTATCCTTGCCCCCATGATCTGAGCGTATGTGGAAATCTTGCCCTACAACTGACCGATCATGACTGACTCATGCTCTTTCCTCCACCTACCTTGGTCTCCCTGCTTCTTCAAATGGAAAGCTCTTACTTATCCTTCAAATCCAAGGTCAACATTTCTTTCCGTATGAGTTTTATCATGATGTTGTAATCAAATTTATGCTTGTTCATTACATTGCACAACACTTTACAAAATGTTCCATTACTATATTTATTTCTTTTTCTTTATATAAAGACAATTCATGAAAGTCACTGCATAATCCATATGAAAATAAAGTATCCTTGAGACACTGAAGACAGTGTCCTGTTTGGAAAACGAGAGCTTGTACTGTTTATGTTTTGTAGGTTGGGGGCCTCTTAGGGACAAGCAGGATGGTAACATTAAGTGGTGTGGGTGGGTATTCTATTTTCCAAAATCTCTTCTGTTTAAGAAGGTAGAAGGGGAAGCGTATCTGGATCCTAAGAGGAGAAGAGCCACAGGAATGGATGCCCAAGCAGATCCATACCCGGAGCCTTAGTGGGGCTGGTGCTGTTGGGAGAAGCGAGTTGTAGGAGACACAGCCCTGCACATCTGCTTGTCCTCCGTCTCCCTCTGGCCTTTAGAGGGAAGAGGCTTGTTTCCCAGTGAAGATCCAAGATGGCGGCCTTTTCTCCCTTGAAAATTGGACTCAAATGAAAATTCTACCCTGGACTTTTATGTAAGTCTTCCAAAATAAGATATGGTTCAAGCTGAATACTAAAAACTGGCACAGACTTCTCAAAACATTCTCTTTTGCCTTTATCCTCTGTTCTCCCCACAATATTGCAGAAAGGTCATATTAAACGGGAAATAAAAAGAGAGAGGTTTTCAATCTCTCCCTGACAGTGCTGTTTTTCATAACATCCTCCTTACAAAGTGCAGTCCCTTTTTTCCATAGAAAAACACTGAGAGATAAACAAGATCCAAATCCATATTAGATTTGGAAAAGGAAAATCTGTGGGTAGAAAAAAATCTGCAAAACCATGGCATGCATTACGCTGTCAATATATCAACCAAAAGGAAACTCAGCCTTTTATAAACACTGTAATGCTTGACAACCTTCCTGTGTAAACAAACGAAATGTCAGCCTTTTAGGGAGAAGAGTCATAGAGTTGCTTACTCAGGAAAGAAATAATGATTTAAAAGTGATTTTGGAATGACCTTCAGATTTTTAAGAAGGGGAAGTTGGATTCAAGGATGTAGTAAATTTAGTAGAATCATTTGATATGTGGATGGATAGAGCATTGATTCAGAATGGTGAATTTATGACTCAATTGTCCTTTCTTTAATTCACTTTATTTTTTATTTTATTTTTTTCTTAATATATACCTTCTCAAGTTTTTTGTTTTTTGTTTTTTTTGGTAATTTTTTGTATTCTGTCTTTTTTGAAAATTAGGAATTTCAATGCATTTTCTGGGGAGTTACTGTGTGCAGTTGTTTCTGGGTTCATTATGTCATTTAATCTTCACTACAGTCTTGTGAAGAAAACACCGTTACCCTCAGAATGTATAAGACAGGTGAGGTTACCCTTAGAGTTTAAACACATTAGCAATGTCATACAAGTTTAACTGAAAGAGATAGAATTTGAAACCATGTCTCTTAACCCTTTTGTTTTATGTTGATTATAGCTCAGTGGTAGAGTGAGTGCTTAACATGCACAAGGCCCTGGGTTCAATCCCCAGTACCTCCATTAAAAGATAAATAAATACATAAACCAATTACTTATGCCTTCCCCAAAGAAAAACCAAACAACAAAAAACAAAGCAATAAAGATTATATATTTCTATAAATATACATATAGAAATCTAGATCATATATTTCATGTCTTGTATTTGTATTTTATTGATTTCATAATAATATATTAATATAGCAATAATTTTGCAAATGTATTCAGAAGGTTTATTTTTTATCTTGTAATATAATGATTATAGCATTTTCTAGTGAAACTCCATTCAGATATGATTAATCACATGTTCCATAAATGAAGGAGTGCATTTTGTTCCATTTGAAAACTACAGAAGTTTTACAAGTACCAGATATTAATTACTCCTAGTATTACTTTGAGAGAGACAAGTGTTACAGGGAAAACTATCATGAGAGAAGGTACTAGAAGACTTAAGCTCTGTAAATATGCATTAATAGAATAGAAGAAACATACGGGCCTTGGAACAGCAGCGCAGACCTGGAGGCAAGTCTACCTGAACACTAGTGAAGTAGGCATTGTATTTTCTAGACAGTCAGGTATGAATCATAGTCCTTGTCCTGCTGCGTTTAGGATGCCCAGGGCAAAAAAAAAAAAAAAAAAAAAAAAAAAAAAAAAGCTGAGAACTGGCTCTTGTTTGCCCTTCCATCAGGGATTTCAATTCCCTGGTTGCCGACCAGGTCTGACCTTAACAGGCAAAGCCAGAGTACAAGGTCTCAGCCCTCCCAGCCCTCTGCATGCAGACCCCAGCCGCAGTGGGAATAATTTAGAAACATATGACAATGCAGAAGATTCAAGGTTTACTGGGAGCCTGACTTGGCTCAGGTGTACGTGCCACGAGATGATGGACCTGCGGGCCAGATAACACCTGCCAACCAGCGCTCACTCCTGCCTGCTCCGGGGCTCCTCTGTGTTCCGCTGCCTCTTCCCTGAGCAGCAGCAGCGCGTCTGGGCACGTGCTGCTCAGGCCTCTAACCACCACCACCACGAATGCATTTCCGGGAGAGGGCTGTGTCTTTTTTTTTTTTTTTAAAGAAATATAATCCAATATGCTCTTTTGAATAACACATAGTGTATAAAGTAGCTAATGTCTTAGACAGATGTTAGGTCAAGGCTGACTCGTTCCTCTTCAAAAAGTTACAGACGTGGACCTGTGAAACAGGCATCTCAGTTTTCAGAGGCTAATGAAACACAGATACTTTTTCGGCTTTCTAGGCACATGCTATAGAAAACTTTCCATCTTGTCAAATCCGTTTGCGTCTTAAAAGCAAAAGGGAAAATGAGAAAGCACTGATACAGTTAGGTACGAGGCTATGTTGCTGTATTTTTATATTGAAGATTCCATGGACAGCATGTGTCCTGAGAGGAAAAAAGAAAGAAGTATGTTTCAAGGACTGAGATCTGCTTTCTGTTTCCCTCGTTTGATTTCGCTCTGAGCTGTTCCTCTTGGTTTATTGGGCCTGAGTACGTGATCTAGCTGCGCGCCTCAGACGGATGACCGTGTGAAAGCGGAGACGTGTCGAGACGTCCGCGGCGTTCAGCGCCTCCGCAGGGCTCCGCTGCACTAGCTGCGCGGCTGCAGCCGGTCTGTTCCTCCGGCCAGGAGTGAGGTGCGCAGAGCAGGTGGCGTGAGTCACCGTCTCGTCCGGACAGGAGAGCAAAGGCACGAGCCACTGTTTGACTAACGGGAACCCGCAGGCCCCCACTTTACAGCGTGGGCTGTACCTTGCGACACAGAGGGCGGGGATACCCAGGAGTTCCTGGGAAAGCGCGCGGCCTGAGCCCCGGCGCCCGCAGCAGCGCGGCGCGGGTGCGCTGGGGGCCGGGCGAGGGAGGCGGCGCGGGGCCGCGTCCGGGACGGCGGAGCCGCACACCGCTGTCGGCCTTCCCTAGGCTCTGCTGAGCACAGTGAGGAACCGTGGTACGTGGTTAACGTAAAGCCAAATCCACGCTGAAATGTGAGTTTATTCTCCTTGAAGGTACTGTGCTTCTAGATTTGCTTGCTTTCTACAACCACAGACACCAAGCATGTCCTACTGTGAGAACACTTCTGTAATAACACGAGAGAAGTGAGGCAGGCGGAGCTCCCCGAGAAGCGAATTTAATTTGCCTTCCACTGCGACCGCTGGTTTCAGATCTCAACCCCTCAAGGGACACACCTCAGTTTCGTTTGCTTAAGAAACAGGTACGGATAACCACAGCAAAAAACCAAAACAAAACAACCCAACAACAACCAAAAAAGCTCCCCACAAAACACAAAAACAAGATCAAACAAACAAAAAGCCACAGCGTGTAGATTCTGTTAGTAGGTGATAAGCATTAAGACGTCTTGCTTTGTATTGCTTTGCAGCGTTTTCTGTTGTCCACACTACTGTATAATTTTTGTCTTCCTTCATGACTAAGATTATCTATCTTCATTAAGGGTGTAGCCCAAATTAGAGTCTTTTTCTGTGGTTTCCATGGTGGAAAATGGAAAAAAAAAAACTTTGAATTAGTTGGAAAACTAATTTTCTCACTTTAAACTGTTTCCATCACTCACACAGTTAGAAATGAAAATTAGAATTAGACGATGCCTTGAAGAGGATCTCTATTTTTCATACATCACGGACTGGTTTATAGTTAATGTCAAATAGTTCACTTAAAATAATTGAAATGTTTGCTAGAATAACATTCAAGGATTGTAAATGAAAGTTATGAGGGATTTGTAAAAATTTTAAATGTATATTATAGATTGAAAATTAAAATAGTGCAGTACATAGAATTAGCATGCTATGAATGTAACATTAAAAGTGACTGTGCGTGAGATGCCGTAACACCACACACAGAAAACCCCAGAGACTCCACACAGAAACCACCAGAGCCAATTAATGAATTCAGCAGGTCAGCAGGATACAAGATTAGCACACATAAATGTGTTGTTTTTCTTTACACTAGCAGTGAAATATCAGATGAGGAAAGTAAAAAACAATCCCTCTTAAAATTGCATCAAAAAACCCCACTTAGGAATAAACTAGAGCAAGGAGGTGAAAACTTATGCAGAAAACTGAAAAACATTAATTAAGAAAATTAAACATGATTTTAATTTGAAGAAATGGAAAGATACCCCATGCTCTTGGATTGGAAGAATTAATATTGTTTAAATGGCCAGACTACCCAAAGCAACCTACAGATTTAATGTGATCCCTATCAAATTACCTAGGACATTTTTCACAGAACTAGAACAAATAATCCTAAAATGTATGTGGAATCACAAAAGGCCCAGAATCGCCAAAACTACACTAAAGAAAAAGAAGAAAGCTGGAGGCATACCCCTCCCACACTTGAGGCAATGCTACAGAGCTACACTGATCAAAACAGCATGGTGCTGGCACAGAAACAGACACGTGAATCAACTGGCCAGAAGGGGTGGCCCAGAAATGCACCCACAAGCTTACAGTCAGTTAGTCTCAGCAGAGGCAAGAATGTACAATGGAAAAATGACAGCCTCTTCAGCAAATGGCATTGGGAAAACTGGACAGCTGCACGTAAACCAATGAAGTTAGAACACTCCCTTACACCACACACAAAAATCAACTCAAAATGGCTTAAATTTAAACATAAGACAAGACACTATAAACCTCCCAGAAGAAAACATTTGCAAACATCCTCAGACATTAATTTTAGCAATAGAAATAAAACCAAAACCAAACAAATTGTACTTAACTAAACTTACAAGCTTTTGCACAGGAAGCTATAAATAAAATGAAAAGACAACCTATGGAATGGGAAAAAAGTGTTTGCAAATAATGAGACTGACAAGGGATTGATTTCAAGAATGTACAAGAGCTCATACAACTGAACAACAAAAAAACCAGACAACCCAGTCAATAATGGGCAGAAGACCTAGCTAGACATTTCTCCAAAGAAGACACACAGATGGCCAATAGGCACATGAAAGGATGCTTAGTATAACTAATTACCAGAGAAATGCAAATTAAAATTACAATGAGATATCACCTCACACCAGTCAAAGTGGCCATCATTAAAATGTCCACAACCAACAAATGCTGGAGAGGGTGTGGAGAAAAGGGAACCCTTCTACACTGCTGGAGGGAATGTAGTTTGGTGCAGCCAGTATGGAGGACAGCATGGAGGTTCCTTAAAAAAACAAAGACTTACCATATGATCAAGCAATCCCACTCCTGGGCATATATCCGGAGAAAAATATAATTCAGAAAGATACATGCATCCCAATGTTCATAACAGCACTGTTTACAATAGCCAAGATATGGAAACAACCCAAATGTCCATTGACAGATGACTGGATAAAGAAGCCGTGGTGTGTTTATATAATGGAATACGACTCAGCCATAAAAAGAATAAAATGACGCCATATGCAGCACGTTGCTGGACATGGAGATTGTTGTTCTAAGCGAAGTGAGCCAGAAAGAGAAGGATAAATACCATATGACAGTGCTTATACGTGGAATCTAAAAAAAAAGAACACAAATGAACTTATCTACAAAACTGAAACAAACTCACAGGCATAGAAAACAAACATATACTTACCAGGGGTAAAGAGGGTAGGAAGGGATAAATTGGGAATTTGAAATGTGCAGCTCTTGGGGAGTGGTGGAAATGTCAGGTATCTTGATTGTGGAGGTGGTTCCATGGGTGTGTACACCTATCACAGTTCATCAAAGTGTGCATCAGAAATATGTGCGGTTTACCGTACAGGAACCAGACCACAGTGAAGGGTAAAATAAAGGTTTACTCTATGTGTGGACATCACCTAGTTTTCTTTAATCAAATTATTTAATTCTGCTTAGACCTTTTTTACAGAAAGTTGCTAAGTCCTCAAATCTGAAGTGTGCAATTTAGTCACAAGAAATACGCATTTTTATGATTATAATAATGGTGGTAAGCAGCTCAAAAATAGACGAAATGTACCAAAATAATTTGTGTTTGTTGTAAAACAAAATAAAATGCACTGACTTGCATGAAGCTAAGAATGAGAGTCTGCCATCCTTACCTCATCTGACCTCCAACGACGCCCACGCCTAACCCCCAGCTTGCAGCGCTGCTCACGGCTTAAAGTTACGCTTCAGACCATTTCCAGGCTTTATCCCATACAAAACAGATGTATATACTAGATAATCCCCTAAGGCATGACTCGCTCATTTTAATGTTTGTAAGGATAACTTGTACCAGCTTTCACAAGACATGCACCCTGAACTCTCAGTGGCTCAGCACCACATGCTGGTTTCTCAGTCATGTCCATTTGACGTGGTTTAGCTGAGGTTCTTCCACATTTTGGTCAGGCCCTTTGGAACACACAGCCTCAAAGGCCACTGCACTAGGGCATAAGAAACACCTAAGAGGCCACACCTGTCTCTGCTCAGAGGTGACACACATCACTTCCACTTACAATCCATTGGCCAGAAGTTATCTTATCACTGAAACCTGCCATAAAGGAGGCCCAGACATGGAGTCTACCACCTGAATGTCCAGTAAGTGTTCACTGTCCTTCGCTTCCACTGAATGCCTTCAAGTTATCTCCCATGTTAGTATACACAGGTAGTCCAGTAAGAGTTTTTAATCAAACAGCATTTTTCGAATATAAACTGCTTTCGAGCATCTGTTTTTTCGCCTAGAAGACATAAAACTTAAATCATCAGAGTCCATCTTTACTGCTATAAAATGGAATCACTAAACATCTGCCCAGATTATTGAAGGTCTCTAAACACTATAATAAGAGGGGATAATAGGGATTTAGGACAAAAATATGTCTCCTGGGGTGATACCCCATTGTAGTTTTATTTGCATTTCTCTGATAATTAGCGACATTGAGCATTTTTTTCATGTGCCTCTTGGCCGTTTGCATGTCTTCATTGGAGAATTGCTTGTTTAGGTCTCCTGCTCATTTTTGGGTTGGGTTGTTTGTTTTCTTGTTATTAAATTTTATGAGCTGTTTATATATTCTGGAAATTAAACTTTTGCCCATAGCATCATTTGCAAACATTTCCCCCACTCCACAGGTGCTCAATTAACTTTCTCATCACTGTGCTGAGGAATTCAGCAGTCCTGCAGGTAAGGGGCCTCAGCAGCATTTCCTAAAGGAAAGACAAGCTGCAGAGAGGCTGCCCGATTCCACAGAGCCTGAAACAACCAGCTCGGCTCCGTGCTACTTGTGGTCAATAACCAGAACACAACAAGGACAAAGGGGCCTTTACGCCTCTGACCTCACACGTGAGCTGCTTCGCCCGCACTCACAATTCACCGCTGCCTTCTTTTCGCTTAATTACAGTCTCATTGAACTTTTATGTCCTTTTTGAAGTCTGACCATGAATCATTAGTTGCTTTTCTCTGAAATGCTCCCATTACAATGCTATTGATGGAAGCAACTTGTCTCTCTATAGTGTTAAAAAATCACAAAATGCCATTGAAATAGGAAGTCAGTAGTATATTAAGATAGTTAAATTATAAAGTGTGAATGGTATTGATAGCAAAATATGACAATACTTGTTTTTAAAATTTCCTTCTTATATGTTGGTGTCTCTCTGATATTTTTGATGATCACTTAAAAAAAATCCCATCATTAAATTTACGCAATTTGATTTAAGATGTATTACAAGTAGTTGATGCCAAATCTTTTTTTTTTTTTTTTTTTTAAATGATACCAAAGGACAGCAGATATACTTCCTTCCAAGTTTCATCCTTTGGTTAGTAACTTCTGCTCATTATCAGAAAAACGTGTTTTCTGGGGTGGACATGAAGAAGAGAGCCGGCTCAGCAGTGGTTAAGAAACAGGTTTACGGTGCTGTTTCCATCAGTGGAGCCACCGTGCATGAGAGCTGAGTCTCGCTGCAACTTTGGCAACTACTGTGATGGTATTTTGCAAGATGGGCTGGCTCAGGAACTGTTTTTCTAGTCCCCTCTAAAGGATCTTTTTAAAGTTAACAGTCTGATTCTGTTTATGTGGCTGGCATAAATCTTTGCACACATTGGAATATTATTTTAGATTTAGAGGCATATCTATTGCCTCCATTGTCTGATAACAAGGAGAGTGTCCTTTTCTTTCCTTTATATGATTTCTGAATTCCAAAGACGAGGACAATATCTGCAATAGAGACTGACTGACTGAATGAGTAAAGCCATTTCTGTTTTATGACAGGAGGGTGAGTGCCCGAGGCACGTCTCACTCCCAGGTCTTCACGGTAGTTTTGATTCTCATAACTGCACTGACTTGAGGTAATGGCAAATCACAAGATGCAGATACTGTTGCTTTGGGATAATGCATTAAACTTACAAGCCATGAACACTAATTTGAACTAGCTGATCTCTTCCTAGGATGCAGAGGAAATACGCCTTGATATCAGCTTGAGTTAGTGGAAACGAAAGGTTCCACAACATATAGTGACAGAGAAAAAAATAAAGTCTAATAGAAAAAATATAAAGCTCTCATAATTGGAAAGGCTGGAAAACTGGTGGCTTGTAAGACACAAGTGGTTACAAATGGGGGCTGGAGATACACTGAGGCAAAATTCCCTGTGATATAAATTCACACAGTGTTCTAAGAGCACGACGTTTCCTTTAGAGATCTAAGTGCAGCCAACTAACAAACTATGTATACATTTACCCAGGTCGAATGATACTGACATTGGAGTGATATTGGATACTGGATAAACACTGAGGGATGAGAGAGATCCCACTTGCCTCTGGGAAGAAGAAACCTAGAGAAGATTTTCTTAGTTTAAATAATAAATTATTCAGTGCATTTTATGATTGGCTTGTAAACACCACAAAATTATTGTAGAATGTTTGCAACAGTATCTTCCCACTAAAGGCACAGCTATTTTGGCAGAGGCGAATGGAGCCCACAGCCACGTGTGGTTGGAGTGGCCTTTCAGCAAAGCCACCTGGGTCCCTGGACGGCCCCACAGTCAGGGCCTCGGACTTGGTGGGTTTCAGGGTGGGGCCCAAGAATTTGCATTTTAACAGGCTTCCAGCTGCTGCTGCTGCTGCTGCTGCTCTGGTGAACCATTGATGTAAGTTTTCCAAACGAGGTGAAAGATGATCAGTATGTCGACTAGCGCTGTTGGTGATCTTATACTTGAGAACATAAATGGAGAAACACTGGCTTATTTTTCTTGCTATTGTGGTCGATCTTTTAAACTTGAGAAATGAATATCCAAATTAAATATTTGTATGTTACGTAACAGCTGTTCTCTATTTCGTTTTGTTATGTGCATTTAAGGAAAAGCTGAATAATAGTTTAAACAGAGCTGCTTCAAATGCCTATCTATCATAGGCAATGGCATTCTAATAGGATGAGTTGACTTTCAGAAGTTTCTGATAATCACAATGGAATAGAAAAGTCAGAATCCATCCATGGTTTCCTATTGTTCTTTGAGACACTTGCTGGATCGGCCACCACAGAGAGGGCACTGCTTTTAAAATGGGGAAGCTACCATCGACAAGGTGGGTCACAATAGCTCCATGGGGGGCGGTACCATGGGCCACGTCAATGGCCCAGACAATACAGTTCTGTGGCTTATTGTGTTGGTGAACTAAAGTCAGTGGATCATTCATATACCTAAAGCCTTTGAAATCATGTGTGCTCTTTTTTTACTTTTAAATGGAGGAGGAAGAGAAATTCCTCACCCAAACAGCACATTCAAACAGTAAATTACACTGCTCCGAAAATAAGTTTGGCCATGATTTAAAGCACTCATGTATTTGCAAATAGAATATGGTGTTTATTTGAGAGGTGACAGGTAGGGGCAACGTAGCTACGAACACTCTCAGGCTGTGAGTTTGATGGCATGAAAAGCGACTGCAATGCATTCTCCCCTAATATCCCCTGGGGCCATTGTCAAAGCAGACCCTGGGGGCCGAGCCGCTGGCCGGGCCCTCCTGGGACCCGGCAGTTTTCAGGGAGCGGTGTGTGAGCGGTGCAGGTATTGTCGCCGGTCTTCACTGACAACTATACGGCTGTAGATAATGTGAAAAATGCATCCACACGCATAAGCCCGTGTGACATAGCAATCCTGTGAGGTAGGCAGAACAAGTCTCACGATCTGAAACAATAGGGGGGTGTCCCTAACCCAGTTGCCGTAAAACTGACACCTCACCCAGTGCAAAACTGAGGCATCACGAGCAGGCGTGGCTGTTCACTTAACACCTATTTTTTCATCAATAGCAGGGCTGGGAATACCTGTATCACACGGTGCAGCTGATACCCACACCAGCAGTGGGCTACTGGGAAACGCAGTCAGTTCACTCCAGCACCCATGTGCCACACACCATTGAGGCGGCAGGCACGGAAGGATGAAAAGATGTAGTGCAAGGCTTCAGTGACCACACTGTCTGGCGTGGAGATACGTATAGAAAGCAAACATTACACGTGGGATGGAGCCACCGTGGAAACGGAGAGCGAGGGCAAGGGAAGCACATTGTATTGGGTTTGCACAGGCGAGGGCGATGGTGAAAACTCAGAGAAATAAAAGTACCGATCTCTCAGTACAAAAGTTAGGCATTTCATAACTGTCTGGTACTGGCCTATTTCATTACACCCGTGTACCAACGGCCTTCTCTGCATCTTGCATTTGTTAACATATGCCTTGTATTAATTTTCCGAATGTAATTTAAATATTTCCTTAAAACCCAGGGTATCTAAAGTGTAATACAAACCTGAGAACTATATCTATGTCTGTATCTATGTTTAAAATCACCTGCATACTTCTACACAGTGCCTAAATTTTCCTCCCAAATGATGATTTGTTTTCTGATATAAAGTTTACTTATTTACTTAGTATGGGACCAATATTAGCTGCTACTATTTAAATATACAATACAATCTTGTACATTAAATTTCCTAATTTTATTTATTGGGTTTTTTTTGGTATATTTCTTAGGTTTTTCCAATAAACAACCATTTCATCTTCAAATAGAATAGTTTCAGTTATTCCTTTTGGTCTTTTTTGTTGTTGTTGTTGCTTGTCTAGCATTACTGAGGTGGCCAGTACCTTGGGTGTAACACTGAGTGGAAGTGGTGTAGCAGACATCCTTGCCTCACCCCCAAACGAAGGGAGTGTACAACCTCTAAGTGTGATGTATGTGGATTTTTTTCATAAGTGCCATCTATCAGATTGAGGATATTTACTCATATCCCTTGTTTGCTGAGGGATTTTTGTCATGAATAACTGTTAAAATTTGTCAAATGAATTTTCTACATCTGTTGAAAGTCATATAAATGTTCTTTTTCCTTTGTTACTTGGGTGAATTACATTGATTGTGAGTGTAATGTTGAACTGACTTTGAATTCCTAGCATAACCTTGCGTGGTCATAATATGTTACCTTTTTCTATGCTGCTAGATTTAATTTATAAATATTTTGTTAGGGGATCTTACAGTGGTGTTCACAGTGGATATTTGGTTTTCAATTTTTTTTTTTGGTAAAGTCTTTGCCTTATACTTGCTCCATTAAAAAAGCTGGAGTGTGCACTCCCATTATTGTATTTACTACCAAAAAAAAAAAAAAAGATCATGTGATTTTGGCTTTAATTCTTCACTAAAAATATGATAGAATTTACCTATGAAACCACCTAGGTCTGGAGTTTTCTTTTAATCATCAGGGTTTTGATCCCCGCAAATCAGTATTTTTACTAGCTATAGAGCTGTCCATATTTTTGATTTTACCTCTTGTCAATTTTGGTAAGTTGTGAGTTTTTTTGTTAATGTTTCTGTTACTTCAAAGCTGTCAGATTTGTTGATTAAATAACTGGGCACTACTGCCTCACCACGTTAACACATAAAACTAACCATCACAGCTACCATGTGTCCAGAGCTGGAGCTATAGCAGTGAACAGGACCAAACAAGCAAAAAATGCCTGACCCCGCGTAGCTTACTTCACACCAAAGGAAGACGAAGTAACACGTGGAGTATGTCGTCTTATTGGTAAGAAGAGCTGTTGTTAAACAAACAGCGCGAAAAGAAGACACGGCGCGATTTTAAACAGCGTAATTTGGGAATAAACATACTTACACCGGACTCGAAGCGCAGGAGCCGGTCACCGGGGACGCGCCGCAGGCCGAGGACCCGGGCGCGGCCGCCAGCAGAGGCCGCGGGAGGGGCGGGGGGTCGGGGGCCGGCGGCCGGGCCGCGTGGCCGCGGGCTGCGGGGCCCGACGGGGCGCGCGGCTCAGCTTCGGGTTGCCTCTCCCGCCGGCGGCGCTGAGAACACGCAGCGTGCGGAGCGGGGTCGCGGCGAGGCCCGCTGGGGAGCCGTCCGCGCGAAAGCGGCGGTGGCCTGGGAGGGCCGCGGCCCGCTTCGGGGACAAACGGCCCGGCGTCGCGGCCCGGGCGCGCAGCCCGCGCCTGCCGCGTGCGTCCGCCTCTGGCGGCGCCGCGTCGCCCAGGCCGGAAGCCCGGTGGCCGGAGCCCGCGCGAGCGCGCAGCGGGGCGGAGCGCCGGGCGGAGCCTCTGCGCCGGGCGCCGCGGCTCGGAGGGCAAAGCGGCTGCCCGTGGTAACAGCAACACACACGAGAACAGGTGCGTGTGCGGGCGACTGAGCGGCCGTGCTGCGCGCCAGCAGTGGACACAGCGCCGTAGACTGACCGCGCGCCAGGGAGATGAACAGGGCGGTCGAGTGGTACGGTGAGTTCGCGCCTCGCTCCGCCGGCCCCCGCTCCCGCATCGCGCGGAATGTGCGCGCGGACCCGCGGGGGCACTCTTTTCTCAATATTCTCGAAGAATTTCAGACTCACAGGAAAGTTGCAATGATGCTTAACCTAACCTTTCCCCCTGAACCATCCAAGGCCGGATTGCAGACACGGTGTCACGCTACGCACAGACACTTGCGTGCTCGTCTCCAGCACGTTTAACACTTCGTACGTAGCCGCGGCGTAGCACCAAAAAGTCGGGAGACAAACACGAACCCTTTGGTGTCATCCGGTCTAAACCTTTTCTGTGTTTCACCTAGTGTCTCAACCGCATCCTTAACTACAAAACACTCCCACTCAGAGTCCTTTATTATACTGAGTGGCCATGTTTTGCCAATCTCTTTTCCACGTGGAAGAGTTCCTCAATTTTTTTGATTGTTACATCCATGACATCTTCGGAGATCACAGACGAGACACCCTGCAGGGTCCCCCAGGAGGGCTCTTTCTCGTGTTTCCTCGTGAGGGCATTCAGGCAGGAACGTCCCAGGAGGGACCTGGTGCTCTTTTCAGCGCGTGCAGGAGGCGCCTCGCTGGCCGTCATCCCATTAACAGGCGGTGGTCATTTCAGCCACCCGGAAGTGGGGCCTCGCTGGCGTCCCCACTGCACGCTCCTTTTCATTCAAGGAGCAGGTCGTGGGCAGATACTTTAAGAACTTGTGCTCATCTTCCTAGAATCAGCTATCACTATTATGTTCGCCAGATTGTGATCTTGCAGTTTCTCTACTCATTTCACATTTATTAGCTGGCACTGAACTCTGAGGAAGAGCGCTCTCTTCTCCCCGGGTATGCATCATCCAGTCCGTGCTGGACGGCTGTTTACTAACGAGGTTGTAATCTGCGGCTGTCATTATTTATTTTGATATTCAAGTCATCCCAGACTTGGTCAGTAAAAGCCTTTTTTACCTTAATTAATTAATTTTATCTTTATTTTTAACACCTTTATTGTGGTATGATTCCTGTACAGCAAACTACACATATTTCCAATGTACAGTTGGATGCATTGTGATAGATGTGTACACCCAAGAAGCCACCACCACAATCAGGATAGCTGACATTTCCATCACTCCTCAGGAGGCACAGTTTTCAAATTCCCAGTTTATCCCTTCCCACCTCCTTTACCCACTGGCAACCATACGTTTGTCAAACCTGTTTTTTCTGACTTCTTGAAAGTACGTTACACTTTGCTACCGTATCCCCCTGAAATACTATTATGTGATAACCTCCCCCTGGAACAGCTCCATCAAGGAGCCGTGCTCTCGTTTCTTGTTCATAGGTTTAGAAAACCAGCATGGATGGAGAAATTACACTGATATCTATGAATGAATAAAAGAAGGGAGCTATTCATTGCATATCCCACCAGAAAGAGCAATTGTCTGGTAAAGCACCCCCCATTAATAACCCACTTAGCCCCAGACTGGCAGGGGTCCAGCTGAGTATAAATGTGTTTCTGTGGCGCGCACTGCAGTCCCGCAGATGTCTGCTTACACTAAAACTGCAAAAAATCCTGATGTCTTGATGACGATTCCATGTGTCCCTAAATAGCCATCATATTATTTAATGAGTTTATTGAGCAAATGAGAGTATTTATAGAACTAAAAGAGAGAATATTTATAAAGTAATACATGTTACTCATCATTATATATTTAAGAATCAGCAATCTTGTCCATAATAGTCTTTTTTATTTATATAGAGCTTACATTTGTTTCTAAAAATTCATCTTTTGTGGCTTGTGGCTTTGTCATGCTCTTCTCTCCCTCTGAGAATCATTTTTTAAATAGTTTTACATAAAAAAATAAAGTAACTTTAGAGCCAGACTGCACAGTATTTACAAAAGCTTTTATTTTATTTTTATTTTTTCTCCGGTATTAGTCTCAAAGTTTATTTAGGTTGGATATTTGTGTGGAGGTTTTCATTTGTGTGTTTGTTTCACAGTAAAAAAAAAAAAAAATGTGACTACATTCCTTCCAGAATATTCCACGCAAAGCCGCAGGAAAGTCAGAGAGTGGTCCAGCTGGCTCATCGGCACTGATGTGCGGCACCTGCTCGTCTCTCGTGATTCCTGCAGACGGACCTCCGGACCCCACTGCAGGGACACTCAGGCGCAGGGCCCTTCTCCCTCGTGTTGCCCCTGGCCGCGCCCTCCTGTGGCTGCTGCCCTCTGACCCTGCTGCCGCGACGTCCTGTGTGGCACCGAGGCTGCGGTTCCATGGGCCCTGTCCTCCCCCAGCCTCCCCACTCTCCCCGTTTCCCACGGTGCCATGTCTGCAGGCACAGCAGTTGCTACCGTATGTCCCCTGCGCTGAGGCTCACACAGATTAAACCAAAGCCTGACTGAGCGTATTTCCTATGACCTGAGACCTGAACCATGTCTAATTATCTTTTGCACCTTTGGTGCAAGTCAGAGTGCACACGTAGTAAATGTTTATTAATAACATGCAACTTGAGTGCACAAAGTCCTCTTTTCCAGGAACCAAGTCAGCCTCCAGTGTACTTGCCTCACTAAGTCAGAAGGACCAGGTACAGGGCCCAGGGGCTGTTATGACACAGTGGTGGACTTCCTGCCCGTTACTGTACACTCCAACCCATGAAAAGTTCAGTGTTTTTCTCTGTCCTGTTTGGTACAGCCTTACAGCCCCCGTCCCCTCTAATTTCACCATCACAAGAATCTCTTATCTGTTCCTTCTCCTTCCAGTCCTGACTCATTTCGGCCATAGTGTGCGTTCTAAAAAGAAAATCTGATCATCCTAGTGCTTTATCTAAAATCTTTTAACTATTTCCCTTTGCCAAAAGGACAAAGCCTAAACTTCTGTTAAAAACAGGCCCATTTGTAACTTGAGACCTCGGCCTCTCTCGGCCTCTCTCCCCCTTTCTGTCCGCCCCACCAAGCCAGCTGTCCTGGAGTGACGTCCTGTTCCCTACCTCTGGGCAGAATGCTCTTCCTCTGTCTTCTGTAGAGGGACACCGCTTCATCTTTCAGGTCTGATGTGGCGCTTCCTCCTGATGGCTGCCTTCCTGTGCTCACACTCCACTCCCTCGTGGGGCTGAGATGATGCACCCACCTTGGGCACCTCTCGTGTATGTTCTGCAGTAATCTCTCATAGCACAAAAGTACTTTTCCCCTTATTTTCCATGGTTCTGTACTCCAGTAACAGACAATGCCTTCCTTCAGGTTAAATGTAATTTTTTAAAGTAATGTTTTCAACTTCAATTCTATTCCAGGATTATGCACTGTTGCTAGATGGTGCTCAATGAATATATGTTGAAAGAGAGAAAAAAATAAATGAAGAAATGGAAGAAAGAAAAAGAAAGAAAGAGAAAGAAAGTGAGAAAGAAAGAAAGAAAAAGAAAGGAAGGAAAATTGAAAAAAGAAAGAAGAAAGAGGGAGGGGGGAGGGATGGAGGGTCTGGCTCTATAGCTCACAGTTAACACTATTTGTCTTGTAGGGGCTCCACTACAGAGAAATTGTGTGATATATCATGTAGGCGAATTTGTGTATTCTGGTTCTGTGTTGACCCCAAGACAAAATCACTTCATGAACGAGGTGTAGATTTCTGAAGACCTGACACTTGCTCACGGCGCTGATGCCAGGGCAGGGCATTCTGTGTACAAGACACACAGATCTCAGTGTTTAAGCGGGCAGACCCAGGAGTCAAACCACCCAAGTCTTACTCATACCTCCATTGTTTACCAGTAAACTATGTTTAGTAAACATAGTCCAGGTGATAAATTTCCTCATTTGTTAAATAAGGATAAAGTGGGTACCCACTCTCAAAGAGAATTTCAAAGTTTGTGAAATAAACCATGCAAAGCACTTGGCTGTAATGTCAATGGGAACTTAATAAGTGATGGCAATTTTTAAAATAAAGAGATTGAATTAAAATGATCAAATGAACCACTTTCCATAGCCTTTTGAAAAGTAGAAAATTGCCTATGCCAAAAAAGTAGGAATTTGCTGTTTACTTAACAACATAAAATATCAATTGTCCAAATATTAGTATTTTTCAAATATTCATATAATAAATATTATTTTTTGACTTTGATTTCAAGATATTCAGTTAAAAACATATTGTAAGAACATTTTGGGAGGTGGAGGGTGTAGCTCAGTGGTAGAGCTCATGCTTAGCATGCACTAGATCCAGGGTTCAAGCCCCAGTACCTTCGTTAAAAAAAAAAAAAGAACAAGCATCTTAATAAAATTGTAAGAAAAATAATACTTTGAGTTTAAATTAACTCAACATCTGCAGAGAAGCTAATTCTCCCTCAAGAAAGATCAAGGAAAAAGATCTTTACTAGGAAATAGTCCACAAGTTTACCAATAAAATTAAGCTTTGAAATTGATCATAATTCCCATTCCTTAGTGGAAAGGAAAGCTGTTATGTGTGATTGAACCTGAGAAGACTAACTTCATTCGTAATGAAATTAGTGTTTCCTTCCCAACAAGAAGAATTCCAGGATTTCCAGAATTTCTCCTTATTGATTATGCCTCCATCCCTGATTACACTTTAGGGAATGTTTTAACGGTGATGACATGCTGAGGAGGAGGCGCATGAGCAAGTTAGAAACTGTGATTCCTACTGATCACATTGCTGTGCAATTAATGGGACGCAACGTTTCTCATGGTTTGTCTTCTCCCTTAATATCATGGCTAAAGAATACAATTCTTTACTGATAGCAACCCTCAATTTTGTTGACCACTAGTTAGCTTGAAAATTCTGATTTGCACAAACATTATGTAACTGCCAGAAAATTTTTTTCCTTGAGTATACAATATAGTACACAGTATACACATATATAGTACACAATAGATACATAGGTAGAACACAGCATATACACATGTAGCACACAGTACATACATGTGTTGTATATGGCACACACATATGGCACACGATATGCGCATACGTAGTACACAGCAGACACATAGTGTGCAGTATGCACATGTATAGCACACAGTGCATACATGTGTAGCACACAGCATATACACATACAGCACAGTAATGCATATGTAGTACACAGTATACACACACAGAGTGCACGGTACACACATAGGTAGTACATAGTACACACATACATAGCGTACAGCATATACATATGTAGTACACAGCATATACAGTATAGAAACGACCAGTAGCCTTCCCTACCATGCTGCCCAAATGTTACCAGCTTCAGAAGCATATCTTTATTGCCCCCGGACCCCTCATCCCGCAAGTGCTGAGGAAATGCTCAGCCACATGGGAAGATGCCCAGAGCCCTCCCCTCCCTGCCTCTCCTCTTCCTACCAGGGTCATTCAGCCACTGCCTGAGGTTCCTGAGGTTTTGCAAAGCATCCCATTTTGTCCTTGGAGAGCTATCATTTTGTGACACGTTTCCCAGTTTAGCTTAGGAGGAACAATAGCTAGAGACAGGCATCACAAAGCCGTCTGTGGGTGAGGACGTGTGCGGAAAATGGACTCTGGTTGCTTCTCACCTGACAGCACTTGGAAATTTGCAGGTGCGTGACGATGTTACAGACTGGGAGAGGTTCTGCACTAAAAACACAGGTTCAGCTTCTTTAATCAGTCATCGTAACACATTTATTATGCATGACTTTGAGAAGCAGTGGTTGCAGAACACCTGGGAGGCCTGCATTTTGGCTTGAGCCCAGTCAGGGAACGCCAGAAATCCCTTGCTGAAGAGATGGCACTATAAATGCAGATGCTTCTATATCCCGAAGCAGTAACTCAGAGAGGAAGCCAATGGGCCATTTCTCTGAGAAATGGACACTTTTAAAACAAGACACTTTATAGAGTTAATTGTTCTGTTTATCTTAATCATTCTGAATGAATTAAAGAGAGCACAGAAAGTGTACTATGTGTTAAAAATGGTATTTTTCATAACTCTAAAACACATTGTCAGGAGATGTTTTATCAATTCATTCAAAAAAGGAAGAAAAATAAAGGCTTTTGCTAAATAAATAGTAAGAACGTGAATACACATGCATGCAAACAAGAAAAAACAATCAGATAAACACAAGTGCCCCTACTTACAAAGACTAAAGGAAAAAAAATTAGTTCAGTGTTTAGGTGGACTTGAAAACATACTTCATTTGAATTCTCCATCCCAGATGACATCATAAACCAAAGGTAAAAGGGTATTATTGTCTTTTTAATTTTAATTCCATTTTAAAATGAGACAAATGAAAGGATTTTCCAATAATTGGTGTAAATCCTTTTCCATTCGGTGTTTCCATTGGCCATTTATAAGGGCAAAACATATAGAAATAGGCCTAAGGAAGCAGATATCAGATAAACACAGGAAGTAATTATTCAGCAGGAAAGACTGAAGGAAATGGACTGCTTTTGTTTTGTTTTGTTTTATCTGCCTTCCCTGGTGTCCTTAAGGTTTGAGGCATCAGCAGTAATGAAGGAAATAGATTTGTAATTGCAGGACGCCTGCTGTTCATACAGTGTTGGCACTGCATGTCCCTCACAGCGTGTTTACTTTTAAAAACAGAGATAAGCATCTTGAACGAGGACTGCTTGCAAAAATGTGATTTCAAAATCTCTAGATTCTACTTTTTTTGAAAATCATCATAAGGAAGGAAAATTCCACCTGAAAGAAGGTAAGAATTTTAAGCCCAGGGTTATATAACTGGGGTTTTAAAAGCAGTTACAGAAGAAATGAAAAGGTTCCTAAATACAGTAATATTTTCCATATAGGATCTCTGTCACCTGAGCAGGATGAACGTAGGTGGTTACATGGGTGGGAAGGTTCGTCAGGGAAATTGTGTTGACAGCAGAAGGAATGAAGTTTGCCCTGCTAGTTTAAAATTACTTAATCCTTTTCTTTTTCTGTTCAATATTGAATATTCTTCTTGCTTATGACACAGAATAGCCCTGATGCTCACATAAACAATCCCACGGTTGCTCATCTTTCAGAAGAGGGTTAGGATTTTAGAAAATAGGATGTTTTTCCCCCTAGAGGATCGTTTTACCTGAGGGATTGACTAGATTTTCACGTACCTAATCTTACCAGATTTGGGGTTTTCTTACCTGCTGAATGAGGAGAGTGCACATGTCTTACAGAGCTGTAGTGAAAAATAAATGAACTAATGGGTAAGGTACCTGGGATAACAGTTGGAACATGGGGAAATCTGGCAAATCACATATAAGTTCTTGTCTAGTAATAACTATGTTTCCAAAAATGCTGAGAATGATGGCGTGAAACAGTTGTCTCACAATTTATTTCCTGCATCACATTTCTGTATTTCCAGATTGTGCCCGCAGAACTCGAAAGCTGTCAGGCGGTGACCAGCACACCTCTACTCAGATTTAGTCCTATATGAGAAATTGGACCGGATCGATCCACTCTTGCATTGGAAAGTAAAAGTGCATCGGGTCACATACATCCCACCCTTTAGATTAAGGTTTTGTTACTCCAGAAATCTCCAGGTAGAATGCAGCTGCTTCCAGGGAGTTAGCATTGATCAAGATTATGAAACATTGGCTTATTAAATGCTGTTTAGATTTCTTTTTAGCATAACATAATTCGACTTACAGTGAGGAATGGAACAATGAAGTCTAATTAAGGCAGGAAGATTCCAAAAGAAGCAGCATTAACAAGGTAATGCTGGTCCAGTGGAGGCCGCCTGGCAGCCAAAGGGGCAAGACCCACAAGTGAAAGATACGGAGGTGAAATGTCAGAAAGGAGGGACTGGGAGCCAAAGAGAAACCATCCTGTTCCCAGAGCCTAGAGCAAGCTCTGAGTTAAATATAACAGGACAGGACAGTTGAGTTTTGAGTGTGTGCGTGTGTGTGCGTGCGTGTGTGCGTGAGAGAGAAGAAAGGAAGTGACAACAAGGAGGAGTTTTCTGCTCACCTCGCTGTGCAGGGTATGCTGTCTTGCTATTAATATTAAGCTGGGTAGAGATAACAGAAGATTGCATAGAATTATCCTCAACATTTTTTGTATTTGCTTTGTTTCACTTTGTCTCACCAGAGATTACATTTTTGCATCACCAGGTGCAAAATAAAACGTCATCCCAGGGATAGACATGGAGACGTGCACACCCAAAGGGGACTTCACACCCTCGAAGCTAGAGGTGGCTCAGGGTGCCCACCAGTGAGCCATTATTTGGAGGCGCCATTAAGTTTCAAATGAGGACTTGACTAATCTGTATCTTTCAATGAGAGCAGTTATAGTGTTTTTTTAAAATGGTATTAGGCCAATATATTTTCTATTATACAGAATCATGTTTTGTTTCCTGAATTATTCTAGGAGACAAACCAGCTTGCACCTCAAGAGTGACACAGTGAAATATTTATGTTGGCACTGGATTTGATTATTGAAGTGCTCTTTGCTCTTCCTGCAGGCAGACTGCTTGTTTGTGAACATTCTGAGCGGGGCAGCAGTGGCTTGCTCCGGCAAGGCCGCAGCTGCCTTCTGCCGCAGCACAAGGTGATGCTGCTTTCCGGGCTGTGCTTTGAATAGATTTTGTTCTGTGGAGCATGTATTAGGCAGACAAATTTTTTGGTGATCTGCTCCCACTGCTCTGACTCTTGCCTCTGGCTGTCTTTGAAAGATTTTACAAATCTTTTGCCTCTGGGCTCTTCATGCTTGTTGGTGACTCTCAGAAAGTTTTCCTGCCGATAACATGTTTTCTCTGAAAGTCAATGATAGTAGGTTATTAGATAATGCCACCAACTGCAAGGGCGCTTGTAAGGTTCAAGTTCCATCATATAAGCAACAGGAAACTAATCACCTGTATCTGTAAAAACACCCTTTCTCCCACCCGTTGCTGCTTAAGGCTTATCTGGCTTTGTATGCCAGCTCTTCGTTTGAATCCAAATTAAATTTCCTCCTCAGACTTAAAAGTAATGAAAAAGCAGCAGCTTGATTCTATAGACTCTTTGCAGTTGTCTTTCCCACTTCTCTCTCTGCTTACGCCTTTGAGAACCTCGAGACTGGTTTTGGTTTGTGTCTTCCTTTAACTCTGTGTCACCGCCACCCCCCCCCCCTTTTTTTCTCCAAAGATTAGTCTTTTCCTCTGGCTGTTGTATCCTCTTTATTGGCTTTTCAGTCCTACCCTTTTTTTTTCTTTCCACACATACGTTTAAAACATCTCTTACAGAAAGTGCTCTTTAATTCATGTTCTTTAAATTGCTGAATCGTTATAATACTATTCTCTGTTTTATCATTTCTGGTTTTTAGTTGCCTATCTCTTCAATTATTTCAGTCCATATTTTATCCATATATTTATTTTGCACTTTTCACATACTTGCATAGGAGTTTTATACTAAAACTGCAGTTATTTGAAAAATTTCAATATGATTTGGAAAACTAAAGATACGCAGTTTTATTACTTTCCAATACAACTGGTAGCACAAACAAATTTATGAGAGGGCTATCAGGAAACTGGCATAATTTTCCACCAGCAGTCCTCCAGGGCATCAGTGAATAGAGTAAGAGCAGGTGCACTGTGTACACTTACATGCAAGGTTGATAATTAACTATATGGAGGTCACATATCTGTGTCTGAATTAATTTGGTTTTGGAAATAGTAATTCACTTCTAAATGTACTTTTAAACTTTTATAACAGTTGCTTTTTTTAATTGATGTATAGTCAGTTTACAATGTGTCAATTTCTGATGTACAGCATAATAGTTCAGTCATACATGTACATATATTCACTTTCATAGTCTTTTTCATTATAGGTACTACAAGATTTTGCATATAGTTCCCTGTACTATACAGTAGAAACTTGTTTATCTATTTTATATATAGTAGTTAATATCTGCAAATCACAAACTCCCAATTTATTGCTTCCCACCTCCGTCCCCCCACTGTGACCATAAGTTTGTTTTCTATGTCTGTGAGTCTGTTTCTGTTTTGTAAATAACTTCATTTGTCTTTTTTTTAAGATTCTACATATAAGTGATATCATATAGTATTTTCCTTTCTCTTTCTGGCTTACTTCCCCTAGAATGACGATCTCCAGGTCCATCCATGTTGCTGCAAATGGCATTATTTTATTCTATTTTATGGCTGAATAGTACTCCATTGTATAAATACACCACAGCTTCTTTATCCAGTCATCTGTTGATGGACATTTAGGCTGTTTCCATGTCTTGGCTATTGTAAATAGTTCTGCTGTGAACATTGGGGTGCAGGTGTCTTTTTAAATTAGAGTTCCATCCAGATACATGCCCAGGAGTAGGACTGCTGGATTACAGGGTAGTCGTTGTTAGAATTCACACTCACGTGCTTTTGCGTTTCTTGCTTTTGTGTAAGTGATGCGAAGAGCTTCTGTTCATACGGTTCTCACTTTCTGTGCTGCTTTCGGCGCTGTGGTGGACACTGCCACGCGGTGAGTCCCGCTGCTTCCTCTTCCTGGGGGCCGCATGATAGACTGTGGTTCCCAGGTGAGTGGGGTCATGCATCTGAGTTCTAGGCGACAAAATGTGAGCAGAAGGGATGTAAGTCGTATTCTCAACTGACCCTCTCCTCCGAGAGTGAGGCTCCCTGTCCAGGTATCTACGATGGAGACACGCCCTGATCACAACTGCGAGCCAGGGTTTAGGAAATAGAGCTACAATGTAGAGGGAGTTTTGTTCTTTCTCCCGAGAAGAGAGCTGCCCAAATGGGAAGGTTCATGTGCAGCTCCTGGAATTACTTTAAACCAAACCACATGCACCAAGTAGGGCTGCTGGAATCAAATACAGGATGCCTTGTTAAATATGAATTTCAAATAAGCAATGAGTAATTTTTTTAGTGTAAGTATGCCCGTACAATATTTGGAACATGTTTATACTAAAAAGGTTTTAGTTTATCTAAAATCCAAATTGTACTGGGTGTCCTCAGTATTTGTCCTCAATATCCTCAGATTGACTTGCTAAACCTGATGACTCGACTCCAAAAAGACACTCGCAATTGGAGAAATACTAGAACCCAGACAGCAGAGAGTATGGTTTTCTTCTTTTGTCCTGCTTGATTTTCTAGTTTTAGACACTTAGAAAATTCAGCATGCTTTTCTGTCTCAATGTAATGGTTTAATACAGGAGAAAAGTACCACTATTGTGAAATTTTGTAACTGTTGTTTTCCAAATCTCATTCATGCTTCCAATATTATTTGTTGAAACAGAAGTTCCTAAAGTGTGTATTTTTAAAGGCTTGACTAATGTTAAAAATACAATCATGACTTTTTCAACTTTTTTCATTTTTGGCTGTTAAGAATACTTCGATAAGTTTTAAAAATACATATCTTGTTATAGTTTATGCAGAATTTCTTGCATTGATTGTACAGTTGCATCTCTCACTTTGCTGTTAATGTACCAACACCCTGTTTTATTTTCGGTAATGGCTTCTCACTGATAAGCCCAGAGTCAGACTCCGCCGGCCCCCCAGGACAGCCTGGGGTGCTGCGGACCCCGTGGGCCAGTGAGTGCTGACGCAGACTCGCAGGCTTGTGAGCGGCTCACCCTTGCAGCTTGTACATCCTGCGTATGCCGGGTGCGGACCTTCGCCCACTGGCATCTCAGACAGCCAAGGGCAAGTTATTGCCACAAAGCTCGGTGCTGCTTGCTAACAAAAGATAACATCTGTGCCATCTTTACTGTGGGCCTGACTGTGTGTTATATAAGCGCATGATGTTATACAGCACATTATGTCTGTATATATACATATAACATATATACATAGTTTACGTATACACGTATAGTTATTTGTAAGACATTCTATATAGTTTCATAGATGTATCATGTTTATAATTACATACACAGACACAAAATTCATGTATTTATATTTATATATATAATGACCCTCAGCAGGGTCAGGAGGTTCATACCATTATTACCATCAGTTTAGAGATAAAAATCTGAGGCTTTTGGAAGTTGAGTAACTAGCTGAGGTCACTATCAGCACCACCAGTGTAACTGTGTGTTAAATAAATAAGCAGATTCTAAGCAGTAACACAATGATGAAGATAAGGCGGCAGATTGTATAATTTCCCATAAACTGGAGAGGGGACAGCCCGACCCCTTGGCTGGGGAAGGGCCTCCTCAGGTCCAAGGTGACACGGTGCCGCTCTGCTCTGAGCAGCGGCCGTTGAAGGGTGTTGGAGTGCAGGGATGCTGGAGGGAGCCCTGGGCTGTCAGAGGACAGGTTTGAATTACAACTTCATCTGCTGGTTGTGTGGCTGAAGGCTTATCTCGATGTCTCTGAGCCTCAGTTTCCTCTTTTCAGGAAGCAAGAGAATGTGTAATTACACAAATATTTTTTCACTCTGAAAATATTGTTATCTGTCTTGTTCAGATTTGCTTGAGGAAATGTCCAGAAACACGCCACCCTCCTGAGAAAGGGTGCTCCAGTGAGGCGTTTCAGGCCTGGCCCCACTCACCAGTGGTGGGCACTGTTGTTGCGAAGTGTAGTTACAGCTAATACAACGATGAAACTACTTTTTACATAAAAAGTGTTAATGCTTGAGCCGCTGGGAAAAGCTACAAGTATTTGTGATACACATTGTACATATGTTCATTATTTTTTTTAAAAATCGGCATTTTGAAAGGAAGGTTCTAGTTGGTCATGAAACTTACCGAAGGGCCACCTCCCCTGAGATGAGGGGAGGTGGTGTGCCATCAGAAACAGCCTTTGAATCAATTATGTCTTATTTTTGATGTGTCCATTTTTGCTATAGTTTTTCATATAAAAAGCCATAACTCAAAAGAATTACTTTTGTTTCCATAGTTCCTGCTTCAGAACGTTCTCCATTTGCACTAGTATTTTCACATACTGTGCAATTGGATGATTACACATTGGTCAGCTCATGGTTGACGTGGGGGAAATGAAATGCATGTATTTATATTTTGGAGACATTATAGGTACTGTCTTTATTTGGTGATTACTCTAAATATTTGGGCAGACATGGGCTCATTACCAGGCAAAGTACAAAGTTGTTGGAAAGGCTTCCAGGATCAGGCCCCATGTGTGGTATACAAAAATGACTCTCAGATACAGTACCTAACGCTGCCTCTGTGAACAGGAAATCACTGTCACTGATGGAAGCTGCCAAGTCAGGAAGCTTCTGGTTGCAAATTCACAATATCTCTGCCATGACTTTTTTCTCAGTAGAACTGCTTTGTGACCTTCCTCCCTCTCTCCCTAAACCAGTTTTGAATTCAATTCTCCCAAGTAATGTCTATGAAATTTAAATCACAGTCAGAACCCTAAATGAGAGGACGCAGTATTACCATTTTAGGCTTTGCAGGGCAATGTACGTTAGATCAGGGTTTCACAGCCTCTGTGCTGTGGCTGTTTGGGGCCAGATAGTTACTTCTTTGTTGTGGGGAGCTGTGCTGTGCACTGCAGGATGAGCAGGCTGTACCCACCACATGTCAGCACTCCCCACTTTGAGTGTGAGCTCTTTGTGTGTTCTTGAAGTTAAGCCTTTGTCAGTTGCATTGTTTGCAAATATTTTCTCCCAGTCTGTAGACTGTATTTTCATTTTGTTTATGGTTTCCTTTGCTGTGCAAAAGCGTATAAGTTTAATTAGGTCCAATTTGTTTATTTTTGCTTTCGTTTCCTTTAAGAGGCAGATGTAGAGAAATATTACCACAATTTATGTCAAAGAGTGTTCTGCCGATGTTTTCCTCTAAGAGTTTTATAGTGTCCAGTCTGACATGTAGGTCTTCCATCCATTTTGAGTTTATTTTTGTATATGGTGTTAGAGAATGTTCTAATTTCATTCTTTTACATGGAGCTGTCCAGTTTTCCCAGCACCACTTATCAAAGAGACTGTCTTTTCTCCACTGTATATTCTTGCCTTCTTTGTGGTAGGTCAATTGACCAAAAGTACATGGGTTTAATTCTGGATTTTCTATCCTGTTCCGTTGATCTACATGTCTGTTTTGGGGCCAGTACCATACTGCTTTGATTACTGTAGCTTTGTAGTATTGTCTGAAACCAAGGAGCATGAGTTCTCCAGCTTCATTCTTCTTTCTAAAGATTGTTTTTGTTATTCAGGGTCTTTGTGTTTCCATATACATTTTAAAATTATTTGTTCTAATTTTGTGAAAAATGCCATTGGTATTTTGATAGGGATTGTATTGAATCTAGAGCTTGCCTTGGGTCACTTTAATATTGATTCTTGCAATCCAAGAGCAAGGTATATCTTGGTGTATCTTTCTGTCTGTTCGTGTTGCCTTCAGTGTCTTTCGTCAGAGTCTGAAAAGCTTTCAGAGTACCAGTCCTTGCCTCCTTGGGGAAGTACCAGTGTACTTCTTACTGTGAGTGTCAATACATTTTCGTACATGGATAATACTCAAAAGTTTGAAACAATTGGGTTACAACAAGATTGGAATGGAAGTAGTACAAAGCAGCCCACACTAGACTCAGCAGTACTTTTCGTTCTATATATGAGAAAAAATCAATCAGCATTTCCTCCACTGCTTGCTCTCAATCCCTATCTGCATAAAACTCAGTGTTACTGAGCCTGCCCAGCTAGTCCTTCTCTACTATGTCCACATCACCTATGATCTCTCTTCCGTGTGCTGGCTGGCCTGTTGCCTTATAATTTTCACAAATGTAAGTAATTTCTCCATTAGATATTAACAAGATTATATATGATGAATAATGAATAAAAATGAATTGCAGCATTTCATCGTACCATATTCTTCCAGCTAAAACAGAAACCATATTGCTAAAGAAACTTTTGTACTTAAGACTCAAAGCTGCGTGTTGATGGATGTGCGTCTGGGGACGTATCTGGAAATACCTGTGATTAAGCCACATTGTGACTGTTTGTACAAACATGCTAAACATAGGAAAAATCAGAAGCTAGTCTACTTTTAGGAAATGTTTTGGCTATTGTGCAAATACAGAATAATGTCCACAGACAAGGGTGTGAATCAACAAGTCCTTTGGATAGAATCTTATAAGTGCTAAGTATTTTTTGAAATAAAATATTTACATTAAATCCATCCATTAATATTTTTTTGTGGCTGGAACCTTTCAATCCCTTCAAGTGTTTTGGAATTTCATACAGTTCATAGAAATCCAGTATTAAACCATATTTGTTCATCAGGACGCTTCTGTTCAATGCGTGGTATTTGACTTGAGCTAGTGAAGGATTAAACTTTATAAGAGAAGAATAAACCCACCGTGATTAGAGTTACTAATGGTTCCTCCTTAAGGAAGCTGTTACCCTCTACATTCAACAATCTTAATAATAGTAAAACAGTACAGTTCAATGTGTCCTATTTACCAAAGAAAAATCCCACAATTCTATTAGCCGTATCTGTTCTATATTTAACACAAAAAGCACGGCTATAGTAGACAAAGCCACATGTTCAAGAATGACGTTCTGGGTGCCTATCTTTTCTGATGCTCTGTCAAAGCCATTCTTTAAAAAGAAATAATATATTGCTAGGGATAAAAACATGCTGTGAACTCATTATCTTCAACAAATATCTCTTGCTTTCTCAAGTCTTGACTCTCCGTGGCTTTCTTGTAGGAAGTAACCCTCAGCTTCCCACGAGCAACAGTAGACGGTCTTAATCACAGCTCCTGACCTGTGTGGTCCTGCATTTAATAAATCTATTTTGCGTAACCCTCTTGTTGACGCCATGTTGACAGAACTCACTGAATTCCAGAATTTCTTGATGATGCCATTTGTCACCAGATCCTAAAGTCTCACACTTTGCAAATTCCTGTGTTAGGCCTCAGGGGACCCTAGAGTTAAATAATTCAGTTGCTGGGACTTGCTTTCTGGCCATATCACCAAGTCTTGTCATGAGTCTGCATCAATGGAAGTGTTTTCCTCAGTGCTCAGCTCTCACCCTAACCCACGTGCTCCCTCACAATTCTCTTCACTTAAGCCAGGAAACGTTCTGCAGTCACAGGAAAAGATGTGCTGTCAGTTGACTGAGACAGGACTGTAAATACTGGCCCATGATTTCAAGTGAGAAAGATGAAATTAGAGCCATTTTCCATTTTCTCGTCTCCCTGGAGGCCAGTTTTATTATGAAGTAAATTTCCAGCAGTTCCCAGAATTCCACTTCTGACCCTTGCTCTGTGGTCATAAACACAGCAACTTCTTACAGCCTATTTTACAACTCTTCAAGGGAGTCCGTGATTTGGAACAGAGCCTCTAACTTAACACACATTGTCCATGCGTTCAAGTAGCGCTGTGGCCCGGCTCGAGAGATAAAGGGTGAATGATCGACACTGCCTTGTTCTTTGCTACTTTGGACCCTGTGGTGGCACAGCTGATGCCGCCTTCCTTGCTGGTTTCTGTGGTCAGGTTCTCAGGGCCCGTCTTCCCCCCTGAAATGAGGTTGTGGTGCATGACTGCCGTTCTGTAGGGGATGATTTAGTCCTTGCCAGCCAAAATTTTTTCGTAGCTAGAGGTATTCATTTGATGATGCTAAAATTAAGAAATTAAGAAAAAATGTGATTGCTAGACCCAATAAATCTTATAATTTCTATCACTATGTTGGCTTGACACAGTGCAGTTGTGTGCTGTTAACGTTGCAGTTAAACTCCTTCCTTCTCAGACAGTTCGATTGTTCCAACACTTCAGTAAAAATAATTCTTATTCCTGGAATAGAGGAAATGAGTAGCTGTGTTGAGGTTCAGAGAGTTTAAATTTCTGGTATTTCAAATAATGAGCCATTTATCAGAGCCTGATCATTTCTAAATACTCGAGGTTTTTCCTATTTAGGAAGGAAACCACTCAAGCACAACATCTCCACCCTAAGGGGAGGCTACCGTCTAGCAGGTCCTTTCACGTGATTAGAGGACCCACTTCTTCTGATAATGTTTTCACTCCTGTTAAATCACATAATTGTTCAGTTTAATTATCAAATGAGTTTAAGGAGTTACCAAACCCAAGCAAACTTATAGACGTGGTGAAAATAGAGAACACAGGGTGCAGTGTCCAGGGCCTTCGAGGCACTTGCTGTGCAGCGAGGGCAGCAGAGCACAGAATGTGGAAAAGCTGGGCGGTGCACAGGTCAGTTACAACGCGACTCAACAGCAGGAGGGGCGTTAACGAGGCATCCGTTAACTAATCGATAAATGGAAGGTGTTGGTTTGCTTTGACTACGCTTTGGCTCCGAGCGGCAGCGAGGAGAGGAGCACACTGAATTTACTGCTGCGCACACCCGCCTGCTTCTGACGTCCAGGACACAGCCACAGTGACAGCCCCGTGGTACAGAATGGTGCTGCGGGGGCCCGTTTTCTCTGGTTCTCTGTAATTGATGCTGTTTTTAGGATAACAACTCCAAAGTCCTAGGTCTGCCAGCCCCCCATCCCAGCTCTAAACCCTTATAACAAGAAGCTCCAACGGCTTGCAGGAAAAAAGTCCTCACTGGGATCCAAGCCCAAATTTAGAGCACGGATGCTGTGATTATTTTCCTCTGCAAGCTGCTGGGTGTCAGCTATGAACAGAAGAAATACTTACGAAAACTTCTGTCCTTTGAGCTTTACTTTCCAAAACTGAAGTGCAGATATTCTAGTAAAGGACCGACGTACAAGGAAACTAAACACCCGGTGTCTGTATTTCCTCTTTAAGTGAAGTTATCAAATACCACTTGAGAACCAGGAAGTGGGATACACTTCAAGACGCTTTTGACTCTAAACCCCGAAGTATTTAGGGTCGTGTCTATGTGAAACTAGAACAAAGCATGAAATTTTTAAACAGTAATTTGGACATTCTTTCTTCAGGTGCCAAACAACTGGGGATTTCCAAATATGATAATAAAGTGTGTTCTTCATGTTACATAAACATTAATGAAAAAATCTCTCATGGTAACAGTTTTGGTATGAGAAACAAAGGATAGTGCTTCTGATAATGAACCCACTTTTCTAATTAAGAACAAGAAGCTTCTGCAAAACCAGAAAGTTAGAGTTACACACAGTATCTTTAGAAAGCCAGCATTAAAATAAAGATAGCTGGAGTCAGTAATAGACAATATTGCCGGTAATTGTGTTAACAAAAATTAGAATTTCTTAGTACAGGTCTGTAAGAAAGCCTCTTGTTGCTGTATACATAGAAGTTCATGATTTTTAGTTTATTGGGGTGGGGTTGAGGGGTGTAGTCAAAAGGCGGCGTGATTTACAGGCTTCTGAAAAGAAACGTGTGTGTGCTGTCTCTGCAATTCTCCCAACGTTTCTTTGACCCCATCACAGGCGCAGAGAAGAGAGGGGATCTTTACTGTTTCTATACAGGCAGCTTCTAGCCAGACAAGGCCGTAGCAACCCGGCTCTGTTGGGATACACCCAGCAGATGTCCAGCCTGGCCGGTCAGCCTGATCTTCTCAGCCTGATCGTATGCACCGTCCTTAACCAACTGGTACAGAGCTAAAGGTAGACCCACCCAGGGCTCAGGGTGCTTGCTCTTGGAAGAATGTGTGTTTCATTGTCTGCAATACAACAGTGTGTTCTTCTCACAACACAGAGCCGCTGCCTTAGTTCTTTCTTCGTCTCCTCTTTGACTTTTCTTTATTCCTTTCCTCCTTTTTTCCCTGAAATTTATTGTTGGTAGTGGCCAGAGGAAAGAGAAAAGCAAAAAGAATCCTTCCAACTCCATTGTTGCTTCCGAAGAAGACATCCTTTCCTTGTACTGTGATTTTATGATGTTGTGTCTATGTTTAATTTCTTGGAAGTTGGTTAGTACAATATAATATTTCTTTTGAAAAAACCGCTCCTGACATGTGGACTCAGGGGACAAGGAGTGGAAAGTAGTGGGTAGGAGGAGGGAGGGGAGTTTCTTGCCCTAGGCATCTTTCAGTTTCTGTTCATGGAATAACTAAGAAAAATAAACACTTGGAGGTTTCATTTGGCCTCACAGGTGGTCTCTGGGAATACAGCAGTGCCATTGCTAGTGTGTTTTCTGTTTCTTACTTGACAAAATGTGACACGTGTGCTTCGGATGGCAAAGGATGAGGGTCCCACCTGTGTCTTCACGTAGCTTCCTTTTCTGGAGGTTGCTTGCACGTGGCCACTCTGCAGCACACCCAGAGTCCACTGTTTCTGCATGAGGACACTCTTCCATCTCCTGCTTTACTGAAGCAAGAAGCAACGGGCACACTCCAGCCTGATGAGATTTTCTAAAGCAGCTTCCCTGGTTTTTCTAACGAGTATGCAAAGTTGAGAGGCTTATTTTGACCCAGTGCATTTCCAGATTTTCCCTAAGGAAAGCATCCACCAGCAAACAGACATTAGAAATCGACCCAGATGGCTGAGAGTATGACCTCAGTAGAAACAGTAACCAAGTATTTGCAATTCTGTCCCATAAAAACTATGTTCTAAGTCTCTGCCTCTATTGGTGCTTCTCTGTTTTAGGCGGATCTTGTTCAGCCTACCACAGTGAGCCTTCAGACGGCGCTGCCTGCCTTCATTCTCTCTCACTTACAACCCATTTCCCACACGGTAGTCAACACAGTTTTTCCATATTGCAAATATGGAAACATTATCCTCAAGAAAGAAAGACAATATCTTCCCATTGTTTGTAGTTTTTTTAAGGTTCATGGTGTAGCATATCTGCCCTTGGCCTGATTCTCAGCCTTCTATTTGGCAAACTCTTTTTCAGTCTACGTAATCCTTAGTTAATACACTAATTGGCCTCTGAATGTTGACACTCTTCCTGTAAGAGTCACTACCCTCAGATTTTCCCCCAAAGATTGTTCTTTTACATGTGTCCATATCATCCTCTTCCTTCCCCACCTTAGTCCTCATCACATTCTGTTATGAGCACTGCATAACTCCTGTCATCTTCACCAGTCTACAGCTCCTTGAGTACAGGGGCATTGCCTGTCCTCTGAGTTTATAGCATCCCACAAGGGAAGAAGAACAGAAAAAATATTTAATAAATGTTTTTGAATGAATGAATAAATATGCTAGACACTCATATTGTGGTTCGCTGGCTGAAGGTGTTACCAAGTCCAAATGCCTACTGCTTGCTGCAAGACAGGCCTATAAACCGGGAGACGAGGTGTTGGGGCAAGGAAGAATGACTTTATTCGGAAAGCTGGCAGACTGAGAAGATGGGGGACTAATGTCCTGAAGAACCATCTTCCCCAAGTCAGAACTCAGGCTCATAAAAGGGGAGGGGGTGTGGTTGGTTGTTGCAAATTTCTTGGTGTCAGAATCTTTTGTTCTTGCAGCTGTCCACGTGGGTCAGGTCATGATGTTCCTGTAAACCTCCAACAAGACAAATGCTATTCTCTGTTCTGCAACTTTTCATCTCTATATGAAAGGGGAAGTGTTCTCCCCTTAAAGGGCAGAGCCTTGAGACTGGTCTCTCCTGTCTATTTCAGGCTCTAGACAACATTCTTTTACAAAAGGTGCAGAACCAGCAGAACTGAGCACAAGGTTAGAATCAAAGGAATAGATCTCATATGGAGTCAGATTTGTTCTTCCCTAGTACAAAAGTAACATCTGTTATGAGGAAGTCGAATAGCCAGTTATCAGGAAGGTAACGAAGAAACTGAGAAACAATTTTATTTTCATTTATTTATTTATTTTAATTGAAGGTTAGTTACAATGTGTCAGTTTCTGGTGTCCAGCATCATGTTTCAGTCATACATATAAATGCATTCGTTTTCTATTCTTTTTCATTATAGATTACTATGAGATATTGAATATAGGCCCCTGTGCTATACAAACAACTTTTTTTTGAGAACCAGATTGAAACTGGAAATGGGGACTCATGCTGAAAACTAACCAGATTACACTTTTCTTCCTTAAACCAATTTCTAAGGAGAAATGGATTGAAATGGAACACGCAAGGCTTATGTGTTAGACATGAGGATGGATTTTTGATTAAGCTTAAGAAAAGATAATTGCTTCCCAATTTACGTTTTTCACTCCCAAACTCCTGACACCAAATCACAGTTGTCTCCAAATTGTGTACAGCCAGCAAGAGTGTGACTTGTGGCGGAGGAACCATCATAATGGGTCCGGGGGGCGCGCAGCGCTCTAAGGCCAGGGTGTAAGGAAGAGAAAAGCTTAGATCCACTGGGCAGTGGAACCAGAGTTTGAAAATAATGAACACAAAGGGACTTCTGTTTGGGATTACTCTGTGGAATTTTGCACTGAATTCCCAATGTATTTTTCTTCCGAGCATTCTGTGATTTGGTTAAACAAGTGTTCACCTTACTCACAACCTTCATGCTCTCAGAAATTTCATTCACACCTGCTTTCATTATTTCAAGCCTGAAAATTGTCATCTTTTCAGTCAATTTTGAATACAGTAGTTGCTTAAGCCCTTTAATAATTTTGGTTGTACTGATTCATGCAAACACTGCCAAGGCAAATTGAGCATCATATTCTATCTTTCGTTGCCTGACAAGTCAGTGCATTCCATTTTGTTTTCTGAAAAGCCAGAATATTTTCATAATTCACTTCTTCTAATGTAATCTAATGCACTAGCAGTAGAGTAGTTTCACTGAAAAGCTGACACTTCAAAAATCTCTACTCCAAATATAGGGTAGTCTTTTGACAATAATTATTCCTTCTTTACTTTCATTCATTCAGTCATTGCTTCAGTTGCTTCTTTGAATTTCGTTCATTCAGATAGTGTTAAAATTAGTTATAAATAAGGTATAAAGTTATAATCAGTGACTTGATTTTAATACTAATATGATTTTTGGTTTAAAGGAGAGCACATGAGATCAAGAATTTAGACAGGGAAGTGATGGCAACATGACGCAGCATAAAATGTCACGCTGCCAACAACAGAAGCTCAACGTCCTTCCAGGGGTCAGCGTGCCTTTGAGGGAGCTGTGGGATCCGGTGCCAGGGGCCCGGGAGGAGTCTTGCCCACCCAGGCATCAGGTATTAGGCAGGCAGACCTCGGTGGAACCTGTGGAACCCCATGACTTCTTGGCCACAGGCCAGGAGCCCCTAGAAAATACTGACTTCAACAATCAGGCACAGATGAGTGAGGCTTTGTTCAAGTCCAGGTTCCCAGAGGAGAGGTTCCAGCACTCCATTGGAGAAAAAAAGTGGATGGATGCACTTGAGCGGGCAGCTGGGAGACTCGAGGAGGGACTGATGCTTTGAGTGTGCGGATGGCAGCACAAACTTCAAGGAACATGAATAATCAAGGTAACCTGATGCCACCGAAGGATCACAGTTACCTCCCAATAATCAAGCCCCGAGACATGGAGACATGAGACTTATCAGGTAAAAATTGGCGCGGGCTTTCCGAGGAAACCCAGCGCGCTGCAAGGAAACACAGAAACTCACTGAAGTCAGGAGGACAGGGCGCAGCTGGGCGTGGTGCTGGCGCGGCCGCCCCAGGTGCACTCTCACCAGCGGTGCCCAGGGTTCCCCTTCTCCACTCAGATCAAGGCTTGAGTTTTTCTTTTATTTCACAGTGAGCGGGGGAAAAGCAAAATAGCAGCATACGTGCAGGAAAACAGTTTTGTATATAAATAGCTGAAGCAGCGACATTGCGTAGTTTTATCCAACAATTTACGAACTAATGTGCCTGCTGTTACACAGAATATTAAGGGCAGTTGTCTATTCCACACATTTTTAGCAGCTGCTTAAGCACCCTGAGAAACTACACGCTGATTTTATTAATCATTAATATTGCGAAGAAGTTGATCTGGAGATAAGCCTTAAAGAACAAGTGCCTAGAGTTCAAACTGTAATTAAAATGTTTCTATTAGGCTTAGAAAATCTTACCGTGAACTGGTAGCAAGAGAGAAGCTATTTAATTACATAAAATACTGTAACCGAGCCGACAGCTCTTGACGAGCAGTTTCCGGACAGTTATAATGTCGTGTGTATAAAACCTTACTTTTTTTGCCAAGGCTAATCAGATGGAAAACCATAAGCACGTCTGATGAGGCAGCTAATGTATCTCTGTCTTTGTTGACAACTTTGAAGCAAGATATAAAGAACAAATTATTTCAAGCCTGCCTTTCACTTTACATTTGGACAAGAACTAGGTTCCTGAAGTGAAGTGCCTCGGAATCAAATCTGGCAAAGAACTGGAAATGTATCTGCTATAGAGCAGGAATAATTATGCCACAAGGTTTCTTTGTATTACCGGTGTTTACATTTTTTATAAATAAGAAGGTACTTTGGTTTTAATTATGTAAATTTTATCAAAATTTTAGCAGTTAATTAAGAGAAACAAGTATTCTTTAGAGGTTGAAGAACATACTGTTTTTAGCTAAACTGAAATGCATTCATTAGTATTTATATGTGAGTATACTAATCAAGGTAACAATTGCTTTAAAATTTCCAGTGCTCTGGCTAAAGATGTTGTTTTGTTTTTGTGTATATGTATATATATACACACACACGAGAGAGACCAAAATCTCCATAATCTATATAATGGGTAAATCTAACAGTCTTCTATTTGTGTGGGCAATTGTTTATTTCTTAAATTCATGTCTAAATTGGCTTTACTGTAAAAAGCTATCATATAAATTCAAATGACCTGCCACAGAGTTCTTCCAAGGTGCAAAGCCTGTCTTATGAAAGACGTGTTTTAAATTCACACGTGTGGAGAGTGAATTGCTGTGCCTCTCATTTGTGAACCCAGTGGATGAGAATTAAGCACACGTTCTAGTCTCGGTGGTTTGCACACTTCAGTGAAGTGAGGGATCGATAATCTTTATATGCTCACAATCTAGAGAAGATGGGAAATAGGCGAGTTGAAGATAGGGCAGAGGGCGACAAATCTACGGGAAAAGATTGGGTAGGGTGGAATGGAGGGTTGGGATGTGCAAAGCGTGGCAGTTGCAGTGTTACACGGGGTCATCGCGCCACGGTCAGGTGAGATGGCCGTAGGTGAAGCGATGCTGTGAGAGCAGACTCTCAGGAGTGAAGGAGTTGGCCGTGGCCGAAGGAGAGTTGCAGGCAGAGGAAACGGCAAACCCTGAGGTGGGTGAATGTCTGAAATGCTCAGAATCTCAGGGAAGTCAGCATGCCTGGAGTCACGTGAGCCGGGAGGGGAGCAGCCGAAGATGTGTTCGGAGGTGACTGTGGTCCGATCCAGAAAATCTTGCTGTAGATCGCTGCAAGGACTTTGGTGACTATTTGATGTAAACTGGGGAGTGTCGTGATTTCATTAGCGTCTTAGCAGAATCCTATGACTACATCACTGAGCGAGATTGCTGAGGGGCTAAGGTGGGTCAGGCAGATCAATTAAGAGGCAATTACAGTATCACCAATAGTGGCTTTAGGTCAGGAAGAAAGGGAAAGTGGTGACAAGGGTGTAGACTGAGGACGTATTTTGGAGATAGAGCCAGCAGGATTTTCTGGTTGTGTGGGAAAGAAGACTCAGGGATGAGTTTATGGATTTTGGCTTAGAAATTAGAAGGATGAATTCCACCTGTCCAACTGAGAAGGACAAGTCTGGAGGTGAAGGGATCTGGGATGGGTCTATCAAGAGACCAGTCTGGGACAAGTTAAATTTGAGAAGAGCATTTTTACATTCAAATGATGATGCAACTGCATATAGGAGTCTAGGTTTCATAGAGACATGTTCTGGAGATAAACATTTGGAAAATATTGGCCTAGAGATAGCATTTAAAACTAATAAAACCAAATTAAAAGGAGTGTGGCTAAGGCCTGGGGCACTTCTCCATAGACGGTCAGAAGGTAGAGGATGACCCCACAGAGGAGGCTGAGAGAGGGCACTGATGTGGTTGGAAGGAAACCACGGATGTGCGGGGTCCTGGAAGCCAAGTGAAGAGACACTCAGAAGGGGGGGAAGCTGCCAGTGGTGTCTAACGCTAGCGAAAAGCCAAGGAAGGTGGGAACCGCCAAGTGACTGCAGATAGCACGGTTTGGGTCACTCTAAACTCGGCAGCATCTATTTTTGTAATATGGGGAGCTGAAAGCCAGATTGGAATAAAATTCTACAATTTTTCCCTCTCAGTTTTAACAACTGTCTTCATCTTATGCTTTAGTGTATTAACTCTCCTTTTCCCACAGAACACAGCTCAGTTTAACCAACTGGATAAACTTGCCTGATCAAAAGGAAGCTGTCAGACAGTCAATTAAAAAGCAGTTTTAGTGAAAGGGTTAAACATAAGATGCAATACAGATTAGACAAATCAAAAGTTGATAGATTTAAAAAGGGCAAATAGACAAATGCACATTAGTCCTGGAAAAACTGCAACGTTACCTGCCTGAACAGAGTGTTCACAAAGACCTTTAATGATTACTTGGGATACAGAAAACGTAAACATGAAAATAAACAAGAGTCACGTAGTGGGCATAAAGTTGTGCATATAATAAAAATAAAGTTATATCTTCGAAACATACTTAGAAAGTGATCACATATTAGAACATAAGATGCTATCATTGTGTAAATATTAATTTCATTTAGAATACCGTCCCTGAAAGTTCATCAGAATTAATTAACGTTGAAAAATTAGCCAAAAATACCACTGTAAAGAAAAACCACACTTCTAAGTAATTCATTAGCCAAAAAATTATAATAAAAATTGAAAAGTAATTGACATGGAATGATCCAGAGCCCGTCTCCCCCCGCCTCCAGGGTGTGGTCTCCCTGTGGCTGGGGCAGCCGCTCTGCCTGTGTTCTCATTTGGCTTCTTCCCTCCCAGCCCACTGGGGGTCGAATCTTCCTTGTCGCCATGTTAACGGCTATGTCATTCTTTGAATGCTGCCTTCCCTCCTGTCTCAAAGTCACTGTATTTGCCCTAAAAGACAGGAGCATCTATCCCTCCGAGTATGTCTGCTTTGTCCTGTTAAACAGCATGTCCACCTGTGGTAACACGGATCTGGAGCCTGTCCTGCACCGAGTGCGTTCATTTTCTGTGATTTTTCCCCAACCTATTCTTTTAATGAACAAATCACATTTTGGCATCTCACACGCTTGACGCACCTTCATCCTCAGCCTGAGCTGCCCAGGTTTGGCCCCAGGCAACGCAGAGCGAGCAGAGCCTCGATGACACCTGCCGGGCGCCGGAGCAATGTCCTGCCGGCCACATTTCAGCTGCCCCGCGGCTCACTGGAAGGATTTTAATTCGTTTAGTTCCTCATGACTTTCTGTCCCCTGTTGGTCACATAGGGTAAGCTATACGGACAAAAGATTGGTGGGCAAAGGGCTTGCAGGTTATAACCAGACGTTTCCCAAATCAGAATGAGCAGGGAGGAAAGAGGAAGCGAAGAGGAGAAGAAGGAAGGGGAGGACGAGCCAGAGCCACAGGAGGGGCAGACTAAGTGGCTTCTCATAGTCACATTAGATATTTTTACACAGAAAAAAAAAAAAAGAAAAGAAAAATGCAGTCACAACCTAGTGAGCTGTTGCTGGCCAGCGGCCCTGATTGTCTCTCTCTTATCTTACTTGAACCAGTTGTCCCCACGGTGTCTCAGCTGTGTCCCCAGCTCTGTGAGGGTGGGATGTTTGCCTCCCTCATGCAGTTGGCACAGCAGACGTCGCATCCAAACTTCGTGGCCCTAAAGCGCTTTCTCCTTCTCTTAACGTGAAATGCTCTCCCTGGTGCTCGAGCACTGTTGGGGGTGGGGGGCGGGCGGCAGTCTCACGTGCGACATGAAAAGCGGCGGAGCGCCCAGCACATCCCCGGAGAGAAAAACGGATGCTGGCATTTCCCTCGCAGCTGCCCCACCTCCCCCCGTGCTCCCAGGAGACAGGGTCACCTACGCACCCGAAATGCTCCCCCTTGCGTGTAAGGTTGTCCACCAAGTCTGACTTGCACAGACAAGAACTGCCGAAACACTAGGTCATGTATGAATGATGAGAGAAAAGCCAAGTTTCCAGCTACATCAGACAATTCCGTCACTCAACTAAGTAACGTCAGGCAGTGCGATGTGTGTTCAGAATGCGACAGTAGTGGAGCTGTGTGGCTCTAGACTACTGAAAATAACACACACGAAATATTTTAGATCCTCAATGATGTGTTTGATTAGGTGATTCGGCAGAAAAAAATCCAACCATCAAGCGAACACACTTTGTTTTTAAGTAGGGCCTTTGTGAGGAAACTGGGACTTAGAAGAGATAAAATATCGTCTTGGATACTTGACATCCTACGGTTGGTCTCCTAAATTAAACCTTGACTAATTTGACTAAAATTTTAAGCAGAGACACAGACAGCTGAATATCTTTGACCCCGACATCGTTCACCTCTACCTGTGAATTTTTTTTTCTTTTCTTAAGTTCTTATTAATACAGGATGGACCCAAGGTCGTCAGAAATGAAGGGGGTCTCCACCACAGCCAAACAGAGCAGGCGAACCTCACTTGTGGGGTGGAGTGACCGTGAGGTGGCCCTTAGGTTCAAAGTAGTAAGTTAATTTCTTCGGTATAAATGTTATTTGCCATGGAAATACTTCTGGTATAGTAAACCTTTTATAAATCTAAATGTTAGATGGCAGCATTGTCAGAGGCTGTAGAGTTCCCATGCTACATTAGACTGTTTACATGCATGTGAAAATTTGGTGGTATAAAAAGCTCCTCAGCCGTATGGTGACACCCCAGTTATACATGAATAACTTTTTGAAAAATGTTCTGTTACATCTTTTGACACCATGTAGGCATAAGCATTATTCATTAATAAAGGATTAAAATGTGAAATAAGTAACCAAATGAGTCCAATCTCCACAAACTACAAATATCTTGTAAAAGAATTTCTCTCCCTGTTACTTGAGAAAAAGGATAACAAACAAAACCTACAGAGTGTCTAGTGTGTGCAAGGCCCTGTGCTACCGCCTCCGCGTGCGTCACTTCATCTGCCTTACACATCTCATCGCACCTCCTTTCTTCCCTCTGCCTCAGAACTTCCTTCCGGTGACGCCGGACAGGAGACCTTGGACTGAACATTGCACCCCAGGCATTTTTAGTCACCATTCGAGAGCTGGTAATGCTTAGCTGACACTGGACTAGGGCCTTGGTGAAGTGGCAAGCGACTTGGCGTGCTGACATCACACCTGGGCGCTCCAGACAGCGCTGTTTCGTCTTGTTTGGAAGACACACGAAGCCGGCATGTGGGTGAAGGTGGTTAACGTCCGCTAGGTTGATGGCATGGGAATTGCCTCTCACAGATCTAACGCCCTAGTTACATAATAAAATAATCCGCCAGCTATAAAATGTTAAAATCTAAGACTTACTGGAGATACATTTTCCTTCCACTGACTGGTGATGAAGTAACATTTCACTTAAAAAAACGGAGATTGGTTTGGTTATCCAATTACACAATCAACAGCCATTTAGTAAATGCCTAATATACGTACTATACGTTTGAAACAGCTCAGTTTTCTGAAGTACCTGTAAGTTTCCCAATTGTTGTGCAAGTAAGTAGTATGATTTTAAAGACATTTTGGTTTTTTATTTTTATTTTTTTAATTGAAGGACAGTCAGTTACATTGTGTCAATCTCTGGTGTGCAGCATAATGTCCTAGTCATGCATATACATACATATGTTCCTTTTCATAATTTTTCCCATTAAAGATTATTACAAGATACTGAACATAGTTCCCTGTGCTGTACAAAATAAACTTTTTAAAAATCTATTTTTATATATAATGGCTAACATTTGTAAATCTCAAATTCCCAAATTTATCCTCTCCCACCCCTTATCCCAGTAACCATAAGATTGTTTACTAAGTCTGCGAGTCTGTTTCGGTTTTATAGATGAGTTCATAGTGTCCTTTTTTTTCAGATTCCATATATGAGTGATATCATACGGTATTTTTCTTTTTCTTTCTGGCTTACTTCACTTAGAATGACAATCTCTAGGTCCACTCATGTTGCTGCAAATGGCATTATTTTATTCTTTTTTATGGCTGAGTAGTATTCCCTTGTATAAACATACCACAGCTTCTTTATCCAGTCATCTGTTGATGGACATCTAGGTTATTTCCACGTCTTGGCTATTGTAAATAGGGCTGCTATGAACATTGGCGTGTGTGTAGCTTTTCGCATTAGAGTTCCCTCTGGATATATACCCAGAAGTGGGATCACTGGATCATATGGTAAGTCTGTTTTTAGTTTCCTGAGGAATCTCCATACTGTTTTCCACAGTGGCTGCACCAAACTACATTCCCACCAGCAGTGTAGGAGGGTTCCCTTTTCTCCACACCCTCACCAGCATTTATCATTTGTGGATTTTTGAATGATGACCATTCTGACTGGTGTGAGGTGATACCTCATTGTAGTTTTGATTTGCATTTCTCTGATAATTAGTGATATTGAGCATTTTTTATATGTCTATTAGCCGTTCGTATGTTTTCATTGGGGAAATGCTTGTTTAGATCTTCTGCCCATTTTTGGATTGGGTTGCTTGTATTTTTGTTATTAAGTTGTATGAGTTGTTTATATATTCTGGAAATTAAGCCTGTCTAAGTCACTTCATTTGCAAATATTTTCTCCCATTCTGTAGGCTGTTATTTTGTTTTGCTTATGGTTTCCTTTGCTGTGTTTAAAGATATTTTAAAGCCCAAATTTGTCTGACGTCTCGTGTATACCTAACAAGTCTTGAAAAAAACTATGAGAACACTATTTAAAGACCAACTTTCCCTTTGTTACATGTTTGCATGACTACAGTGGAAACAGAAAACTCCAAAAACACATGAAGACAACACACTGATTCAATTCTATCCAGAATTCTTGTTATGTTGGCTGCTACAGATAAATCTAAATAATCTAAGCATAATTGTAAGTTTTTTTTAAATCAACTAATGGGTGACTCAGGATTATTGTCAATGGACCAAGGTAAACTTAGTTCTGAAATTTATTCTGAAATATATTATTAAAAGTAAATCCATACAGCAACTTTCTTCTGTACAGCACTGGGAAGTCTATTCAATATCTTGTAGTAACTGAATGAAAAAGAATATGAATACGAATATATGTATGTGTATGTGTGGGCGAACTATTATGCTGTACACCAGAAACTGACACAGAATTGTGAACTGACTACACGTCAATAGAAATAAACAAAGATCTGCTGGGGTTCCCTGTGAGCTGACCCCTCCGCCATGGCTGGTGTCCCCAGTCCTGGTCGCTGGGAGGGTTGTCGTTTCCAGGCTCCGCATCTTCCAGAAGATGAAGGAATGATGCTGTTCTCTTCACTGCTGGTCATTGCCTTTCCCCAAACTCAGTGATGTAAATTAAGGTTTTGAATTCCTGAGACAAATGAGAACATTGCCCTTTAAATCAAATAATCTGGTCATTCCCCCAGGAAGAGATCGATTCCAGATTATTGTAGCTCTGTGAGTTCCCACTGGCTGTCCGGCGTCGCAGGACTGCAAGCCTCACCTGGGGCTCCCACACTTCACAGGGCTGATGTTTCCCCACAAGGGGACCGAGCACTCATATTTCTCAGTTGGCACATTATCCCCAACGAGGCTCACAGCAAGCTCTCTTTTGACCTTAGAGAAATGGGCTAGAGACTGCCCTGACTTAAGAACTTTGAATTGCTCAAACATGGTTTTTGGTCACTCTTCTAGATCTTCATGAACTCACACGCCAGGTCTGTCATTCCCCTTGAGCTAGGCATGTCGTGCAATCTCCAGCGTCTGACGCATGCACTCCGCAGATGGTGATGACACTTCTGTATTAACTACGTTAAGAAATCACACAAAAAACCTTGTCTCAGAAATTTAGAGTAATGGCATTACAGTATGAAAAGATTTGAACATCCAGTCCATTTCATCAAGATTTTTCAGACAAAAAAAAGCAAGATGGGAGAATTAAGACAGCATTATCGCCCCTAGTTAGTTACAGGAGAGAGAGTGCGGCACTGAGGCAGCCCAGCTGACCTTTTGATTTAAAATAAATGTGCTGGTCATTATTTAAAACATGTGGGCTCTGCATCTCCCGAGGTTTCTATGAAATTCGGCCAAGGAGAGTAGTGAGGATGCTGATTTGGGATGAAGTGTACGCATTTTGAGGCTGGAGACAATATTAGGACATGTCAGTCGAATCGAGTTTGCAGGACAGTTCGCGGCTCTGTGAAAGAGTGAACGCCATGGCGTGCCTTTGAATGCTGGGCTGTGTTGCCACCCCTCCAGTCTCGGTGGACAAGAATTAAGTCAGTTGCCTGTGTCTTTTTAAAATTCTGTAAGATTTAATGTAGCTGGGACATTTATGCTTCCTCCTCTATGAGGTGTGAACTCTACTCAAGGCTTGTAAAGGTGTTTAGGGAGAAACAGAATACAATCTTTGCCAACCTGACTGAGTAAAGATTTACAGAGGGGATTTGTGTAACTTAAGTCAATAAAGTCCCCAAAAAGAGTAATTGGAACATCTGGAATCAATAATCTCACAGGACTAGTTTCCTCTCCTCAACTTCTTTTTCCTTCTGCTTTCTGGCAGGTTATCTAGGAAGTGGTATTTGGTTTGAGACCTGAAATAGTTGTGGGGATGCAGCTGCAGACACCAGCTCAGGGTCAGGATGAGAGCAGCTGTATGGAAAACTGAGGGCATGGGAGTTGGAAATAAAACCACTTGATGTGTTTTTTTCAATTCCAAAATATCCAGGACCATGGTAAGAAATAATAGCATTGTTAAACACCAGTATTTAAATAAGGCAAATGTAAATCTTCCTAGAAATGAGTAGAGAGAAAAGTTGAGGTCACATGTCAACTTCGTTTCCATCAGCGAGGATCTCATGCTGGAGCACAAAGAAGCGTTTCACCCAGTCTCACAAACTACATCAGCGGTAAGCTCAGAAGCCCAATCAAGAAAATGAAAAAAAAAAAAATTTAAAAAATGAAAATAAAAAATAAAATAAAACAAGTGTTTTCCTTCCCTCTTTTTTGAACGTGGTACCACTACACTGTGTGCCCAGCTGTCGAGGCCAGAAACCTGAGAGTCGCCCTTGACTTGTTTCCTTATCATGATTTTTCTAAATAAAATAAATACAACGGAGGATTTAGGGTTCCTTCTGCATTAGTTTTGCTTTGACTTTGCCTCTTGGGTTAGCAGACGTGAAGCCGAGGAGGCAGGGGTTTCTGCTTGTTTTGTTCCCATTGTCTGATCTCATACCTGGGACGTTGGCGGTACTCAAAGATTCGTGTTGAAAGGGTGGCAGATTATAATCTCGATGACACCATCAAGCAGGAGCACATGCTGTGGCACCGGTCTGTGTTTACCGTGATGTGAGAACAGTGCACAGCAGGGTGTCGCTCTGGGTCAGTCACTAAACTTTCCAAAGCAAAGTTTTCTCACCTGCAAAACTGAGCTTAATAATAACACCAGCATCACAAGATCAACGCACAAATCCATGGTGCTCAAATTCTTTCCTCTCTCCTCTCTTTCTCCCAATAACAGAGCCTCTGAGGACGAGAAAGCGAGGATGACGGCACAGCCAGGAGAGGACAGCTTTCATGGTGGCTGAGTGACGTACAAACGGCGGCATGGCTTACAGGAGCAGCCAGAGTTCAGCGGGGTGGGGCCGGGGGTGGATGGAGGTTCCTGAACAGGGTGAGTGTCACAGACTCCAGACAGGAACCATTACTTGAAAAGAATGATCTCAGGAGGTAGAGCCCGTACCTAACCCTAAACAGAGCCTCTGTTCGGCAGCAAGGTGACTCAGCGGCCCGGGAAGAGGGGGGAGGTTCGAACGCCTCAGTTTACCTCAGTGCTCGTCTGGGTCAGAAGTTCTAGCAAGACTGTGATCAGCTGAAACTGGTACTGACACCGAGTCACAAAGCGGCTGCTAAGCTAACCTTTTAACACAGGTCAGCAGTGAGGGCGGCACCAGTTCCGCAGCTTGAAGCGACTGTCCCTGAAATCAATAAAATTATGAAAGCCCCGTTAGTGGTACGTGGGACTGTCAGCCCAGCGTGACCATTACTGCTGGGAACTAGGGACATGGCAGGCAGAAAAGAAGGAGGGAGAGAGACCAAAGGGACAGGGATCACAAAAAGTCAGGCTTTCTGACTCTCCTGACCAACCCTGGAATCACATTTTCAAACACAGATAGCATTAGACACTTTCACTCTAACGCAATGCCTATTTCATCCTTAATTACAATTCAAATGTTCATCCCAAGAGCAGAGGAGATTGCTTAGTCAGTAGCTACTTTGAACATTCTACTTATTAAGAGGTCTTTTAAATGGGTTTCATTCCAGCAGAATTTTCCTGGATTCTGGTTCAGGAAAATTATTGGTTATTAGAAGGACATAAATATTCAAAAGCTTTCATTCAAGTCAGAAGTGCAAGTTGGTTGTGCCAAAGTAATAAACATAAACTCTGATTAACGAATGACTACCAAGGTTGTTTTACAAAAAGTCGTGTTAATTCTGATCAAAGTGTGCGGCCCCTGTGTTTATGCTTAAAATCTATAAAACCTTGTTATCACCAGTTATTTATTTCATAAAATTTGACACTTGTGGAGATTTCTTACCTTTGAATTGCCTTTTCTTTCTATTTACAATCCAGAAAGTTAAATGAGAATGTGATTAGCACAGTCTTTAATCAATTGGGAATAAGCTCTAGTTTTAAAGGTATGCTGGGATATGCTGAGACAGCTGGTAGGCATGGGGTGTCTGTCGACAACTTGAGCAGAACAAGATGTCAGCTCCGTAAACTTGAGATGAACTTTACTCTTTCTGTTCTATTATGACTCAATAGTCTTAGATTTAAGAGTAACATGTATTTTGGGATTTTATCACATTTTTGCACAGTAAAAGTTCACTAATGAATTGTTAGATTAGATGTATTTGGATCACTTTCGGTCATTTAAGATTTTTAGGTCAGTTTTATTTTGGGACAGTTTACAGAATTTTTGCAAAGACAATAAAGACAGCTCCTTCGTATCACACACCAGTTTCCTCTATGGATTGCATGTTCTGTTAGAACGGTACCTTTAAATTCAGCTTAAAGTTAACTTTGATCACCTGGCTGAGTTTTGCTTGTCAGCTTCCTCTACTGTTATTTGCCCCTTTTCTGTAATGTCCTCTTTGGAAGAAAAACATTTCTTCCACCCACACTAACGGAGCAGGGAGTCAGGCTTCACTCCCATGGGCAGAGTAGCTACATAAATTACTTGGAATTCTTCTGCACAAAATACTTGTCTATTCTCTTTCATTTTAAAATGTATTTAATCATTTACGTATATCAGTAAGGACTCTCGGGATAAGTATCTAAATTTTGGATTATAATACAATAGTATTTTATTTATCGTCTTACTCAAATTGTTCCGGCTTGGGCCACTGGGAGATTTTTCAGCTGGATCTTGTACCTGTCTGACACATCCCCATGATTGTGGGGTTTTTCCTTCTTTTGAGTGCTTTTCTCTTTAGGGCACTTCAAGATGCTCCGGGCTCATTCCCTGTGCTACCTGTCCCGGTCCCCGAATAAGGCATTTCTCCAAAGAGACCTGGCGCTTCTTTTGAAGAATAACATTAGAAACCAATCTGGCTACTGGGTGCACCCACTACCACTGGGGCGCCATTGACTCTAGGCTTCTCAGGTGACACCAGCTGTGTAGGTGCCAACCCGCATGTACACCTGCACCTTAGATGTGTCTGTGCACCATCATCTGTATCCACATTAAGCTAAATGTGAGTTCACGCTGATGTCTCCACTCCACTCCGCGATGCAGAGATCACTCTAGTGTCTTTCCATTGCTTATTTGTAACTTTCCGTACAAGAGGGAGAAAACTCACCACCAACCATCCATTTACTTAGTTGTTAAATTTCAGAATTCAAGGGTAATAGTTTCAGAGCTGTTCATCTGTAACCATGTGAGAGAAAACCTCAGTAACTAGACTAGAGTGTTTTTATCCAATATCGTTTGCTCTTAATCTAACAGGAGGCACTCATTTCCAAGGTTCCTCCTTCCCGCGCTGCCGTCAGTGAGGCTGTTTCTGGTACTGGTGAGGCATCTAACTTTGTCACATTCTACATCTCACTCATGGTGTGGATGCACCAGTTTGTTTATGCATCACCTGCTGAGGGACATCTTGTTTGCTTTCAGTTGTTGGTGATTATGACTAAAACGGCTGTAAATATTTGTGTGCAGGTTGTTGTGTGGACGTGAGTTTTCAAACCAGTTGGGTAAATCTTCAGGAAGGTGACTGCTGAAATGTGTGGCAAGGTTGTGCTTAACCTGTCAGAGGCAGCCAGCCCGCCTTCCTCACTGGCTGCACCTCTGTGCACTCGCATCAGCTGCATAGGCGAGTCCTTGCTGCTCATAGCCACACCAGAGGTGGCACGGTCAGGTCTGTCTTCTTTGTTTTGCTTTGATTCTTTGCCATTTTAGTAGGCACGTAATGTGTGTTCAGTGTGGTTTTAACTGCAGTTTCCTGACGACAAATGATGTCGAGCATCTTTCCATTTGGAAGCTGAAACCAGAAGTGACCTGGATTCTAGCCAATTATTGGGTTTCATGCCAGACAGAGCTCATGGACGGTTTCACTACTAATGCTGATTTGGATCACAGAGGGTTTTACTCACTCATAATTGATGAGGTCATTTAGTCTCGGGCAGGAGCCATCTGCCGGCATCATGTGTGTTGTAAAACCCTCCTTAGTATCTGATTAGAATGCGAGAAGCTGCTGGGTATTACGAACCTGAGCACACACCGTCATTCCTCTCTAGCGTTCCCAGTGAGTCGAGACTATGCCTGGTTGTTCAGCCCCAAGGATCATGAGACTCCTAGTTCTGGGTGTAGGGGACCTCCAAGGATGTGCCAGCTACTGAGCTGCGAGAACACACAACGGCTCTTCCAGAATGGATGGATATGTTAATTTATTTCCTATGTTTTGGTAACCCTAGTTACAAATATATGAAATAGAGTAGGAAGTTTAACAATAATGGTCTCAGAGGTTTGATAGACATAAAAATGGAAACATTACTAAAAATGACTGAGAATTACAGTAGGAAATGACCTTCATTTTCAAGACCATGACATTCTCATCTCCAAATTACACAAATATTTCTATTTTGTAATAACAGTGTAATTTTGACAGAATTTTAGATTGACAGGGGGCAATTTTGACAACCCACGTTAAACTGACATTACATAAAACCACATGATATTAAATGGTGTCATTTAATGTAAGCTGGAATGTTTGTTACCTGGGTGATTCTAGTAAGTTCCTATAAATTAGTTAATAATAATGGGATTATGTAATCCTTTCTAAAAAGAACTACAAGTTTCTTTCTAATAAATGTTTTGAAATCATCTTGGAAATGAAAAAGCAACCTATAGAATGGGGATAATATCTGGAAATCATATATCTGATAAGGGGTTAACACCCAAGGTGTAGAAAGAACTCATACAACTTAATGGAAAACAAACAAATGATCTGATTTAAAAAAGACAGAGGAGATGAATAGACGTTTTCCAAAGAAGAAGTCCAGAAAGCTACCAGGTACATGAAAATGTATTCAGCATCACTGATCATCAAGGAAACGCAGATTGAAACCACCGCGAGGTGTCACCTCACACCGGTTAGAAGGGTCATCGTTAAAAGACAAGAGGTAACAAGTGTTGGCAAGGATGTGGAGAAAATGGAACCCTGTGCATTGCTGGAATGAAAATTGATAAAACCACTATGAAAAATTGTACGGAAATTCCTCAAAAAAAAAAAAAAAAAAGAACTACCATATGATTGAGCATTTCTACTTCTAGGTATTTATCTGAAGGAAATGAAATCAGCATCTCAAAAAGATACCTGCACTCTGCTCATCGCAGTGTTAGTTACAACAGCCAGGACGGGAAGACGACCTGAATATGCATCCATGGATGAACGGTACAGATGTGGTGTGTATAAAGCATCATGGTAGCAACAATAACAGTAATTGTGTGTAAAATGATACACCATGGAATACTGGTAGCCAGTAAAAAGAAGGGAATCCTGCCTTCTTCAGCCACGTGGACGGGCCTGGAGGACATTTGGTTAGAGGAGTAAGTCAGATGGAGAAGGCAGATGTTGTGTGGTCTCACTTACATGTGAAATCTATAAAACGAAAACAAACAAAACTCCGATGCAGAGATCAGGGTGGTGGTTGCAGGAGGTGGACAAAATGGGTGAAGAAGGTCAGAAAGCACAGAAGTCTAGGTGTGGGCGACAGTGTCGAGCATGGAGACCACAGTTAGCAAGGCTGTGTTGTATATTTGAAAGATGCTGAGAGAATAGATCTTAAGAGTTCTCATCACAAGAAAAAACTGTAACTCTGTGTGATGGTGGCGATCGTTCCACAGTGTATATATACACGGCATGCGAACACCAAATTGTTACGTTGTACAGCTGAAACTCATACAATGTTATATGTCAATAAATCTCAATTAAAAAAAAAGAGAAGAAAGGAAACGCCTGGGAAGCCCTGAGGTGGGAGACTTAGGACGTCGGGCGGCAAGAGGCCCCGAGAGGAGCAGCCGGGACACGCGCGCCGGGGGCGGGACGGGCGTCGGCGGAGGCCGGCAGGCGGGGCCGAGGGGCCCCCGAAGGACCGCCGAGGACTCGGGAGCAGCCGGAGGAGGCCGCTCCTCGGCCGGGAAGCGTGTTCTTTCCCGAAGACCAGCTAGAAAAGGCCAGCTTATAGACGCTTCCAAGTGTCCATTTCCTTTCTGAGAGTGGGAAGCACCCAAGCAACAGCGCGGCGCGGCCCTCCCCTCGGGCGCCCGCGCAGCCTGGAGGGGGCGCGGCCGGCAGCGCCAGGGTCAGGCTGTGATCGCTCGCACTAAAACGACTTCTCTTCTGTCCTTGCAGCCGTGTTACAATGTATTAACGTGTGAGCGAGGATTGTAAAACAATGCGAAAATGAAAATAGATGTATTTTGTGAGTGAAGTTTCTCCCTAAAGTTTTATCTAACAGTGATAACCCAGCTAAACGATGGCTCATTTCTGCTGACATACAGGAACTAGAAATAAGCAAAAACGCAAAAGCAAAACCAAAAACCTAGCTACATAAAAACAACCAAAAAAGAGACATTCCAATAACTTGAAATGTTTCCACAGCTGCCAATAACATACCGTTCCTTCACAAAATCCCCTTTTCTCAAGTGCTGGGCGGTGGCCTCAGGAACAATTAGGGAGTATGTGTCTTTGAGCTGGATAATTAAATGCCAAGAAAGCTCACAAGTTGATATGTAATTCACTCACCATCTTGTTGTTTGAAGGGGCCAGTGTTCCTATGTAGGATGGATTGAATTCCTAACAACATCTGGCGTGAGCAGTGGACGTGGCCTCACCATAATAGCATTACATTCATGGTCGGAATGACAGCGGAATGGATGGATGGAACTTGTCTGTGACGGGGCAGATTCATGACTGCAGCATAATGAATCAGAAACCACAGCCTCCGGTCGCACACACCCTGGCCTGTTGCTCCTTACAAGCTCTATCAGGGGACCGGGAGTAAATTCCCGTTGTCAGATCTAATGGGGAAAGGTTCTGGCTTCTGACTGACTGGGAAAGCAAAGTAGAATTTCCATTCCAATAATCTGGATCAAAACACTTCCCGATCGCCGTGGTCAATTTATTCTGTCACTTAATTAAACCCAAGCATTACAAATCGTGTAGTAAGCAAAGGAAGGACGGCCTCTTTGGCCTTGAAAACCAGTCCTTAGGACAAATATCTTATTAAGTCAGTTGAGTTCTAGGACACGCAGGACAGGAGGGTTTCTCTAGGGCTTTTTCATGGGTTAGATGGGGACTAAAGCAAACGGCAAACAAAGGCACAAGTGAGAGGTGCAAGAGAAATTGAAATGCAGGAGCAAAGCCGCACCAAGTGATAAAAAGCAAAACCCCCACCAAAGAAGCTCAAGATCCCAGCTCTGTGAGGGCGAGAGCAAAACAGCTCTCATTAGTCACACTTTTCCTTAAGTTTGCAAAGTTAGCTGTGTATTTTCTGAGTTGAAGGCCCGTTGGATTTGGGGAAGAATGGTGCTAATCAATTTTTCACAAGTTGGAAAATGTGTTCGTTTTTCAGAGCTTTGCTGTCCTTTGCTTCAGTAAGTGGCAGCTCCAGCAAGGCCCCGAGTGACTGAAAGGAGCACCCCAAGCACGATGTGCCCGCTGTTGACGGCTGCTCACCGGGCGTCGGTGCGCCCAGAACTAGGACGTGTTCAAGGAGGGGAAGAGTCTTTGTCGCCCACACACTGTCACGGCTCAGGCTGCCCTATGTTCTGCGCACTTCGTGGCGAGAATTACAGCTGAGCTCACGTGTGCAAACACCTGTATGTGTGTGCTGTTAGTGTGCACCGAGTGAACAGTTCCAGACTGTCTCGCACGTTTCATTCTTTCCCAGTTTTGAAGACATGATGAGATGTCTCAAGAGAGTAGCTGTTTCCTGATGAAACGTGTTTATTAAGGAAATGTGCACAAACTCTAGGGGGAGGCGGATGGCTCACTGTCAAGGAGACTAGCAGATGAGAATGCCTGGCGCAGAGCACACTGTGCGCTCTGTATTTTTTAAAAGACTGAAACTATGATTTGGGTATTTTTCAGGTTAATTTGCAACAGTCCCACTAGGAAGAAACCATTCAGGATGTATTACACAAATTGTTACACCATTGAAAAAATGAACATGAGGGCTTTGGCATCCTACCAGTTGGTCCAAAAGAAATGTTTTGGAAAAATCCTCGAAGAGAGAGAGGAGGCAGAGGGAGAGGGGGAGAGATCCTCTACTGAATCTTTCCCAATGCGTTAAAAATTAAGTAGGTTCAGTAAGTGCTTATGAAAAATAATGGCTACGTAGGTGTAAAAACTGCAAAAGTATTCCTTGATTCAGTAAATCTAGAGCATTTTAAAGCTTTTTAAAACATTCAATAGCTGATAACATTTGGGAGAGATTTTACAACTAATGACATAAATTATACACTCTTTTATTGAGATTCTCTGCAAAGGTTTTTATCCACCAGGACTCAGTACTTTTACTGAATCGTTAGTGACTGCACACTGTCAGGTCTTCCGAGCTGGGTATTCAACTGCAGACTCCACGCTCCGGGTGTAGGCGCTCTGGGTGAGAGGGAAAGTGCTGTCTCGCGTGTGTGCACAGTTTTAAGATGAAAGGGTGAGGGTGATTGAAGGAGACACATTTACATTGTTTTAAAATTTAACTATTTGTACATAATTCATGTACGTGTAGCAAGGGACAGTGATTTCTAGATCCAGGAAGCCCTGTAGTATTATGTGTAGGTGGACAAAACGGCTTGTTCTTTTCAGGAAAATAGCTACTTTCTGGGTAGGTACCACACTGGCCCCTCAGAGGCTGTAAGAACCCACCAACACAGCTTTTATGTGATTATGTCATCTGCTGTCAGGCAATCTTTTTAGCAAATATTTTAAAAACTTTACTTAGAAAATACCACTTGCTTTGGGAAAAAATAAACCAAATATGAATGAATATTAAAATATAAACAGTTTAAAGTTAGTTACATTTTTAAAAAACAGAAACAACTGTCAGGGGCCTAATTATGTCTGTCCATGAAGCCTTTCTCTGTAAAGATTTAGGGAAGCGGGACCTGTCTGCAAGAAGGGGCCCAGGGGCTCTTCCCCCACGTTTGTCCTGGTTCAGAGGCCCCGCTTGCTTCCCAGACACAGCTCTGTGTTCATGCAGAGCCGTCAGCTGGGCCACATTCATTCAAAAGATATGCGTTTTTAACTTGGTATTTTGCAGTAAACATGGCCCAAAGACTACACAGGATAATGGACTTCTCATGCAGGAATTCTGAACCATGAGAGCACAGATGCACAGAGACATAAAGGGGGGAAGGGGCACCTCGGAGTCGAGGGACATGAGTTCGTCCCTTTTAGTCTAAATTTCTCTGACGCAGATTTTCAAAGAACCAAATTTCAATATAACTGTATGTGCAATGTTAAAAAGCACACAGTATCAAGTCACTGAACACTAAAAATGAATGATTTTTAAAAGAGATAATTTCAGTGTTTTCAGTGTAACGTTATCATTTGTTAAAGAAAACAAGTTCTGACCCTTGCTGGGACAGTAAGTCTCCTTACTCAGAGCTGGGGTGACAGATGGTCACAGGAGGAGAAGAGACCAGGCCCAGCTCCACACACGCCAGGGGCAAGTGGGGCTTCGCGGCCAAGGGGCCAGCAGAGGGGTCAGCGGGTGGACAAGCACTACGAGGGGACAGCAGGCCCGGGCGGCAGGCCTGTGTTACATACGTAACATAGATACACATGTGACACAGACATATATGCGAGATAGATGCGTACGTGACACACACGTGACATAGGTGACGCACGGCATACGGTACACACGCGACACAGACACACGTGTGACACAAATAAACGTGACATGGGTACATGTGTGACACAGACACACATGACAGGCACACACGCGGCGCACACAACACAGACACGCACGTGACATGGGTACATACGTGGCGTGGATACTCGTGTGACATGGATAATATGTAACGTAGATACATGCGTGATGTAGACACACTCGTGACTGTCCACGTAAATTCCATGCATGTTTTCTTCTGTTTAGTATTTTTAAATGACTCTTGTGATGTTGTTTGATAAGACACGTTTATGACAATCATGGACCATACTGGGCCTGTGGAGTTGTATGGATGCTAAAGGAAACACATGGGACAGAGCATCTCCATTTGAAAATCACAGCCTCGTTGTTTCAAATCTGTCCATTCATGGGTCTAATATTCTAGGTAAGCACTCGACAGCAAATACGTAGATGAATAGAACAAATGTCAATACTTCTCAGTCTGGAATGTGACAGAGGGTCTGGTTAAAGACACGGGTGCTGAGGACCCCCGGGGGGAGTCCGCCGTGCACCCCCTGGGCTGGCTGCCCAGGGCAGGGGGTGCAGGTGCACAAGTCCCCGGGGGAGGACAGTCAGTCTGAAGGTCAGAGTCTCCTGTGTGTCTCAGTCATAATTAATGGGGGGCAAGTGCTCCAAGGTCAAGTTGGAGAGGTGGCCGATCTTGTAGACCTCGTGGGCCCTGCTGAGAAGTTTTTGTGCACAGAACGAAGGAGCAGAGGGATTAACTTAGCCCTTGGGTGACACGCTGTTTACGAGCCTGGTGAACAGAGAGGGTCCTAAAGCAAAACAGAAAGGAGTCGAGCCACAGAGGGAAGCTGGAAGGTGCCAAAGGAAAGTGTTTGCAGCTGATCTGGTGCATCAGATACCCCCGAGAAGCCAACTACAATAAACGCATAAGGTTGTTCATTGGCCCTGGAAACGTGAAAACGAGGAGAGACTTGAGACTATTGCATTAGTTTGTCAGAGCAAAGCACCACAGAGCGGATGGCTGACGTGACAGTTATGTTCCCACAGGTCTGGAGGCCGAAAGTCCAAGGGGAGGTGTGGGCGGGGCTGGTTTCTCCCGGTGTCCGCGCCCGGCCTCTTCTCTGGGCCCCCGCACTCCCCTGTCTCTCTACATGTCCTGATCTCCTTTTCTTAGAGGGACACAGGAAGACTGGGTTAGGGTCCATCTTATCAGCCTCATTGTGACTCACTGACCTCTTCACCTTGGCCCTTGCTCCAAACACACTCGTGTCGAAGACGCTGGGGTTTAGCGCTTCAGCACACAGATTTTAGGGGAACACAGTTCAGTCCGTTGAACACCTATATCATCGATTCTCAGTATTCAGATTCCATGTTCATTAACTCACCAACTTGCAAAAATCTGCATCTAACCCCAAAGCCAGTCGTCACTGCGCTGTCCCAGCCATTCGTGTTCAAGCACAGAGCAGGGAAAGCTCGGCTCTCCCGAGGTCTGTGTGCCCTGCTGGTTCCAGCAAGGTGACGCGGCCTTCCTGTCTCAGCTTTCACGCTGGAAACAAGCGTCCTTTCCTGGGTCTCTGCAGTGCCACTGTGTTCGTGCATCTTGCGGGTGATTTTGCTGCTTAAAGCGGCCCCGCCTGAAGTGCTGAGGGCGCCGGCTGTGTTCCCGAGCGTGAGGCTGTGACGCGCCTCCCAGAGAAAAGATGTACCTTAGACGAAGCACGCGAGTCCTGAGTTACAGTGCGCTTGGCCATCATCTCAACATTAATAAATCAGAAATGTATATTAAGTGGGGTGCCTTCAAATGAAAACACACATAGAACAAGATTCTGCAGTGGTCAGTTGACAGAGTGTCATGGCCAGAGGCTCCCAGCAGCCCAGCTCTGCACTTCCCGGTTCACCATCACCGTGTTGATGGCGATTTCCTAGAACTACAGTAACTACGGCACACAAGCCCGACGTGCCCGCTGAGGGGAGGTGCTGACAGCGCGGGAGAGTGGAGGTCTCAGGACTCTGGAAGGTCGTCAGAGGGGAAGCCAGCAGGGCCGGAGCGCCGCTGGAGGATGCAGATTTGGCCGCGAGGCTGACCACCGTCTGCACGAGACAGAGGCTGCAGCCACAGCCAGCTGCCAGGGCAGCGAGTGTGAAGGCACCGTTGCCTTGGGACCTCCACAGCCCCTGGAATTTTGTCCCCTTGGGCTCCATTAAAGATGTTCAAAAATTGTATTTGATACAAAGGTGAATGTACTGATATTATACACTGAAACATCTTCTGCAACCTACAAGTTCTCTTTTTTCCTTCTGATTTTAAAAGAAATTGAAACATGTTAGTGGGTTTCTCAACATATTGAGGGCTTCTGGTCACGGTACCGCATAGGGAAGCCGGCCCTATTTGTAGTGGAGGAACCCGATACGATCCTTGCTCAATCGGTTCAGTTCTCTCAGTGAGGTAGCAAACTCTACCGACTGCAGAGAATGAGACGCTTTGTGGACAGAGAAGGGACTCATTTAAGTTGAAATTTAGAAATGCCAGAAGGAGCTTCCAAGCCAGCATCCCAGCGAAAACCCCACATGGAGGATCTCGGTCTCCATGGTTACTGGGTTTTTCTTAGCAGCCTTGAGTTGTGAGTGGAAAAGAGAATTAACCTTCTTAGAGTTTGCTGAGATTTTGCGCATAAAAATTCACGATGTCAGATCAATGGGGAGACAGTGGGTGGGGACCTGGGAGAGTGAGGAGGCAGCAGAGACGGTGTGAGCCCCGCGGTCTGCGGCAAAATGGAGCTCGTGGTTGTCTGGGAGCTGTACTTCCCCTTCTGTGCGTTAGAGAAGGTTTTGGAGCAACTGAACAGCAGCTTGTTGGGAATAGTAACGTGAGTGAACTGAACCACGGTGCTGTGCACTGGAACTGACACAACATGTAACCGGCTGTGCTTCACAAAAGGAAGGGAGGAAGGCAGGCAGGAAGGAAGTGAATGAGCTGTCGGAAGGGAACCATGGTGAGCCTGCAAGTGTGAGCTGTCAGTGTGGAGAGGCTCCGGATCGCATGAAGTCTGGGGAGCAGGTGGACGCCATGCGGTGGTAGGTGGGCTGTCCACGGAGGGCTGGGGTGGCTGTCCCAGGGAGCTGGAGGACAGCAGTGTCAGGCTGAAGAGACGGCCCTGAGCCAGGGATGAGGAAGAAAAGGCCCCAAAGTAGGGGGAAGGCAAGGAAAGTGCTGCGCCAGACAAAAATACAGGCGCTTGTTTCATTTGCTCTTTTCTTCTCTCTGTATTTTGTCCAAGCTCACTAGTAAATGACTGAGTGGGGGTAAATACAAGCAAGAAAAGTGACAGCTCTGTGTCTTATCCCTGGTCTCGTTGTTTGGAGAGGAAGATGGTAGGTAACTTACACTGGCCAGGGCTGCAGGGAAGAACATGTTCCCTTGGGATAACCGGGTTTCTGCCAAGACTAGAAGGAGAGAGAGGATGTAATAAAAAGTAAGAATAGAGAGCAATTGACTGCAGTGGGAAGGGTATTCAGGTGAAAGTCTTGGTGGGACTTAAGCAGAGGAAGGATGAGTCTGGGGGAGACCACTCCGGCAAAGTCAGAGTAGGAGCGTGAACGAGGCTGTATCCCTGGTTTACGCTTTTGGTGGCTGTCAGGGGCAAAGGCAGAGAGAAGAGCTGTGCATTTTCATTACAGCTGAAAACTGTGCCATGAAGAAACCTCTCTGCCCACAAAGACAAACCTACTGTGTGATGTTGAGTCGTCAGTTTTTGTAACTGTACAAATGTTCTTTTCCTCAGCAAAGCTTGGGTTTGTTCATTCCTAGGTCAAAATGTAAGAGGCCCCAGTCTCGCTGCCCCAGGAAGCGCAGACAGACCTGGAGAGCACCTGTCTGGACGCTGGGTGTGTTCGCAAAGCATCGTTGTCTGCACTTGACTGCAGACATGTGATGGGCTTTTCTTTAGTGAGTCAATCTGAGGATCTCACTACCATTTAATGTTGCTTCTATTGAAAAATTGATTGAAAGTTCAAATTACATGATTTTATAAATAAATTTTCAGAAGCTAACTCATTAATAAGCTGAGGACATACTGTACCAAGATTGGTGGAAGTGGTTGTAAAAAAAAAAAAAAAAAAGGACCACATGAAACCAGAGAAGCCAATATTGGTGCATGTTTCTGGGAATCGCTCAGCAGATTATATCCTTGTTTCTGTGGTGTCAGAAACTTCCTGTGGAATTATCTTTCCTTGGGTGGTTTGCGAGGGATTTAACGCGCGATTTAAGCAGTGGTTAATTGCTTGGCTTGGCATGAGGTGCTTCAGCGATAATCCCAGTGTGTGTGGATAGTTTATCCTTTCAAATTTATCATCTCTTGATTTTCTCCAAAATAATTTCTTATTTATCAGTAATTATGCGACCTTCCCTGCCCATGAGTCCCTTATTTTACTTACATAGATGGAATAGAGCAGGATTCCATGGCCATCCATCCATCTGTGTAATTTTATGGTAACAGAAAATCCCCTGAAGTCAGCAAATATCTCCTCCCCAGTTCATAGCAGTGCTTGAAATTCCATCATCAGAGATATATTGCTTACGTTCACTGCTGCTTAAACTTAACTTAAAATTGATTTATATGGTATTAAATATTCTGATAAATAGCACAGAACAGTACAGTTCAAGGTAGGGCAAGTGGTCACAATGATAAAATCCGCTGGGGCAGTGGATCTCAAGGGTTGCTTCTCAGTGTAATTCCTGGACATGTTTCAATGGCTCTACAAATGTCAGACTTCAGGTTTTTATAATTTTTATAGTGCAGTTGGTTTTATAAAACTCACTTTCCAATTGTGCAGCATGGGGCCTGATACCCCAAGGTCTGTGCATGTTAGTCTGGAAGAATAAAACAACATGGATTTGTTTTTAATGATTTACCTAACCTCATATCCTCAGCCATTTTCCCTCTTCCCTGGTGTCTGCTTCCGCAGGGAATTCAGGCAACAGAGAAGGGAGCGGCACTGCCCAGTGGTTCTCTTCACTCCCTGTTAAAAAAAACTTTTCTATTCTGCCCATTGGAGAGTTGCTTGTTTAGGTCTCATGCAACTTAACAACAAAAAAGCAAACAACCCCATCTAAAAATGGGCAGAAGACCTAAACAAGCAATTCTCCAATGAAGACATGCAAATGGCCAACAGGCACATAAGAAAATGCTTAGTATTGCTAATTAACAGGAGAATGAAAATCAAAACTACAATGAGGTGTCACCTCACACCAATCAGAATGGCCATCCTTCAAAAGTCCACAAATGATATATGCTGGAGAGGCTGTGGAGAAAAGGGGACCCTCCTACACTGCTGGTGGGAATGTAGTTTGGTGCAGTCACTGTGGAAAACAGTGTGGAGATTCCTCAAAAGACTAAAATTAGACTTATCATCTGATCCAACAATCCCACTCCTGGGCATATATCTGGAGGGAATTCTAATTTGAAAAGCTACATGCACCCCAATGTTCATAGCAGCATTATTTACAATAGCCAAGACATGGAAGCAACCTAAATGTCCATCAATAGATGACTGGATAAAGAAGCAGTGGTATATTTATATAATGGAATACTACTCAGCCATGAAAAAGAATAAAATAATGACATTTGTAGCAACATGGATGGACTTGGAGATTGTCATTCTAAGTGAAACAAGCCAGAAAGAGAAAGAAAAATACCATATGATATCACTTATATGTGGAATGTAAAAAAAAAAAAGAAAAAGAAAAAGAAAAAAGAGGACACTAGTGAACTCATCTACAAAACTGAAACAGACTCACAGGCCTAGTAAACAAACTTACGGTTACCGGGGTAAGGGGTGGGAGGGGATAAATTTGGGAGTTTCAGATTTACAGATGTCTGCCACTATATATAAAAATAGATAAAAAAACAAATTTCTTCTGTATAGCACAGGGAACTATATTCAATATCTTATAATAACTTTAATGAAAAAGAATATGAAAACAAATGTGTATGTATATGCATGACAGAGACATTATGCTGTACACCAGAAATTGGCACATTATAACTGACCGTACTTCAATTTAAAAAAAAAATAAAACAATTCCACATAAAAAACGTTACAAGGATGTAATGTGCAGCACAGGGAATATAGTCAACATTTTATAATAACTTTGTGTGGAGCATAACCTATAAAATATTGAATTACTCTGTTGTACACCTGAAACTAATATAATACTGTAAGTCAACTATACTTCAATAAAAAATGTGTCAGAAAAAAGACAAACAGAATGGACTTCGGCAGACACAGCTGCTGTGGGAGTCAAAGGAGTGAACAGGATTTCTACCCAGAAGGCTTTAGATTTCCCAGCAGAGGAAAAATGTGCTGGAACTCAAGTGTACGGAAGAGGAGGCAGGTGGAACAGCCGTGGATGCCCCGAAACACAACCGGATGCGTTGACATGTGTGTTGGCAACAGACCTGAAACAGAACTCTGCGTATTTATGTTTACTTTGTCTAACTTACAAATGTTTTGCTAATAATTTAAGTCATAGAAAGTGCAACATTTTGTAGACCCATCTCGTGTTTCTTGAAACCGATTTCAGTTGATGACTGGATGATTACTTTGTCCAGATTCTTCCTTGCCTTTTCCTGGATTCTCTCCTCAGCTTCCAATTTACCAGTACTTCCTGAAAATTAGACCCTGAGTCTCTGCTCCAAGGTGACTCCTTTCTATATCCTCCTCCTCGAAACTCATCTATAGTTTCAGCTTCACGGCTCATTCCCATGTGACCTCTAACTGTGTGCCTGCAGCTCATACTTACTTCCCCCTAGTCACCACTAACCCCTTCCTGCCTGGATAACCCATCCTCACCCTACACTCAACGTGCCTGTGACTTAGGACCATCTCTTAGCAGAAGAGAGGACTTCTCACATCGTGTACCAGAAGGAAAAGTGCTCAGTCACTGCTCTCCCCAAGCTGCTCTCATTGCTGAAGCAGCAGAGCCGTGTGCATGGACTCCCAGATCACCCCCTTTGCTCCTCTGGGCTCCCCTGTACGTCGTTGTCAGATTATCTTCCTAAACCTCCAAAAACTCACCTCAAGCTGAGCTTTGGGAGAAACTCCACAGGAGATGGCAGATAAGCTACGTGGAGAGCCCCACTCAACAGAGCACTCAGTTGGTGATGACATTCTGTATGTAGCTGTCCCTTGATGCTTCTGGGACCTGGTCCTTATTCAGAAACTACAGCATAATTTTCTTCGGATGATATGTTGCAATGTGCAAAGACCTAGCCTCTGAAGTCAGGGTAGTACAAGCCCAAATCCTGGTTCTACTCTGTACCTTTGGTAACTTTGTTAAACTTTCTTAAACTCCTGGCCTCTTAGTCTCCTTGAGGAGTGATGACTGATCCCTGCTGCACAGGGTTGTAGCCAGGATTAAACAAAAGCATACACATGAAGTGTTTTGCATGGTTCTGGGCACACTGACCATGGGCAATAAATACCGACTACTAACTTCATCTAGAGTTTTGAAGCATCCTTCATTATGCAGCTATAGAATGCTTTAGAATACACTGACTTCAATATTGAGAAATTCAACTTAAAATCAAAACCTTAGAACCTAGCTTTTTAGAAGTCTGGATATACTCAGCACAATGTGTTCTTCAAAAACTTATTTGTGACAGATTATTTGAATAGCATAGTCGAAGGCCAGGGAAGCAGAGGGCTCCACAAACATAATCCTGGGCTGTTTCTAAAAGCCTTCCCGTGACTGAATGTTAAGATGTACGATTTGGTAAAATAATTCTGCTAGCAGATCACATACAGTAAATATTTAGGAAATCAGTTCATGGTATTTTTGAGATTGAAATGCTTGACATTACAACTGAGAGTATAAAATATGTTTAGGGAAGTATCGGAGACTGTTAACCTCGGATAAATGTTTTCCACAGAGACATAAGTTAGCGAGAGAACTTTCATGGAAAAGGGGATTCCATTTCTTCTTCTTTCAGTAGCATGAGTTTTGGATCCTTTTCTGTTATTATTTCTGGGTGGGTACAGCACTCGTGATTACCCGAGAAGCTCTTGGAATTTCACAGGAGAAATTGTTGGAAAATATTTCAGTCTCTAAAGTTGCTGGAACGATGCTCCTAAAAAAGATCGCTTTTAGTGGAGTTGGGAGACTTTCTTGCTTCCATCAGATAGTTTAGTGAAAGCTACACTGGCCTCACAGAAATCAGACGCCAAGACCTCCCACGCCGTCTGTGTAGCCTTTCTACCAGCATACACTGAATATCTCACCAAGTTTTTCTCAATTTTTTTGTTCGTTTCACCAAAGTGCTTCCTTTTTCTAACTTCATTATGATGCTTCAGATTATACTATAAATAGTATTGCTTTCAGAGCATTTCTATCCTAATCAATGTTTGATTTTTACCTTTCTCCCAGCATATAGGAAAAAGTATCCAAGAGCTGGACTCGAGAGATAAATAGACAGAGAACCAAAGATATGGCGAAATTGTTGCTTCTGTGGTCAAATACTGAGAGGAGCCCAAGATAGTCTAAGAGAGTCCTTAACCATAGAGATAAAACATATATACTCACAGGATAGAAACGTCAAAGGAAACCTTTATTAGTCCCAGATTTCTCCCCTTACCCACATGTGCACGGGCAGGCAGGCGGCAATCAGAGGTGACAAACTCAAGAAGAGGAGCATGGAACTGGGACTGTCTCTGGCCCTAAGCGGGTGGCAGACCTCTGCCATCCACATGCTTCGTTTGGCTGCCTTGGACTGCTCTGCCTGGGCCGTTTCTCTTCTACAATCTGCTCTTTACAGCTAGATTTCTCTCTAATGAGATGAGAGAATCCATGTTGACTTTGTTCAAAAGTTGACTTTGTGTTGACTTTGGAGTCAAAAAAGTTAGGGTCAAAACCGGGGTCTGAATTATTATTTGTGTGCATGCTAAGTACCTCACAGGGCATCGGCCCAAACATCTATTAAACACAGAGCTAACAATCTGCTCACAAATTTATGGCAGGAAGAACATGGGATCATGTGCCAGAGACTAACGCGACACTCGCTGGAAATAAGCATCAGTTGTCTTCTCCATCACACCCACTGAGGGGCAAAGTGCAGCCACGTGACATTGGATGATAGTCTCTCCCTGAAGAAAATCCTGCAGTTTTCACGTTTCACTGATGACAGTGAAGAGATGATAGAGAGTCAACGTGTCCCTCCGTTTCCTATGTCTTATTCTACATCTCACCTCCGTCCTATCATCCTTGTTTTGAGGAAAGGCAAATCAAACAAACTGTAGTTTTCTCGTTGTTACACAAATATTTTGTAAAACCCATGTGACTGTGTGACAAATAGCTGGACTGCGAGTATGAAGTCTAGGTCAAAGCCCTGTCCTGAATTATCTCAGCTTTAGTCCCTTTCTCTTTAAAATGAAGACAGGGCTTTTTCTTTATTCCCTGGAGAGTATTGTTGGTATCAAATTACATCCTTCTGTAGGAAAATAGTTTCATATATCTCAGTGTACTCACAGCAAATTATGGAATTTACGTTACGAAGCAAACCGCACTTAAGCGGGCCAAAGGAGCCGCCGCCCGTCAACAGCGTGAAGCCGGGGCAGGGCTGGGGGCGGCGCTCCCTCAGGCGGCGTGAGGCTGGCGGGAATACTGTGGCCCCTGGAAGAACGGGACGGGCGAGAGCAAAGAAAGCAGCGATGATGACTTTTAATAGCAAAAATGAGAGTTCTGAACACAAGCAACTCAAACAATGAAAATATAACGAGTAGATGGACAGCGCAGCCAACAGAAGTTCCCTTGACGGTCATTTGGAGGCAAGGAGCAACTAGAATTTGGTAACCCATAAAATGAAAGCAATAAATAGTAAAATTCAAAGTAATTTGCTTGCAGAGGCCTATTATTTCCGTTTTCCAAGACGAACTATTCAAAAATCTCAGTGATGATCTCTCAGTCTCTTATGAGGCAGGGCTGCAACAGGTACTCCACAAAGCCGATGCCTGGAGGGGGGCGGGCGTCTTCTGGTGCTTCTTACAGCCGCTGCCTTTCCTTTCTGACCGCGTCCACCTGGATGCCGGCCGTGCTCACTGGTCTCAGATCCTCTTCTCTTCATCCACGGCCACATTAAGGACGGGGAAGACACACCGACACCCACCCACACAGACACACACACACCGACACACACACACACACACAGACACACACACACCGACACACACACACAGACACACACACACGCAGACACACACACACACAGACACACACAGAGACACACACACCCCTTCCACCACTTTGAGTAGTTTTTTCAAAAAGGCGTGGGAAGAAGAACTGCTTACAGGAGGGAAAAGGAAGTGGACAAACACACTCCATGAGAATTTGTATCCCAGGAGAAGATGCAAGGCCACCAGGCCTTGATGGTTTGGACAAACCAGACCCTGCAGGTCTCTGCTGAGGCACAAAGAAAGAGAGGAATGGCGTTTCTGCCAAGGAGAGTCAGAAGTCAGCCCGAGAGCACAGAGGTCGTGCTGGTTATATTTTCAGAGAAGTCCTTAGTGATCCTACTCTTTTTAGATTATCAAGGAAAATTGGGTAGGGAAGTGGGGTAGAGGTTGGCAAGGAGAGAGCCAAGGGAAGAGTTTCCTGTTCACTTTAAAAGAAATGGCTTTTGTTGGGGAGGGCGTAGCTCGGGGGCAGAGCACAAGCCCAGCAAGCAAGGTCCTGGGTTCAACCCCCAGTGCCTCCATTACAGTAAATAAATGCAACCTAATTACCTTCCCCCCGAAGGAAAAAGGAAACAGAAAAGAAATGGTTCTGTAATAAAAGAAATGTCATCATTTTGCATCAGACTTAATGTTTTTAAACCCGCCTCAATCACCCAGTGAAGACGTGCCCCTTGAGCTCCCTCTGTCCTTGGAAGTAGATTTTATTTGCTCATTTGTTCTCACAATAAAAATGAAAACCGTGATGTCAAATACCAACAGGAATGATAGAAACGTTATTTTATATATTTTAACAAGGGGGAAATGCCTTTATAAGCAACCTATTTTCCTGTGTTGAGTTCCTTCAAAATTAAATTTATGGACCATTCACACATTCCAGTGGTGCAAGGTCAGCGCAGCGTCTCAGTGTATCATATGACTCCAGGAATCCAGGCGTGGCAGCTCTTCCCGCCGAGAGAGTAATTGTACAACTGACAAGTGTAAGAATTCAGTATAAAAATCAGTCTGTTTATCTGGGTTTTAAAATATATTTTGAATTACTTGCTGGTAATTACACTGTTTGAAGTAGAAAAGAGTAGACATTTCTGTTAAAGAGTTTGGGGGAAAAAAGCCAAAACCACTTTGTAGAGTTACCAAGAGGGATAGCAGTTTGGTATAAGATGTCGGCTTCCTGGCTCCAATGGTCTAAGCAGAAAAGGGGGGAAAAACCCACACAGATATCGCCTGCAAGAAAAACAGTCCTGGTCCTGCTACCAGCTGGAGATTGGATTTTATGCAAATCATCTCGGTTTCCCGGCTTGGCGATTTAATATCCCCGTATCTGCCTTCCTGCCCTTGAATAACAGACCTGCAGACAAGTTGGAAACGTAGAAAACGACCGTGACAAACAGAGTTCTACCGAGAGAAAGTTCTATTATTGTTCTCTGGTTTAGTGACTCATTTGAATCGTGCTCACAGTGGCTTCTCTGGCAGATTTGCAACATTTTTCCTGGTTCTAAGCCGACTTTCACTTGGATTCTTTACAGTCTGGGTTTTTATGGAGGAGACATTCTGACTCTAGGTGAAGTGAGATGTGAATTTGGATTTTCAGCAGTTTTCCACAGAAAAGAACTGACCTCTCCCAAACATCAGCTCTGTTCTTTAAAAAATAAATGGTATTTCTTCTTCAGTTAGATTTAATCACCTTAAGAAGTAGGGAAAGAATTGCAACATGGTATTTTATCAAGAGATGGGGCTCACCTTTGATTTTCTCAAGCAGGTGACAAATGTTGTAAAAGGTCGGATTGCTTTGTAAGATATTCAGCCAAAGAAATAAAAACATAATTAGGTCATGCTGGTCCAATGGAAGACTTGATAATATTTGGAGAACAAATTAAAGGAGAAAATAAATGACTCCACCAAAATAAAGCAACATGAAACATGGTAGAAACTGAGAACCTTTTTCTTCATGCACCTCTCTTTGTCCGTGTGGGTAACGTCCCTTGGTCCCTGGTCAACTTTCCCTCATGGTTGACCTTCTCGAGCAAAGTCTCTGCGTGAGCTGAGACACGTTGAGGTTAAGGAACATTTCTGAGGCATTGGCCTCTGTTCTCTCAGCTTTTAACTTGGATTTTCCCTGCCAGTTGCAACCTAACAAAAAAAATCTTTGTGATTTCCATAAACAGAGACCATATTCCACCATAAGTGTAATGAATAACAGTAATTTGAAATGAGTTCTATGAGGTCATTACAGTTATTGGTTTTCTCATAGGCTCCAATCACTTAAAGAGCAAGTGATACTATTTTTATGTATTTATTTTTTTGTAATATATTTTGTATCCACAAAACCTAGGAAGATACCTGGTTTGACAATAGAAACTAGATCACTGTCTTTGGTATATGAATGAACCCTTAGAGGTGACGGTGAATATACACTGCAGGTAAGGCAATACACCAGGCACCCACAGAGGAGGGACACTCACATCTCTGCGTTCAGCACCTTTATCCGTAAAAGGAGGATGTTTGAACCTGTTGTAGCTACCAAAGTAAGAAATCTTATAGGGAGTCTGTTGAAAACCAAAAGGTGTTCTCAGATAAAATGTTCCACTGCTAAGCAGCTATGTGACCACGTTATGAATCACACTCATGCCCTCCAAACCCTGTCTCGTGTGTCAGTCAGTCGCCGTGTAGGCGACTCCTTCCCCAGACAGCGCCACGTTAAAGAGTTTGGATCTGTCTCCTCTGCATCCCGATCAATGGGTTCTAAAGGGAAAGCCTACAACTGAGCTACTTGCCCACTTAATTGTGTAGAAATGGAAGAAGGCTTATACGGGTAAATTTACGGATCACGATGGTTACCACGTGCGGTGCCCCAGGAAACGTGAAAATGAGACAGAGCCCGTAGTCAGCTGAATTGAAGGGCACTTGAAGATAACAGAAGCAGAAAGAAGTGACATGATGTGACCTTTTAATAGGAAGAGCCTAGAAAGAAGGCAAGCAAACGTACGGTAAGAGTACAAGAAAACTGAAAAACATTTTATTTCTTTTTTTTAATTGGCGTGTAGTCAGGTTACAATGTTGCGTCAGTTTCCGGCGTGCAGCGCAGTGTCTCAATCATGCATATACGTACACATGTTCTCTTTCATGTCCTTTTTCATTACAGGTCACTACAAGATACTGAATACAGTTCCCTGTGCTGTACAGTCGAAGCTTGTTGTTTATCTATTTTATATACAGTAGTTAGTGTCTGCAACTCTCGAACTCCCCATTTATCCCTTAGCGAAATAATTTACTTAATAATTTCACGACAGCCTAATATACGTCAAACACAGTTCTTGGCTCAAAGGAAACATTTGCAAATATAGCAATGCTTATCCTTCTGGAGGTTAAAGCCTGTTGAGGGCGGCAGTCCATGAACTAGAATTACACAGCAGCCTTCTCCCCCGCCCAGGTCACCCTGCAAGCCCTGTTAGCATGTACCTCCTCTCTTAGCTGAGGACAGGAAGAAGGGAGCACGGGACTGGTCCAGAGTGAGTGAGGACACCCAAGAGATAAGGAGCCCACAGAGGAAGCAGTCACGAAAACCTAGGGATAGAAAGCAGAGAAAACTAAATGACTGAAACTCGTGCCTAGATCCATGCAGGGGGCGGGGGAGCACTTCCGCGGCTTTTGCGCTCAGACCACTGAAAGCCGACTTCAGTGTCATTTCAGTCTTGGTTTGTTTGTTTGTTTGTTTTATGGGCCACCACCAGTTTATTTCCTAAACAAAGCGGACGAAAGTGCTGTGCACTGAGGGTGCGCGCTGGAGAGCATAAGTGTCGGCAGACTTTCTCGTGTGTATGTGCGTTGTTTATTTTTGATTCTTTCTTTCTTGTTTTATTGAAGCATAGTCAGTTTACAGTGTGTCAATTTCTGGCTGTGATGATAAACGCTTACTGGCGCCCAAGGTCATGACCTTTAGAGGGCAGTAGTTCACCAGTATCCACTGGAGATGAGAATGTTTTGCAGAGAGAGCAGTGATTAGAATAAAACGTGTGGCGATTTTTACACGGGTCATCCAAAAAGTGACTTTTTCTCCAGTCACAACTGGGTTAAGTGTTTTTCCGGTGCCTACTTTTTCATTATAATGATGCCTCGGGGAATCTATGAAGGAAAGACATTTCATCTGGCTGTGAGTTAGGGTGCTGCTTAGAAAAGCTTAACATTCTTTAGCACTTTTTTTTTCTTTCCCAAGAAGGAAACAATAGACTTAAGTGTTTTAAAAATGTGCTGACTTCCATGAGGGTTTTAAAATAAACTGATAGAAGGTTACAGCTCACATGCCTGCCTGCTGGGCTGAGAGGGGAAGTGTCTCCTAGCTTCAAGCTCAGGCACACTTTGTAAACTGGATCCAGATCAAGCTGACAGCCTCCTCTGGGTCTCCTCTGGATGGGCACGCCGCAGGTGAGAGGTGCTGGGCTCCCACATCCTCGGCCCTTCAGGGCCTCCCCGGAGTCCCAGCCTCGGACTCAGCTGAAAGGAGCTCCACAGAGTGGTTCTGGCCAAGGGTCTTTGGCTCTGAACCAGCAAGAAAATATTTCCTCATTCTTTTTAATTTTCAAGCTAAGGTCAAAAGAACCTTGAATTCTTAGGAGGTTTTCCAGTATCTTTCCCTTGCTCTATGTGCAGGGTAACAGCTTGAAGTAAAACAGGCCAGTCTTTTCACTTCAGCAGAGGGCGTATCGCACCTTGGAGGAGGGATCCAAACAGAGCTATCACCTGTACTGTAAACTTATGTAAACAATTGAAACTGTTTTCTTTGACTGGGCACGCAGTGTCTTTTCTGTAAAGTGCATAGACTAAGGGGGAAATCTACTCAGAAGATTCTGGAATCCTTTGACTACTTACAGTTCTCCTTGCTCTAAGAAAGGACGCCATTGTGGTACAAAGGTGGGGGCAGTGGTTGGGGTGTGTAAATGTTCCCGCTCAAAAATAAATTGGTATTAAGGAAATGCCAGCAAAAACAGTAAAATAGCACTTCACAGCCAGGAAGATGGCTATTATGAAAAAAAATGCACACAGAAAATAGTTAAGTGTTGGTGAGGATAGGAAGAAATTGCAATCATATAGTCTATTTTAAGCTGATAACAATGTAAACTCCATGGTATATAAAATGTTAGCTTTTTACTCTCTCCCCTCCACATTCTGTGGTTTTGATGTCACTATTTATATCTTCTTTGTATACATTAACAAATTTTTGTAGCTATAGTATAGTAATTTTAATACTTTGTAATTTAACCTTATTGTAATGTTCAGTGATTGACACACAACCATATTTTAGTCTTATGACATCCTGAATTTTACTCTATACTGACTGTCACTAGTATGTTCTATATTTTCATATGTTTTTATGTTACTAATGAGGATCCTTCCACTTCAGGGTGAAGAACTCTCTCAGTGTTTCTTGTGAGGCAATTCCAGTGGTGCCGAACTCTCCCAGCTTCTGTTTGGGAAAGCCTTCATTTTGCCTTCATTTGTGAAGGACAACTTTACTGCAGGATTCTTGATTTTTTGCTTTTTTCTCACCATTTTGAATATAGCATTCCTCTGACTTCTGGCCTGTATGGTTTCTGCTGAGAAATCTGCAGATAGACTTATTTTTATTTTATTTAACTTTATTTATTTTTCATTGAAGTGTAGTCAGTTTACAATGCTGTGTCAATCTCTGGTGTACAGCATAATGTTTCAGTCATACGTGTACATATGTATATTCCTTTTTATATTCTTTTCATTACAGGCTATTACAAGATATTGAATATGGTTCCCTGTGCTACACAGCAGGACCTTGTTGTTTATCTATTTTATATATAGTATCTAGTATCTGCAAATCTCAAACTCCCAATTTATCCCTTCCCACCTCTTTTCCCCATGGTAACCATAGGTTTGCTTTTTGCCTGTGAGTCTGTTCTGCTTTGTAAATAAGTTCCTTTGTTGCCGATAGTCTTATGGAGGTTCCTTTTTAAGTGAAGATTTTCATTTCCTCTTGCTTTTAAAATTCTTTAAAACTTCCCTTCGTCTTTGCTTTAGGCAGTTTTATTACAATATGTCTTGGAGAAGATCATCTTAGGGTGAGATTTTGGGGTGATCTATTATTAGCTTTATAAACATGATGTCTAGATTTTTCCCCAGATTTGGGAAATTGTCAGCCATTATTTGTTTAAATAGCTTTCTGCCTCTTTCAGCCCAAAGTGTTTCTCATAATGGTATTTCATAAACCACATAGGCTTTATTTTACTCTCTTTTCATTCTTTTTTTGTTTGTTTGCTTTTTCTTCCTCCAGCTGGATGACTGCGAGTGACCTGTTGGCTCGCTGACTCTTCCTCCTGCTCGTTGGAACCTGCTGCTGAAGTTCTTCGGTGGATCATTCAGCTCAGTCGCTGAATTCTTCACCTCTAGGATTTCTCGTTGCTTTTAATGGTTCCTATATCTTTGTTGAACATCTTGTTTTGTTTATGCATTGTTTTCCTACTTTTATTTGTCTATCTGTGTTTTCTTATATGTTACTGAATTTCTTTTAGAGGATTATTCTAAATTCTTTTCCAGATGGGCATACATTTCCATTTCTTTTGGGTCATTCATTGGAGCTTTATTAGTTTCCATGGGTAGTGCCATGTGTCAATATAATTTCTTTGTAACATATTTTGGGGGAAACCAAGAACTTAATAGTTATGAGACTTCCAGTGTAATTAAGGTTTACATACTAATTTATGTAGATCTTAATTTAATGACATTTTATAATTTCTTTCTGTAGAATTCTTGCATATAACTTATTACTTTAAAGTATTTGCTGCTCTTGTAAAAGTTGCAGTTTTTGCCCTTTTAGCATTTGCTGATACATAGAAATAGAATGGATTTTTACTTATTAGCTTCTTTTCCAGGAGGCTTATTAAAATTAATAATTTCTAATTCTAGACTTAATATTTAAATAATTCTAATATCTAATTCAAATTTACTAAGACAAATAATAATTCCTCTTGGATTCTCTTACACATTTTTTTTTCCCTTTTTCTTTGTATTCTCCTTTTGTTTGGAGGAGGTGGGAACTATTGCACAGGTAAGACCTGCATAAAATATTGAACTGAAATGGTGGCATTAGGCGTCTTTATTTTTTTTTTCACCCCCAAAATGAACGCCGTCAGTGTTTTACTAGTTGACTGTAAGGTCTTTGTAGATATACTTTATAGGAAGACATTTGTTTCAATGCTTTGTTTGCTGAGGTTTTGGCATTTGTTTTCACAGTGGATGGGTTTCAAATTTTATCAGAAAGTTTTTCTGTATATGTTGAGATGATTTATTGGCTTTGACTTTAAACATTTAACGATAAACATACCTACCAATATTCTGACATGAAAAGTCACGCTTTCCTAGTGCACAGCTGGCTTGCTCTCGGTATATTACTCATTTTTTAATGTGTCGCTGAGTCTGCCATCCTTTCAGTTAGGCTTGTTGCCTTTTTCTCATGAACGACATGAAATTGTGGCTTCCTTTCCTTTATGCTCTCGATGCATTTTAGTTTCTCGCTTTATGTCAGCCTCAGAAAGTGAGCCACAGAGTTTCCTCTGTATCTTTTCTCTTGCCTGTGCTACATTTGATTCATCCTGCTCTCAGTGTTTGTAAAAACTCTCTGATGAAGTCTTCTAGGCCTAGAGTTTTCCCCGAGGGAAGGTTTTTGAATAGTCAGATTTCTTAAAGACAGATCAGGTTTTCTATTTCTTCTTGAGTCAATTTTGCTGTATTTATGTGTGTGTGTGTGTGTGTGTGTGTGTGTGTGTGTGTCTTCAAGGGATATTTTTATTTCATTAAATTGTGAAATGTTCCCGTAAAGCTTTCCTTGATGTCTGTTCATCACCTTCTTGCTCAGAGGCTCCTTCATAAACTTTTGATTTCGGATACGTGGTCTGCACTTGTCTTCTCTGAACAGCACTGTCAGAGGAATTTCACGTCTATCAGTCTTTTCAAAAAGCACCTTTTCACTTTGTTGACTTTGCCTGTTAACTGCACAAGTTCTAGTTTATTGAGTTGTGTCCTCACTTGTGGTATTTCCTTTCTTCTTTCCCTGGGTTTATTTTGCTTTCCTTTCTGTTATTCTCCTAATTTCTTAAGATGCGTGTCTTTAACTTTTGATTATACGCCCTCTCAATAAACGCACTACCAAGCCCACGATTTTGCTTGCATCCCGCAACTTTAGATACGCATTTTATTTATTGTTCAGTTCAAAATAGTATCATTTTTATTATTTGCTTCAATGCATTTATAGAACTATATTTCTTAATCTTCAAACATATAGGAAGGTTTCTAGTTTTCATAATTCATTTTTATCTTAAACTGTGTTCTTAGAATACAGAATATATTCTATATTGGTTCAACTTGAAATTTCTTGAGAGTTGTTTTATGGTCCAGGAAATGGTCAGCTTTTACAATTGTGCAATGTAGGTTCAAAAATAATGTGTATTCAACAGCTCTTGGATGAAGAATTCTGTTCTGTGTTGTTTTTTAAGCAATGCTTGTTAATGTGTTCTCTAAATTTCTTTTACTAATGTTTGTTCTCCAAACTACTGATGGAATTATGCTAAAATCTTTTAATTTTATTTTTTGTCTATTTTTTCTTATATCATTTTTTTATTTATACATTTTGATGCTCTGTTTTGAAGTACATTAAATTTTATTTTTAATAGGTTCTCCGTCTTATTTCTAGAAATATTTTATTTTGTTTTGTTTTGTTCACAGTCTATTTTGTCTACTATTAATAAAAGTTCACCAGCTTCGTGTGATGATTATTTTAGTTCTACTATTTTCTTTAAAACCCTTTTCCTTTCAGTGTCTGTATTCTGTTGTGTTTTTCTGGTGTATAGCATATTTCAGTCATACATAGGCATACCTATATTCTGTTATGTTTAAATATAAAACAGAAGATGGTAGAATCCTTTTTAAAAATCCTAGCTAATAATGTTTTTCCTTTACCTAGAGGATTGGATCAACTGATTTTTTTTTTTTGCTATTAACAATACAGTTGGTTTAATTCATCATGTTTCTGCTTTCTACTGATTATACCTGTTTAATTTTGCTTTCCTCTCCTTTAATGGTTTCTTTTAGAATGAGCTATTTTTAACCATTCCACTATTTAAAAATTAGTATCTGTAAATTTGACTCTGATTTTTATATAAGTTATCAGAAGACTTGCAGCCCTTATTGATTAAAATTTAATTTTAATGCTTTCACCACCCTCTAGAGCCAACACATGAATCTGAGAGCACTTTAAGCCTTCCAGTCTCTTCTCGCCATGCTTTCACGTTTGCCATTCGCTTCCCTTGTGCTTCTTTGCTGGATAATCCCACAGATGTTCACTGTCCTTGGTGTAGCCAATGCTTGTTTGGATTTACTCACACAGTTGCGGGTTCTTTCTGTCCATTCCTTACTGGGAGACTTTTCATCTGGGAGCCTTTGTTTTCTACAAGAAGTAAGACTTTAGACATTTCGTGAGCTTATAGTAGTTGTTAGTCCCTGAACCCCCCGGATGGAGGGTGAGATTTTGGGCTCTGCCTATCTTGAGGGTGGGTCTTGGTGAGCCGGCCTCCTTTGTGACTCCAGCGTGGACAGACGCCCTCTCCACTTCTGTCTGTCTCACCATGAAAGCTGTCAGTGCAAGCTGTTCTTGGGGGACAGTTGCCCTCAGGGGAAATCAGCCTCAGGGTTCCCTCTTTCTTCCCTGAATTTCCCTTTCCTTTAGATTTTTAAATCTATGGAGATAAATGGATCATTAGCAGTGAGTGTTTTATCTCTTAAAATGATAAACTCCTCCAGCTACAGCCCTGCCTGCCTCCCTCCTGTCTTGGAGGAGTAACCGCTTCTCTGTTTATCTGAGGAGGAACCCTGTTTGGAGGCTCGGCTGCCACCTCTTCTTGAGTCTTTGCTCTGTTTCTCCTCTGAAGAGACCCCCAGCTTCTTCTCCCGTAGTCCTCAGATGTCTTAGCGTCTCCTCCGTTATTGAGAACAAGCACAAGAACCTCTGGGACTTTCTTCTACAATGAGCTATTGTCCAATCTCGTTATCATTACATCATCTTTTTTCCAAAGGTTTCCATTTGTTGCCCTTGCTTCCTCCTTCTTAACCCCCTTACATGAGGCAAAAAAAAAAAAAAAAAAAAAAAAAAAAAGAAGAAGAAAAGAAAAGAAATTACCGGGATTACACTTGGAGAGCCTCCCTCATCTATCTAAAGATGATAAAAATGCCTCTACTTCTTTTGAATCTTTTATAATAGAGGTAGTATCACAAAATATAGGCTGAGTGAATAGCCCTGTCATGTACGGCCTCTGTCCATTCAGTGATAACAACATGGATGTGGCTTGTTCCTGAGGCTGTGACAAGCTGACTCCTATTTAGACAAGTGGGTCTGAGCCAGCGCTTGACTAGGAGTACTTAGAACTATCACCTGTACCATCAGGACGCAGTAAAGTACTTGCTAAAAAAATTAACTAAAATCTTACGGCTATCTTCAAGGAAAATCATTCCAAACATCAGTGGTTTTTCAACATACATTGTACTGTGTGGAAAATTTTCAAGGATTACCTCTTCTATTATTAATGAATCCATTTTACATTATCCTAAAGAAGGTAAGTTTTGTACATACATTTTTTAATGTTTCTCCTTTGTGAAAAAGAAAAGATACATAAATTTAATAGGGGAAAGAAATTTACAGTGTGTCCTGTCCTACCTGTGTGATTCAAATTAAATCTTGCTGCACATAATGGTAGCAAGTCATATGCTGGAAGCACTTATCATCTTGATTTTATAAGAAAGGAAACAAATTGTTGCTCATAGGCCTGAGGTAAAGAGTTAAGCCAGGTATCTGTGCCTTTCCTTATTTTATAGCACTGTGTGTAAACTTTATACCCTGCTTTTAATACTCTATCCTGAAACAGCAATTCCTCACTGTGTGACCTTGGTCAAGTTGCTTAAACTCTCTGTGCTCTATAAAGTGGGAAATGCACTTTATATATTGTTTCTTAGAAATCATAGCCTGTAATTTACCTAGAATTCCTATTTTTTATACCCTATAAGCGATATGTTTTAAAGAATAGCTTTTTCCCCTGTGTAGTCCATCATCATATAGCATAGAATGGAAATAAGAGATTAACTTTTACTGAACAAAACTAATGTGCTAATATTGATGGTAAAACAGAAAGATACCGAAGAGATTTACAATTTATAATGTATACATGTGTATGGTGTTCATGTGTGTATATAGATTTTTGTTAAATGTAAAACATATCTGTTAAAGAATATTTTTTGTTTCTAAATTCAAAATTTCCCTCTTATTTTTAATATGGCATCAAAACATGCCACAAGAGTTGGGAACCAGAGGGAAACATGACGAAGTTGTGATGAAAGCGCTTCTTACGAATTCGTGCATTAGTATGAACCTCTGACGTTACAGATACTTGTAGGTTTTCACATTACTTTTTTTAGATTGATGTAATTTGACATTACTATGTTTTAGTCTGTTAGTCCTTTCTTGGGCATCAGAATTCATCACAGATTCAGACATATTGGATTTCTTCTTTTTGGAAATAAGTGATCATACACAGAACCCTTGTAAATGATTTCTGAGAGCGGAAAGGAATAGGAAGATAAATATTGAAGGACAAGTGAATTCAAAGATTGAATTCATTTGTCTTTTGTAATAATAAAACATTCAGTTTTAGTGTTGTATTTGTCCACGACACTTAGAGCTCTTGAGTGGAACGCAGAGAAGGACTAGATTATTTGGGCTGGGGGGTTCTTTTGTAGAATCCAGTCAGGCTTCAGGCTTCCCACGTGTGGTGTGGGCTTTTGCTTCCACGTTTGTTGTATGGTTCTCTGGTCGGAGGCTGCGGCTTCTTTCCACCTCCACTGATGTGTAAGAGGGCTGGTCTCCCATGTGTGCCGGACAAGTGGAACGACTGGATGTGGGTGGACAGTGTCTACATCATACTTAACCAGTGAGACACAGGGCAAGCCAGGAAGTGGACAATGTGCTGTGAGCAATTCAGCGCCTTTACAGACATTGCACTGTTAACCTCTATAAATTGTCTTCATCTGAGGTAAAGCCATTTCAGTGGATAAGCCCGTGCCACAGTGCAGAAGTGAACACCTGAAGTTTATCATGCTCTAGAAACTGACAGGTGGATTGTTCAGACTCCTGGCGTGGTCTCACTGGCAGACAGCATCCCCTAGGTAAGCCGGGGACCCATTCAGCGAGCGGCCGAGACGGTGGTGGATGTCCCTCTCTGAGCTCTGGTGGTCACACACTTTCAATCACCGTGGATGAAAAAGAAACTGGAGACAAGGGAGACTGGGAATTGAGAGTGTTTCTCCATCTTCTTTCTGGCCTGATGTTTCTCAGTTGAAAACCTGACCAAATCCCCGCCTTTGTGTTTGGAAATGCACATGCGCATCTAACACGCACTATGGATTTACTGTGTTGAACAGCGTGAACTCTGACTCTAAAGGTGTTTTGTTGTTGTTGTTTTTTCACTAAGCAGAGCTTGGGATTGGTCCTTGCTTGCCAAGCATTTCATATAAATAGTTTGCTTAATGAAAAGAGGCTTGAGATAGATTCTTACTTTGAAAAAGAGATTATGATTAAAATTCTTAGAATTGCAGCCCACGGGGACAAATATTATTATGGACTAAGTGATTTGAAGAAATCATTGGTTTTAAAAAATCAGCGCTGCTAATTAAGTTTCCAAATGCATGCACACAGACTTGACTTAATTAGTAATTCCATCTGGATGCAGTAGACGTACTAATGCGGAATGTGTACACGCAGCAGAATGAACGGCTTCCTTAGCACCTGAGGTGTGAGTCACTTTTGCCTAAAGCAAGCCAGGGTAGCGAGCTATGCTACAGGATAATGAAGACTTAAGGGGGGAGGTGCTGGCATAATTTTAAAAGGATATTGCAGCTATTGAAGTAATGCTTCTAATGCTTTTTAAGCACGTTTTTTAATAGGAAAAAATGAGTTTTATGTTGCTCAATTTCTTGAATTAAGATAGATTAAAAGTACAGATTAAGTATAATCTTTATTCCGAGAGTTACTCTGTGTACTATGTTAAGCACTTAGGCAGCTCTTGAAATTCCTTGGATCCATTAGAATTCCATTTGTTCTGTCATTGTTTCAGCACAAAGCTCACAATCATTTGCGGAAACATGATTTACAGTACTAAATATTTGAAGTGTGCATTCCTTCTTTTCTTTTTGCACCCCCTTTGCCCCAGGATCCCTAGGCCCCGGGACCACACTGCGCACGGCGTTGTTTCCGACGTGGGTCCTGCTCGAGTTTCTGTTTCACTGACGTGCTTGTCCGTCTACAGCCCCTGAGCTCTTCGTAGCTTCCCTCTCCGAAGACCAGAACCTTTGTCTAGTCTTAAGAAAGGACTGAGTTAGGGTTATTGATAAACTGTAAGTTCCTTCTGTACAGCACGGGGAACTATAGTCAATATCTGTGGTAACCTAAATGAAAAGGAACATGAAAATGAACACATGCATGTATGTGTACGACTGAAACATGACGCCGTGCGCCAGCCATTGACTCAGCGCTGTAAACGGGCTGCTCGTCAACAAAAGGTTAGTTAATTAATTAATTAATTAAATTTTAAGAAAAGAAAGAACTGAATCTGGCCACTTTTAAAATCATCCCTTTATTTTTATTAACGTCCACAGAAGATGTCGGCTTTTTTGCTCCATTTGCCATTTGAGTTTTCTGTATGCCTCCTTTTAACCCAAATTTTGTTTTGCACACCCAGATCCACCCCTCACGTGAGCAGGTTGCATCCCCATGGCCTGTTTTTACTGCCAAGGGTCTTGGCCCATCTCTGCCTCTCTGCCGGCCGTGCCCACGAGCACGGTGAAGCACGACTGTCGCCAAATTACCTTTGCCCTCAGAACGACAAATGGTTCCATTACGACTGGAACCCGGAGCACTGCCTGTGTCAACATCCATTCCTGGGCTTAAGCCATCACCCCAAACAGAAGGAAAGAGGGCTGCGAGGAGGCAACACGGCGTCATGGGTGCTTACCTAGTAGACGACCTAACACGTGTGAATGTGTTGGGAAGGTGGGTGAGCGGGGGCACCGGGCAGGCTGGAGCAGACACTGCTGCAGGAGCCAGTGCTGGGGGAGGAAAGCCAGAGCTGTCATTAGCTACTCGCTGGAGGCTCGGGATGGCCAACGCTGAGAGCGAAAATCCCAAGGGGACCTAGTTATAGGAGCGCCCCCACAATTTGTGAGATTTACCTTCAAGGACTTTGACTGGGTTCCTAGCATAAATGCCAGAGAAGAATTCCCTCCTGCTTCCCACAGAGGGAGGGAAAAGAGCGCCATTTTGAAATATTCCAGAGCACTGTGTTCTTCTCGCAAGGCCTGCCCTCGGGGGAAGCTGTGCAACCAGAGCCTAGTCCACTGGGCTTCCTCAGTGCCTCCGGGACCTGGGGAGGGGCCCTCAGCTGCAGCGCAGGTGGAGGGAGATGCTCAGCCCCCTCTAGCCACCCTCTCCTGCCTAAAGGAGAGAGACAGTCGTCACACACACGTGAAGCTCACAGTCCGGAGGCAGTGGCTCACTCACAGATTGAGACGTCCTCCCAGGGCTAGAGGAGGGCTTCCCTCCCTGACGCCTACCGCATCACTACAGACCCACCCAGAGAAGTTTAGTTTACCTGCTGCATCATGTCTGGCTATCAAGAAAAACAAAATTACAAGTTATAGCAAAGCCAAAAGAAAAAGAGACAGCGCATGATTCAGAATCAGACAGAGCTGGGATGTTGGCATTATCAGACCAGGAATTTAAAGCAACTGTGCTAAATATGCTAAGGTTCTAACGGATAAAGCAGGCAGCGAGCAAGAACAGCTGGGCAATGTGAGCAGAGAGATGGAAATCCTAAGAAAGAACCAAAAATATGAACCAGACCTAATGGGTTCATAGGTGAATTCTAGCAAGCATTTCAGGAAGAAATTAAGCCAATTCTCTACTATTCCTTTCAGAGGATAGAAATAGAGAGAATACTTCACAGCTCATCCTGTGAGGCCAGCATTACCCTAATACCAAAACCAGACAGAGACATTATAAGAAAAGAGCTACAGACCAATAATCTTACAAACAAAACATGTAAAAATCCTCAGCAAATCATTAGCAAATCAAGCCCAACAACGCATACAAAGAATTACACAGTATGGTCAGGTGGGGTTCATCCCAGGTAGGCAAGGCTGGTTCTGCATTTGAAATCAATGATTATAACTCACACATCAATGGGCTAAGAACGAAAAATCATCTAATCACATCAATAGATGCAGAAAAAGCATTTGAGAAAATCCAACACACACTCATGTTAAAAACCCTCAGTAAGCTTAAAAGAGGGGAACTTTCTCAGTTTGATAAAGAAAATGTGTGAAAATCTACAGCTAGCATCATACTTAATGGTGAGAAGCGCACGTGTTTCTGCAAAGATCAGAACAAGGAAATTGTGCCCCTTTCACTGCATTTCGACATCACACTGGAAGGTGAAAAGAAAGGAAAAGAAATAAAAGCAAACTCACATCAGCAAGAAAGAAATGAAACTGGCTTTGTTTGCCCATGACATAATCACATTTGTAAAAACTTTGTAATAATTGACAAAAGATTCTGGCGCTAATGAGCAATTAAGGAAAAGTTTCAGGATACAAAGCGGAAGAAGCACGGAGTATTTTAGTAAAATGCTCCTATTTCTAAAGAACAGGGCCAACCTGTGAGTTAGGGCTCTTACAGAAACACAGTGCTCAAAACAAACTTGCCTTCTCTTGCCTGTGTATCTTTCCTCTGACTTTATTGACCTCAGAATTTTTTTCAAACATCCTCTCTATGGACCAGTGAGAAAATTAAGCAACCTACCAGTTCTACGGGGCACTGTCTTCTCTACACCTAAGCCACGTCAGACAAACAAAAAAAGAACTGTAAGTAGATGGCGGGTGCATCTTCTGACCAGGGCCTTCAAAATACATGTTGCACCCTTGAAAGAAGAAAATGAGGGTGCTCAAACAGGAAGGTTCAAAGAGACCTTGGAAATCAATGACACTGTTCCTTTTGCCAGGCAAAATTATACTAAAGCTACCTGGGACTGTTTCAAAGTAAGCTATTCTTCTTTGGTTGTTTTTCTGTTTCACACTAGTCAGAATTTGTTCACTTTTAATCTCAGAGTTATTTTATACTTCAACAATTGTTTAGGGTTGTCAAAAAATCTTGTCTGTTGAGTCGTGTAGAGTGCCTTTGCACCACTCGGCGTACATATTCTGATTGCCCCTGATGTCTCCACGGTAAGTTGATTGCCTCCTTAATTGTCACGTGCAATATGAAAGTATGACTGGATGTCACCGTGTTGTTTAGATGCATTTCACATTAATTTTAAGATAGCTTTCTTAAAGATTACAAGCAAAAGGAAAAAAAAGAACAATTCCATGGATCTCTTAAGAGCTGTTCAGAACACTAATTCTTTTCAAACTATGGTCACTAAAAATTCAGCTGCAATAACAGAGAGATCCTTTCTTAAGAAGATACAGGAGCAGTTCGGAGCTCACTGTTTTCACACAAGGAGTATCAAAATCTAATTCCTAAAAATGTAACGTGTTGCCAAGGCTTCCAGCTATAACTCTTCAAAGCTTTCAGGGATTCGCAATTTGCACTTTCATCTTCCTGCCAACCCTGTGCACACAGTGACTTGAGCAGCTCCAAGCTGTCCTTCTTCCAAAGACACATTTTAATAACATGAGTGCTGCTAATTTTAGGGTTTAAGGGTGGGAGGATTTAACTGCTGACAAACATGTTGGTTTCAAACTTTGGAAATCACTAGCTATCAATGTGCAGTGAATTTTGCAACACAGAGAGAACTTCAAGTAATAAACTGCAATCTCAATGCTGCTAGAATTAGAAGTCATTGCTATAAACAGAGCAAACATAAGCCTTGATGAAGGGGGCCATGAGAAGGAGGGACCTGTTGAAATACAAAACATTTTTATGCAAGTCTGAAGTTAGAGGTGGCAAGATGCATATCACCAACCTCACGTACCACACACGTATCGTATTGTGAGAAGGTCTTCCCATTCAGGCTGGGCTTAGAGAGTCTGTGAAGGCCGACTGCTGTCATCAACAGAGAGGGCACTAAGTAACTAGCTGCATTATGTATCAGTAAGAAAGGATCTAAATAATTGGATAATGTTAAAAAAATTGATTCTCAATAGTTTCATATTTTAAAAGGGGTATTTAGAGTGACATCAGCAAGATGGTAGAGTAGAAGGGCCTACACCATCCTCCACCCCATGAATTAAGCACCATTTCATGGACACATTCCTCTTCTGAGAAGCCCAGAAATCAAGTGAAAGACTCTTACGCTGCAGGTAACCATGAAGCCAGCTCCACACAAGCCGGTAAGGAGATTGGCAGTACCCTCCCACAGGAGTGCCGGATCCTAGCACAGTGCCCCATGTTCCCGGCTTTTACCATAGAAGGTAGGGATTGGCTTGCACATCAATGAAAATGAAGAAATAAGCAACCATGTTCCAAAAAAGAAACAAGATAAATCTCCAGATACCAACCCTTATGAAATGAAGTTATATGCTTTACCTGATAGAGAATTTAAAATAGCTGTTAAAAGACACTCATTGAAGTCCCAAGAACAATGCAAGAATAAAGCAAGAAATTTAAAAAGAAATAGATAATATGGAAAAATACCAAACAGAAATTAGGGAGCTAAAGAATACAATAACTGAACTAAATAATTCACTAGAGAGTTCAGTATCAGACTTGATCAAGCCAATGCAAAGACGAGTCAATGGAAAAATTCAATCAAAGAAATGAAATTAAAAAAGAATGAAAAAAGAAAAAATCCTTGAGACTTCTGTAACACCATCAAGTAGATTAACATGTGCACCATAGATGTGCCATAAAGGGAAGGAGAAAGCTATAATGAAAGCCCCAAAGAGACCACAAAAACCCTACGTCGTGTATATGAAAGAAAAACAGAAAGGGTTCAGAGCATATTTTAAAAAAATAAACAATAGAAAAAAGAAGATAGCAAAAGAAAATGAGACAGACAAAAGGACTATAAGGCTAATGGAAAACAACTAATGAAATGGGAATAGAAAATCTTTCCCTGTTGATAATTACTGTAAATGTAAATGGATTAGATTATGCAGCCAACAGACAGCGTAAAGGAATGAATAAAACAAGACGACCCAACTGTAAGCAGCTCAAGACGCTCACTCAGAGGCTGAAAGTGAAGGGACGGAGAGAGACACCCCATGAAAACGATAACCTAAAGAGGACAGGGCTGGCTACACTTACCTCAGACAAAATAGACTTTTTGTCAAAAACCATCACAAGAGGCAAGAACATTACGTAGTAATAAAAAGGCTCAACTGTCAGGCCCCTGCTTTCTAACTCGAATGTGTTCACAATTTGTTCTTACATCGAAGAGCACCACATAGACTGCAAATAAAAAATAGAACGAGAAATGCTGTATTTAGACATAGATATTTCTACATTTTACTTATGTTTCCATATTTAGATTTAGAACAGTGGCATGTTCATGAACTAACTTTCTGACAATGGAATTCATGGTATTTCCACACAGCAACAACTCTTCTCCTTTGTCGCAATGACGTAAATTTGGTATGAAGAGGCGAGTCCCATCTTGACTGACTCAGTTGGGAAAAAAGCTGGAATTCATCAGCCAAAGGTTAGACTGACCCAGCACAAGCCACTCATCAATTTGTAGTGTTTTTATGCTAACACGTTTGTGGGAAGTGGCTCTTTGACACTGTGTTCTTCTTCTCAGGAACGTCCATTGACCTGCAGCTGCCATTCTATGGGATGTGCCTGCCAGCAGCTGCAGCGGCAGAAGGAGCACGTGACTTCCACCCGGGCCACAGACTGATGCGTGAACCTGTTGGCAAATTGTAGTTTATCACTCCAGCTGCATGAGTCAGTTAAGATGAGAATGCCAATTTTAGCAGATGTGTGTTTTCTGTTTTTGTAATATAATGTGAATGTGAATGATGATTTTCACAAATGAATCTCAGTGTTGGTCTAATCTGAGCTTCCTTCATGTAGAAAATATTCTACTGCCTGTGTGAATTGACACTGCTTATGGGGTGACTTTTACAGCATCCAAGATCAGAGTGAAGTTGGCCAATTTGGTAAGTTAAGTAACTTATGGTAGATTAGTAAGTTATATTGAATGATTATTTAGGTGTTTTATATTTAAAATTTCTTTGCAAATCAAGGTACTAAATAAATCATGTTAATATTAAACATTTTCTTTTTATATTATTATAAACTTTAAAATTAAAAACATTCAATAAAGAAGGATAAAAAGATCTAGGAATGGATAAATATGCCTATTTTGAGGGCAATGAAAAGACGTCATGTAGCTTCAAGGAGCTTAAAATGGAGTTTGAGATACAAAACAGTTTTATGTGAAACTAGAGATTATATAGATCCATTCAAATGAGTCATCATTTAGGATCAGAAAAGACCACATGGTCTGCAAAGCCACCAGAGAAACCTTCCTGGGGAAGTTAAATCTTGATCAAGTTTTGAAAAACACAAAGATTTGAATAAAACCAAAGAGGTAAGCAAAGTGATGTTGAACAAGTAGATTTTAGTGTATGAGAAGTTAATATCACAAAATAGGAGGGCGTAATGCTTCCATAAAGGAGGGACTCTTGACATAAGAAGCCTTTGAGAAGATGAGCCAGGCGGCAGTGGACAGGCTGAAAGAGGAGGGCGAGAAACGTGCGAGGCTGGTTGGAGGCTCGGCTAAGAACCCGAGCGTGGCGAGAACAGCTCAAGCGGAGACACACCGTTGAGTCCGAGCCTACATCACACAAGTATCAGCAGGACATCAGGTGCCGAGTGTCCACCGTCCTTTGACGAGGAATCAGTCAACAGACGACTCTCAGTTCAGCTTCATGGACTGCGCGCAGAACGGAGATTTTAGTGGCTGTAGGAAGATGTCACTTTCTCAGAAAAGTTGCTTTTGAGGACAAAGTTGTCTCTCAAAGTAAATATATCATGTATCTGGTCTTCGTAACTCTCCACGGACATGTAAGCCCCCAGAAGCCAAGGCGATGTTTGTGCTTCTTCTGTAACTCCCACAATTACAGCGCATGTCCAGTGAATACGTAAGTGTGTTGTATGAGCTGGAAATACTGGAGGAAGACTTCAATTTCCAGAGCAACAATGTAGATAAACTTTATCATAATAACTGAAGGGACAGGTAAAGGCATAAAACTGGATCTCCAGAAGGAGGGTGTGTCCAGGGCGGAGGGGAAAGGGCTGAGGCCGGCACTGTGGAGGAACAGGGCGTGGGGAAGGCAGTTCGGGAAGGAGGAGGCAGAAGCTGCTCACCAGGAGGGGCTCAGGGAGGCAGGGCCGCCAGTGCCAAGAGACGCCGGCTGGGCTGCGTGGAGGCTCAGAAAGATCCTTGACATGGTGAGCGACCGAAGACTATTAATTTTGGCTACATTAAGGGAGGGCAAGTCATAGTTTTGAGAGGCTGGACTAGAGACCGACCACGACGGCTGTGGACGCACAGCTGGCTTACCTGCCTCAGTTCTGAGCTGGCCTGTCACTTCGAATTTTCACCCCTAAGACGAGTCAATGTACCTAATTGCAGGGTTTGTACAAACCTGTGTCAGCTGCTCAGAGCTTTCGCTATTTTGATCTTAAAACCAGAATGGAGACCAGATACTAGCGGTGGGGCTAAATTTCCACCGAGGAGCATGGAGCGCGAAAGCCCTGTTCTCACCGCAAGGAAAGGAGAGGCGCGCGAGTTCAGGTCTCTGCCAGCCCGCCCCCGCTGCTTTTAGTCTCACGTCCCTTGAAAACAATTTGCTATTAGATAAAATAACTCGGGATTTAAAAAATAAATTATGAAGTGCTGTACGATGCCCAGGTGTGACTAGTGGTCATGACCGCGCGCGCGCGGGAGCAGCGGCCGCCTGAGCCGCGTGACTGGCGGCACCGACAGCGCCAGCATTACTGATTCTCCACTGGGTTGGAGCGCTCTTCGTGCCGGTCCCCGCCCACGGAACCCTTGACATCATGCGCCTGCCTTTCGGTTTTACAAAATTCTGTAAACTGATTTACCTTTAAACAGGCATACCGCCTGGGCTGTGCTGCTTCCCAGCTCTGAACGTGCTGACATACGCGCTTTACTTCCTGCTGACAGTGGAGAGTGAGATGGGGGAGCGGTGAATGCAGGCATTAGAAAGTGCATTTCTTAAAAAATACCTCTAGAAAGGTCAGTATTTATTTCGGTTAACAAATCCTTCTTGAAGATTATAGAATCCCACAGCCTCCAGTCACACCTCAGTGTCATGTGAGACCGATGGCTTCATTGACTCCAAATTTGGATTTGATGGGGAGAAAGAAGTAGGAAGAAAGGAAGAGGACAAAAAATCTAGGAGGAAGTTAACTGCTACCGAGGTCTGACCTGACGTCCCTGACGCCACCGCCAAACTCCCTTTTGACCTGAGGAGCCTCTAGGAGCGTGTTTTACGATGAGCTTCTCTGACGTCATAACAAACTCGAATACCTATGTTGCGGGATTTCCTTGGGGTGGGAGGGGGAGGACGTGAGTCATACTCGTCTCCAAGCACGTTCCCACCAGCCCAGTAGACGCTGCGTAAGTTTACATTTTATACTTTGTTTTATGGAAGTAACAGTTTGGAGAGAATTTATGAAAGTCTAAATTTGTGGGGATGGTTTTTCTAGTTATATGAAACTGAAAAAAAAAAAGTGGAGAGAAATATAACCTGGCAGAATGAAGGTGACAATGACAGGCAGGAGGAAATGTCTGGAAAGTGTGAGACGGAGTCATCGGAGGCCCGCCCCTTCTGAGGACTGGGCTCGGCTCTGTCTCGCTAGGCAGACTCACAGTCTTGAAGCAATGCCCGCCTGCTGCGGGTAGGTAAGAACAGTGCTTACGACACTGATTTCCTTGGAAGCCACGTATCACATAGAGTGTATAGATGCATGTTCCATGGCCGATGGAACTGCTAGTGGAGTTAAGCCTTACATGGGATCCTGTGAGTCCATCTGAGGATCTGATTTCATGTGGAAGCTTCATCCCCTGAAAGATGAAATAAAACAGATAAAGTGTCAAAATCTTCCTTCATATCAATGTTTCTGTGGTGACTAAAGAGTCCTTAGAAGGATCACACTTGAACTTACTCCCTGGAAAGCTAAAAGACCCTGACAAAGGCGGCGCTGTGCGGCAGCGTGAAGCCTGCATGCTTCGTGGGAGGCTAGTTTCTGAGGCTATGATTTCCGTACCACACATACTCAGTTTGTAAACACATATTAAGAAAATAGGCTTCACTACTCAGTTGATACTTGGGCAGAAATTTCCCTGTATATTTACTCTAATTTTTAAAGAATTTAATGTATATAACCATAAAAAGATGCTAGCACTAACACATTTTCTTAACACAAAATAAACTATGATTTAGGATTATTGGCATTTTGTTAAGCTTGCTTGTCCATCGGCTTCTTTTATATGGCATTTAGTGGTTAAATGTTACTGATTTAAGTTAAAAAAAATCACTTGGAGCAGAAAGCTAAGTTCATTAGAGTGTGTTTACCCATCGCTCCTTCCAAGTGTGACCAGTAACTGACGCATGTCAACTGCTTTGAGAGAATTCACTCGGCTTAACTGACCTTATCTGATACTCACTGTGCTCACTGATCATCTTTAGGTCTGACAAGGGTCAGAGTTAGCTGACGGCCTCTCTCTAGTTTATTCCATGTCGGAAATCTTAATTCTGTACTCCTCTGTCTTTTGGAAATGGACCAACTGCCCTAGAAGTTGTTTTTGCAGAAAAAAATTCCTTTTAAATTTAAAGTTTAAAATGTTAGGAAATAGTTTTCTTAGTCTTGACTAAATCTTGGAAGGCAGTGATTAATTAGGAGACAGATATATATTTATATATATTTGCCAAACAGTTAAATTAAGTGTTAACGGTCACCATTCAGGACAACAGATGCATGTTCTTGACCTGAGCTGGTTTACCTAAAACAATAATCATATTTATTTTATTTCTTCTTGTATAGTAACTCACTGAAATCCTATATTTTTACTTTATGAAATAGGCTAATTTATACTGTGTTAACAAAGTTAACCAATCTCAGTGACTTATTGACAAAATATCTTGTCCATTTACCAAAAAATGTGTGCAGGTCAAAGATTTCTCCAGAGAAACTGCTTTCCAAGCAGTGTTCTAGTCTGCTTCCATCCCGAGAATGCACAACAGCAGCACAAACACCTTGGCAGAGGTTGAAAGAGAGAAAGAAAACTCATGTTTCAGCTCAAAATGATACGTATCACTACTGTCCAATTGGCCAGAACCATCACCTGGCCCCAGATAACTGCAAGTGAGGCTGGGAAAGAAAGCTTTTCTGTCTGACCAGAAGGAGGAAAAGGAAATGAGACAGAGAATCAGCAAAAATCCTCAGCAAACCCCTAGCAAATCAAATCCAGCAACCCATAAAGGGATAATACCTAATTCCAAGTAGGGCTTATCCAGGAATGAAGGACTAGTTCAACATTAAAAACGCAATGTAATCCACTTTATTAACATAATGAATAAGAAAAGACATGGACATTTCACAGAGGCAGAAATTCTGACCAAGTTCAGGATGATAACAGCTCTCAACAAATTAGGAATAGAAGGATACTTCCTCAGCTGGAAAAAAAAAAAAAAGATATCTACCAAAAAAAAAAAAAAATCTATAGCTAACAGCATAGATTGAATTGTTCCCCCGTAAGACTGGGGAAAACCAGGGCTACACTTAGGACCCCCATAAGCATCATACTGAGGGTCCCGGCCAGCACAATAGGGGAAGGAAATAGTAACAGAGAAGTTAACATGGAAGGAAGAAAGAACACTGTCTATTTGCAGATGATGCCATTTTCTTCCTTAGAACATCCTACAACGTGTCAGTGAACAAGCTATGAAAAGTAACGTTCCAGCTCACCAGTTCCCAGGATATGGAGTCAGTGTGAAAGTTTCAATCATATTTCAATCATGTACGCTAGCAACAAACAATTAAAATTTGAAAATTTTAAAGTGCTCAAAATATGAAACTCAGGTACAAATCTAACGAATTATGTTAAAGATATATATGGTGATAAAATAAAATACTGATAAAGTAATTCCACAAGGACCAAAAAAAAAAAAAAAAACCAGAGAGAGAGACAGAGACACCATGTTTATAATTGGAAAAACTCAAAATTGCTTAGATGTCAGTTGCTTCTAAGTTGATTTATAAATTCAAAACAATTCCAGTCAAAATTTCAGCAGGATTTGTTGTAGAAATTGAGTAGCTGTGTCTAAAAATGTATGTAAAAAGACAAATCAATAGTCAAGCAGTTTTAAAAACCAAGTTAAAGGACTCACTCTCCCCAATTTCAAGACTTATGACAAAGCTGTGTTAGTCAAGTCAGAGTTACAGCAGCATGAAAAGAGACACACAGACAGGGGGAGCTTAGCGCACAGCTAACGCCTGTAAGTAAAGGTTTACTGCAACACAGCTTTCCTAACGATCACCAACAGCTGGGGCCCACACAGCCGTTCGCCCGGTGAGTGGATGGACGGCGGCGTGCAACGGTCGGTGCTCGTGTCAGCGACAGGAAGCATCCAGGCCACGGCGGGGAGGGGTCCCGGCAGTTTTCTAAGATAAAGAAGTCAGATTCCAAAGGCCACGTGTTACACAGCTCCATTTTGAAAAATGCAAAATCCTAAGGATGGGAAACAGATCCGCCGTTGCCAGGGGGTTCGGGTGGGAGGAAAGTCTGACTTCAAAGCAGCAGGGGAGCTTTTTGGGTAACAGAACTAGTCTACATCTTCATTATGTGATGGTTACATGACTGTATGCATTAGTCAAAACCCACAGAAGTGTAGCCTAAAGAGATTGAATTCCACCATATGTAAATTCTGGCTTCATAAAAATGCAAATGTGTGTTCTCGAGGGCTACAGGTATCAATTACTTACAGCACTTACGGCTAATGGCTCAGTCTTGGAGTCAGACAACTTGGGTACAAATGCCAGCTCTGTCTGTCTGTTTTGTTGGGTGTGAACTTGGACAAATTACTCACTGTGCTCAGTGTCCTTGCCTCTCAGTGAGGGTAATAATCACACCTATGTGGCAGGGTGGGAGAAACAATTAAATGAGATGGCACGTGACAAACACTTGGGGCAGCGTCTAACAAGCAGTTTATCCCCAGCCAGTGTCAGCGGTGGTCAGGGCAGGCTGCTCGCATGTGCTCAGCGTAGGCTGCCCGCTGTGAGCAGCTCTCATCTCGTGTCAGCCGTTTACGTTTACTTTAAATACCTGCAATTCGCCAAGCACCAGAGGGAGTCAAACACACAGCTCTTGCTCTTGCTGTTTAGAATCTTGTTGGAGACATGAGTCAGGCCCATTACAATATCTATTTAGCCAAGACCTCCCTCACCTGTTCTGCAACATATGCAGCAGTGATACTGCGTCAAGTCACCGCATGGAGTCTTTGGGTACCGAAGTGGCCTCAAGGAGGCTTCATCCCAGAGGGCAGTGCGCTCTCCTTGTGCAGGTAGATATGCGCTCAGGCCGCAAGTCACTAGTGTACACAAAAGTGAAGCAGCAGCAAGAGTAGTAGAACCTAAGTGCTGGGGGAAGAGATGGACAGATGGACAAGGAGAAAGGCCTTTCTTGCAGAAGATTGTCTGTGTTTGAGTGTTGAATGTTCTGGACAGACTAAATAGGAAGAAAAAGGAAACCGTGACTGGGGATAGCAAATTGTCGGAGGAATTCTCCTGGACCAGTTGGATCTGGAATCAGGCTAACAGAGAGGAAAATATTACGGATAATTTAGAAAAAAGGAGGACAAAATTGTGAATGTTTTGCAGTAGAAGAGAACGTCTTAAACAAAAATGAACAGAGGGTATGTGGCATGTTGCCGCGTCTCTGTGGTGTCCTGTGGGTACCACATTCTTGTGTCTATTGTTTTGAAAATAGAAGCCTCTGCCCCTCCTCCTTGCACCAGAAGTCCAGAAATATCAGCTTCAAAATAGTGTGCGAGCCCCCATGTTGATCACCACTGCATCTCGTTAAATAGTTCTGCACATAATTTTGTTGCAAGCAATTCAACACTGATTTCTTCCCACTGATGCATGCAGCTCCCTTTGGCTCACAGAGCAGAGACCGCAGGGCCCAGACGCAAAAAGCTTTCACATTGCCTGACATTCTGGTCACCTCCCACACTGTCTCAGAGCAGTCTTGTCCAGCGAGCAGAAAACAAAAGGAATCTGGATCCTTCCAAAAAAATGTGCAGAGAATTCTAACACTAAATGCACATGGCTGTGTATGTAGGGGTGGGGCCAACAGGCCAGAGGATGTCTGTACACTTAGAAGAATGTCACATGTGGACTTTCACGTGGGAACAACTGTCAGTTGGCTACTGCAAGTCAAAATAGAACTTGGCTTATACTCCAGCTAAAGAAATGTGTCTGCAAACACAAAACGATTTGCTCTATTAGAGGAATAATTGTTTCTATTGTTATGAAGGGAAGACTTTAGTTTTTGGTTTCACTCTCTGCCCCAGTCCACCTCCACAGAGAAGATGTGGGAATTTGGCAAATGATTTCACTTCTTGGGGCCCTTTGCAGAAAACAGAAGAGCACGTTGGATTGAAGTTGTGTTTCTCCTCAGCGCCAGGTTTCCCACATCCGGGCACTCCAGGGCTGGGAGGTCACGAGAGAGTTTGTGTGAGGATCTGGGCTGTCCTCAGCTCTTGGCCATGGCTCAGCTAATGGTTGCTCCTTTTCCCCAAAGTGTTAGGTAGGTAGATGAGTGGGCAGGGAGGAGGCTGAGAGGAAGGATGGTCTGGAAGATGGCGGTGTGTCCACCTTCAGCATAAAGTGGCTTTACTTCCTCTAAATGAGCCCAGCAAAAAGCTGGTTAGAACTTGCCATTTGCAGCTGCGCGGTAGCAACGAGGACCTAACCGGACACGACTGGATGCTCACTGCAGTATAATCAGCACTGCAGTTTAGCCCCACCCCAGGGGGTTTCTATGTGCATCATGGGCAAGGACATGCACAAAAGGGGACGAGCACGACTAAGCGCTCCAGGGACAAGAGCTGTCAATCAATCAAGAGACCACCCCTAAGCCAGGGAGTAAGAGGAGGAGGTGGGCAGAGACCCGGCTCTCGGCCTCGGGTCAGCCCGCCTCCCGCTCTTGGTCATGCACTCTCCCTTTGCTAATAAATCCTTTAAATCTTTTGCTCCACTCCATCTCCCGTCTGAGATCTTGTCTCTCAGGTAAGACAAGAACTGGGGTCTCTTCACTTCCTCTTTTGAGGTAGCAGAAGCAGCCCCTCAAATTCCCTTTCTGGCCTTATCAATGTACCAGTCTGCAAAGGGGTCACTGACAAGGTGCACGACTAACTCCAGAAAAGGGAAGACTTACCACAGCAGGAAAGGGGCTCGACCCATAGCCCCTCAGTGCTGGCTCGTCTAGAAAGGACGGACGTGAGGAACGCACAGGTGTCCACTGCACCGCAGTGTAGGGGAAAAGTGAGGGTGAGCTGGAAAGGTCACCCCCCGGGTCCTGAGGGCTGAAGCGCGCAGGGAGCCCGTGTCCCCCCCGGGCCCCGTCACTGCAGCCCTGTGAGTGTCCCCATGGCCGGGTGTAGGATGGTCCCGCTGAGAGTGCTCACCTCAGGTACTCGGGTCACAGTAAAGTACCAGATGTTGCAATATTGGCCTACCCTTTATGTGCATAATTAGGAACACATCCTTCTATTTTCAACGCTGCTGTTGTATTTTTAACTAAATGGCCCAACAAGCTCCCTGTGTGTACAGGGAAATAAAAACTCAAGTTCCCCATGGATTCTCGCAATATGCTGTCGCCCACCTCCTCTGGCTCGAGGGGAGAAGAAGCCTGACCCCGCACGGGACCTGCGCCTGTGGCTCTGACCCTGGGCTCCGTCTCCTGGGCTCAGTCCTGCTGGGTCTGCACCTTTTGTGAAAGAATGTGGCCTGGAGCCTGAAATAGACAGGGGAGACCAGTCTCAAGGCTCTGACCTCGAAGGGGAGAACACTTTCCCATTCATACAGAGATGAAAAGTTGCAGAACAGAGAATAGCATCTGTCTTGTTAGGGTTTTACAGGGACGCCATGACCTGCCCCACTTGCACAGCTGCAAGAACAAAGGATTCTGACGCCAAGAAGTTCGCAACAACCAACCACACCCCTCCCCCCTTTTAGTGTAAAAGGAGCCTGAATCCTGACTTGGGGAAGATGGTTCTCCAGGACCTTAGTTCCCCATCTTCTTGATCTGCTGGCTTTCCGAGTAAAGTCATTCTTCCCTATCCCAACACCTCGTCTCCCGATCTGTGGGCCTGCTGTGCGGTGAGCAGAATGAGTTTGGACTTGGTAACACTCTGAGGTGGGTCATATGCAAATGACAACACTCTGGCCGTAGGTGCTGCCAGGTTCCCAAGACAGAAGTCAAGCCACCAGAACAAAGCTAGTTTTCCGTCACACGGACCCAAACTGCCAGTTTGAAGTTTTGAGGGAGACAATCTTCATCTGACTCCTGGAAAAGAAGCACCCTAACAGGGCTTAAACCTCCTGTCAACAACAACAACTCTTGCCCTAAAAGACCTCTTAGTTACTGAAGGGAAAAAACAAAAACAAACCAAAATTCAATTTGTTTCTGAAAACCCAGTTAAAAGTATGAAATTCAAAATAATTTTAAAGTCCAAAGGGATTAAACCTCTGGGAACGCCACATGGTTAGAGGGACCAATGGACTGTCACAGACCAACAGCTTGATGAACCGCAGACTTTGTCAGAAGATAGGACACAAAGAAAATTGTCCCTGAAACAGAGACTTTGAATTTGAAAGGGGCGCATGTTTCTCACAAGTCAAGGGTGAAATTGTGGGAAGATTACTTCCATTGTGGCAAGATTAATTCTAAGAGCAAGTATACCTTAAAATAAGAAAATGCATTTTCAATCCAGTCAGCTGCTCCTGTCCGAACTTCCGGACGGGCACGTGCATCTTGAGGGCTGTCAGGTTCAAGGACACAGTGACTCGCATCAAGAATGTATTTTTTGTTCTCTATTTTCTTAGAAGAGAAATCCAAGGAGAGCAGGAGGAGAAACAAACAGTATTTTCAAGTCAAGTTCTTTTCAGAGGCTCTCACGGAAATACACTGGTGCTGTGTCAGCCAAGAGAGAGGCCAGAAAGGGAAGAGAAAACGTTCCTTTCGAGAACTCCGGCCGCAGGACCCCTCACTGAGGTCGCGCTCTGGGCTGATCCCCGCCAAGAGCAGAGGCGCCGTCGCCGGCCGCCCCGACACGCGCCGGTGAGGCCTTTCAGCGCCCGAGGCGCCAGCACACGGCACCCGCCTCCTTGTGCGGCGCCGGCTCCAGACCCAAGTCGCGGACTCCCCCGCAGCGCTGGGAGGCGCGGTCCCCGCTCTCCGCGGCTGCTGAAGAAAGCGGCACCAACCCCAGTGTTTTCTCACCAGTATTGGGTTGCCCTGTTGCAGCCAAATTTTACGGTTGCAGGAGGCGTTAGCAAACCAGGCCAAAAAACAGTCTTGACTGTGACTTAATATGAAATTGGACATTGCGTTTCCAGGTCTTGCCATCACTGCAATAATTATTTGGCTTATTGTAGTTTGCATGATGACTCCAGGAGTTTCCATTTTTCAGAAAAGCAGTAGCGTCTGATAATAAACAAATACAACTGCGATCCAAATAAACAGCTTCGCCCGCCTGCGCGTGCGCACACGCGCCCTGCCTAGGCCCAGCGCCGTCGCTTCGCCCACGGAATGAGCTCCGGGGCTTAGGGACGTCACACAAATGGTGTGGGCTTTCTGCTTTCAAATCCCCCCATCCTCGAGGCGAAACCGTCTCTTTCTCTTCGTCTGCATATTAAATGTTATTATAGCTAATCATACATGTTATACACACAGTATATAAAATTGTGTAACCTGAATCACGAAATATTGTGAACAAAATTGCTATCAGAATATTTTTACTCCATGCCATATGACAGCATTCATATATGGAATCTAAAAAAAGAAAAAAGAGGACACTAATGAGCTCATCTAAAGAACAGAAGCAGACTCACAGACATAGTAAACAAGCTTAGGGTTATCGGGTGGGGAAAGGGGGTGGGACGGGGTAAGTTGGGAGATAGAGATTTGAAAATATTAACCACTACATAAAAAATAGGTTATAAAAGCAAACTCCTATACAGCACCGGGAACTATATCCAGTATCTTGCAGTAACCCATAACGAAGAAGACTATGCAAACAAACACATGCATGTCTACACACGCGTGACCGGGACGTGATGCGGCACGCCAGAAGCCGGCACGCCGCTCGCCGCCGGTACTTCAATTAAAGAAAGAATGTTTCTACTGGACATTTCAAGATACGTGGTTGCTGATATCCGCTGTTTAGCCTGCATCCTGGTATTCTTAAATTGAATTATATACAAAACCCCCTTGGCTGCAAAATAAATCTTTTTACAAATTGTACTCACCACACGACAAACCACTTATACACGTATGAGAGATAGTAACAGTGACATTTTATGAAAAATTATCAGGTAATTCAAAATAGTGTTACCAGAGGGCCCAGAAGTTAGTGTTTGTCTATTTTTCTGAGGCACACACTTTTCTCTTTTGGATAATTCCTAGTTCCATAGCAGTTTTGCTGTGCTCCAGGTGTCAAAGCGATATCCTTAAACAGAAACGAAACTTCAAGTGCTTAAGATGAACAAGCATTCTTTCTTTCTGAGCAAAAAGACATGAAATCAGGTTATCTCTGGAACTCCCAGGGGGTCAGAGCCGCGCAATACAAAGACAGAGACTTCCCGAGACCGGCCTCCCACGGCCGCGGCGCAAACAACGGGGAGGTGCACCCTGACCTACTTTGCCCACGTGGCAGCTGGACGCCATGTAGCCGAGTCTATTTTGGGGATAAAATTATTGCTAAATCAGAGTACCCTTCGTGACCCAATCTGGGAACTGGAATTGCTCAATGTTCAGCAGTCACTAGAAATGAACTTTCTGCCTATGTCTAAATACATAATGATAAAATTGCAAGCAGGAAGTTCTAATTTGTATTTACGGCAAAGACCGAGATAAAACTACCATTCATGCTATACTGCTGGGCCAGTATACCGCATCTCATCAACTTTGCCAAAACTTAGTGCTCACGACAATTTTTCTAGCAAGTATCCAGCTGATGTTTAAGTGAAATGATGTGAGTTTTAATGAGATGATACCAAATATTTTCTCCTAAAAAAAAGGAGATATTAGAACCAGGACTGTGACTGATTATTAGAGAAAGATAACGTGCAGAAAATTGTCCTAACCTTGGAGCTGTGTAAAGACAGAAAGGGCTGTCCTGGGAAACAAACAAGCCGTTGTGCTTGGAGAGGACGAAGTCTTCTGTCCAAAACGCTCAGTGGACTTTGCAGGACCGTCTGGCCCCGACCCTGCAGCAGGTGGCCTCACCACACGCTCGTGAGACCCCTGTGATCGCCATGTTTCAATGAGCACCTGGAATAGCTGTTCACAAACTGCTCTTGTGTCTCATGATAAAATAAGCATAAAAATGATGCATATGTTCCCTTTGGTTGGAAATATAATGGTGTGTATCTGAAAATTCAGGGCTCTGGAAAGTTGTGCAGTAAAGAAACCTGCCCAACTTTGTCTAACCCAACTATGTTATCCTTCACAAAACACCCAGTAGGGCAATGTCAAATTAGGAGGTTTTCCTTCTTAAATCTAGCTGGCATGTTTTTGTAAGATTCTTCCTCAGAGAAGCTCAATTTGTATCTCCTTTTGCACAAATTCAGATTCTGAGACCATCACTCAAGTCCTCACACATTTTTCCTTTCCCAGCTTATCAGTCCATTCTTTAAAAAGACCATTTTTCAGTGAATCCCAATTTTTTCCCTTCCATATCTTTTGCATACATTTTCTTCCGCTTTGGAATGGCACGCATCCCACAGTTTTCATTTTCAAGTCTCAGCTCACATCCCAACTTATTTTTTGAAATTCCCCCTCCTGTGACCTCAGGTCACTCTGGCACGGTGGAGGATCTGTAGTGTTATCTTAATCTTTAAATTCCTTTTCCTGGAATGCTCTTTCCTCCCTCCCTCCCTCCCTTCCTCCATTTTCCCCTTCTTTCACTTTCTCTCCTTTCTTTCTCTCGCATTTGTGCTGATCTTATCTACCCAAATTGATTTTACACTACGTACAGAAGGTCTTAACATTCATATAGTCCCTAGAATGGCAGCATTTTGAGGTGTATAAAATATACCTTCTTTTGTCATGGAATTCACAGTCATATAAGCATACGAATTGCACAAAGAAAGCCAGTCCTTCAAGAAAAAATAAACAATTAAAAAGTCTCCATTATTAATATTGATGTTAGCTACACTAACAACATGAAGTGTAGGTACCTCGTGTGTATTCAGTAACTGTTGAATGAGTGAGTGAATAAATGAATTAATTAATCTGTTTGATTCCATTTCATTTTCTTCTTCTTTTTCATATTTTACTCACATTTCAGTTTATGCTTGTCCTTTGGAGGAGGAGGTAGTGAAGAATACATCTTTTTCATAAGATATACAAAACTATTAAAATCTGGATGGTCACGGAATTCTAAGTGTCTTAATGAAATCCTTTCTCTCATTTGTTGGTATGTTTGTATTGTTCTGTAATTTTGTGTGTGTGTGGGGGGTTATTTGGTTTGTTTTCAACAAAAATCCAAACTGTCTTAATATTGATAAGAATGCATCTGGTAACTTGCTGAAACTTTCCTCAATATTTCTAAAATCATACTAAAATAAAAACTCTATAGACCCATGAGTATGTATTTGTTTATAATTTTGGCATTTATTTTACAGTTTAATTCCTGATTGTGGGGCATTTTTTCTTGTACTTGTTCTCAGTGAGACATTTAGTTCTACTCAGACTGTAACTTTCTGAAATACTCTTAAGACAAAGATTTTTTTAATCATTTACATAAGTGATTGTTTGCATATAAATTTCCGTCCATGGCTCACAAACCCAATGTTTTAAATTTCAGTTAAAATTGATCCAAGATTTAGGGCTATGGCAAAACGAGGTGAGCCCATCAAATGTACTTAGCCTTTTGTGAAGTTGTGGTTGTCACCACGGGCCAAGCAAGCAATGTCTCACAACATTATTTCCATACAAAATGGCCTTCAACAGTTCTAAAGGAAAAATTTCCTGTATTTTCCAAATTAATTTGCTGACCACTATCACCAAGGTTATCCTACATAACGTATTAACTGCCAACAGCAAGTGTGGGGTGAGGACGGGGGACGGTTGTGGAAAGAGAAAGAAAGAGAATTGTACATTCATATTTACTTTATATTAGTGTAATTATATTACATCACAGTACATAAAGAAGTCTTCATTTTTTATTGGCGGTGGGTGAATTCTACCAGGTCTTAAAGCAGTAAACAGTTTAGTCTCCCATAGTACAATACTGAGGGTCCAATCTTTTCCCAGGTCAGTGCTAAAAATCCTATTAATTTAAAAATATTCCTTTTTTATTATAAAACTTAGGGTATAATCTAAAGGCAGAGGTAAAGTTACAGTTAAAGTTAGAGATGAAAGGGGTCTCAAAATACTATATATTCCAGCTGTTGCTAGAGGTTCCTTTTCTGATGAAATTGAGGCTATGATTTGGAATAAGGAAGATGTCATTTGTGACTGGCGCCTGGCCCTCACAGCGCCCCGCAGAACCCAGGCGGGTAAACCCTACTGCTCCTGCTCCTACTGTTCTCAGGAATCTCACAATCAAATGACCAGAGGCCCCGGCACATCTGCGAATGAGTGCATGGGCACGTGTTTACATGAACAGTCCGCGTCCTCTCCCAGACAGAGATAAACTTGTCAGCCATTTGTAGGTTGTGATGTGTGGGGCACTGAAAACTGAACCAGCCCCAAAATATCACCCGTATCAACATGCCACTCAGTCAGACATTCTCTCGGGGTGAGTCACTCCGTACCTACCCAAAGGTTTGTTCAATACCAATAGTTTTACTTTCAGAGAAGTAACATCTTAACCCATTGTTATGTTTCAGGGCTGTAAAGGAACGCCACGGAGGGCACAGCGCATGGTTTCAGATTGACGCAGATCATGGGACTCTAAACGTGGTGAGAGCCTTGAGGGACGTTGCTTCCTAGAAAGGACTGGAGCCACTGCCATGAAAATGATGCAGGACACAGCGGTCAAGGTGGGCACCACACGTTGTGAGGAAAGCCAAGTTGAAAACCACCCTTGAGAGGCAAGATCTGCAAAACCACAGCGCAACCTGCACTGTGAGAAAGGCTACAATTTCCACACGGAAAGGTGAATGAAGCCTGGTACAAACCTTCACAGAGCTGAGAAGAGGCCAACACCACCCAAGCACGACACACGGAGTAAAAGCACAGAGTGCGCACGAAGAGGGCGTCGTAAGCATCTGTTCAATGCCCGAGCCTCAGTGCCGTCGGACCATTAAGGAAATCGTGACTTTCAAAGGCGGGTGAGAGTCTGCCCATCTGTGCTGTGGCCCCTAAAGACCTCAGGACAATGAGGCTCTTTGAAAGGCTGGGCAGGACTTCAGCAGGTTGCTCTGAAGGAAGAAGGAGGAAGGAAGGGGGGCACGTCTGGTGAAGAGTGCAGTGGTAACTGGAACAGCGACGGGAGTGTTGGGGGTGGGATCAAGCATCTGCTCATTGTCCACTTTGCTTATGGTACAGGATATATATAAAAACAATGAGAAAAAAAGCTACTTCAAGAGAGAATCCTGGAAATCACTGAATGTCAGACGCAGGATCTTGGACTTGGCTATGGAAACCCAGTGAAGGGTTTTAAAATTTTTGTGTAGAAAGTAACATCATTAGTACTCAAGCCAAGAAATAATTGACAAAATGGAAGCCACGTTTAGGTTTAGTGACTTAGGGACACCAGAACCCAAGAGTTGCAACAGAAGCCAGATCGATGGCTTCCTCCACAGTCAGGAAGGAAGTGAGCATCTGGAGACAATGGGCACAGGGACACTTGGCAGAGACTCTCTGGGACTGCAAAGTGATAAGGATGTGAGAGCAGAGGGAAGAAAAGGAGTCAGAGGGAGCCTGGAGTTCCACTCCTGCAGAGCTAACCTCAGTCAGTTTATAGAACAAGAAAGAAGGACAAAAGAAAAAAAAAAAATGTATCGGTTGCTTCCATTTGGTTCGTGACTTGACACATGTGAGAATTTCTCCTTGGAACCGAGAGTTTAGTGAGTAGCAGAAAACATGACTGTGGGCTTCAGGAGCCAGTTCAGGCATCAGAGATAACTGCTGTGGGGAATGCGCAAGGACGCCGACAGGGCTGGCTGCAGGCGCGCAAGCAGCCCAGGTGAGACGCGGCTCCCGCGGGCAGCCTCCATCCCCAGGGTCTGCCGGGCTCTCAGGGGCGAGGGGAGAAGAAGCGGCCTGAGGACCCTAGCAGGGATGAGTGCTCGCGAGGAGCACGCGTCCAGGCAGATGAGGGAGAGACTCGCAGGGCAGGAGAGGGAATGTCTGAATAATTCAGCTGAGTGAAACCATTTAAAACCACCCGGGCATTTGCTTAGTAACAGCGTGACCATTTTCTAGAAATTATGTAATTCGAAGCTGCAGTATTTCCTTCGCTCTTATCTGCTCAGGGCTGCTGAGAGGGCTGGGATTTGTAGGAAAGGGAACATTACGGGAGGGAACTGTGCCGAGAAGAAGCTACAGAAATCCACGTGGGCGTCGCCTTAAGTCGCTGCTCAGACCCCGGCAGCGCCCAGAGAGCTGCACCAAGACGCTGGCCGTTCGCCTGAGACCCCAGAGCCTCAGCTGAGGAGTTAGACTATCCTGCACCTGTAACAGCGACTTTCTGTGCCCCCCACCAGAGCTTTAAAAATCATTTTAAAATGAAGCAGAATTGTTAGTAAGTTAACTGTCCGCAAGAACAAAACCAATACTCATGTAAGAAAAAAACTGGCATTTACAAAAGTAGCACCCACAATATCCACCAAAATTTTACTTTTAATTACTAGACATAGAAAGGAGAAACAAAGCGTGTCCCTCAATCACGGAAATTTTACTCCAGAACGTCACTAACACAGACCCAGAGATGAGAGAGCTGTTGAGATCAGCGGACAAAGACAGAGAAAAGGCGCCATGAGGAAAGAGGTGAGCAGGGACTGTGGAAGTACCTAATGGAAAGTCTGCGGTTCAAAAGCAAAACGTCTGAAATTAAGTCATCACTTGATGTGTTCTCTAGTAAACTGGCTCCCGCAGAAAACAGTCTCAGGAAACCTGAAGCCGCGGCAGTAGGGAATACCCAAAGTGAAGCACGTGGAACAAAAGTGTTGGAAAATTAGATGAACACGGTCTTGTCGCCACGTGGACGATGGCAGTTATTCTCAGAAGTGTGGAGGCAGAGTCCCAGGAGGAGACAGGAGAGAAGCTGGAGCAGAAAACGTGCTTTAAATTATATTGACTCACAGACCCAGACACTCAACAACAGGTTAAACACACACACAGATAAGTCACTTATAGAAATATTACAGTCAAACTGCTGAAAACTAATGATAAAAAATATGAAAAAGCAGTGGGAAAAATAAATATATCACAGAGGGAAAAAACAAGTAAAAGGATGTGTTTATCATCAGCAACACGCAAGCCAGAAGACGCTGGAATAAAGTCTTAAAAAGTGAAAGAGAAACATGTCAAGCGAGAATTCTACAACCAGTGAACATTCTTCAAACATAAAGTTGAAATAAAGACGTTTTAAAATAAGCAAAAGATAGAGAAATTCGTCACCAAAGACCTGGCTCTAAAAGCAATGTCACATGAGGTTCTTCAAGCTGCAGAAGGCGAATCCCAGATGGAAAGCTGAGCTACATTTGGAAATGGAAGCAGTGGAATTGGGAAGTGTGTGGGTGAACAGGAGAGACATTCTCTTTTTAAAATTCATTTAAAAAAATTGAATACAGTAGCCCCTCCTTGTCTGTGGGGAACATGTTCTGAGACCCCCACAGTGGGGTCTGAAACAGCAGACAGAATTCTGGTAGGCCGTGTCTTTTCCTATACGTACATACCTATGACAAAGTTTAATTTATAAATTAGGCGTAGTGTGAGATTAACAATAACTAAGAACCAAACAGAGCAGCTATGACAACAAACTGTAGTAGAGGTTATGTGAACGTGCTGTCTCTCAGCACATCTTCTTAGACAAGTTTAATGCCTCTTGTGTCTTAGCTGAGCACTGACTGTGCCCTGCGGTGATAACTTTTGCAGTCTGAGCTAGCGAAACTAGCAGATTTCTTTTTCCACCTCCACAATTTCACGGGTAGGAGATTTATCCTTAGCGCAGATCTTAGCAACCTCAGCATATGATTTTTTTTCTTTCTTCTTAAGTTGGGAACTTTCACCTTTTCACTTGAGGAAGCGGTTTACAGCTCCTCTTTGGCACATCCAAATTGCCAGCATCACTCCTCTCTTGCGCTTTGGGGCTCATATTAAATAAAATAAAGTTCGCTTGAACACAAGGCCTCCACAGGACTGCATCAGTCAATCTGACGGCCAAGAGGACTGCTAAGTGGTGGGCCAAGTGGCAGGAAACATGGACGGCGTGGACAGAGAAGCGGTCCATGTGCAGGGCAGGACAGATCTGGACTGCATGAGGTTTTCATGATGCTTCAAATGTCTAAAAAAGGCAAAATTAGCTATAGTCAGAGACATCAGAATTGGCTGCACAGGAGCACAGGGAAGTTTCTGGGCTAGTGGACATATTCCACACCTGGTTAAGGGTGTGGATTGCATGCATTTGAACAGACTGAACTACATTCTTAAGAACTGTGCATTTTACTGTGTGTAAAACATTCCTCAACTAAAAATATACATTAAAGAGGTAAAAATGGTCAAGAATCAAACAAAAACAAAGTGTCAAGATAGTTATGAGGAGAAAGAGAAAGACTGTGGGTGTCAGAGACGTGGTGGTTTTGCTAGCCCTTGAAAATTATACGGAACTATGGATCTCAGAGATGGTGGGGAAGGCTACCTCACTGAAACGGACGCGTCCTAGTGCGCAAATACGCAGCGGCAGAAGTGAGTTAGTGAGAAGCAATTAAACCCTTTTAGCTAAAGAGTGAAAGGAAAATGCAGCCAAATTGTTGAGCAACTTGAATGCCAGGGAAGAAGACTGCGTTTTACTCTGCGGCGACTGAGGGACACAAATGCTTCTGCACAAGTGAGTGAAATGCCAGAATTACTGTTTTGAAAGATAATATTGTTGACAATGTGCATGGATCAGAGAAAGACAGGAAGTTGTGAGGCTACTGAAAAGTTCCATCCAGATAACATGAATTCAGTTGCAATGTGAATGGAAAGGAGGGGTCAAAGCAAAACCCAAACAACTCTGGGTGCGAATCACAGAAGTTTCTTTGCTGTTGGACCTAAACAGCAAAAAAAAAGTAGGGCTGAATGATGATGACTGTAAGTTTTCAAGTTACTGTTGCCCAGGACGGTGCTGTCAACAGAATCAGAATTTCTTGAATCTGTTGCTAAACTTGTCTTCAGTAACAGACATTTTTTAAATAAATTTTTTTCAAAATATCTGAATGGTTTAATTTTTCTCATGCTTAAAAAAGAGTCTGGAGCTTTAACGAAGACCAGTTTCCGTGTTTGGGCAGTGTTCCCGTGGGCTCCGTGTGAGAAGGGTGAACAGTCACGCGGCCAGGTATCTGACCGTGAGTGAACATCTCACGCTTTTCATTATTTCACTTCCCTTAAAAATATAAATAAGCCCTAGAAGGCATGCAGACATTCAAACCCATCACTACTGTAGTCTGAACAACCGGTGTACAAAGAACTACTTGGTGGCCGTCTGCAGTGCCCCAGATTGACGAGACGCAGATGAGGTAAGAGTCAAAGAAGCAGAAAAGGAGGAATCACTGCACGGACCCCTGAGGGGGACGTCCGGGAAGCCAGGATGGAGCGGCATCTTGAGGACGCAGGCCCTGGGCTGAACTGCGGCGAAGGGGAGAGAGAACAAAGCGGAGGGAGGCGAGCACGTGGGAGAATCATTTTACCCCCCTTTGTGAGACCAAATAATGACTCACGGCAAAGAGCAAGCATCCCACTTGCTATAGAGGAGGCTAACGGGTTGAGCGGTGGCCGAGAGAGGAAAGAGGATGAGGTCCTTACTCCATGCCAGCGCTGCCGCCCCACTCGGCAACCCGTGGAGGACACAACACCTGTAGGGCTCCCCGGGTCAGGCCCTGCCTCTCCCATCGGGCACCATCAGACCAGCTGTCACATTCAGGCGGAGATGAGTGCTGGCACTTGAAATACTGCTTCTGTTGCCCCAAAAGGGGACAGGAAAAGACCCCAGTTCTTGTCCTACCTGAAAGGTAAGAATTCAGACGGGAGACGGAGTGCTGGGTAGTGAAAGATTTTACAGGATTTATTAGCAAAGGGAAAGCGCACCTCTGAGAACAGGAGGCGGGCTGATCCGAGCACGAGAGCTGTGCTCTCTGTCCCTTCTCTTACACCCTCACTTAGCAGTGGTCTCTTGATTGATTGACGGCTCTTGTGTCATGCTCATCCCCTTCTGCTCATGTCCTTGCCCGTGATGCACATAGAAAAACCCCTGGTAAGGCTAAGTGCAATGCTGGCTATATTACAGTGAGCTCTGAGTCCTGTCTGGTTAGGTTCTTGTCGCTACTGCACGGTCATCACTGTCAGGTTCTAACTGGTTTCTTGCTGGCGCTCATTTAGAGGATGTCAAGCCCCTTTATGCTGCAGGTGGGCGCACCACTGTCTTCCAGCTCCTCCTGCATCTCCTCCTCCTGTGTGCCCGGTGCCCACACTTATCTGACTACCTAACACTTCCCCTCTGTACAAATGCAGGAGTGTGGCACAGTATCTTTCAACTTTTGGACCCAGAACAAAAAATATATTTTAAAACATGTCTTTATACACGTAGGTATATTCAACAGAGACAAAGCTAGCCCTCCATGCTACGATGTGCTAAACCATATCACACCAGGCTACTTCACCCCACCCCCAATTCTATTCCATTCCATCCTGTTCTAGTCTGTTTCATGAAAAATTCTGGTCTCAACCTACATGCTGATGTCAAGGCTCACTAAAGGACTGAAATCACACTTCGAAAAGCGCGGGCATGTGTGTATGTGTGTGCAGGTGTGAGTGCCTCCGTGTGTCTGTATTTACGATGTAAACCCCCCCCCCCAAGATGTGCTGCACATTTCACCCTCCTCAGTCCTATCAGATTTAATACCTCCTTTTTATAACTAAGAGTTTGGAACACCCCTTCACTCTCTTGAGATAAAATCAATAGATAATATGTTATTTATGTAATATAAATTCATAATGTAAATTATAAATAAATTACATAATTCCAAATTACAGTATCCTAATGTAAAATAAAGTATAAATAAAGAGAAATAATTTATAACAGAAATATGAACTTGATGCTCCGGCAGAACTGCACTAGGAGACGTAGAACAGCCCCCTTCACACCGGTGCCTGGAATCGCCATGTAACTGGCCTGAATTTAGCTACATCTAATGGTGCGGGTGTGCTGTGCCGGACACTCACACTCTGCCGCTATGATGTCATCAGCGCCCCAGTTTTCCAAAGAGTTGGACAAGTCCTGATGGAGTCCTAAACCAAACAAGTCTGCACTCAGGATAATCTTCATTTGTGTAACTTCTGCGTTGTTAGAAAATTCAGTGCATATTAAAACTCTGTAAAAGTTGTTGGTATCTATCTATCTATCTATCTATCTATCTATCTATCTATCTATCTATCTATCTATCTATCTATCTAAAAATTTAGATTTCAGGCTTAGAAAATCAGACGGCCCCTGTGTGAGTGCCCAGCAGCGCCTGGTGGAGGCCTGTGGGCTGCCTCGCTCACTGCGGACGTTTCAGCGTCACTGGCCCCATCCTCTCCCTCTGTGTGAAAAGCAAAATGGACCTACAATTTCCTAGTCTATCACCCCTTTTGATAGCACAGCGACCAGAGGAAGGACTGGTCAGAGCCCTTCCATCCGCAGCTGCTGGTCCGCGCCAAGCGCGACACGCCGTGGAACCCGGTGAAGCTAGGGTGCCAGGGCGGGCCCGGCTGTGGGAAGAACACTGCAAAGGACACGCACTGTCAGCTTGCTTTACCATTTTAATTTTTTAAAAGTAGGTATGCAAACACACAACAATAAGAACATGATGGTCAAACATTAATATTGGTCTAGAACCAACATTTGAAATTTATACTCTCAACGAGCTTGCTGAGAGCAGAGACAGAAAACTAAACGGTCCTATACAAGGAAAGATTAGAAACAGTTGCCTAAGAGATACTTTCACCTACATTTCTGGAAGGCTTTAAGTTTTTCTTTATGCATGATGATGCCAGAAATGTGTGTTTTTCCCCCTAAGCCAAGTCCTACTCTGTTCGGCGTCCCAGCCCCTGAGGTGCCCACTGGAGGACTGGGAAGGATATTTCAATGGGCCAAAAATTGTATGAATACATAAAATTGAATCTAGGCCATTTCTAAATATAATGTATTATTTTTGTTTCCCGGCACATAAAAGAACTTATTTTTAAACTCAATTTTAAGACATAAAAATGGAGTTGTTGAGCCACTTGCTAAATATGATGTAAAGATGTGTAATCAGAGGGTGGCTTCAAAGATCATTCACTTGGGCTAATTTTGCCAATTAAAGCTAAAAGCATGAGAATAAGTAAATAATTCAGGTCTTTTAAATTTTCCTTTGCACCAAAAGCCCTGTGGTACCTCCTCTGTCCTAGAAGAGAATGCTCGTGTCACAATAACTGCATGCTCCTCGTTTACCTTTTTAACAAGAAGGAAGAGATTTTATTTCTTCAGTCACTCATTCCTTCTTACATAACGCAGTTCTGCAGTTTAAATGCTAATTGGCCATTTTGGCTGAGGAATTCCTAGTTAAAAGGTTTGCCATTTAATCCCAAAGTGTCTTTTGATTTCTTGAGGATGATTAAATGGAAATTCAGCGCTGGTTCAGTATCAGAGAGGCCCACGTGTGCTCTGCTGTGGAAACCCATGGTGTGCGCATCCTGCTGGGAGACTCAGGCTGAGGTTTTATTGAATCAGGCCCTCCGTAGTCAGACTCAAAATAACCTCCAGCACACTGATAAAAATAATGACCCTTCTGCAGTTGTAAAACTTGAAACTCCCTTGAATGCTAACTAACACCAAAAAGCTGTTTCTGCAAATCAAATGGGGGAATTGAAGCCAAGAAATCACTCCGGATGGGGACCTGGAAATGGCATTCCGCTTTCCCTCTCAGGGGTTATAGAAGTTTGAGCTTTTCCTCAAAGCTTGTGAAGGCATCACTTGGGCTCCCAGCAAGGGAGCTGCACCTGGAGACGCGCCTGGCACTGGGCAGCCCCCGAGGGTGAGCGGGCATCTCTGAGCCCTAAGTCCTCAGGAACGGCTCAGCTCCTCAGCCCCCAGCGCCAGCAGCATCTTCGATAATAACATTGTTTGGTGGATGGAACACAAAAGACAGGCGCTCAAAGTGCGAGTTAGGTCAAGCTGGTACCTTGCCGTGTTGGACGTCTGCTTCCCAAAGCCTCGCCATGATGAACGCTCTCAGGTCAAACGGTTCGGTTCTGTCATCTTGCAGAAATCCTTCAAAGACAGCCAGGCTACTAGGCAACAAGAAATCGCCCTATTATCTAAGTTTATTTATGCTGACACAAAGAAAAACCATGAAACATCCAAGTTCTAAACTGTAATTTATTCCTGATAAGCAGTGGACCAGCGGGACCCCACGGCCCACGTGGGGACTCGCCCCCAAACAGAACCGAGAGGGCGTGAGCCTCGGAGCATCCCAGCCTCTCGAGCTCACGCAGCAAAGCCGCCTGCCGTCTGGTGGGGACGACCCGCTGTCCCCAGGGCACAGGGGACACACGAGCAGAGGGGGACCACGTCTGGAATTACGGTTCAGGAGCAGCTTTTTCCCCACAAGTCTCCTCGTCCTTCTGGGTCGATCTAGTTCCACAGCTTTTCTGAGCATTGGGCTGATTTCTCAGTTCCGAGTTCTGGTGCTCTTGGTGGTGGCGAAGGCTTTGGCAAAAGCAGCCACCATGGGAGATGCAGTGAGACACGCCTTTGGCAGCGCCTCTCTAGCTGGACGGGATGTGCCTTTCCCGGTGAGCACTGTGCCAAGCGTCTGTAGACCAAGTGCCCAGTTTGCTTTTGGCCAGAGTACATGATGGGCCCACACGGTGCCTATGGCAAAGATGGGAGGAGGCTGGTTACATGTTCACGTCTGGGCTAGGATGAGGAAGGGCTGTTCAGAATTTCATCACACTGAGATGGTCGAGAAGAACCCTGCTGGACTGAGAGGAACAGGCCTGAATGTTAATCCCAGGGTCTCTCTTTTCCAGCCCCGTGAACTATAGTAACTCACGTAATCTTAGTCATGGACCTCATCATAAGCGAAGGGACAGAGCTAACTGGGTATCGATGGAGTCAGGTGGAGGGAGGTAGAGAACGTTCTGCAACATGGGAGCACATTTAATTCAGGGCAGAGATGAAGGGGGCAGGCAAGGAGGAGTGGGCTGGGGGTGCAGGTCGTAACTGCAGGCCAACAAGAGGGTGCTGGGCACAGGCCTCCACTTCGTGTTTCCCCAGGAGCTGACCTGGGAGAGGCCGTGGTCCCACACCCAGGCCTCGACTACACAACACGGGGTTGCTGGGATGGGGTTTTCCTGCTCACTTCCAGTCTGGCCCAGAGCGTCTCGCACTGGCCCGGCGCATGTGAGCCATCTTTGTGGTTCTGAATGAGGAAAGGTCAGAAGGAGGACCCCAGGGCATATCTCATTACACCCCAGTGTGCCTGATGCCTGTTGCAAAGATGCGGGTCCCACAGTCCAAACCCTGGGAACAGGAGCAGGTCTTAATCCAGATACACAAGACAAGGCAAAGCTGAGCTCGGGGAACTCTCTCTGAGTAACAAAGCAGCTCAGATCACTTTGGGGAAAAGTGCCTGCGATTTAACTGAGGGCTGTAAACTGTTTGTGCCTCGTTATGTTTTCTTTTTGTGCTGAAGAGTTGGTTGATTAAGATGGTAGAGCACGTGCTTGGCATGCACGAGGTCCTGGGTTCACTCACTCCCAGCACCTCCATTAAAAAAACCTAATCACCTCCCCCCTCCAAAAAAAAAAAAACCGAACAAAAAAAAGCAGGATTCTGGTCTGTACTGAGACGTACTCTTGAAAAAGAGCCCTCAGCAAGGTTAAGGACGGGAAGGGAGAGGAGCCAAAGCAAAGGGGTGCTCCAGTGAGTGAGTTGGCGCTGGCCGCTCTCCCCAGGTCCTACATTGTTTCCAGAACCCCCCCCGCCCCCCAGGAGCTGGAGTTCTTGGCCTGTGGGGAACCTTGTTGTGTTGGTTTTCATGTCTACATAAGAACAAGTCAGCCGTTACTTCTTTGACCCAAAGTCTGCATGCATAGCATTTCTCAAATAGAAATATTAAAGCCAAAGGAAGGTGCTGAATTATAAGAACAGATTTTATAAGCAATTTCTTGAACGATATTTACTGTCCTGGGAAGGGGTTGAAAATACAGCATCTCCAGAACACTCTCCTCACACTTTCCCTCCTTCTTCTGCTCTAGAATGTAACTAATTTCGGATTGCATGTTCATCCCTGCACAAAATTTGAAGAGGACTTAAAAAGCTAAAGTCCAAATTTTATGAAAATGGCATAGACTTTATTTCTATACTAGGGAGACTCATCATTTTAAGTCTTTGTTGAATGTAGTTGTGCAGACTGAGAATTAAAACAAACAAATAAATGAACATTTGTTGAACCCGCCTTTGTTCTCTAGGATGGATGAAGTCTTTGAAGCAATAATACACATGCAAATTTACATACACGGATGTGTGAAACAGAAGTAGTGTTTCATCTAACACAAACCAAACAAAAAACTAACATAAGTAGAAAAATTGTATTTTGAATGGGAGGGGTCCTCCCATAAGAGCAGAAACTGACCATTTCTAGTAGTAAAATAGCCAAAAGAAACTCAAGGACGCCAGAATCTCTGCTACAGGAGAGCACACATGTGCACGCATGCACACACACATGCGCACACGCACACACACAGACACACACACTACATTCTGGATTTGGGACGAGGAGAGCCAGTCTAGGTGTCTGAAAGGATGGGACAGTGGGAAAAGCTGATAGGAGAGAAACAATCAGAGATGTTCCCATTTCTGACAAGCTGGCTTTTTAGCCCTAGTTAATGAATGGCAGAAGGAGCTTAAAATACAAAGCTCACGATTTTTTAGAGAATTTAAGAATAGATTTTGGGTATTAAAGCAAGAAAGAATAATTCCTCATGGTTAACTTAAAGTGTAGACGAAGGCTGAGCTCCTGGAAAAGGACAAGATGATCTTTTGTGGACAGCCAAGTAGGGACTCGGACAACCCAGGTAGAGGTGACATGTGCTGTACAGAACGTACATGTCTGAGCAAAAGTGAGAGGATGGCTGTTCAGAAAGTCACCCAGAGAACTTCTAGGATGCTTTGACAGTGAGTCTCCAATCTGATCTTCCTTAACTGGAGAATATTGCTGAACGCCTGGTAAGGCTGCGGGAGAGGAACCTCGAAATAAACTGAGATGTGAGGAATTAGTAAAAACAGGATTAATCCAATAAGGAAAATAGACTTTTCTACAACATTATGTACTTAAGTTAAATTGTAGATAGATTTTTAAATTACGAGGCATATATAATAAGATGCAAAATTCTCAGGTGTACAGCTTAACAGCTTAGCACAAAGATGCATTGTTACCAAATTCAAACTCATTCTGCTCACCACATGACAAAACAGTAAATCGGGAGACGAGGTGTTGGGGCAAGGAAGAACGACTTTATTTGGAAAGCCAGCAGATTGAGAAGATGGGGGAAAACCATCTTCCCCAAGTCAGAATTCAGTCTCCTTTTATACTAAAAAGGGGAGGAGGTGTGGTTGGTTGTTGCTAACTTCTTGGTGTCAGAATCCTTTGTTCTTGCAGCTGCCCACGTGGGTCAGGTTGTGATGTTCCTGTAAATCTCCAGCAAGACAAGTGTTATTTTCTATTCTGCAACTATTTATCTCTATATGAATGGGAAAGTGTTACCCCCTTAAGACCAGAGCCATGAGAATGTTCTCCTCTGTGTATTTCAGGCTCTAGGCAATATTCTTTTACAGAAGATACAGAACCAGCATGACGGAGCACAGGCAACAGAGCACAGGGTTAGAGCCAAAGGAACAGGTCCAATATGGAGTCAGTTTTTCCTTTCCTATGACAGAATCAACATTAAACCACCATTCAGGTTAGAAAATAGAACTTGTATCTCACCCCTAGGGGTTCCATTTGTGTTCTCTCCCATTAACTGTTTCTTTTCTCCGCAGGATAGCTGCCATTCTGACTTTACAGCACTATATTTTTGAATTTTATATAAGAGGAATGATATGACTTGAATTATCTGTAATTGGCTCCTTTCACCTGCCATTATGTTTGTGAGATTTATGTAGGTTGTTGTGTGTGGTATTAATCATTCATTTCCCTTGCTAATGATACTCATTCCTTGAATTGACCAGCATTGATTTCCTTGCTCTGCTAGAGCTGGACATTTCAGTTGTGTGCCATCTTTGTCTTTTATAACTATTGCTGCTATAACATTTTGTACATATTTCTTGATGATATACGCCTGTGTTTCTGTTGGCTGTGTCCTAGGAGTAAAACTCTCTGGGCCATGGGGTATATGCATATTCAAATTTAATGAGTAATGCCAAATAGTTTTTCAAAATGGTTGCTACAGTTTTCTCCCCAACTGACAGCATATGTGAATTCCATCTTAACCAAAATGTATTATTGTCCATCTTTTAAACTAAGCTGTTGGGTGTGTAGGCGTTTATATTGTGGCTTTAAATTTGATTTTTCATTTTCTGATGACTAATGAGGTTGCATATGTATATATTTTAACGTTTACTTGTTTTATTAGTTACCAAGGGAAGTGTATTAAAGTCCCCAGCTACAACTGTGGATTTGTCTTTTTATTCGTGAGAATTTGAGGTTTACATATGGTGAGGTTATATTATTAGGAGCATTTGATTGTAGAATTATGTATCTCCCTGATAGTTGGTCCATTTAGCTTTTAAAGTACCCTCCTTATCAATACCACTGTGTGTTCCTTGAAGTCACTTTGGATTCATTTAAAAAATATTTTAAATTGTGTTTGTTTATTTATTTATTTATCTATATTTTTGGAGGGAGCGGTAATCTTTTAAAAATTTACTGATGTTTAGAGGAGGCACTGGGGATGGAACCCAGGACCCTGTGCGTGCTGGCACACGCTCTTCCGCTGAGCTCCACCTGCCGCTGCCGCTTTGGGTGGTATCTCCAGCTTCCTGTAAGGGCTTGTGCATGGTGTACCTTCTTCAATCATTTTGCTTCCTCACTTGGATTTAAATCAGTGCTTTGCTACTGGTCTTCCACTTGACCACACTTTCAGGCTCCCTTGGCTCTCCAGTATTGTCTTCTCTTGGATTGATGTATGTGTTTTGTTAATCTGGATTTTCCCTGCACTAGCTTGTTAGTTATGCATTCTTCTATTATCATTTCATTGGCTTGCTTGGCGCTGCAGTTTGCATTCTTGAATTACTCGACTTACTATAAGTCAATACTTTCCATCCTAAACAAGGAAAAAAGCCTTGTGACTCTGCCTGTGCTTGGCCTCTCAGGGTCTTGTGTTGTTGGTTTTCAACTGTTTGTATCCTCTCTGTATTTTAAATGATACAGATCTCAGCATTGACAGCTGAATAAAGAAAGGAATCAAGATACTTTGACTAAAAAATCGTGAGTGGATATCCATATTATTTATATATATATATAAATATATGTATATACAGAGCGAGAGATTGATTTTATTTTAAGGAGGCGGCCGGTGCAGCTGTGGGGTCTGGTAGGGCTAGAGTCTGCAAGCGGTCAGGAAAGCGGGCTGAGGCCTAGAAGAGGCCTGGTGCTGCTGCTGGAGTCTGAAGGCCACCTGGAGGCAGAATCCCTCATCCTCGGAGGACCTTAAAGCTTTTCTTTCAAGGCCTTCAGCCAATTAGGTGAGGCCTCGCCATATTGCCAAGGATGATTTACTGCACGGTGAGCGGCTCAGAAGTCAGATCAGAACTGTCATTAACTAAGGAAATGCGCCCCACTTCTTCCTGAGAAATATTGTTGAGATTACTGGGTTTCCACGGGCATAGCAGCGGGGGGCTTGCTAACGCTTGCAGCTCTTAAGGACAGAGAAACTGATCCCGAGTTATGATCTTTGATAGTTTATATACATTTTAATATTTTTAGCTAGTATGGAAATACTAAAATGCACACATTTTCACACTGTAGTGAGTATCATGATACTTTTCTCCAAATTCCCTTTGATGCCAACAGACTCATCCCCATGTGTCCCTGATGGCCCACCACTGTGTCCCTCCTGGAGGTGTCCCCAAACTGAGGAACCGCCTCACTCAAGTTTGTGACCTCGCCTAAGGGACAGACCATGGCCAGTGCCTAGCCTAATCCCTTATAACAGTTTCGGGCCATGCCACTCCTTCCAGTTCCCCATAGGAGTGCCTGAAGCTCCAACTGAAGATGCGCTAGAGGTCAGCTTCTCCGCTGTCCAGATCTGCCTTCTCCATGGGCTGACAGCTTTACTCCTTCAGAGGGCTTCCTCAGGAAGCCCCCGGGGCTCCGATCTTAGCAGGGGCTGTGCCGCTAAGTGTTCCGAGCAACAGCATCTCTGAGTGGGAAAGAGTGGGGGAAAGAGTTGAATGGCTGCATCGCAAGCTTTACCCAGTCACACAGGGCGTTCAGAGCAGAGGGAGACGTTCAGAGTCAACAGGGACTTGGGCCTTTGTCCCGGGAGCCACGTGGAGCTGTCACTGGGAGCAGGGTCCCGCTGACGAGGGCCCATGTGTTTGGGCGAGGCGCAGCTTGTCTTCCTTTCCATGACAGCGGCTGCCCGGGGAAGGGGCTCCCTCCTGAACCGCCAGCAGTCCCCAGTCTCAGCAAGAGGGGGAAAGCGTTTCTGAAAGGAGGGCCAGGGCGCGCACCACAGCCTCTGCTGTGCAGCTGCACGGCCCGCCTCACGTCCTGTTCCCTGATGCCAGGACCGCTCTCGGGAAGCAGCTGTAAAGAGTGACTTCGGGCCCAGCTGCCCAGCACTGGAGACCCCGCCACCTGAGGGCGGTGGGGCCGAGCTTCATCACGTAGACCGAGGGGACACAGAAAGAGGAGACGTGCTGGCTGCTGCAATTCACCCAGCGTAAGAGCGATGCTAACTGTGAGGACGGGGGAGTTGGGCAGCTGTTGCTAGGCACCGATGATTTGTTGAAAGAGAGAATCTCAGACTTAAGGGCGTTAAGTACTGATTCAGGCAAAGCATGAAAGCCGAGGGCTCTTCCTGACACGCTCGTCCCATAGCAGGAGGGCGAGCGGGGTGGGGAAGCGGGCTCAGAACTTACGTTCTGCAGTAATAAAGCCTCAGAGGAAGTTCTTAGTCCTGCCAGGTCTCATATGCCAGCATAAGCGTCCAAACAGGGAATCAGTGGACTCCTGAGACTTGAGATGGAAACACCTGAGTCGACACTCATTGCCCTGAACGCCCACATTCCCTTCCGCCTGCTGGGCCTGCAAAAGGGGCCCCCTCGCGCTTACCAGAAGTCAGTCTCTCTTTCTGCAGATCCTACAGAAGCCTCAAGCGAGGTGGGTGCCTCCCAAGACAACTCCTGTGCCCACCTCGAGACCGACCCCGGTTCCCTGAGACACAACCGTGTTGAAATTGGACCAGCTAACAGCCCACAGCGGCCTCTGAGTGTTCACGTGAAAGGAAGAGTCGCACGTCTCCCACTTTACATCAAAAGCTAGACATGAGCAATCTCAGTGAGGAAGTCGTGCCAAAGCCAAGGGAAGCCCAGAGCGAGGCCTCTCGCACCGGTCAGCCAAGCCGCGGGTGCGAAGGAAAGCTCTCGAAGGAAATCAAAAGTGCTCCCCCAGCAAACACACGGACGGCAGGAGAGTGAAGCGGCCTTCCTCAGACCCGCCCCGGCACGAAGATCAGGCCTGGCTGAAGGCTCACAGGATGGACGGCATTATCTTCTCAGCAATAAAGTACTTTTAATTAAGGTGTGTGCATTGTTTACTTGGCCATAATGCTACTGAACACTTCACAAACTACAGTATATGTAAACATAACTTTTTAAGCACTGAGAAGCCAGGGCAGAATGTTTGGCGCTTCGCTGTCTCACCAAGGCTTCTCTTGGTGCTTCCAGACCCCCTTGGAAACAGGCAAGTGGAGCAGCCACAGCCTGAGAGGGACACAGCTTTGAAAGGGCTCCTCTCTCAGGGCCTATGTCACCCTCCAGGGACGCTGAGCAGATCCAGAGGGGCACCAGCTGAGGGCAAGAGGGCCCTTGCACGGGTGACGGAGGAGTGGTTAGAATCATGACAGCCGTGCAGTCAGCGTACAACCTTTGTCTCACCAGCTTTCCCAGAAGCGAGACCCACAGGCACCCCGGAGGGGCCCTCCCCGGGGCGAGCCGACAGCTTGCAGGCAAGGGGAGCTGAGCTTGCAGAGCAGGGCTGAGCTGGTAGGGACTCCAGCCAGCGAGCGGCAGCTGGTCCCCTGGGGCTCTCGCCCTCCCTCCCAGGACACCTTCCCCGGGTTGTGCCTCCTTCTGCGTGGGGGGGACGTGGTGATGACTATCTGGTGTGAGGCTCTGAGGCTCCCTTGCTTCAGTGCGGGGCAATTTTGAAGCCCTGTTGGAGTTGCCTGTAGGATCAGCTGAGACCTTAGTTGTAACCAAACCGTGGGTCGGTATCTCCCTCCGCCCGGGATACACATCTCTAAGGATTTATCTGCAAAGAGCTCTTCCCAGAAAAACCTCTACAGTCAACTCTGTTTCCAGGAAACCCAACTGAAAACACAGGCAGATAACCACGGCACTAGTGACCCCGTTCCGTCCATTTAGCTCCGCTCTCAGACAGCTGGTGCTCCGAAGGCTCAAGCTGGTGAAGCTGGCGGGAGTCTGTGTGTGTGAAAATGGGAGGCATGACCCCTTAAGTTTCTGTGTATAAAATACTAAGTGTGCCTCACTGATTCCAATGACTTCATAAACTAAATTTTTTTCCTGACAGAGAATATGATCTGGATACGGTCACAAGATGATCTGGACACAATTCCGTAAGATATGCGTCTAACCCAGGTGACTCGTCAGGAAGATGCATGTTTTATGAAAAAGCAACAAGAGAATCCGTTTTTATAGCCCCAAAGAAAGTCAGAACAGACCCTAGAAGGACAAATAGGATTTCCTAACTTACCACTAAAGAGTCAGTAATGTTATTTTCCTAAAATAATGCACTTCGTCATTAAATCGAATTACCTGGAACACCACGTTCCCAGTTTTAGCAGTATTCTGTAAAGACCTAAAAATTCTCCTGTGTGACCGATTGGGGCTTATGGTAGACACGTCCCCTGGAATATAAATAGTGCTTTTTCCTGCTTTTCAGTTAATTTCTCTTTATTTGTTCTGTTAAGGCTACTGTCCACGGGTCTCTCCCAATACTGAATATTTGTTCATGGCTTTTACAACGGCATTATTTTTTCCAGGATGCTAAACTTGAAGGCAATTCATAGTGTTTCTCTGAGCCTGCGGCCCTTGCAGTCCCTCCCACGTTGCCGAGCTCCCCTGTGCTTGTTAGCGTTTGCTGACCTGTAATCCCACCAGCACACACACGGGCACCCGGCCACGCTGCGACACACCCTGCCCTCGCGTGGGAAGCCCTGCGTGTTTAACACTAGCCGATCCAAGCTAATTGTGTGGGTGAAGTGTTTCAATAACTTGGTTGTTTCATCCAACAAGCAAGTTGTTTTGGCAGAGAAATTCCACTGGAAAATGAGAATGAACACATATTGTTTATATGAGAACTATGAAAGCCAACCAATCCGTGAACATAAGACATCCACACTTTAACGGTGCTTTTTTTTTTTTTTTCCCTGGGGAGAAGATGGGATCCCACCCAAAGTGTCTATAATTCAGTGATGTTTTCCAAGTTTGTTTTAACAGTCAATTTTTTAAATGGCAAAGGCTTAAGAGGGAAGGAAGGACAAGGTACCAGAAAAAAATTGATGTTTTAAGGTTTTATGTGACTGCATTTTCATGCGATCAAATTTACATTTTCCCCAAAGTTAGAAATTAGTGGTTTTTACTTTGTTTTGTTTTTTGTTTTGCATTTTAAAGGTAAGCACTGAATGTAATTGATGGATATTAGAACCTTCAATCTTTCCTAAGAAAAGGGTACTGGTTAGAACAGAATATAATGCTGATGGTATTGTATTTTTATTACTAATGACCAAGGACTCCAAAATCCAGGGCTTAGATATTTCTTTATTTGCTCTGGGACAAGTAATAAAATATAACGAGTTACAGAAGACAGCAGGCTTATTAGTTATACTCCATAACAAATCATCCCAGAACTTGGTGGCACAAAACAGTGTGGATCCCAGCTTTGTATGTCGGTTATTAGGGTTTGGGTCACAGGCTGCAGTCAGTATTGGCTTCCATCATCTTAAGGCTCCACTGGACAAGATCCACGTCCAAACTGCCTTGTGTGGCTGTTGGCAGCCTCAGGTCCCCACCAACTGTTGACTGAGATGCCAAGTCCTCATCGCACAGACTCTCCAAAAGGCAGCTCAAAGTACGGCAGCTGGCATCGCTGGTGAAACTCCTTCAGGACCACCTTGGAGGCTTCCTCCCACGGCAGCGCACGGCTGGAAACCCTTCAATGAGTCTCGCAGAGGTCTTACGGCTCTTATCATACATGAAAGTATCATTTAAAGCACATGCATTTCCCCTCAAGGAGAAACATGACTTTGAACAATAGCCTTAGTCTGAAATTATGCTTTTTGTAGAAATAAATTGTAACGGGTGTTTAAAATGCATTGCTTGCTAAGCTCTCTGTTAGTGAGAGTGACATGCAGGGCTTCAGTGGCGCGGTATGTCTCCAGTCACGCCCCAGCCAGGCCTCCTTCTTTAGGAAGTTCCAAGCTTAAGTCCCAATGGGGTCAGTCATCTAAGAACTGGACCCTCCACAGAAAAGTTGTGTTTGTACCACAGACACATGATGCCTTTGAAAAATAAAGAAACAGGCAGAAGTATTTTATTACACCTACGGCATTAACTTACTAGTTTCACAGGGCCAGCTAGATTGTCTCGATAGTGTAAGGTGAACTTCTAGGACTGTAATCCAAGAGAACAGAACCCTGCTGGCCAGTTCCACCCAGTGACGCCCGTGGCGCCCAGCCTGGGCGTCTGCCTCAGGACCGCCCCAGTATTCTTCCGCCACCCTTTCTGCGCTCGTTCTCGAAGACATTTCTTAGTTTATATCCCTCTCTCTCTGCCCAACCCTGGTGATGAACCTCCCTCTCATTAATCTCTCAGGCACTGAAAACCATCCAACCTCTCATACGCAGAGGCCTTGCCACTTTCCCATTTAACGTCCTTTGGTAGTTCTTTGACACCTCACGGTCTCTGAGTCCCCAGAGCCTCGCACCTGGTGGCACCCTGCTTCTGAACTCACGGAGACACGTCACATCCCCAGTCAGCTTTCTGCCCGAAATCAGGAGCACTGTGATTGGTTTGAAAAACGCCGTGGTTCTCTGAATTTGGAAGACTATAGAAATTCTGTTGAGAATAACTACCATTTAACTGTAGAAATATCTAAGAATGTCTGTTGTATTGGAGGTGGTTCCAAACTGCTCCGGAGCCCCAAGATTCCAAGTTTCATAAAGAACAGAAGTCCTGGAAAGTCCTTGGGATTCTATGCACAAAATCAGCTCCCACAGAATCTAGGATCATCTGACTAGAATGTATTTGTCTGCCTGCTTTCTTGGTGTCTGACATAGAAATCATTTCAGTCTAGGACAGACAGCCAACATGAAGTAGTCATGAATTTCAAATATAATTTAGAGATCTATTTAATTATTTCTTATATTTTTCCTTCCAAAATATTTCAAAAGGAAGATAATCTACTATGTAAATTGTCATAGTTAATTTTCAGATTTCAAATTTCTTTAATGCTGAATGCTAAAGCTTTGAATACTAAATTAAATTATTTTAAATTTGAAAGCAGAGGCATACCAATCTGGGAACCGTTAATGGTATACGTCTTAACCACTGCAAGAAGTCTGCTTCACACGAAGAGACTTACCGTGTTTAAGAAAAATTCCGAGCTGTACACCAGAAATTGACATATTGTAACCACCTATGCTTCAATTAAAAAAAAATCTGAGATGCCTTCCTTTTTTATCTCCCATATTCGACAGAATAAAAACTCACATCCACATTATTCAATTGAGCTTCCTTCCGACTCATCATCACTAAAGTCGGACAGCACGTGGCTGACCTCAGATTGCAGCTGCCACGGCCAGCACAGCCTCCCCGCGGAGGCCCCTGCCTCCAGCATGAGCTGGCCGCGGCTCCAGAGCCAGGCACTCCTCCTCTCACCGAGCAGCGCGATGCAACACAAGGAGAACACCCGACACTCCTCTAACTCCCCCCCCCCCGAAGGTCAAGTCACGCTGCCGGCCCCTCACTCCTCCGTGAAACCACACTGATCAGCTTCTCTCTCCAGCGTCAAAGGGGCCCCTGACACTCCCAGCGCCCTGGGTGCACGTCTTCAGGTCAGCCTCCCGCAGGTGCGCTCCAGCACGGCTGGAAAGACAGGACTGCTTGCCTTGCTCTCGCTTCAGTGAGGCTCGCACCCACCAGAGCTTGGCGCCGTCTCCCCTGCACGAGCGGCTGAGGGCCTGGAAGGAGCCGCCACGTTCTCTAGGGAGACAGTGAGTGCGGGCCCCTCTCTGCCGACCCAGTCATGACACAGCACCTCTCCAAGATCCCTGCACGTTATGCCTTTGAGACTTCCAAGACCTTCCTTATATTAAAAAAGAAGATAATGTGAAATTCCAACAATATTCCAGGTCAGAATCTTGGGACGAGGAGCACTGCTGGTCTTGTAAGCTGCTGGGAAACGACACACACGCAGTGGGCCGAGCTGCCCTCGGGCGAAGGGGAAGGGACGCCTTCATCACAGGTTGTGATGAGCTCCTGTTCTGAGGCCCTATTATGACCAAGTTCTGAAAACATCTGTAATATGTGGTCTCCTGGCAAATGTCCATCAGGGGCCCTCCTGCTGGCACGCCTCCTTCTGGCTGTTCTCTTACCATTTGGAGCTCTTCTTAAAAAATTCCCTTTCCTTTTCTTTCCTTTTAAAGGAGGTACTGGGGACTGAACCCGGGACCTCGTGCATGCTAAGCACATGCCCTACCACTGAGCTCTACCCTCCCACCCTCTGAGCATATTTTTTAAAATCTGGAGATAAAATAAAAACTTCCTCTGGGAAATAAGTCAACAGAAATACACATCTCTGCACAAGACGTGTACTCTGAAATATTCTAAGCAGTATTGTCACCAGTGATGAACGCCGATGTATTAGTATTTTCTGTCCTTTGTCTTCAAAAGTATGTGAGAGCAAAGGGCATGTACAGTTGCTTGTCAGATTTTGTTATGCTGTTTTGAGACTCTAAGTAATTATTCTGGAAAGTTTTCAAGTAAATATTTAAGTTGATTATTCTTATCTCTTTTGTACATTAGTTTTCAAAAGCAGCTGGCTGCCAAGCCAGCAGTTCTGTTGAGTTCATCTTGAGAAACAGGGCATTCCAGGCGGCATATTATAAACACTAATGAAGTAACTCTGAACAATAAGCCACAATAGAAACAGTCTGAATCATCCAGTCGCAGAAGACCTTACAGTAACCGACCTCTTTTTGAAAATTAACCGGTTTGTAGGAAACCATTGCTTTCATAACAGATCTGAAGTTTTGAAATTACATTGATTCGATGTGTTAAAACTGTTTTTATTCAAAAATAACACAGCGACTAAGAACTGTCAATCACTTGAAGAAAGGAAAAAAGAGAGATTTTCCTTATTTTAAGGTCCCCATTTTCATTACCAGGACTTAGATGAGCCAAGCATTTTAATGACACACAACTTCCTTGAAATCCTGCTTTTTGTGTGACCAAGGTTACACATTAGGTTTCAGAAATGAGCCACTTCCAGCGCTCCCGTCTCTCAGGCTGATCCCTCCTCCCAGACGTGCGCCGAGGCTCTTTGCTCTGGGCTCCTTCCTCGCCCGCAGTAGTGACTTCAGGCACCGTCTAAACGGCCCACGTCTCCAGCCCAGGCATGTGCGGTGGATCCACGTGTGTCCCAAACGCACTGGGTCCCAGACTGAGCTGACCGTCCGCCACGAACCTTTGGCTTTTCCTCTGTTCCTCTTCACTCTCTTCTACCACAACTGATCAAAAAGCCTTTTTTCTCCACTTCCCTGTTTCTTAACTTTCCATCTAAAAAAAACCTACTGATACGTAATTCACGTACCGCACAATTCATCCATTTAAAGCGTGCAGCTTAATTTTTCTTAGTATATTCACAAAATTGTGCTCCATCACCACAATCCATTTTAGACATTCTCATCACTCTAAAAAGGAACGCTGTCCCCATTAGCAGTCAGTCCCACTTCTCCCCAACCACCACCACCAGGCAACCACTGTTCTATTTGCTGGCTGTATCAGTTTTCCTTCTCTGGACATTTTGTATCAATGGAATAACACAATATGCATTTTTTTGTGACTGATTTCCCTCACGTGAATGTTCTCAAAGTTCATCCATGGTGTAGCATATATCATCCTTTTAATTGCCAAATAATGTTCAATTGTGTGGATATTTATCCATCCATCAGTTGCTGGACATTTGAACCATTTCTACTTTTTGGCTATTATGAATAATTCTGTAATAAACATTCTCCTACAAGGTTTTGAACATTTGCTTTCATTTCCCTGGGGTGCACACATAGGAGTGAACCTGCAGGGTCGTGTAACTCTACTTAACTCTTTGAGCAGCTGCCGGCCTACTTCCCGAGCAGCTGCATCGTGACCGGCTTGCACCAGGCGAGGTCGAGCGTCTATTTTCTCTACATTCTCACCCACAGTGGTGAGTATCTGTCTTACTTCTTGATGCTGTCCTGCTGTAAAGTGTATCTCACTGTGGTTCTGATTTGCACTTTTCTGGGGGTTAATGATGTTGAGCATTATTTCATGGGCTTATTTGTATGTCTTCCCTAGAGAAATGTGTATTCAGAAACTTTGGCCATTTTTAAACTGAGTTATTTGAAATTTCATTGTTATTTGCAAAACTCCTTTATATATTCTAATTACAAGTTCCTTATTATGATTTGCAAATATTCTCTCCCATTCTGTGAATTGTCTTTTTACTTTCTTGATGTAGCCTTTGATGCATAACATTTGTACATTTTGATGAATTTTAATTTATCTATTTTTTCTTTTTTGCCTGTGCTCTTGTCATATTGAAGGAAACGTTGCCTAACCCAAAGTCACAAAGATTTACTACATCTTTTCTTCTGGGATTTTTAGTCTCCCCTCTCACCTTGAGGCCTATGATCTGTTTGAGTTAATTTTTGTGAATGGTGTGTTTTCAGCCTGGGTCACTTCAATTCTATATTCTGAAATAAGTAGTCTTTCTAACCCGCACACCGAACTACATCACTCTCATTTGAGAAATACACTTTTAATGATGTAGAGTATGTCTCAGGCTTTAGCCTTAGAGACACAAAACTGAAAAGAGAAGAATTCTCTAATCATATACTCTCATATATCTGACAGTTTGCTGTGTGCCTAGCCAACCAATTTATTTTAAATCTGGATATGTGAATATTCTCCAATATTTCAGAGTAACAAAGTGAAATTCCTGTCCCAAACTACAAGAAAGTTGAAAAGAACATCTTTTGCTTCTTGGGTTCTGTTGTTTACATGTAAGAATTCTTTAAAAAAAGAAAAGGCACCTGTAAGTATACACGTACTGCACAGCACCCAGAGCTAAATGAATGCAGAACACAACAAACTCAGGAACTTTTCCTTTATTTAACATGAGAGAGATTTTTGCCTTTAGAATCGAACTACACCAACTTTCAGTCCATGTGTCTAGGATTTGGTCTTATATATAATGGACCATAAATAAATTAATTTATAAATGAATTAATACAATGCAAGCCTGATAAAATAATACAATAAATTAGAACAGAATAAGTTATTAAAGTTGTAAATATTGTGGAATAACTGAAATTTTCAATTGAAGAATGAGTACAAATGGAGCCAATATTTATAAATTCAGTATCAACTTGTAGAAGTTTGAAAGGTAACTTTGTAAAATCAGAAAAAAATGATTGCCCTATACCTACTGTAACTTGTTTTGTGTGTCTGTAGCCATGGTCTAAAATACAGTTTCAGACTTTTATTCGTATCCCATTAAAGATTTATTATACAATCCATGAACAAGCTGAAATGTTCTATTTTTCTAGCAACTTCTATCTTGGTTCTTATCCAAGAAATGCTTGTAGGACTTGCATGATGCCCTGAAATACAGAACATTCTTATTGTATTCACAGAAATGCTTTAAAAAGCTATGAAAGGAAAGAAAGAGAAAGATTTTTAAAAATTTACTGGAACAAACATTGCATTATGAACAATATGCAATTTTCTCTTGGGAACTTGTCTGTGAAACAGAAGCCTGTTCATCATGCCCTGAATGCAGCAGTGAAAACATACAGGTTGGGGACAAAGTGACACACGCATGAATGGCCAGCATGTTGGCGAGACCTGACCCAGCATGATCTTGTGTATGAATCTCCCTTTTTCCAAAGAAAACCACGTGAGCTTACAGCTGACATTTTACTTAATTCATGTTGACGTGCGTATTGACCATTTGTTACGTATGAGTTATTTTGTGAAATAACAGAAGTGGAAGAATTCTCTAGATCAGGTCACTGCCAGGGAGCTGCACATCAGAAGTCGCTCTCAGGTCTAACAACGACTTTTTGTGGAACAGTAGCAAGGTTCTTGACTTCGGCACTTGTCTTTAACATACTTTAGCTGTGGACTACATTAGTTTTTTTTTTTTTTAATTGAAGTATAGTCAGTTACAATGTGTCAATTTCTGGTGTACAGAATAATGTTTCAGTCATATATATACATATATATTCATTGTCATATTCTTTTGCATTATAGATTGCTGTAAGATATTGAACATATTTCCCTGTGCTCTACAGAATAAACTTGTTTTTTACCTATTTTACTTATAGTAGTATTTGCAGATCTCAAACTTCCAATTTGTCCCTTCCCACCCTCTTTATATTAGTTTTTATGTTTTCTAATTTCAGAAAAATAAAATTCATTCATTTAAGCAATCAACATTTACTGAGCACTAACAGTGTAGGAGACACAGACCCACCAATCCGGGACGTACATTTTAGAAAGAGAGCACATCTTAAGGCTTTAGTATTCAGGCATTTTCGAGGAAACTTTGGAATCTTAATAATTCAAATTTGGGAAAGCCTCAAGTGGAGGACGGCCTGGCAGGAACATCTCTCCAGCAGTTTCTGTGAGGTTCCTGAATTCCACTAAGGCCTACATTACATTATGCAAAGCCAAGTTTGCAGCTTTTGAGACTTGAATATTTATAACGGGGTGTGGAAATAACTCAGTCTCACCCTTCCTAACTCTGACAGTCCTGACATGCTCAATAAAATTGCTGGCATTGCCTCCAAGTGTCATGGTGTTTACTCACGGTCAGTCAAGCCAGTCTGCCTCATGGTTTCTCATCTGTAAAATGGACATCGTGATCCTTATCTCACGTGTCATGTAAGAATTACCTGGGGGGAGGGTATAGCTCAGTGGTAGAGTGTGTGCTTAGTGTGCACGAGGTCCTGGGTTCAATCTCCAGTATCTCCTCTAAAAATAAATAAATGTAACTACCGCCCCCTTCCTCCAAAATAAAAAAAAAGTATGTAAAATAACCACTAGCATTCAGAAGGTTCAAAAACTTTAGCTCCTTTGTACATTTCTGTGACCAGAAACACTTCAAGATGCAAATGCTGCAAATAATTCCCTTGCATGGAAATCAGATTTTCTGGTCAACCCAGATAGCTTATAGTTGAGAAGAAAATCTAGAGGACTAAATGTTAGAAAAATCTGAGCTGGGAATCCTCAGCGCTTCTCCAGGTGAGCTGGTGAAGCAATTCAGCATCCTTGGGCCTCACTGGAGGCCCTGGGAATGGGGACATCAATGTCGTTCTGTGCTTTCTCTATGGTTAGTGGGGAAGCCAAATTAACTGTGGAAATGGTTAAGAAAAATGCATTATCCACTTGCCAGGTTCTCTCATACTCTCTTGGTCTGAGCAAAAGCCAGGAAAGACAGAGAGTGAAGCATGTTGAACTGAATCCATTCTTTTCCCCAAGAATCAATTTTCAATTTCACATTATGGAGAAATTAGCTCTGTATGTCCACTTCCAGTTTACACAGACACGATAATCATGTTGGAGGTAAAAGACCAGACTAGCCGTGCATGTAGCATCAGCCAGAACCTTCTTCCCGAAAACCTCCTGGAAGTGACCAAATGCTGCATCGGATTTTAAAGCTGAAGAAAGAGAAGAAGGAGGGGAGGAGGAGGAGGAGGAGTGACGCCAAAGTCAGAGGAAAATAACCTTAAAAGTCACCTCCAATTCCATGGGGAGACTCAAAGGTAAAGTTACATTCTAATTTTCATGCATGTACATTTATAAAAAAATCATTTTCTAAAATTTCTTTTCGATGTGTATTTAACTGACAACATCACAGCGGTTTCAGGTGTACAGCCTAGTGATGGAGTATTTTCATAGGTTAGACCCCGAGCGACTTGGCCGTGCCCCTGCGCTGCACGTAACGCCCGTGCCAGCTACTTGTCTTACGCCCTGCGCTGGCCCTCCCCCTGGTGACTAGTTTGTTCTCTGTATCTGAGCCTGTTTCTGTCTAGTTATATTCGTTGTTTTTTTTTTTTTGTGGGGTTTTTTGTTTGTTTGTTTGTTTTTTTAGATTCCACATGTAAGTGAAAACATACAGTATTGTCTTTCTCTGTCTGACTTACTTCACTAAGTGTAAAACACTCCAGGTCCATCTGTGTTGTCAAAAATGGGAAGATGTCATTCTTTTTTGCGGCTAAGTAATATTGAGGTTATATATCAGGATCTACTTCTCTACATGTGTGTATCACATCCGTTTCATCCATTCATCTGTTGATGGGCAGACACTTAGGTTGCCCCTATCTTGACTACTGTAAATAACGCTATGAACATTGGCGGGGGGGGGGCAGTACGTGTCCTTTTGAATTAGTGTTTTCATTTTCTTCAGATAAATTCCCAGAAGTGGAATTGCTGGCTCTGCAGCTTTATTTTTAATCTTTTGAGGCACCTCCGTATTGTTTCCATAGTGGCTGCACTAACTTGCATTCCCACCAACAGGGCACAAGTGCCCCCTTGTCTTCACAGTCTCACCAGCACTTATCTGTGTTCCTTCTGATGACAGCCATTCTGACAGGTGAGAGGTGGTGTCTCACCGTGGTTTTGATTTGCATTTCCCTGATGATTAGTGATGTTGAGCAGCTTTTCATGTACCTGTGGGCCATCTGTGTGTCTTCTTTGAAAAAATGCTTATGCAGGTCCTCTGCCCACTTTTTAATCAGGCTGTTTGTTTTTTCAATATTGAGTTGTATGAGTTCTTTACACATTTTGAATATTAACCTCTTCTCAGACATACCACTTGGAAAACTTTTCTTAAAAGTTTGAATCAGTTTGTGTAAATAGTTTCATATGTATCATTTCCCACCTTACTGAGGACTGTGGGTATATCCTCATGTTATTAAACATTTATTGAAGATACATTTTTAACAACAGGATAATATTTCTACAAAGGTTGTTCCATAATTTGGATATTTCCCTGCAGCAGGACGTGTAGAATCTTCGCAAGTTTTCAGGATCACAGTTAGTATTAACATGTGTACATACACATAAATATTTGGCAAATTTTCTAGCCATTTTCATTGGATACATTTATATAAGTTGAAATGTTGTATTTAACGCTTATCATCAAATTCCATTCCATCAAAGCTGCAAACACGTACACTCTTCACAGCCTGAGATGAGGGTGCTGAGTCCTTCTCAATTTTGAGTTTTAACAGAAACCAATTTTTAAAAATTTGTGAGACTAGAATTTCTCTTACTCTAAACCACTGTATTATTATTAGGTGTGTGAATGCCATCTAGCCAAAAAAAGTCCAAATGTCTCTTCAACATAGTAAAAAAAAAAGAAAAAAAAAGTAGGCAAACACATTCCGTGATGGACATTCAGTAAAGTGTAGCAGGTAACACACAGGTGTTCACGGTTCTGCCTCTCCGTATAATCAAGAGGCAAAATGCATCACCCGTTTCAAACTTGGAGTGTAAGCAGACAAATATTTCAGCTTTTCTTTCAAATACTTTAGTTTTGCAATGAAAGAATAGGAAGAACACAAATTGGTTTCAAATTTGAACTAAATGCATAGAAGTGTCTAGAAAGACCTTAAATAGATACTGCCTGTAAAAATCTACACACGATTTCACTCTTTCCTCCACAAAAAAAGGGTACCACCAAAAACACCTCTCAGCACTCTGTGTTCCTTGTTTAGAGGCGGCGGTGAGCAAGCAAGCACGCGTGGCAGCGTCACTTCAGCGGTTCCAGACCTTACGTTCCGTGGGGTCACGGCAGCATAGCTGCCCGTGCTTGCGGGGCCAGGCGTGGCTGGGGTAAGACTTGGCGGGGTTTTGAATTTCCGGGCTGAGCTCTGCTCTAATTCATCTACGATGTGGCATTTCTCCTTTCCGTGTGTTACTTTCCTTGTTTGTTCGTAGAGTCCGGTCCATAAATTCATCAACAGCTTCCTTCAATGTCCCGTGAATGAAAACTTTTAAAGAAAATTTTTGAGATGCAGAAATACTGGAGGAAAAAGGTTGAGAAATCATGTGGGCTCTGGAATCATTTTTTTTCAGCGAAATTGTTTACCCTCTCCTGAATGTGTGTGTATTCACAAGTACCGGGTCTCAGACAGCGAAATGGGAGTAGTCTCACGTGGGGCCCACCGCCTGGACGTGATCTGGAGACAACTGCTAGACCTCTTCGCGCCTGACTCCTCTTCCGTAAAAACAGGATAATGGAGATGTATGCTTCACAGGGGTGTGAGGGTTAAGGGCTAAAGGCACGTAACAAACTTAGCAGTTAACGAAGGTCATTATTTTCGTCTTTTTAAAACAGGAAGGTATCATTATGGGCCAGACAGACAATGGCCTGTGATGCCGTGAATTATGTCTTAGATGCTTTTAATCCCTAGTCCCCAGCACAGGGCAAGCCCGGTGCTCTCAGCTGTGGGACGAAGCGAAGGCAGCAACGCCCGCGGCGGCAGACAAGACCCACCAGGGCAGCTCCGTAGATGTAAACCGCTCAGCCACGTCTTTGTGAAGCACTTCAGTCAGTCCGAAACTTGGTCACGCTTTTCATCGGCGGTTGCCTTGCTTATGCCTAAATTGAGAATTACTCCCGCTACAAAAGTCAGGTAGCCCTGAACTGAATAAGCCCCTTTTCTGAATAAGCCGTAGAAAGGAACAGAAAAGCTTACAGTCATCAGCACTGGCCCAGCTTCTGTGGTTCAACCCAGAAACCAGGCGTCTACCCTAATCTCCTGAGACATAAATTGGCCATGCCATCTTTCTGCCTAAAACATTTGAAGGATCTCCATTGTCTGGGAAGTTCTCCACTCTTCTGAGGTGTAACTCATGTACGATAACCTGTACACACTTACGGGGTGAAAATTGATGAGTTTTGACACGTGTGCAGCCAAGGAACCACCACCACAGCCAAGATGAGGAGCAGACCCATGGCCGTCAGAGGCTTCCATGTGCCCCATGGGGTTCCCCCTCCCCGAACCCAACACCTGCCATCTGCCCGTCCACGGGCAACCAGGGATCTGCTTTCTCAAAGTTTAGATCTGTTCTCTACAATCTTGTGTATCTGGAATCATGTGGGGTGTCATCACTTGTGTTTGGCTGATGTCATGCAAACTATTTTGAGACTTGTTCAGGCTGTTGCAGGAGAACGCTGTTTGGCGCTGCCCGCGACCCATCGCACAGACACACCATTCACCTGCTGATGGACGTGAGGGCTGTTCCCAGGCTGGGGCTGTCATGTAGTGACAACTTTCATGTACGAGTTTCTAAACAGTTTATATGTAGACATAAACCTTTATATTTTGGTCTCTGCCTGTTTATTACCATCTTTTATTCTTCTCTTCCTAAGACACTACAGATGTGCAAATTCAGAACTTCTCCCCTTACCCTGAGCCAGGCCAAACCCTTCTTACTCTGTCCAACCCAGGCACCTTTCACCCTTGATGTCTGTGGTTACACATTCATGTCTGCTCCACGCCTTCCGTGGCACAGGAGTCTCTGTGGACTTAACTTCTCCCAGTCACATTCATCGACAGTTTCTACCTCTGTGTTCACGTCTCACATGAGACCATGAACTCTTACGTATCAGGGTCACGGTCCTTTTCATCTGCTTCTCCAGGTCCTGGAAAACAAACGTGTGGTTGATGGGGAGTTGTGGTCATACGTGCAGCGATAACTGTCATTATGCATTTAAACTCCACTTGCATCCTGAGTCACTTTTCATAGACGGTTCATTTGTGGAAACACAACATTTAATATTTCAAAGCACTCACCCACTGCCTGCAGGCTTCCAACCTAATGTGCTCATGTTTCAGTCACAAGCGAACATGGTGCTTTAAGACATGTCAGATTCCACAGTTCTGCAGGAATGTCTGTGCTCCTGTTTGTTCTGAGGCTTGGCCTCTGAGACACTCTGTAACTCACGTGTGTCTCCAGAAACAGGGGGCCTCCACGAGCCACCTGGCTGCCTTTGCCATACAGGATCAGGCATTCACCTTCGTTTATTTCTGAAGCTATCTTCTTCCAAAGGAGCGTCCAGAAATTAATTTCTAAAAAGCGGTCAAAGTAAAACTCCTGTCTGGGGATGTATGTTACCTAAAATACTCTGTAGTTAGCCTGCACTGACAAGGCCACGTGAACTTTTCCCACCTGCTCCCCCAAATGGCCCCAAGCCCCAGCGCAGTCCGACCAGTGAGCTAGTCAGGCTCGTGGTTGGTTCTGCTCATGCAGGTAAAGTATTGTCTTTAACCCAGTTTGTGTCATTGGCACTGAAGACCTGGGCTCAACTAATATTTTTGTGTTTTAATTTACATTCAGTAGGTTTGCTCCTGAGAGACCACTGTACTACGGCACATTTTTGTCTGTATTGTTGTTTCCACCACAACTTCATAATTTACCAGCTGAGGAAGCAGACTGTAAGGGGCCGTGGAGCACGTGGAGGCCCACACACTCGGGACTCACGCGGATCTTCTGACTCTCAGCTCCGAGCCCCAGTGCTGCCCCGTCGTCCTCCCGCAGGTGCAGGTCCTGCAGACTTTCTTCTTCAGAGATTGTGACCCTTTTTTAAAGGTCACTGGTTCAGGTTTTCGGCTTCTAGCTCATGGGTGAAATTGATTTTTGCTTCCTTTGTGAAAAAGAGGGTGGCATTTAAAAGTAAAGATTATACAGTGTGGCTCCTTAGCCCCCAGATCCTGGGATTCAGGCTCATGCCACCTAAGCGAGGGTTTGGAATCAGACTGAACAAGCAGCCATCAACCAGCCATGACATGATCCCAGCCCCAGCTGGAGCCACGTGCAGGATGTGAGCTAAAGATGCAAAGAGGAAACCCAGTGAATAATGTTGTTCAAACAGCGTGGGATTCTTGTTTCTAAATCCAAAAACGAAGTTGCTTGCTTTCTTAACTTCCATCAATTGTGACTGTTTCACAGAGAGTTTCCAGGATGCTCGGAAAGGAAACTGGACCTGAACAATGGGCAGCCCAGGCATTTATCTCTTATACCCAAGACACTGATAAAAAGGAATTAACCAAACATTTTCTCCCTCAACTCATTCCTTTTTCAGTTGTTTTCCACACACACTGTTATTTCCTTCTCAGTTAAATATCCAAGCTAAAATAGCTCTTCCTCCGTAAATCACACGATATGACACACACATCCTATTCTCCTCCACAAGTTTAAGCTTGCTTTGTGAGGTTTCTGAGTCTTAAATTATGAGTCAGTAAGATTATTTTCAGCTGTATGGACACTTTGTTGTTTTTTCAATTTCTCTAATATCAGTCTGTATTAGTAACAACAGGAAAGGTGCCTTGAGCATCTACCCAGATAAGTTGTCTCTGTGCATCAAAATTTCTCCTCAGAAATCTATTCAATTTACTCCAGTTAAATACCCTGGCCTGCACCTCCACTGGCAGGTGTGCTGACCAGAGCAGACCAGTTCTCCCACTGAGAAACGGCAGGAAAGACAGAGACCGTAAATCCTCTGCTTGAGGGATCCAGAGAATGGTCAGGACCAGGCGGAGAAGCCACCACCCCGGCCCCTGCACCGGGGAAGCAGCTTTCAGAGGCGGGCTGGAGACCAACCGGCGTCTCTGCCTCTGGCGGTGACTCCAGGGGTGTTAGCTGACTCCAGGGGACAGAAAACCAGCACAGCTGCTGGCAGCCACATGGAGCCAGCTGACAAAGCCCTTACCAAATATATGACTTGCAAGTATTTTCTCCCATGGCGGAGGTTGCCTTCACATTTTGGCGACGGCTTCTCTAGCTGTAAGCTCTGAGTTAGATGTGGTCTCCCTTGTTTGTTTTTGCTTTCCCTCCTTGGGCTTTTGGTGTCACATCTGGACATGTGTGGCTGACTCGTGTCAAGGAGTTTCAGCCTCATGGTCTCTCCTAGGGCCCTTTCAGTTTCAGCTCTTCTGTTTAAGTCTTCAGCCAATTTTGGGTTAACCTTTGTGAGTGGCGTAAGACGGGGGTCTAATTTAATTCTTTTTGTGTGATTATCCAGTTTTCCCAAACCATTTATTTTGTTTGGGGAGAGGTGATCAGACTTCTTTTTTAAGTGGAGGGACTGGGGACTGAAGCCTGGAACTTGCCCACGCTGAGCACGGGCTCTGCCCCTGAGCTGTGCCCTCCTCTTCCAACACCGTTTATTGAAGAAAGTGTCCTTTCCCCACTGAGTATTCCTGGCTCGCTTGTCAAATGTTAGTTGACTGCACATGTAAGGGTCTATTTCTGAGGCCTTGATTCTGTTCCGTATCTGTCTACAGATCTAATAGAAAGATAAATTAGTCCTCCTAGCATGGTTGATCAAAACGTGTTTCTTGTTTCTCACAGTTTAGAAAAAATTTATTTCAGCTTCACAGCTTGTTAATGGTAACGTAAAGGAAAGTCTTAGGATTGCTGTCAAGCGTAGGAGAAACTCCACTAACTGTATTTCATTTTTAAAACATTTTCCAGGCATTTCTTTGTTAGCGTCTAGAAACACAACTGACGTTTGTACGTGGATTCTGTATCCTGATTGTGTGACTTTTCTGATTCGTTGATTAGTTTTAACTGGTTTTTGGTGGAATCTTTAGGATTGTATATACATCATAGCATCTGTAAGCAGAAAAATACTTCACTTCTTCCTTTCCAGTTCGGATATCTTTTATTAATTTCCTCTCCTGATTGCTCCAGCGAGGACCTCTAGCATTGCGCTGGATGAGCGTGCTGAGAGCTGGACCCTTGTCCTGTTCCTGATCTCAGAGAAAAAAGCCTTTAGTGAGTATGGTAACTTTGAATATGATTTCAGCCATGGGCTGAAAAATATGGCCTTTATTATTTTGTAAAAAATTTACAGTAGCATCAAGAAAAGAATGTTGTTTTGAAACTAAAAAAATAAAAATAAATTTTTTGGGGGGCTTATGACCATCATATCTCAATAAAATGAAAAGGAAAGTCAGACTGCCGACACTGACCACCTGACCCAGGCCCCTTCCTCCCACCCCCCCTGCTGCCACCTACCTGCCAGCCAGAGTTCTCGTCTCTCTCAGGATGCCCCCCGGGGCAGATGTGTGGGGGTGTGCGCACGTGTGTGGTGTGTGCGCATGTGTGCGTGTGCAAATGTGCACGTGTGCATGTGAGGTGTGCGCATGTTGTGGTGTAGGTGTGCATGTGTGTGCACGTGTGCACGAGTGGTGTGAGCACAAGTGTGTGCACATCTGTGCTTGTGTGTGGTGTGCATGTGTGAGCGTTCAAAGAGAGGACAAGCACAGTGTCTACATAGGTCTGTTTTATCTATTTTGAGAGTTTATTTTGAAGAAGATTGAATCAAGATTATTTCATCATTGCATCATACGTATTTTTGCACAAAGTGCGGTGACTGAAAAAGTTTACCTGCTGTTTAATGCTTGGATCGCTTATAGAAATCACATACATCCTATCACCCGTGGCCGAGATCACTAGAATGTCTGGCCGTCGTCCTGCTGTTTTCCCCACCTGCTTGTCCTGAATTTTGGCAGAGCTCTGCTCCCACACCAGGAACGCTGTGCTGTTACAGACCAGGCGTGCATTCGAGCCAGTGTGACAGGAAGACGCCACTGCTCCGGCGAGGACTGTCATCTGCACTTCCTTGTGAGGCCAGGTGCCTCTCTGTCAACTGAGTGGCCTGTAACTTTGACGAATCTCTTTTTTAATACATGATAGTTACTTACCAAGAGTCCTCCAGCACTGTCTATGGAAAGGCTCATCCATTTGAAAATTGTCACCAGGCTCTTAAAGCATCTTGAGAGGAGAAAATAATTCTAACATTACCATACCCTGTGTCAGTCAGAAAGGTGCCAGGGGTGATTCTGACTATCAGCACCTCAACAAGTTAATTTTCCTAAAGCAGAAACTAGCTCTGCCTTTCATTCAACTTCGCACCTGACAACCTCCCAGACCTCCGGCTCTTGGCTTGCCCCCGGGATCTAGCCTCTTCCGAGGATCCTGGTGACAGTGCGAAGTATGCAGGGATGCGGGTCCAGCCGGCCTCTCTCTGCCCCTGGCCAGGAGTTGTGAGTCTCAGCCCTGGGCTGCACCCAGCCCAGGGAGGGCCACTCTGCCGGCTTCCCTTGGGCACGCAAATGACGGTGACATCAGAGAGAGGCAGGGCTGGGGCCTCTGAGAGCTTTCCGCTCGGGTTGTCCCCAACGGGAGGAAGGAATCCCTGGTGCTGCTTTTATCTTGAGAAGCTCCCAGGCTGGAAAGCGCATGCAGGAAGGCAGATTTGGATTGTAACATATAGAAGGATTATTTTCTTCTTTCTTTTGGGGATTAGAAATTGACCTTTCCCAAAGAGTTGCATAGGACTGGCTGACTTGTCCTAAATCAGCCTTGTCAAGGCCCAGAATGACATTCTCCCAGAATACCTATCCAGTGCCTAAAATGATGGATTTTATCAAATCATCAGCAAGAACATGTTGAGAGCTTTTCCAAGTCTCCTGACATGGCTCCCACTGTCAGTGAGTTTAGAGTCTGGTGGAAGGATCAAGACTAAGGCTCATAAAACAATTAGCAAGCAATGCGAGGAAAAGCAGAATAAACCGCTCAGTTGGAAGTCGGAGTTTAAAAGGCTCTAAGCAGTACAGAGGAGAACAGCTACAGGAACATCAAGTCCCGCCTGTAAACCTTGCGTTTCCTCAGACCAGAGGAGCTGGTTGAAATCTGCTTTCTTAACCAGGAGACGTGATGCTCGTTTCTTCTAAACGACGTCAGAACAGTCAGGAGAAAAAGTACGATGGTTTGTATATTGTCTAGGTTTTGCTAAACGTGTGACTTCTGGCAGGAATCACAAACGTCAGTGTGTACTGGGGCTAGGGATGCAGTGTGTGTCATGACGGAAGCTGGTGCGGGACAGTCACCGTTGCAACCTGAGTCCCTTGTGCTTCCAAGGAGGTACTGGGTTTGCAAACACAATGTCGGCACCCTGTGTCGTGTCCAAGGGAAATCAGAAAACCCAGATATTTTTACTGTAAAATCACCCGATTTGTAAACATTAGCAACACATAGAAGTATTTTTGAAATGTACTATGGGCCAAGTAAAATACAGCTACAGACTGAAGGAAACCAGCATTATTTAAAACATGGCTTATTTATGTGTGGGGGCGGGGGGAGAGGGAATGTAACTGGGAAGAACAAATCTGAGTCCATATTGAATCCGTTTCTTTTACTTTAAACTTTGTATTCTATTGCTTTTGCTGAAAGTTAAGTCACTAAAGGGATGTTGCCAGTAGCTTGAAGTGTACATAATGTCCATCTCCAGAAACCCAGCCTCCATGCCTGAGCATTAAGCTGGAACACCCTGCTTTAAGCTCACAGGAGACATCCAGACCAGGCCCACCTGGGAACGGCTGCAGGAAAGATGAAATTAACACATCCCCTCCAGAATCTGGCCGAACAATGAATTATTTGCAACAATTTATTGCCTTTTTTACTTTATCTCCTCACCTCCCCATCTTTGTTCTACAAAAGCAGCTAGCATCCAAACCCGGCCAAGATGGTTCTTTGGGACACTGGTCCACCGTCTTCTCAGTCTGCTGGCTGTCTGAATAGTCGCTATTCCTTGCCCCAACACCCCGTCTCTCGATTTACTGGCCTGTTGTGTGGTGAGCAGCACAAACTTGGACTCAGTGACTGGACGAGATAGGAGACACCCAGTTCCACCAGAGTATACCAGCTACGTGACAAAATGCATACCATATCCTAAGAGTTGTGAGGGATTCCAAACAGAAGATGTGATCAAACCTGCATCTTCAGAAGTTCTTTCTGGTTGGAGATAGTGTGAAGCATGGATTAAAGTGGGCAAAACTGCTGCCAGGGGATCGGTTAGGCACCTGCTGCAGCATTTAAGATACGTATGTATGTATTATGTATATACCTAAGGGCTACGAGTGACATGTCAGTCACGTGCCTACATCTGTGATTATAAACAAGTCTTTCTATTCTCTCTCCTCTCCTCTCCCTCTCTCTAAGCTTCTGCTGGCAAGACCATTGTAAGGTATGGGACCAAAACACCCTATGCCCCCAACAAATTAGCATGAGAACTGAAAATTTTTGGTTTCCTTTTAATAGCCTTTTTTCTGATAAATAGTGAATTTGTTATGGGAAATTTAGAACATTTAGAAAACCGTGGTGAAAATCACTACACCGCCGCCCATGCCTTTGGGAGCCTCTGAAAAGTCTGGGTGGGGGCAGGGGCGCAAGAAGGGCCCTAACTCCCCACTGCACCCGTCAGCTTGGAACCTTGTGCTGCAGTCGGTCAGACCTGATCTGGGACGGTAAGCTCTTCACAGGCAGGTGCACCACGGTGCCTGTGCACTACGGAAACAACGGTATTTCTCCCTTAGGGCTTGGCGCTTGGAAACCTAGAATTAGATTGAGGGATAGGGTTAGTTTAATTTTTGTGTTAAGCAGAGCCGATGGCCAGACCAGTGGTCCTCCTTATTCTGTTTCTGCATCTGTGGATTAAACCAACTATAGATTAAAAATATTTGAGAAAAAAGAAAAAAAATTCCAGAAAGTTCCAAAAAGCAAAACTTGACTCGGCCCCTTGCCAGCACCTCTCTATGCAGCACCTGCATTGTATCAGGGGTTGTGAGTCATGAGGAGCTGACGCGATGTGCGCCAGGCAGTGCGCGGAGGTTGTATGCAAATACTGGGCCGCTTTATAGAAGGAACTTGAGCACCAGATTTTGGTCTGGGGGAGGGAGGAATCCTGGAGCCAACCCCCCGTGACAGTAAAGGGCCGCTCTATTCTCATTTCCTAAGCCTCAGGAGCACTGGCCATCAGTGTGTGTGGCCAGTCGTGTTTTCCAGAAACACCAGCAGAACGTCTCCTGTCCCCCATGACCCCCCCACAGCATGCCCCCGACACTCCTCCCTCAGGAAGCAGAGCCTGCTCCCCCCCTAGAAGTGGTGGAACCTTGACTGGCAAAAGTGACGAAATGCAAGCTCCAAGGCCAGGTCGTGAAACACAATTTCCATCTCACTCCTCTTGACGCACTTGCTTTTGGAACTTAGGCGCCTGGTTGTGAGGAAACCGGTCACACGGAGAGGCCATCTCTGGATACTCGGTGACACCCAGTCTGAGGCCGACCACCTAACTGTGAAGGCTGAGTCTCCCCGCTGAGCTCCCAGACCCCGCGGGTCAGAAACGGTTAAGCCCATTGTTGCTTTCTCTGAATTCTCGACCTTCAGAATCCATGAGCTTAATAAAACAATGGCTCCTTTGTGCCTCTAAATTTGGGATGGATTTTTATAAGCAATAGCCAACTAGAGCATTGTGTGTGTGTGAAAATTCTTCAACAATTTGAAAGGTACAACACAGTATGTCATTATTGTTTAAACTGTATTTTCTTAATTGCCTACTAGGCTAGCTTCCTTCCTTCCTTTCCTTCTTCTTTCTTCCTCTCTCTTTCCTTCCTCTCTCTCTGTTTCGGCCCTCCTTCCCTCTCTCCCTCCTTCTCTTTTTTTTCGCTCATTCTTGCCACTTGTATTGCTTTCAAGAATTACTTTGTCACCAAGGACTGAACTCTTGGAAAGGATCACGTTTTAACATCCTCACTGATGCCACACGTGCACTCCTACTACCAATACTGTCAGTGGACACACAGGCAACAAGAGGATACATACACGCAGCTCCAGGAAACACTCACTTTGTTCCACCATCCACGATGCCAGGACATGTTCACGTGACTCTGTCCTTTCCGAGTTTACCCAGAGGAGCCACAGCACAGAGCACTCTGTGCCACCGCTCAGGACCCCTCAAGCAGGACTGGAGGCAGGGCTCAGGCAACGCTGTGTCATCACTGTTTGTAATGGGATCACCTCAGTATTTCAGATGTTGGAATCTTCCCTTTGTAGCTGATCTGTCTTCAGATGGATGCTGGGCTTCCTCGGTTTTCCTGTTAGGTAAGTTGGAGACAAATGACAAAGTGAGAGAGAGACAGGGACTGAGTCTCATTTGTTTTTGAATTGTAGGATTAACACTTGAAATTTTGTGTAAGCTCTGACGTGTCTTTGCCGTAGCAGCAGGAATCCACAGGCAGCTTCAAAGGTGGATGGCTCCTGGGGGGGGGGGGGGGATAGGTGAAGCAAAGGCATCAAGCTCACAGCACAACACCCCTCAGCGACCCAGGCAAGACTTGGTGTTAGCCGCACTGACACTGAGGGCAAGCCGTGCGCGTTTTCATGCGAACGCCCTTCAGGTGTGGCTTCTTGCTGTTATGTGGGTGTTTTAAGTAGGTTGTGCCCGAGGATCTTGGAGTGCATGGGGCCGGGGTCCTGTCCCTGATCCCCACGTAAGAAATCCTGATTGCCCCTCCTCTTCCAGGGAACATAAGCTCCAAGGCAGAGGACGCCACGTGTGACTGCGCACGGAGGGGTCACCAGCACATGGGACAGTGCACGTGGGTACATGTCGGTCCTTCCAGCAGACTTGCTTTTAACCCTACCAACCTGGTATCACCACAGATTTGGGGGGCTCTTTTAGAAAACACAGAATTAAGACTACAAAAGTGGGTGTGAAAGTCAATACTCAAAATATAAAAAAAAAATCACAAGTTACAAATTCACAGCTTATAAAGTTTTTATCTTCTAATTAAACACTTTCATAATCCTCTTCCATAACACTTTTCCCTCCATGTTTTTTGCTGGATACCCTTTGATTGGTGATATCTATTATTTCCATGGCATTTTCTATGAGAGACAAAGATGTTATCTGTAAATATAGCTATGTATCTTTGGATATTTCTGTATCTATCAATCTGTCTATAGATAAACAGGAAGATAAATTAGTCTTCCTCCTAGCACGGTTGATCAAAACATGTTTGTTTCTCACGGTTTAGAAAAAAATCATTTCAGCTTCACAACTTGTTAATGGTCATGTAAAGGTAATTTTTAGGATTGCTGTCAAGTTTAGGAAAAATTCTACTAAGTGTATTTAATTTATGAGCTGCAAGGTTTGGAAGACAAGCTTCAATCCGTGGACCTTTCAAACCTGTTCCTCGTGCGTGTGACCTACCTCAGGGCCGTGCGCACTGGGCACTCGTGGGCAGGTTCTCTTGCGTGCCGCCGTACACCCTTTGTGCTACAGTGACAAGTGAACTGGCAGAGAGGACAGTAAAGTGATTTCTACACCAGGAGAGCTAGTAGTAACGTAACCATACCCGACAGTAACTGTGAGCCATGTGAATACGCCATGAAACCCCTAGTTAAACGTTATCTCCGATTCGACTTCTTAGATGGATTGCTGAAACATCGAGGGTCACTTCAACGCAGCCTGACATGAGGACAAGTGTGATGGAGGGGGCGGTAAAGAGGAAAGATGCAACTTTACCAGCAGCATTTAAAGCACGCTTTTGGGGAGGAAAAATCACAAACCTCTTCTCTCCGTTGGATTGCCTGTGTTACGATTCTGACTTCGCCACTTACTACGTGTGTAACCCAAGCCAAGTAAGTTCTCTCTCTGTGCCTTGGTTTGGTGTTACTACCCATCTCACAGATTGTGATAATTAACTGATTTAATGGATGCAAAGTGCTTAAAACAGTGCCTGGCATAGAGAAGCAGTCACAAAATGTTGTGTTTTTATTGTACTAAACACCGTATCTGACTGCCAGGGATGTCAGAATAGCCAATGGACTCTTCTTCTATAAAATGTTTTACATGTAACTATAAATGCAAAGATAAAATAACAACTCAAAGGCCAAGTCTCAGAAAAAATAAAAGGCTCCTGGATGGAGTTACTGGACTGTACGCCTTGACTTAAAACACTTTGTTCTCGGTTCACAAACCACATAAGAAAGATGTTTGAAAAATTAGGGCGAGAAGTTGCAAAGGGAGATAAGGCACACCACTGAAGCAGCCTGTTCTCGTGCCTACCTGGGCTGCGTTTTCCCCTTTACCCTTCCTTTGCTGTTGATGCTGACAGCTCAGCAAGGAACAGGGTCAGAGGAGTAGTTAATGATGCATCTTTAGGATAAAACTTACCCTAAATGTATCCAACATGGAGAACCGAAACAAAAATGTTGATGAGATTTTGCCAGGAGTGAGCCATGTTTAATTGGCTCCCATGTTCGTGAGCAATGTTTAATTTCTCCCCCAAAAGATCGTTATTATAGGCACATAGAAAGTATGGCTTTCAAATAGGAGGGGGAAGAAAATCAAGAAACCAGGAAAAGATCTTCCAATTTCTACTCAAGGAATGAGCCCTAATTGTCCAATTTAGACTTGACTTGTCTCCCTAGCCTGAAGACCATCTCCCTAGAGCTCCTTCCTTCCTTCCTTCCTTGGGGAGCTGCTCATCTTGTCAGGGAAACAGTCAAGAAGTTCTCTCCACGGGTAAACACGAGGCGCGCCGGCACTCTCCCCAGGGCAGCTGGACAGCAAGCAGCCGCGGAGGAGAATGAGAGGGACTAGAAGTGGCAAGTGAACCCCAGACGTCTCAGTGACAGGTTGGTCTGAGACGGACACGCTTAGCTCCGCTAGGACCACCTCAGTCTTCCTGTGGCTGCCTCCTTCCCAGAGATGAGAGAAGCACCATGGAGCCAAGAGGACCCATGGAGGGAGGTGGCTTCAGTGCTAGGTCTCATTCCAGTTACTGAGCTGCCAGACCCCTCAAATGGCCCTGGGTCACTGCCAGGAGCGGGGCTGTCCTCACCTGCAACTCTCCACCAACACGGCAGTGCGAGGGGTTGGCCAAGCGGTGATTGTTTGTTTGGTGGGAGCAGCGGGAAAATGGAACTCCAACTGGCAGTCAGGCTGTAGAAGGGAGGCAGAGGTTTAAAAAGAGAGAAGGGATGAGGTGTTAGCCACAGGCTTGGTCCAAATGTACTTGCAAATGTAGGATCGCCCTGGTCCTCAAGGAGAAAACGCCTGTCCTTCTCACAAGGCAGAGTGCCGGCAGACAGAGCAGAGGTGGAGGGAGCGACATGCTCTCAAACAGCCTACATGTCACCCCTGGGGTGGCCTTACCAGATGAGTTTGTCGAGTTTGTCAAATCTCCCCGCCATAGGGCAGAAAAAAATCGCACACACATGCACACACACACACCCCCACTCACTACACGTGGTTCAGAAATCAGAGCCTGCCGCAAGGACACGGGAGGGGAGGGGAAGGAAACACAGAGAAGGGAGACAGGTCTTAAGAAAAGACACGTAGCACCCCGCAGTGACTCTCCGTACCACACTGTTTCACATTCCCTAAGGATGGCTCAATGTCCAGAACAGCACCTTTGTTACCAAAGTTCAGGTACCCACTGCACCCTGAAGCCAGACAAACCAAAACGTTGGAGTTTGGAGCAGAGAAAGGTTTATTGCAGGGCCGAGCAAGGAAGACGGGGTGGCTCGTGCCCAAGAAAACCCCAGACTCCCCGAAGGGTTTCAGCAAAGCACATTTAAAGGCAGGTGGGGAGGCGCTGCTGGGCACGTGATCAGCTGTGCACAATTCTCTGGTTGATGTCGAGGGAACAGGGTGCCAACACTCTCAAGCCCTGGGCACCAGAAGGTCCGGGGGCCACATGCTCTCCATCTTCAAGTAGGTAATTTCTTCTCTTTGGTGGTGGTTTTTAGCATCTGAAAAGCTCAGGAAATACACATGGGATTCTGTTATCTGGGCCCTTCGGAGAGGAGCTGCCGCAGAGGACCTGGGGGAGGGGTCTGTCCCTGGACAGCCCCACAGGGTCCAGCTTGGTTACATCTTGAACCCCTCTTCAATCTCAAAGGGGGTCAGTTAGGTAGAGAGTGAAGGAAAAGAAGCAGGTCAGCCAGGAGCGGTATTAACATCGTGAGGGCAGCGGTGACCATGGGTACTGAAGTCCCCGGGATCAGAAATGCTCTGACAGGGACCACCGGGATTTACTGGTTCAAAAACTATGAACTGTTTTAAGATAAACTGAAACTGACATAGTTCTTTCAATCTGAAAATGATGGACTTAATTCTTTAGTGATAACAAAAGACAAGGCGTTTCAGTAGACAGAGGGCAGTGGCGGCTGAGAAGCGGGGACCTGCTGGATGAGCCTACAAGCGATCAGGAAGCATTAGCATCCACACGCAGTGAGTTCAAGTTTGAAGAAAACTTCAGTTAAAACAAGGCCACACGGCATAAAATCATCTGACACAGGTTGGGCAGTTTTGTGAACAATTATGTGTTTAAACACACCCAACCCAACACCAAAACCTCAGACCCCGTGGGCTGAGCAAGGCCGCTGCAGGCGGAGCGCGTGTGTAGGTCCGAGAAAGCCGCGGGCCGCCGGCGCTCCACCTGCTGGGTAGACGCCGCCCCGTGACGGCGCATGCTCTTGAGCCCAGCTAGGCCGGAGGGCTTCGGAATAACCCACTGTTCATCTGTTTCTAATGCTTTTCCATCCTCCAAGCTCTCAAAAAAGAGGCTTGGCCAGCCCTGGGTCAGTGGGTTAGGCAGCTCATTAGCAGCCCCCTCCCCACTTACACAGTGGCTTCACCGGAAAACAGATTTAAAGTGATTAATTCATCACCCACAACTATCTGCTCACCTTCCCCTGACCACAGTCAAGACAGCTGCTTTCACACACACACACACACACACAAACACACACACACACACACACACACACACAAACTTCACCACCAGTTTGGTAAATCTTTAAAATTTGATGACACTAGGTCTTATGAGGAAATAACTCATAAGCTCTTGTCAGGAGTACAAGCTGGAAGCAAGATTCCCCAGTGTGCAAAGGTGTGTACATCCAAGAGGTGTCCATGGCGTGTTTGAAATGCCAGTAAAACTTCGAGCAAACTACACACGCACCAGCCGAGAAACACTCCCAGAGTGACAGCGTGCCTGTGTGGTCAGGTGCAGACGGTGTGCCGCGTGTTTTAACAAGGACAGTATCTCCCCAGTAACAAAAAATGCTGTAGTTACGATCATTAATCTTTCGTGTTAACACATTAATAACAGTGCAATGAGGAAGAGACCCTTTGATGTTACCCAGAGTCGCACGGCCAGGGACGGAACCAGGACTGAAACCATGTGTGATTAACCCAGGGCTTGTCTGTGACAGGGTCACTCCCCAAGCCACCAAGCCATCAGGGAGGACCCCGGAGTGTCTCCAGGAGCCAGAATCCACGCCAGATCCCCATCCACAGGCTGACGTTGTATTTTGGTCGATTTCCAATGATTGCAGCATAATCCAGCAAATTATCCTGGAGCAAATTGCTTCAATCCAATAATACGACGTGACTGAGAAACTAGCATCCGCCTTTCTGAACGGCCCTGTGGTTGTATTCTTGTCTCTTTGTGGGGACGTTTTCCCCTGTGACTGAGTGAGAAATGTGTCCTTTCTTCCAAGGAGTCAGAGCCTGGCCGAGGCCTGGCAAACCACCCGTACAAAGCAGATGTTTCACTGTTGAAGAAACTGATGAATGAGCAGGGAGGTCTGTCAAAAGGCAGTCAAAAAATAGAATAAGCAAAGGTTGGACTTATGTTTGCCAACAACGTGGAGGAATGGAGCATTTGCAGGGCAGCTCTACGTTGGTGGAGACCTTTCACACGTCGTGAGGAGGTGATGAGGAGGCTTTTGTGGGAAGGGACGAGCTGGCTGCTTGAGGTGGCAAAGGAGACCCGGGGGAGCATCTGGGTAGACATGCCTCCTTTGAGTAATTGAAAATGTAGAGTGAAAGCAACGCTTTCAGGATGGTATTTTCTTTCCATGTAACAAGAAAATATAAGCTCCCGTTGGTATAACGGACGGGGCTTACCGTGAGAATTCATCCCGTCTTTGCCTGGTCCATTATCCTTGCAGAATAGCAAACTGAACTGGCAGAATGTCTCCTCCGAGACAGAGAGAAAAATCTGAGTCCATCAAATCAGTCCAAAGACACAGCGTCCACCGCAGCGCCTTGCGGGACAAGATGATACCCGCGGGGCCGTGGCTGTGGGACCGGGGCAGAGGACACTCACAGCAGGGCAGCTACACACAGCCAAGAGGACTGCTGTGGGAATTTATCAGAGATTTCTCCAATTAGAGCTGGAGCCTTGCAGCTTAGCTCTGAATCCACACGCGGGAGCAGTATCAGTCCTAGCTAAACGAATGATTGAGCTGTCCCAAACACCCCTGAAGTGCGGGGCTGAGGACGTGTTCAGGCTCTAACCCAAGGCAGCTGATGTTGCGTAAGCAAACTGGGAGCCTGTTGTCACAGACACCAGCACACACCACTGGACCAGCCGCCCCAAGCCACCAGGATGTTCCGAGCGGTCACTGAACTCAGGGTGTCACCAGTTGTGTCCTGAACACAAAGGGATGCAAGACTCGACTAACACAGATGAGTGTTGCTTTTATATTTTAGCCTCTCTGCTATGATTACATGAAACATACATCCATGTATAGCCCCAGATGGTTTTCTGCAGTCAAGTCGATCTCAGAGATTCTGAGTTATAGTCGTCTTCCCAGGGAGCTATCTTAGCCTGTTTGGAATTGACACTGAGATCTCTGTCTCCACAGTGCAAGAGCTTATACATTCATCAGTACGCGTGATCATGGAAACCTAGAACCGTGCATGTGGGATGAGACACTGAAACAGTCAAACCCCAAGGATCTGTCGTGTTATTGCCTCCATTTAAGAAGAAATATGGTATTAAACTTTAAATAAATTAGAGATTTGCAGTGCCTCTCTTCAGGATGAGATAGCATTATCTTTCATCAAAAGTGCCTTTTCTAAGTGGACACTTTCCGAAGAGAAAATAAAGAATTCTGGTAAAGAAAGATTGCGCTCAGGCTGTGGGGAAAATAGACTGATAACACGTGACCACATAAAAACTCAAGGCAAGTGCACAAAGTAAAACAAAGGACAAAGCAAAACAAAACAAAACAAAACAAAAAAACAAACCCCAAAAAATCACCTCACACTTCAAAACAAATACTATAAGTAAATAAAAAAAGAAAAACAAAAACTTTTGCAACTCATATGGTAAACGGCTAGTCTCTCTAAAAACTGAGAAGAGGAAGAATCCAATAGAAAAACAGGCAGCAATCAGGAGTAAGTTTCCAGGGAAAGAATACATTTGTGAACACATAAAGCAGACAGTCATCTCTTTTAAAAGCTTCACACCAGCTAATGCTGCCATGAGACACCATTTCTCACCTATCAGAGTCACACGCGTTCAAATGCCTGATAACACAGAGCGTTGGTTTGGCTGAAGGACAGCAAATACTTCCGTTTCTGGTGATACTTCAAAATGCTAAAATCATTATGAAAGATTAAAGTCTTTCCAAATCACAAATGAATTTACTCCTTGAGCCAGCAGTCCTGCTCAGGGAATTTATCTTTAAATATACAACTGTGGACGTACAAGGTCACGTTTGCACCAGGTTATCATGGCCATGTTATTTGTAGTCACAACATATTGTAAAGGAATTGTCTTTCCATCGGAAATCACCGAGGCTACAGAACTTCCACACAAAGGAAAAAGAAGTAAGTAGTGTTGCATAAAGAGAAACCAAAAACGTACATGCGACACAGGAAAGGTCATTTCTTATTCGGGCGGGAGGCATGATGAGATGGGCAGATAAGACTGGAAGGAGAGACTCCGAACCACATCTTTCCGTGTAGCTTTCTACACCGCGACCTGCAAGTATATTACCTGCTCAAAAATAAAACTAACATCCAAAGCTCAGCATAATATACATCGTAAAGTTAACAAAAAATACCTACTTCCTGTAGGTTGATTCCATCATCAGTTAATTCCAACATCAGTTCTTCTGGAAATCAAGGTTCTCCCTTGCGTCTTTTTCCAGATGAGTCTGTTTGCCGCGTGCCACACAATCCACATACACAGAGAGAATATTAACAGACTGGATCTTCTGTTTAAACCTGTAAATATTGTGAAGCCAAGAGATGGTGTGTGATTTTATGATTCTTCCTCTTCTCCTGAATGAACCACAGATGGCGTATAGTCATTCCTTCTAGCTGGCTGACTACATGCGTGTGTGTCACTGGTGGGTCTGTGGCTGGTAAGGAAATGGTTTGCTTTTCTGCGTGATTTTTTGGGGCACTTTTAAGTTGCCTACGCTAGGAGAGTGTTCATTTTATCACTGGGAAAAAATCAGTAACAGTTGCTGTCAAGATTTTATTTCACTGCCACAAACCCAGTTCAAAGGGAGACCCCTAATACAGGGCAAGTGCAATTAAGACGCGTGGAAATGTTACTTGGACGGGGGTGCACTGGCAAGCCTGTGAACCTCAGCTCTCAGGCAGCACAGGAGGTGACACACTTCCCTAACAAACTCCAGAGGCCAGCCCACCCCCACCAGCCCAGTTAAAGCACCAAACTGTTTCTAAAATCAGAGCCATTTCCCAGAAGCAAACGGTACACGGGGCCCACCCGTCTCGGCGGAATTCTGAGTCCACCACTGTGCTCTGTGCTAATGATGCAGGCTGTCCGCTTCCCTAACAAGCCAGGCTTGTTCATTGGAGAATGTAACAAATAATTTCAAGGTTATGTCACTCTTGGCAAGCACAGGAACGCTGGTGGGAAAAGGAAGTTTTCAGAGCAAGGCGAAGACTGAAACCTTGTTTGGAACCATCAGCCTGCAAACCTGCAGAACCATAGTGCTCAAATTCACAGGGTCCCCAGCACACGTAGACAGCGAACGCCAACTGGCTCTTGAGAGGATGTAAGTTAGGAGTTAATTTGTTCACATTCAACCTCTGCAAGTAAGGAGAGAGCGCTGGAACACACAGTTTAATGTTTCTTGCCTTTAAATGTTTGCTTGGTAAAGATTACACTGTCTTTTCTTCAAATCACAGCCAACTTTTGATTATTCAGATGGTTATCTGCAAGGACTTCAGTTCTGTATTTCTGGTTCACTTTTATAATTTTACTGTTTATGAATCACTCCTCCATTAGATTAGCAAAGAAAGGGAAATTGAGCTGGCCTGATTAGCTTGTTACAGGCCAATTTCACATTCAAGGGGCTGTTCCCTGGCTGTGGATAACTATATAGTGCTCTTAGGTCAAATTCTATTATTGAATCTATCGGGTAGGGATAAATTTGGGAGTTTGAGATTTGCAAATGTTACCCACTAAACATAATAGATTTTAAAAAATTTATTCTGTAGAATACAGGGAACTAAATTCAGTATCTTGTAATAACCTTTCATGAAAAAGAAAATGAAAACAAAAAATTAAAAATAAAATTAAAAATAAATAAATCCAATGAAGCACTTTCTTTTGGGGGTAAGGGAAGCAGACCAGTGTTGGGCTCTGCCCTCAGTGACCTGGTTCTGCCCTCACTCTTATCTGCGGTTCATTTGGTGACCCTGGATGGGGCATGTGTCTCACTGTCCCTTTGTTTCATGGGGACAGTTGCCCTGCTGACTCTGTAGAAACACTTTCAGAACAGAATTGGGAAAGAAAATTAAAAATGCCTCTGACATACACAAGCTTCCCCAAAGGAAGTTTAGAATGGATTCTAGGGCACGTGCAAGCAGATTTATTTCTTCCAAGGAACACTAAACGCTGGGCCTTGTGCATATTTACCAGCCAATTAGCCGTGCGTGTAAATCTTGATGTGCTCCATTGCATAAAACATTCCATTTTCTAAGGTTCTGTCGGGGTATATTATCCTGACAGATAAAATCACATTACCATCAACTCTAATTGTGCCCAAAATATGATTGTGTAGGCTTCAGATTGCAACCAGGGCAAGGAAATAACATTTGGGGAGAATGTTTTTTCTCTTCATAGAATATTCGGTAACTTGACCCTCGTAGCCTTAATTACGATGGTACCAGCCAATAGCACTAGGCCGGAGCGATGTCCTAAGTCCACAGCCTTAAAGGGACCACGGCCTCCATTGGCCAAGAAGAGCCAACAGACATGCAGCCTTGAGGATAGAGACCTTTTCATTTTAAAGTTAAGTTTTTGTGCGAAGGGCAGAGATATTAATTAGCTTTTTCTATTGTTGGCAGGAAACAGAGGTACAGGTGTGCAGACAGTGAAAGGAGTTGCTGCCTTGTCTCCTGGCCTCCTTGACCTCAGTCTTCCCCCGGCAACAAGGCACCCTGACCACGAGGACAGGGCGCAGCCAGCGTGGGGAACGGCCAGGGCTTCACCCCAGCACGCAGGCCTGCACCACCACTCTGTCCCCAAAGAAGGGAGACGATGAAGAGAGCCGAAAGGAAACCTGACAACCTGGGTTTTCGCCTGCCCTTTTACACCGCAGGGCCGCGGGTCTAGGAAGCACTTTGAGGTCACTAAGCAATAAATTCAGGCCCTCCACAATACACATCTGCTAGTGCCTCTCATGTCCTGGCTGAGGATTTTAGTGAACGTTTACCCGTGTCATCTAGTCAGACCTCTTAATGGAATACATCAGTGAAACATTTGCTTACTAAATGAACTGGTTTAGTAATTGATGAATGGCTTTCATTGGTAATATATGAATTTCTAGAAATATTTTATAGCTTCTAGAGGAGGAGTTTGGAGGAAAAATGAAATCAAGTGTGGAGATCATTTTAAGCAAGTTCTGTCTGTATAACAGCACAATCTTATTTTGATGGAAAGTATTAACATTTGAAACAATATGAAACCTCAGAAAAACCAAAAGTAAGTAAGACTAATGTAAAATGGGCCAGAAAGTTATGCAGGAAACCCTCTGAAAGATACACTGCACTTCTAATTCATAAAATATTTGATGTACTTCTATTATCTCATAGTTCATATTAAAATTCTGATAAACTGACACACAGCTCACACTTGAAGTAAAACTAGCAACCTGAAGCTCTCTGAGCTTCCTCATCCCCAGGCCACACAGCAGAAACACTGAAATGTATTTTGCTTAGAATTAGGAAGCAATGTTATCACATATCGCCGTATTACCACATTATCAGAAAGTTGTATCAAAGAGAGTATTTCCAAATGTATCCCTTCCCAACCCCTTTCCCCCGATAACCATAAAATTGTTTACTATGTCTGCAAGTCTGTTTCTTTGTAGGTGAGTTCATTAGATCTGCAAATGTTAACCACTATATGTAAAAATAAATAAAAAACGAATTTCTTCTGTACAGCACAGGACACTTTATTCAGTATCTTGTAATAACCTTTAATGAAAAAACACGAAAATGAATGTATCTATGTATATGCAGGACTGGGACATAATGCTGTACAGCAGACACTGACACACTGTAACTGACTATACTTCAATTTTAAAAAAAGTAAATATGTGCTTTAAGGGAAAAAAAAAAACCTATCTCATTGTTCTCTCTCTTCTCATGAATTGCACGTAATGCAATCTCCATTAAGTGGGGATTTTTCATCAGAGTGGTTTCAGATTTTCTATTTCATTTTCCCTCTTAAGGATTGCACACTTAGGCTAGGCAAAAAGCAGATTTTAATCAGAGTGGGCATTTTTCCAAAGTACTCTTCAGTCTGGATCATGAAAATGAGGCAACATGCATGGCACAGACCCCAGGTGTTTTTAAAGTAGGTGACACAACACACACCCCACGAGCTAGATTATGTGTAAACGGGGAAGAACACTGAGGCTTCAAAAAACCTAACGGCTGTTGGTGAATATGATTTAATCTTTAAGACCCAGGAGGAAGGAAAGTTGAGCCCCCACGAAACTAACTCTATAAGGGTGTATTTCTATGTTTACACACGTGTGTGGAGCTCCACAGAGCTTACAGACACGCGTCTACATACACAAAGACAAAGCGACAGCCTCTCAGGGTGAAAACTTGGGAAAAGGGCACCAGGGAGGTTTCCTACCAGGGACGGAAACCACATAAATGAAGTCCCTGGAAATGAACCCTGGCTCTACATACAAACCTGTTCAAACCTTAACTGACTGGATCAAGTTATTTCACTCGGATGAATGCGACAAGGATGCTCATGGAAAAAGCTCTACTGGAGGCCGTGAGTGATGGTGCCAGAGGAGGCAAAATGAAAACTGACACAACATTGTGAACTATTTGTCAATTTAAAAAATATTTTAAATAGAATAAAAAATAGCAACTTCTAAAATTAGTTTTAAAGATGCTGCAACAAGCTGGAAATTCAGAGAACATGCCAGCCAGGCTTACAACTGAACAGATATCTGAAACCAGCCCTTTGTGAGAAATCGAAGCGTCTGTCGCTGCCGAAGTGTGGGTTTGCTGTCTGTGATGTACTTTCAGTACTGCCTCCCTCCCCGCGTCACACACTGAGCCGGGGCGCAGACCCACATCACGATGTGGCTGCAGACACATCGCCCACCTGTTTGCCTGATTTTCTCACCCTGCAGTAAGAACATTAAAATAGATGATCTTAAGAGTTACAGACTTCAGAGTTTTTCAAATCTAGAATTCATTTGCTCTAAGCCAGAGAGACTCAGCAAAAGAAGGGCAAATACAAAAACAAGTGTTTTGATGCCTACATCAAAACCTGTACATTTGAGTGAGTGCCATGTTTAAAGAAATACTGATGCTAATACTACTAAAATGGCCAGACTGAAGTCGTGCTAACCGCATGCCAGACGCGGTCCTCTGCCACGTATGTGTTAATCTTCATACGTTATCAGTGCTCGTTAATTTTAATGTGTGCATATTAATCCTCACAGGAGACCCATGAAGCAGTTACACGAACTGAGAGGCAAGCCCACAGTCAGACAGCAGAGTATGTGCGTCACCACCACGACCTCCTGCCTCTCTCAGCCGCATCCTCCGTCCTCCTGGGTGGACTATACCACATTCTGGGACACCTGCTTCCCTCCGCTGCCCTCAGCTGGGCCAGAACCCCTTCCCCCAATTCAGTTTGCATGGACTCTCATCACCTGCCGGGACCACATCTCAGCTCCACTCCTGCCTGGAACCCGCCTCAACGCAGCCACAGCACATCGTGGTTAAAGGGTTGGTGCTTTGTCTGGAGTTGGACGCACCCGGTTCTCTTTCATAATAGTAATTAATCTTAGTTTTTTGTTAGGGTCTCATCAAGCTTTGGTGGAGCGACTAGTGTAGGAATAGCCCTAGAATCTCTTTAGAATAAGCATTTCCACCTTCGTAGGGGTGCAGACATTTGTTAAAACCTAAGGCCTGTCCTTTGAGATTTCTGTATGTTATGATTTTTTTTTTCAGTCAACAAACTTCCCCAAGGGTCTTATCTCTCTAAAACACTGAAGGAAGCGAGTGGACTGGTGGCACCTGTGTCCTTCCCACCCACTTCCCCCAGCTGCATGGTCTCCACGCCCCTGCACCTGCTCGCACCTGACCTCCTGTTTATGTAAATGGACGGTAAGATCTCATTTTATTTGGCTCATCAGGGGTTCACTCAGGTGCAGCCGTGCCCAGTAGAGCTGCCATTCATGTTTTATTTGAGACAACTCAACTAGGATTTAAAAAGGAAAGAAAAAAAAAGGAATGAAGGAAAAAAACCCAAAGACCCTATTCTTCCATTGGTAAAGCAGGACCAGCAGTCAGATTCCCAGTAGCATGAATGGCGGGTCCATGTCCGAGTCTCCCCCACATTCACTGGGGCTCAATGGGAAAACCTGACAGCCCCTTTCCTTAGAGCACACACAGCAGCAGGAATCTGTCTTTTCAGATTTTTATGTATGTATCCTCCCCCAAATCCTGTATTTAGTTTCACGCTCATTAAATTTGATTAGAGCAAAGTTGAATGATTTTTAAAAACTCTCAGCTAATTGTTTCTTAATTAAGTTGGGTAATTTGTGATTCAAAAAGGATGTTAGATTTCTAGTCAGGTAGGACTCAGCTCACAGTTACTGATGAGGAATAAAAAGCAAGATACAGAGTAGAGTTTCAGAAATCAATGCAAAATAATAAAAAATTAAAATGGAGAAGCAGGCTATCAATAGCACAGCTGTAACAAAGAGGAGGCTTGTTTTGTATTGATTAGCTCCTGGTAAATAATGCATCACTGCTTCCCGACAGTGCAGGCTGCAGCAGATTGTTTGCTGTGGGGGTAGCGGGGCAGGCCGAAGCAATCAATACTGGAGCTGTAAACACCCTTGAAAAAACGCAGATCCACAGCCCGCATGGGAGCAGTCTGGGGGCCACGAAGCTGGAGTGGCCTGGAACAGGGCGCGCAGACCACTGCCTGCACAGTGTCTCGCAGCCCCCCAGAAAGAACCAAGATTTGGTTTAAGATGTAACTAACTCAGGACGTCCTATCTGAATGCTCTCGCGCCTTCATCCGCTACAGTTCATCTCCAATTCCACAGCTTAAAGGTGGTTTGCAGAATTCACCAGCCCTTTGGAAGACACCAATCAGACCCGCTTTCCCACTACGCAGTGTCAACTAGATTGGCAGTCGTTGCCTCGAAAGATCAGCCTACAGCAGACCCAGATTCTCCTCAAAATAATTGTTTTATAATTTAAAAGCCAGTGTATGTTGGAACTAACAGACTAGGCACGTCATTGTCTTCAGGGTTCCCAATCCCAGCAGTGCTGAAAACTTAGAAGCAGTGACCACTCATCTCCTGTGAGAATGACCACCCCCCAAACAGCACCCCGTGCACCCGGGTCTCCCAGGAGAGTGCGCTGGGGATTGGGACGTGTCCTGTGGGGTCCTGACAGCCCCAAAAGAGCGCTGCTGCTTCTGCTGCTTAAAGGTTCTGTGATTCCAGGCAGTCTTTAGATGTTTGTGGTGTCTTTGTCCACGAAACGAGGACACTAGCTTCTTCCCTTTCTGACGTAACAGACTTCAGTGGGAAGCAAAGTGAGCTATTGCCCACTATAAGCTATGAACCGAGTTCACATCCTTTTCTGAAAAAACAGACTAGAGAATCCTTCCAGGGAAGTAATGCTTTCCAGTGGTCATGGCTGAGGAAACCAAAGCTGAAAGTTAGATTCAGACCAGTATCTTCCCCTACCAATTAGAATGTATTTCATGTTTACTTCATTGTATTGTATTGGAGAAAGAATTTCAGGTGGTTTCAACATGGAGAAGCCGTACAAAGTAACGTGATAAAAATGTGGTGAGCAAAAATCAGAGAAACAAAGAAGGGTAGGAAAAAGCGAAGCCGGGAAGACGCAGGAAGCGATGACTAGAACGTGGCTGCGGTGGCTGGGTTTAGCCACGCCCCTTATGTCACAAACCCAGCTGTGCCCTTGTCTTCCCAGCTCCACCTGGTAAGACAGTATCTTAGCTTAAAACCACTTTCAGTCGAAGAATTTATACGTGAAAATAGGGAAATACCACAAATCAGAGCTGCTTTTTCGCCAGAAATCTAGTTGTGAAACCCTTGCCCACACCCCGGACGGGCTGACCACCTGCCTGCACGCTCGAGAGAACCAAAGAAATGGGAGATTTTGTTCCACAGTTCAAAGTCAACAGGATAATGTTTTATCTAATTTGTAAGCAGAATGTGTAACTTTCCTGTTACTAAGCATAGGTGCTTCTAGCTTGGGGTTCTCACAAAGAAAAGTACTACATGAGGTCATGGGAAACTGTCACTGATGTCCTGGTCTCCCACCAAATTAAACAAAAACACTCATCTGTGAGTAGTGCAGCTCTAACATCGCACTGTGAAATTGCCCATCGTGCCACCAGCGATAAAGGGAGCCAGGCAATACTTGTTTTTCACGAAAGAGCACAAAGTATTTTTTTTTACATCACACTATTCATGACAAAGTCTAAACACCCCGAGAAATTAATCTATACAGAGACTGACCGAGTGCTCGCTACTCCTGCCTTCCGTAACTGTCAGAAAACGTCGCAGCGGTTCACAACTCGCTTGCGCTCACTCTCTGCCTCTGTATGTATACATATATACACTGAAATACTGGACATGTTTAAAGTCCAATTTTTATTCTTACTAGGTAGAGAAGCCCGTGTTCAAAAATCTTCATTTTTACTGTGTTTGTATTTTTTTTAGATTTACCCTTCCCTGTAGGGCAATATTTTATGTCTTTCATTAAACCAGTGTTTGTAGAACTGTAGAGAAGGGAAAAGAAATTCCATGATACTGATAGATCGCTAACCTATCCTATAAGCTGATTTATTTTAGCCAAATTTTTTCTGTTCTTCAGTTCTTTTCTGATTTTAGTACGAGCGTTATTTGCTCAGACAAGGGTGTCAGTGACACTGGAATTTCAGAAAAAGGCAAAACACTTGTCAACACTTTTGCTTTCTTTCATTCTCTTTTATACATTGCAAATGCACCCATCCCATCAGAACAAAGCCAGCACACCTACCTTCCTGCCACTCACTTGTAACGCTCAATTTCCAACTTCACCCTTTACTCCGCAAACTGTTAAGCTACAACCCATTCACACTCCTGATGAAAGGAGCTGCTTGAAGTATTGGACAATCATCAACTCCTGCCTCTTTTACATGACAAAGAGACCTTTCAGGGGTTTGGCAAGTACCTTACCAATTAAAGGGATACAATATATTTTTTAAAGCATTACTAGTTGTGGAAAAACAAAATGTACTCATTGTAAGAAATTTTTAATTAACAAAATGTACCCCCCAAAAGCTATAAAATAAAATTACATCACAAAGGGATAAACACCACTAATACTTCAAAACTAGTCATGAGAGTATCTTTATACATAGAAACATGCCTTCAATTTTACAGGATTGTAGTATGGTTGTTGCACTGTAAGGGTTTTAGCTGACAATTTTGTGTTTCTTCATGGTATTCATTTTAAAAGTTGATTTTTGGCTATTATTGGTGATGGAATCCCAGAGTTTACTGCTTCACAAAAATTCTTACATATTTTACTAAGGAATAAATCTAACACTCTGGTTAGGAGATTCCAAAGTCCTTTATCATTCAGAATGTTGCTAGACCACCCCTCTGCAGTAGGACAAGGCTGGGTCCAAGAGGAGCTCGCCGTGTTTGTTTCACGTCCAACAGAGAGACTTCTGTAGCTGGTGAGTCACACAGAAAGCACGAGTGCCAACAAGTTCTGCCTCCAGGTACGTACGAAGCACCCACCACTGTTGAGTTTACACTTGTATACGGGGTGGGTCTGAGCACCCAGTGGTCCTGCCTTCGGAGAGCTTAGAGATGAATAGCGAGATATACGCAAAATAAGAAAATTCAAAATCATAGAAAGGAGAATTGAACCAAGACTCATGGGTAGAATCGAGAGAACTCGATGGTTGGTTGAGTGAAGAAGGGTTTCTCGAAGTTTGAAGTTTCCATCTTTAGAGACTCATCAAACGAACGGGTAATCCAGATAGAGCGGACCTGGTGGCAGAACAAGACCTCAGCTTTGGACAACATCAGTTGAAGATACCTCTGGGATTTAAGATTTTGGGGGGATCACCTGTTAAGTATTTTTACCACAATTTAGAACAACAAGAAAAAGATGCCTATGATATTTCCAGGATCAAATAGCCCGTATTTGAAAACACAGTTGCAGATTTCAGGAGCATTCAGACCTGGAAACCAAGAGGTCCCCTGTAGCTGCTCTTGCCCAGTAAGCACTGCCTGTTGACTCCATGGTCCTCACAGGGCCTCCTCACAACAAGCCACTCCAGCTGTTCATCCTTGGTCTCTGGCTTCCGTCTCCTCAGCGTATCCAACTGCATTTTACACTTGGAGAGAAGTGGCTGTGGAAACTCTCTAGGGTCTTTGCACTGCTGTTGGGGCCCCTTATTTTCTGCAACAAATACTGAAATAAAACGGAGCTCTCCCTGAAAATCAGAATATTCTGTTCAAATTGTTTGCTGTCACATTTGTATCAACCCATCCATACAGAACCTTGTTTCATGTCTTTGTTTTCAAGATACCTTATTTCCTGTATGTTGATTCATTAACCTTGAACTCACGGCCAAAGGAGTATAACCCAAGCCAGAATGAATAAATAATAAAAATAATGTATTTTCTCCTTAGGACTCATAACAACCTTCCTGTTCTTAGGACCACTGGATAAGGTTTCAGTACTAAGCTTGAGGGCCTTTTTCAACAGTGAAATCACCATCGACCAAATAAATGCAAAAAAAAAACCACTAAAAATAGAGCATGTGCTTACTGCATAAGGGCTGAAACAAGAGGGCAAAGTGTCCCCTTGCTGAGCCAGAGCTGGGAGAGTGTGGCTGGGCAACGATGCACACCGCACATGATGTGACAGCCCTGCTCACGCTGATGCTGTGGCCACAGGTGTCTCAGCAAGCGGGTGAACCAGCAGGGCAGACGTCGTGAGTAATGGAGTCCATCTGTGGACGAGAAAGCTCTGGTCAAACACCAAACACCACACAGCACAGAGGAAAAGGAGCAGCTTTCAGGCTGAGTAGGACCTCAGTAGACATGAGGGATTCTCTGTAAGGTCAGGAAGAACATCCAGAAAGCAGTCTACCAAACAATTCTCAGTCAACACAGGGATGGGAATAATCTTTTTTTCAGTCAGAGAAGAGACCTCATAAGACCCAAAGTGTTAGGAAGAGAGCTCACAAGGGCGTGTCCGCTGCAGTGTGCGCAGTTAGGCCAAGACTAGAGACAGCTGTGCATGTGCAGTAACCAAAAAGCACCCTTACAGGGTCCAACCAATCTGCAAGCAACTGCATGTCAGTACAAAACCCAGCATTTCTTAATAGGATGAAAGCAAATCCAGTGCTCAACACATCAATTCACCATGTCTGGTAACCAGTAGGAACTTACCAGGCACACAAAGCAGCAGAAACACTTATAAGAGGAGGAAAATTAGTAAGAACATATGCAAAGGATAGAGACAATGATCTAAAACAGCCATTAAAAGTATTACCAATACGCTTGATATAAAGGAAAGTATAAACATGAGGGGAAATGTAATAAAAGTAACTCCAATGGAAATTTCAGAGATGAAAAATTCAAAATCCAATAGAATGCATAGGGGGCATCGACAGTCAAATCACAGCTACTTCAAATGCTTCTCCCTCAGTAATGGCTAGCACAGCAGACAAGCAGACCCCGAGCTCTGGCAGTACAGCCCAACTGCTGTGAAAGAAGTCGAACTAGTGGAAAATGGTCTGCAAAGAAAGCACCGGTCTCAGGTCGCTTCATCAGTGAGGAGTAAGAAATGTTTAAGAGGAAGTATACCAGGTCTGTAGACACTCTGTGAAAAAGCAGCACTGGAGGGAGTACCTCCCTATCTGTTTAATCAGGCAGCATTACTTCACTAGGAAAACCAGTTTTAAAAAAACAGAATAAACAGAATAAAAATAAATACAAAAAATTGTAGCAGAGTGGTAACAAAACACAGCAATATAGAAAACAGATATAGCATGACTAACAGTGGGAGGTTCTACCAGACAATGCAAGATTTGTTTGATATTCAAAAATAAAAATAGCATAAATATATCAATGGGACAAAGAAATCACATACGATCATCTCATTAGGTGCACCTAAGCATTTGGGAAAATTCCAACACATGTTCATCAAAAATTCTTGGCAAAATATGGCAAAATACAAATAGAAGTGAACTTCTTCAAACTGATAAAGGACTTTGCCATAAAATCTGCAGTTAGCATCTTACTGAAGAGTGAGATACTGACTTCTTTGATCCCTAAGGCTGAGAACCAGGTCGGAGTCTACCCCAGCTCTGCAGTGAAAGGGCGAGCTCGGTCAGAGTGGTAAGGCGATGGAAAGACACCAAAAGCAGGTGGACAAAGTAGTGAAGCTTCTGTATTTGGAAACAACGTGCCTATCTAGAAAAGCGTAAGTAATCTATAAACCAGCTCTTAAGATGAGTTTACCAAAGTCACAGTATACAAAAATCAACTAATTCCCATGTACCAGAAATGGAGTTCATACACATTATTTACAATTACAACAAAAATGAAATGCTTATGATCCAAAACAACTAAAATCTTAACAGCAATACAACATATGACAAGCTGATTTAAGTTTTTATGGAAATTCATTGAATCCAGAGGAGCCAGAAAAAAAATTGAGAAAGCAGATTTGGAGGACTTCCATACCTGCTTTCAAGACTTAACCAGAAAGCCACAGTAATCAGGGCAGTGTGTTACTAATGTAAGAACAAATCAATGCAGCAAGAGGGTCCAGAAATAGACCCACCCTGACACAGTTAACCGATTTCTGACACAAGCATTAAAGCACTTCAAAAGTAGTTTTTCAATAAATAATGCTGAAACAGGATAGCCACATGATACAAAAAGAATCTCAATTACCTTACATCCTATATGAAAATTAACATGTGCTATGAACCTCAATGGAAAAGTGAGAGTAGTGTAAGAAAACAGGAAAACATCTTTGTGACCTTGGGTCAGGCAAAGATGTCCAAAAGGACACAAAAAGCCTGAACTGTATATTTGTAATTTGGACTCATCAACACTGGGATTTTGGCTGAGGCTGGGAGTCCAGGTGCCTTGGGGCCACCCTTCCAAATGCTCAGGCAGTTGCTCCCCTGAGGACCTGCATGTGAGGGTGGACCAGCACAGGGGAACAGGCCCCAGTCCCAGAGGACTCTGCACACATCTTGAGCCACGTCACTTCTCCCTCCGGTCCTCAGCTCCCAACCCTCTTCCACGCCGTGTCCTTTGCACACTCTTCAGGCTTTCCCACAGAGAGATGGTCTCTGATAAGCCCTTTATGTCCTGTGACAGGCAAAGGCATACAAGGGCTTGAAAGATTGCTTGAAATGAAAGTCAAACTATACAGGGGAAAAGCACAAACAGCTTTTATTCTTAATTCTGTGAGGATAAACAGAAAGTAAACTAGTATCTGATTGTATTTTCCTTCTGTATTCTCATAGTTTCCATTAGTCTTCAATAATGTATCACGTCTGTATTCTTAGCCTTGGGTCCCAGTAACATTTCTCTGAAATCTGAACACAGAATTCCTGAACTAACCTTTTTCCCCTAGGAAGTATGTATTTTAGTTGAATAAAGTATTTTGATTTTGTAACATTGCAAAACCAAGTATGCAGAGATTAGTAGGTTCTTGAAAAATTTTAAGTATTTTAAGATGTATTTGGTTCACAGAGTAACTCTGTTTCCCTCCCACCCTTGGCATTTGCCTCATTCTTCACAAACCACTGCTCTTAAATTATATGCTGTCCACAAGGGACAGGATATAATGGACAGTTGGTCACAGCAAACAAAAACAGACTTGCCCAACAACGTATTACATTCATGGCATGCTTCTCTTGTTTATGACAAGTTCTGGCTGCATTTGACTAGTTTGGAGTTTTCCCATATATTGGTTTTTTTAAAAAAATTAGAATGTTTTTAAGGTTAGCTACAGCAATAGTAATATAATTTGATTTTACATAGTACACTTAGAAACTGAATTATAGTAACTGCTCTAATTTGTGGGATACCAGAAAGTTATGTGCAACTTTCCAAATTAAACCAATAGACCAAATCCTGCCACAAGATCCTGGCCTCAGTAGACTGCCTCCTGCACGTGACTCCTCTGTGGGACAGCACTTATCAATCGTGTCAAATTCAAGCACTGGAATACAACCAGAAGAAAACCTACTTTGTCTAGTTGACAGTGGTCTGCATCTCTGCTTTTGAATTTTTCTGGTGCTTGTAAAAAATGGCAACATGATATCCCAGAAATGTGGGTGAGCAGAACACTGGGAAAGCTAAGTGCTAGCTGGTCCGCCCACCAGAGAGCTGTCAACTTTGCACGGTTTTTTTTTTTTTTTTTTGACCTCGTTTTTTTCATGGTAGAAATAAAGGCTTAGACTAAACGCCAAAATGCCCTCAGCACTCCAATGTGAAAAATTAAATAAACCAGGCATTATTCTCAGCATTTTACGTATTTCACTTGTGAACGCAGGCCTCAGAACCACCCCATGAAGCAGCAATTACATTATTATTTTGCAGATGAACAGAAGTGGTTCCATAAAGCTGTTGGTTCAGAAGTCAAGCTGCCAAACATGTGACTGCTTTATTTATATTTTGGAGTCCCACCCTCCAACTCCGCTACTGCCCACCCCCACCGTGGCTTACCCCACATTCCCCTCTTCCACGCAGCCCTCGGAGTTGCCCCCTGGATGGCTAAAGCTTGGATTGATAAGCACTTGCACAAAAGCACTGAAATTCAGGAGAGAAATGAAGACTAAGTAGAGACATGACTTTTGTCAGTTTCCAAGAGGATTTCGATCCTTGGCTGGAAACAAACTCTACCATAAGGATCACTTCCATTAGAAAATCTGCATTACTTTAAAATTGTTCACTGGTAGACGGTAGAGCGCACACAGAAGGAAACCTTGCTGAAAACGCAGCTCTTACAAAGGCAGCCAGCGGCGTTGGAGACCCCAACTGAAGTCACACTTCCCGGGCCCCACAAACATGTGAAGGGAATTCAGTGGATCAGGTTTCTAAACTCCTGGATAAGAGGCCGGGATGGAACGTGAGGTAAACTTACTCCTTTTATAATTATGCCAATTTTACGAACACTGTACATTTCACTTTACCAGCAAAAGTACTTTTAATTTTATAACACTCTTGTTCCTTTTCCTAAAATGTGATGAGTAGTTTTAAAAAACATACAAATGTGATGAGTAGTTTTAAAAAACATAAAATAGCACATGCCTAGCATGCACGAGGTCCTGGATTCAACCCCCGAAACCTCCGCTGAAATAAACCCAATTAACCTCCTCCGTAACAAAGTTTTTAAAATAGAATAAAATTTTAAAGTAAAAATAAAAGACAAAAAACATGAATTTAAGTTAATTGAGTGAGCATCTCGGCTCTTGAAAACACAGCTGATGCGGCGACAGCTTTCCCAGTGCGAGCATCGTCTTTGGTTCAAAGGGAAGAATCAGCCGGCTTTATCTTCCCTTTTGAGAACACAAGCCGACTCCAACTTACTGTTCCACTGGGCCGAAATTCATGGTTAAATATCGACTTCAATAAAACTCCGACACTATTGGAGTATTTTTGATATTGCATAAATCACAGAACCATCACGATTTTAATGGGGAAAGAGACCTTTGAAACAATTGTCCTTTGCATACAATGACACTGAAACCCAGAAAGAGTAATGCTTTCTGGAAAAAAACTTACCCAGTCATACATACTTCTCAGGAAAATGATCAATTATTAGTGCTAAATGTGAAATAGACAACTACAAACATACCAGTGCCATTATTGGTTTATCATCTTACTGTTTAGAGCCCAACTTCACTCCCAGAGGTTTCCGGTTGTTCTTACCTTGTTCAGAAAGAGCCCCCCAGGTTTCCGGGTGACGGGCTCTCGGGACGGCGCCGTTCCCAACGCGGCTCGACCTCCCGTCTCCGGATGCGCGTGCTGCGGCTGCCGCAGGACGCCGTGCCCGTCGGACGCAGCCGGAAGGCACCCTCGTTTCACCCGGGGTTTGTGAGATCCTTATGACAGAGACGAGTTCCGGGCAGTAAACAAAGCCTGAGTTATTAAGCCGAACTGCGTGGCCTCAACCGCCAGCGACGAAGCACGGAGAACGCGGAGAAGTGAGGGCGGCGCTGCCGCGAGCCAGGCCACAGCACCCAGACGTCAGAGGGGCTGCCAAGCCCGGGGGGCGCTCGGCCGAGAGCGGACTCCCTGCTCACAGGCTCCGAAAGCAAAAGCCACTCCAGTCACAGCTCGGTGTAAACAGCTCGGCGTTTAGAGCTCGTTGTGACAGCAACCCGCATCCGAGCGATAAATCGAGCAACACTCAGAAACTTGAAAAACTCAGGTTCACCTCACCACCAGACGAACAAAACTTAACACTACAACCTCTACACCGTCTGTAGGATTACACAGGCCTTTTATAGGCTGCCAGTTTTACACTTTGCAACTTCACATGCAAATAAGGTACAACAGAAGTTGACCAACCAGGAACAAGTCTTGCAGAAATAGACCAATCAGGAATGAGCTCCATGCAATGAAGTACTACAAATGGACCAATCACAAGTTAGGAAAGTGAACCAATCAGGAGTGAAGGAAATAACCAATCAGAAGTGAGCTCAGGGAACCAATAGACTTCTAGGTGTAAGTTAGCTGCTTTAGAGGCAAAAAGTGAGATAGAGCTTCTGGCCCAGGGAACCGAACGGTGCTAAGAGGAGAGCAGCGGCCCTGCCTAGGGGTCCTGGCGGTCTTTTTATGGGGTTTCCCGCCTCACTTCCAGAGAGTGACATTCAAGTTGCAAAATGCATTATTATTATTATTATTATTGTTGTTGTTGTTGTTGTTATTATTGTTATTATTGTTATTATTGTTATTATTATTATTCCTTAGGCACTACGAAGAGCTGCGGGACGGAGACGGGAGGCGACAGGCGGTGTGTGACTGCGGCCAGTCCACGGGGGAGGACGCGCAGGGGGAAGGCGCTCGTGCTTTGCTGCCCACGGAGGAAGCGCGCGCAACCCCCGCCCGCCTCGCGGAGGCCAATTAGCGCCGCAGCCCGGAGCCGCCAGCCCGGCCGCACCCGCATGCTCTCGCCCGCTGCCCCCAGCAGGAATCGGTGTCGCTCTGAAACCACGAGCCGCTGCTTTGATGGCTCAGGAGACCTTGGCCTTTTAAACGGATAAACAACCTTTCTTTTCTAACCTGGGCCATTAGAGGGAAACGCTGTGAGAGCCTGTGTTCTGAAACAGCCAGGCTGGCTCGGAGTCAGGACAGTTTCAGTCTCGCTGCCCTGCAGCAAAGGAACAGCGTTAGACTAAAAATATCGTGGGTGAGAACGTGCCTCGGGCACCTGCCGAGGCCCAAAAGGTTGCAGATTAATTTGATACCGAGCAAAGGTGGGTTTTCCCTGTGCTTTGGCCCCTTTGTGGGCATTGTAACCGTGGGGAAAATGCGTCTGTCGAAGGAGCTCTCCGCACAGAAAGGACAGAAACTGCTCGGGACACACACACTCAGTCAGGAACCGTGTGGTTTTTGTTTTCTAGGCTGTAATAAGCGTTTTTCGGTTGGTTCTATGCTGGTCCTTAGTAAGACTTCTCTCCTGTCTGCAAAGTATTTATTTCCTATCAAGCCTACAGTTAAAATAAATGAGTAAGTGTGGGCTGGGTCCCGATGCTTTGGAAGGTGCTAATAAAATTAGAGACTTCTAACAGGAATCCTGCTCTGAAGCCTCTGACCGACGAATTTCTTACAGTGGGCGATGCAAGTTTCACTCATTTGATTGCTCTGGGGCCATGGGTTGAACTGAGAGATGATCTTTCCAACATTTAAAGAAGTCTTTCAGCGTTCTGATAACCCCTGAAACTCAAGATGTTAAAACCAGCTTTTCAAAACGACATCTCTCCAAGGAGTTCCACTTTCTAGCGTTTGTATCTGCCAGGGCCTCTGCTTTGTGTATGTTGAAAAATTAGGCGAAAAAAACGCTACTCTGCGTCCTTTTCAAAACAAAACGAAGCACAGACCCAGACCTGACTTCGCGGCTCCGGGGAGCGGGGTGGGGTGGGGGAGACAGCCTGCGAAGAACACCTGTTCCTTTGGGCTGAAGATGCGCCTTCAGTCCCCAGTTCAGACGAACGCCTCCCGCCCGGGACCGAGGCAGAGAGGAGCGCGGCCCCGTGGACGACGCGAGGAGCACCCTCGGCCTCGGTGCGAGGATGGCGGGGCCACGACGGCGATTTGCGGCTTCCCTGCTGCCAGTCGCTTGGGGCCTTTACCGCTGGTTCCCTGCTTGGGAGCTGTTTCTTTCTCGCCAAGAGAAACGTCGGACGTACCCACGATTCCAGAGGGGCCAATGTGTATGACTTGTGCTGTGGCACTGAGTGTGCGCTTTCGGATGGTCAGAAATTTAAAGAACGTGTCCAAACAGACCGTGACGACCCCTCAGTCTGCGGTGCAGAGAAGCAATCACCGAGACGCTGCCTGAGGGACGAGGGCTGGATCTAGACCTTTGCTTTGCTTAAATCATGCTTGAAAACCTTTCATAAATAGGAACAACACAGTGAGTTTATGTCTTAACCGTCTGTGTATACGTGGAGTTTATTCAGCGCTGGCAAATCGCAGGTGCTTATAGAGTTAAGTAAACTTTTCTGACGATCAGCCCTTGTGAGATGTTTCAGCATGTCGACTGAGACTTGTGTTTTCCTGTGCGAGAAAAGGGCTGTATGTCTAATGTCTCATTTTTTCTGTGTCATTGTTTATTCTTATAACAAGCCCTGTAAGCAGGAAGGAAAAGTTTTGCTGTCTTACACTGTGTCAGTTAGTCACATACAGTCTATACGCACAGCACTTGTGTTTGATTTAATACTGAGAAGACGTTTAACATTGGTGTCTTTTATTATTTGCATTTTCCTCTTAGATTTGATACAAGAAATCACAGAGCAGATAATATACAATCTTCATACCTTCCTCCAGTTATCTGAGAGTTTACTGTGTAACACACACGCACACAAACACACACATTCACACACTCAATCTATAACTGGTTACAATAGTAATCCTCAAACTTTGTCATCTCAGTTCTTCCTACAACCCTTAAAGGATTCTTGAGGATCATAATAAGCTTGTGTTTATGTGGGTTATATGAAGCAATATTGATGTTAGAAATTTAAATGGATACATTTTAAAAAGTATGTTAATGCACTTAAAAGATAATACACTATAGGAACAACATATTTTATGAAAAATAACTTTTTTCAAACAAAAAGAATTAGGGAAAAGAATGACATTGTTTTATATTTTTGTGGTATCTGGCTTAACAGAAGACACCAAATTTTTCCTATCTAGTTCTGCATTCCATCTGTTGTAATATGTTGTTTCGTTTAAAGCATATGAAAAATCCAGTTTCATATATGTGTGTGTAATTTTGAAAGAGAGGCACATTTAATGACCTACTAATAATCTTTATGGACATTTTTCTTAGATGTTGCATTAAAACTTGACAAATGGTAGTTTCTTAGATGTTAATTGCAAAGTAGATCTGAAACCCTTTCAGTCAGCTTCCACCCTTGCTTACGTTAAAATCCAATGTTCTGTCTCACACTTTGAAGGAATCTTTAAACTCACACATGGCTTTGTAACATCATGCACTGGTGATTTGGAAAATATTTGATGGCTAAGTTATATAGATCTTCCAAATGTTGACATAGTTCACTATTTAATACTTAGAAATTACAGTTGTTAAATTTACCGCTGATCTCATCAGAATAGTCTTTAAATGTTGGGAAGCTATCAAGTTCACAGTGGCAGACATGAATTTTTCAAAATTCTAATTTTCTCTTGGAAGCACTGATTTCGTCATTGGCCACAAGTCCTGTCAGCTGTTTTCCTGAGGTAACAGCCTCTCTTCCTTTTCCTGCCCCCAAGATGTCAGCCAGATGTCCACAATAAATGTGAGGTGATGGATGTCTTCACTGACTTGGGGGTCCTTTCACAATATATACATATGTCAAATCATCACATTTTACACTTTAAATGTCTTGCCATCGTGTTTGTCAATTATACTTCAAAAAGCTGAAAAAATCCTACCTCAAAAAAGAATAACTATAGTTTGTCAGTCATTCCTTCAAGTAAGATGCTTCATGAAAGAAAAAAAGGCTAATTCAGCTCACCGCTCAGCCACTCAAGTGCTTTTCCTGAGAAAAAGCCGCGTTCTGTGTTAGGCAGTGCTTGTGCTTTACGAGGACTTTCCGTTTGGTCACGTGGAACATTGTGAAGGCGGGTCCTCAATGGCTGAGACTTAATGCACAGCTATCACCGCGTCACCTCAGGCGTGCGCAGGCCCACGGGCTCTTCACGGCGCTGTGAGTTTGCCTGGTGACACCTGCAGCGGAGCCAGCACCGCTGGGAGCTGCTGCGCTGGCTGTGAGGGTGCCAGCGGGCTCCCACCTCCCTGCCCCCCATCGCCTTCGCATCGTTGCTGCAAACGCCAACTCAGTGAGGAAGACAAAGAGTTTGCACTATTATGAGGGTAGTTTTGACCTCACAAACCCACTGAAAGAATTTCACAGGCCACGCTTTAAGAACCACTGGTCTACAAGAACAGAAAGGTCTTTGTGAAGGAGACAGCGTGGTGGAAGGAATTTGGAATCATAAAGACCTGCGTCTGCATCCCAGCAGCATTTCTGACTAGTTAGGATATTTGGGGGATGTTTCTTAAATGTTCTGGGACTTAGTTATTTCATCTGTGAATGAAGACAAAAATGTATCTGATAGAAGTGTTTGCAAACTATTTTCCATGGACCAAAACCCTTCTACAGCTTTTAAAAATGCAGGCTCAGAGGCACTGTGTTAATATGGATTTATTGTGAGCTCTCGTGATTGTCAGTACAATGTAGTTTACAAACGTAAGTGCATACTTCCACACTAGACAATTGCAAAGGAAAGGAGGGAGGGAGGGAGGGGGAGGAAAGGAAGGAGGAGGAAAGGAATAAGTTAGACTTTCTAACCTCGAGAGTTATGCTGTCCAGTATGGTACATGGCAGCCACTGCTCCCTCGTGGCTGCTGAACAGGGGAAATGTGGCTACTCCAAAGTGAGATGTCCTTTATCAGAAAACCGTACATTGCCTTACAGCTCTGTGCTGCTGTCCACCACACTGCGTTTCAACTCAAAGGAGTCTCTTTAGTATCTCTTGTAGAACAGGTCTAGCGGTAATGAACTCTCAGGTTTGGTTTATCTGGGAAAGCCTTAACTTGTCTTTTATTTTTAAGGACAGTTTTGCCAGATACAGTTTTCCTAGTTGATAGTATTTTTTTTCTTTCAGCATTTTGAATATATCATTCCATTCCCTTTTGGCCCACAAGGTTTCTGCTGAGAAATCCCCCGAGAGGCTTGCAGGCGCCCCATGGATGCGATGAACCGTTTTTCTCTTGCTCCTTGCAGGGCTCGCTCTTCAGCCTCGACTTTACGCAGCTTGATTGCTCAGAGCCTCGGTGTGCTCGCTCTTCTTTGGGCATCTCCCTGTCTGTTTCTTTGAGCTTTATTGAATCTCTGTGTTCACTTCATTCTGCAGATTTGGGAGGTTTAGGGCCATTATTTCTTTAAATAAGCTCTCTGCCCTTCTCTCTCATCTCCTGGAATTCCCATAACATGTGTGGGGTCCACTTGGTAGTGGCCCATAAGTCTCGTAAGTCTGTTTCCTTTTCTTATTTTTTTCTTTTTGCTCCCTCTCTTGATGATTTCAAATGAGCTGTCTTCAAGTTCACTAATTCTTTCTTCTGCCCATCAAGTCTGTGACTGAACCCCTCTAATGAGTTTTCCATTCATTTATTTTATTTTTCAGTGCAGAATTTCTGTTTGATTCTTCTGTAGAGTTTATGTCTCTTTGTCGATCCTCACATTTATTCAGTCATTGTTTCCTGATTTTGTTTATTGTCTGTGTTCTCTTTTAGCTCACTGAACATCTTTATGAACATCCTTATTTTGAATTCTTTGCCAGGTCCTTCAAGTATCTGTCTTTTTTAGAGTCAGTTTCTGGAGTTTTATTTTGTTCCTTTGATTAGACCAGGCTAACCTATTTCTTTCTATGCCTTGTAATCTTTCATCAAGATTTGGGAATTAAAAAATTTTTTGTGCAGGGAAAGAAATTTTCACCCATCAGCCCAGGAGGTTCTAGGACCTCTCAAAACTTTTCTCACATCTTTTCCCCCTGTATCTGCTCGAGAAAGAGCAATTGTAAAGTGCTGAATGCTTACCTCTGCTTTCAGCAGCTCCCAAACTCTGGCACTGGGTCCATCAGTGCTCTGAGTCAGGTGAGACAGAAACCAGACCCTCAGGCAGCCCCCAGAAAAGCAGAATGTTTGCTGCATGGTTCACTCTTCTGTTTGCATCCCAAGGAAGCAGTCCCCTGTGAGAGGTTGCCTCTAAGTTGCTCTGCATTAGGCTGCAGGGGGGAGGGGCACAGGCATGTGCAACAGTGATGCACGGTCTCCCGCCCCCTTCTCGAGCCCCTCTTGGTGTTGTAATGGCCTGCGTGCGGTAGCCTCTCAGCCTGTCTCCAGAGCTGTCACAGAGGTATTCTGGTTTATATATTGTCATTAATGGAGAGCTTGGAGCTTCCTGTTCTGCCATCTTATTGATGTCATCTCTTCTACCACTCATTTTTGTAAATACATTTTTTATTGTAATATAACCATATTCATTCATTTTTGCGTTACATCTGGCTGTTTTTTTGTATTATAGTCACAGAGTTGGGAGTTGGGAGAAAGACTGTCTGTCCTACCAAGCCTAAATGCAGCTCTTCATGGAGGAAGTTTGCAGTACTTGCAGAATAATGTAGATTCCCATCCCTTCCGAAGTCAAAGCCAAAGTCTTTACCACTCATTACAAGTCCTCTGAAGCCTGGTTTATGTTATGTTTCTGGCCATCTTCCTTATTGTCCTCCAGTTGGCTCTGATCACACCTGACCACACAGGTAATCTTGTTCCTCGAACTCCAGGCACACCTCTACCTCAGGGCCTTGGCACATGCTGTCCCACTGCCTGAGATGCCCTACCAACAAATATCCATGTGGCTAGCTCCCATGCCCTCAGATCTTTCCTCAAAAGTTATCTTCTCAGTGACTAGCCATGAAATCTAAAATTTTAACTCCCACTCTTAACATTTGATGCCTTCCTTCTGCTTTATTTTCCCCTTAATATTATTTATTCATTATTTCCCACCCCCTTTAAAAATCTTCTCCCCCTTATAGAATGTAATCAAGATATGCATATGTTTTATTTACTACAATATCACTAGCACCTAAAAGAGTGTTTGGTACACAGCAGTTGCTACAGAAAAGATTGATTTAATAGATAAATGAATTTGAGAATACTCGTGATATTAAAGGGGCTGACAAAATTAGGTTACTTATTACTATATTCCTGAATTCAATATGTCATAACTATAAAGAAGCTCTAATGTACACTGGAGTAGTTAAGAGCCCAGGAAAAACACAAACTCAGTCTTAAGCTCTAGTAGGTTTTGAACTAAAAGTATGTATTTATCCTACTCACAATTTCACACAAGTTCCAAATCATCTCATCACCACCCTACACAAATAGGGGAAATTCATTTGGGTTTCTTTTTTCATTCCCCCCAAAAAGGAAGAGTTTAACTTACAAGAGTAAACCCGCCTACACTGCTAGTGGGAATGTAGTTTGGTGCAGCCACTACAGAAAATGGTATGGAGATTCCTCAGAAAACTGAAAATAGACTTACCCTATGACCCAGGAATCCCACTCCTGGGCATGTATCCAGAAGGAATTCTAATTCAAAAAGACACCTGCACCCCAATGTTCATAGCAGCACTATTTTCAATAGCCAAGACATGGAAACAACCTAAGTGTCCATCAACAGATGACTGGATAAAGAAGCTGTAGTATATTTATATAATGGAATACTACTCAGCCATAAAAAAGAGTAAAATCATGCCATTTGCAGCAACACTGCAGCAACAGAATGAACCTGGAGATCGTCATTCTAAGTGAAGTAAGCCAGAAAGAAAAAGAAAAATACTGTACGATACCACTCATATGCAGAATCTAAAAAAAGAAAAAAGAAGACACTAATGAACTCATCTACAAAATAGAAACAGACTTGCAGACATAGTAAACAATCTTTTGGTCACTGAGGGAAAAGAGGGTGGGAAGGGATAAATTTGGAAGTTTGAGATTTGCAAGTCTTAACCACTATATATAAAAATAGATTAAAAACAAATTTCTTCTGTATAGCACAGGGAACTATATTCAATATCTTGTTATAACCTTTGATGAAAAAGAATATGAAAAGGAAAATATGTATATAAATGCATGACTGGGACATTGTGCTGTACACCAGAAATTGACACATTGTAACTGACTGTCCTTCAGTAAAAAAAAAAATACAAGAGTAAAATAGACAACTAAGAAAGGTTGTGATGTAATTATATTATATATTTTGGATATTACATCTATTTTGTATTCTGCACTTCTTAATGCCATCTTTGGCACCCGGAATGGTCAGATTTGTTAGGATTTCTGAGGGAGTTTCAACAAAGCCATGTGCATTCAATCCTTTTTTCTCCAAATATCACAGAGTTCACAGCTGAGCTCAGCTACACACCCTGCAGTCCATTCACCTCAGACCTCACGGGCCCACTGTGTTGTGTGTGGCTTCCCTAACACCCTAGCCGCTAAACTTCAATAGGTTTTCCCTTTGTTTTTTAATGATATGTCATGGGTTTAATTTCTCTTTAATTTTTTATGCATATTGGGTTCTGTAGGTGCACACTCACTTCTAAGACGTCTCCATCCTCTCCTTTTAGGAAGAGAATGTATTTTTATAAAGGAGAAGAAGCATTCAAAATTGCACTTGGCGTCCGGAGCGCAGCCAGAGGTGGCAGTGGCCCTGTTTTATTGTGCGACAACCGTGCAAACTCCAGCTGTCAGGCCGTCTGATCAGGCCTTCAACGGGAGAAAGGGGCTCAGCTCAATCCTGCCACATGCTGAGGCACGCCTGCCTCAGAGCTGTGTTTTCCCTCTTCATGAATTTAATTTACAATTACTCTGGGACTTTCAAGGAGTTTCTTGAAAGAAAGACATGGCCAGAGTTGCTAAGGGTTGTTATTTTCTGCTGGGGGTGTGGGGGAAACACAGTCTGTTTCATATCGAAGCAAAGCGATGAAAACCCAAGTGCTGTCCTCGGGGCGGCTCCCCCACTTAGCCCACAGAAGGCCTTCTCTCTCTCTGAATTCTTGCAAGAAAGACCTTTTAGAGGCTGACCTTAAGCCATCAACAGAATGCAGTTGGCAAACAGACCTGGAGGACAAGCTCTGTGGGAATTAACTGTTAAAGAAACCCTCATTAAGTGAAAAACAGAAACATGGAACTCAAGTCACTTGCTCAAGATCATCCAGAATTTGCTGGGTTTGGCTCCAGATCTGGTCCTAGGAGCCAGATCCTGAGAATTACAATACAAGTCCAGTTCCCTGCATCACACACACACACACACACACCCTTGTGCACACACATGCACACACGCACTACAGAAATCTTTGTCATCAAGCAATGAAAGGGGAACTGAAATAAAAGAGAAACAGAGGCAGACTCACAGACATAGAGAATAAACTCACAGTTACCAGGGGGTAAGGAGGGCGGGAAGGGATAAATTGCGAATTTGAAATTTGCACCTCTCAGGAAGTGATGGAAATGTTAGCTGTCTTGATTGCGGTGGTGGTTTCATAGGTGTCTACATCTATCAAAATTCATCAAAGTGTGCATCCGAAACGTATGAAGTCTACTGTACAGGAACCAGACCACAGTGAAGGCATCAGAATAAAGCCTTGTGCCTGCTGCTGCTGGTGTACTGTGCAGGTTGTCACCCTGCTGTCGTCGTTACCGAGGGATGAGTGTCCTGGAAAAGAAGGAAGAATCCTCATCACCCCCAACAATTCAGAGCATCCTGAGAGCAAAGACTCAATCTTTCTTACTTTTGTGCACAAAGAGGCTGCCACGTAGGACACATCGTAGGTGGCAGGCGACGTGAATGGGCGGTGGGTCAGCCATGACAAACATTTAACTTAGAAGTGACGGCTGATTCAGTCGATGTAACTGGAATTCAGTAGAGATGTTTTACTTCCTTCCTTATCAGAAATTGATATTCAGTAAACCAAGTAAGGGACTAGTAATAGATTGGCAAAATTTATTAATTTATCACCCAACAAAATCAGGACATTTTCTATAGAGTTTGTAGTTTCTAACCTTTGGCAGCCAGCTAGACTGTTGCCTCGTGCCAAATTGTGAGTGGTGTCATAAGTAATGTAGTTTCGTACTGTTTTGCCAATACCCATTAAACTGGGCTCAGCAAGACAGCAAAGCCGCCTTTGGCTTTTGATTTTTCTCCTTAAAGCAAACAGTGAAATTTGGTTTTGCCAAAGCCATGCACATGTAAGTGCTAATAAAGAAATTCATTTCAGTGCAAGAGGGGACATTGGGTAGTGATGGATCAGCAAAGGAAAAACACTGAATATACAATCTGGACCCTTCCTTTCAAAGAATTCTTCCGACTAACCACGCAGCTGAAAGGCAGTGTGACTTCACTTCATTTGGCTGAAATAGTTTTACACTTTGGAATCTGACTAAAGCAGTGAGGCTGACGCCACAGAAATCTGTCCTGTTTCCATGCAGATACATCAGTTCCCATGTAATGTTCTTATCCCCAGATATGCTATGCTAGTTTCCAAAGTTACTTATGAAGTTGTCTTTTTCAATTCCTAGAAATTCTGCAGTCCACATAACCTAAGCACAAAGGTTGTCTAAATAACTAACTGCTGACAGCAACGAACTTCACATTTTCATAGTTTAAGTTAAATTTTATCAACAGCCATCTGAACTATGTAAGATTTTCAGGCAGCGCTCTCTGAGATGCCCCTAGGATACAGGCACTAAAAAAATCATCACAGGGCAGTTACTCACTCTTGTATGACTTCCGGTTTTGGTCATAACTGCATGCTCATCACATGCACCTCAGTTTCTCCATTTAGAGTTTACCCCCATGTGAAATGTGTTTCCTTGTGTAAACGTAGCCATCAGGTAGGTTCTGCTATAGCAGGTGGAATTCCAGAGATGGTATCATCCTTTGGTTTTTATTTATAATAAACTCAGTAAAATCCAAAATTACCATCTAAAGTGAGTAAATAGCTTTTTAAACATCCAATTTTATGAGGCTTTGGCATTGCTTAGCAGCGGAAATCATGCTCCCCGGTACTTTGGTCATGCTAACGTGGTGTTTTACAACATTTAAATATTATGCCAGCTGTAAGATTTATACATCCTTAAGTTACATGGTCGTGTATGACACCAGCCCTCGGACGGCAGCCAGACGTCCCCAACCTAATCTTAAACCTCCGAGGAGAGGTGTGTTTAGTAAAGCATCCTGGATCTGTGAGCCAAGGACTTTCCGACGAGGATGGTTTTTAGTTCTTTAATTTCTCACACAGAATCGGGCTAAGCTAACAGGACATTTATTTTGTTTGCAGTTGAACAGGAGGGATGATGGCTTGGAGAGCAGGACAGTTGGCCAGCGCCTCTCTCTCGGTGACTGATCAAAGTTCCTTCTACAGTATCTGTGGATGTCTGAACCCCTTAGGGGAGGACACTTTCACTTAAAGGAAACTTGACGGGACACAGTAGACTGCTCAGAGGGTCCGCGGGTGCAGATTTAGTAAAGGTATGATTTCCACTTCCCCGCTTTGGAAAGGATGAATGGAGTCTAGTTACGATTAAGCTCAGAGACAGGGATTTTAGGCCAAATGTCTAGATTATAGTCCTTGAATCCATCTCCATCAACATACAAGCCTCATAATAAGCCTTCCTTGGGTTGGAGTTTGCTCTCCGCAAAAACTGTGAACAGCCACTAAAGAGAGAAGTGAAGCGAGAATGCACTCAGAGCAGGGAAGCAAAGCGCAGAGACCCCTCTCCTCGGCGGGAAGCCGGCGCCAGTGAGGGGAGAGACTCGGAGCCCCCGCTTCCAGATCCTTCTTTGGCAGCTCAGCTAGGAGATGATTCTGGGATGTCCTTACACCTGTGACAACGGGGGAGGAAAGTGACAGAAAGCGGCCAAGAAGGTGGGACACCTCAAAGTGAGATTAATAACCAATGTTGCCGTGAAAATGGGAAAATATGATATCATTTATATGTGGGATCTTTTAAAAAGACACAAAAGAACTTATCTACAAAACAGAAGCAGACTCACAGACGCAGAGAACAAACTTATGGTTACCAGAGGGTAAAGGGGGTGGGAAGGGATCAACTGGGAATTTGAAACTTGCACCTCGTGGGGAGTGATGGGAATGTTAGCTGTCTTGATTGTGGAGGTGGTTCCAGGGGGGTCTACATCTATCAGAATTCATCAAAGTGTGCATCTGGAATAAGCGTAGTTAACTGTGCAGGAACCAGACCACAATAAGTGTGTTAAAATTTTTTTAATTTAAGAAAGTAGAAAGAATCAGGTAGTTCTAAATGTACTGACAAAAAGATTTCAAAGATACAGTGTTACAGTAAAATCGCAAGGTGTAGGACAGCGAAGCTGATGAGCATCCTTTCTTAAAACCTGTACATGTGCCTTCTGCCTTCTGCACCTGCCTGGACGTTTTAAAATTTATGTTGAGTGCAAATTAAGTAAATATCATACAGATGTTGAGACTGGACTTGGGCCGGCACGTTTTCAAAGCTGCTGCTGATTAACATGCGTGTCAAGTACAAGGAAGAACTGTTCCTAGTGAGAGCTGAGTCCAGATCAGTGGGCAGTCAGTGGCCGTGTGCGCCCAAGGCAGGCAGGGTGGGGGCCAGCACCCCCCAGCGCTCCCTGCGCCCCCGGGTGCGCTTAGCTCAGTTATCACCTTGTTCCGTAGCCTGCCTCCCAGGGTCACGTCAGAACCTGAGCGACTCTTTCTGCTCTGTCTCAAGTATCCGTGAGGGCAGAGGATGGACACAAACAGTTAAGAGCTGACTGGGTATAATTAATGACATGTATCCTTCAGCTCTTCAGTTAATATCTTAACTCTTCAATTTTTAAACCAAAATATTTTAAAAGGTAAAAAGATTTCATTTGACTTTTTATCTTCCCAGTGATCAAAATGTGACAGATGAGAAAGGGGCTCAAACTCAAAAGACGAGCGGTGAGGGTTTAGAAGGAGCCTCAGGGACCCAAGTGACACGTGTGGCCAGAGGAGCCTGGGCCGGACCATGACACGTGCAGGGCACACTGGCATAGACCAGACCTCAGATGCGTCCGCTCCTGGAGGGTCCGACGTGGACGGAGCCTCTAGCCGCATACAGAGTTGGGAGCCGTCTGGGGTTTGGAGTCGGCTGACGGGCGGGCTCAGGCCGGCTGGTTTACTCGTCAGTAGGCCGAGGTGATGGTAAAGCTGTGCCACTGTCCTGAGGTTCTCAGTCACTCGCGTCGAGCTCCCGGCACAGAGTCTGGCATCTGGCAGGTCGCAGCTGCCACTCCCACCCCAGTGTCCTGACAGCCAGGCGTCTGTCACAGCTTCCACTACTAATAATAGCGAACAAAATGACACGGGCCATCCAGGTTACACTTGAAAAAAATCACATTTGGCCCTAAATATTTAAACCTGTAGCAACAACTCCAGAAGCATCAGCAAAGATACATTTGGCACATTTCAGTTTGCAAATGGGGTGTGAAGTCAGCCCTTAGCAACATGACGGAGTCCACAGCCCGCTCGGCGGGCGGGGCGAGAGGGACTGAAGCACACATCTCCCTCGTGTGATCACTCGGTGTGTGGTCCTGCCTCTGCACCTTCCCGATGGAACATGCCCTAAGGGAAAGAGGTTTGGTTTAATTTCAGCGCAAGCAACTGGGAGGAGGCCTCGGTGGAAGGTCTCTGAGATGGGGGCCTGCAGATCACTGTGGATTAATTTGCAGGGAAGTGCAGTGACCTGGATCCAGTCACCATCCACAAGGTTAAAGGCTGATTCGCTGTTAGAGGTGGTCCTAGGGAGAGACCAGTGCGATTTATACCCAGCCTCAAATGTATGTGTCTTATCAGCCCCGGGTCCCACTGCCCCGGGTGCATGGACCACAGACATGGTCCATAAATCGGGAGACAACGAGGATGCAGTGAACCAGGGATTCCTGTGCAAACCAGCTGTAAGATCTGTGAGCAGTTAGACGTGGTAAAATTGGGGAAATAGGTAAGAATTACAACATTTTACTGAAAAGCTCATCTTTTTGTGTTTCAAGTCAGCAAAAATAAACCTATTTTTAAAATACTCTTTTATAAATTTTTGTTTATTTTATTTTTAATTTTGGGGGAGATAATTAGATATATATATATATATATATTTAATTATTTGTTTATTAGTTTATTTTAATGGAGGTAGTGGGAACTGAACCCAGGACCTCCAGCATGCTAAGCATGTGCTTTAACCACTGAGCTATACCCTCCCCCCCTTATTTTAAAAATATTCTTATGGGGCTAAATCATAGACACACTATAATTTTTTTCCATTTATATCCACTTCATTATAAATCAGTTTAGTCTCTAACATACTCTTTTTCTATTTTGGGTTTTTTTTAAAGTATTCAGAATTATTCCATTGTACTTAGTGCATAATCAATTCTTTACGTTCCTACGGCTCTAATATTCACAGATGAATTTAGATCTGGTTTTCTATTCACTGTAAAGGGGCAGCCTTGGGACATGGGCAGGACAGGTCGGGGCTCTCTCCCTGGGGGTTGAGTCCATCGCTCAAGGTCCCCAGCTGGCCGGGCTGGGGCAGAGGTGGGGCCTGAACACGGCCGTCAGGACTCCCCTGGCAGCAGAACGCCCCCTGTGCCCCTGCCTTCTCGGGGAGTCTAGACAACCCAAAGCGAGCGCCGGGAGCGGATGGCTGACGTGCACTGAGGGTGGGGTCGTCACTGACCACACTAGTCAGCCTCGAGAGACGTCCCTCACGGCACTCTCTCTACAAGAGCGGTACAAGGCTCTCTTCTCCAGACACAGAAACACATACGCATTGGACATCCTGTACTTTGGTAAATGAGCCTTTGACAGGGTCCCAACTCGACTTTACTCCAAAAGCCAGAGGCTGGGCTGACTCAGCAGAGAACCCAGTGGAACAGACTCTAAATCTGAGCTCAGGGGCCAAGGGCCAGCACTGCCCTGACGTGTGTGGTGGTGACCAGGCGCCCAGCAAGCCCTCAGCAAGGGGGGACCAAGGAAGCATCCACCCCGTAGTCTCATTGTCACTCAGCACCCCGGGCTGAGCCATTAGCTAAAATTCTGCCCTAGGGAAGACTGGGTCCCCAAATTCAGGCAAGACTAGTGTGTCCACTCCTGCCTTTTGGGACGCACGCACACCGGAACTCTGCTGTCGTTCCCAAACTGAAAGGTCCCTAACGTGGATCTGCTCTTCTGCATCCCAAAGGCCTCGCGTGGAGGGAGGGTATGGCCAGCCGTAGACCAGGTGCTCAGCAGGCGCTAGGCCCTGGGTTCGACCCCCAGTGCCTCCATTCAAACTAACCCTAATTACCCACCCCCCCAAAAAAAAGAATAAAAAAAATTTTTTTAATAAAAAAAACCTCCCATGAAGCAGCCAGACACGAGGCCGCGTTCCAGCCCCTCGGCGGCGGCTGCACTCCCGGGGACGGGGCGCGGCTTCCCTGGCCACAGGGCTCCCACCAGGGTCCTGTGCTTTCTTTACCTTAAGCCAAACAGATGAACATACATTCATGAAACCCATTTGTTTTGTTCTGTTTTGTTTTGAAAATTTGGCCCGAGAGAATGTTGATACTCCCTCTGGACAGTGGCTGCGGTAACCCCCCGGCACCTGCTCACTGGCAAGCCAAGAGCAGGGCAGAGAGGAAGGAAGAAACGTCAGCTGGCAGGCAGCACTGGCTCTCTGGGGGCTCTCGTGGGACAGCTGCTCGGTGTCATGCTTCCCGCTGAACTGGTAACCCCCACACGCGTCCTTGTGAGGGACGGGGATTGCTAGACCCCCCCAGCAGACGCGATGCGCTAGACACGGGCGTGGGTCCTGGCATCGGAACGCGCTGGTTTCCCGTGGTCAGTTGGCGCAGTGCGGTCGTGAAGAGGGGGTATTTTCACAGGCTTCTTCTGCAGGGAACAGACTTTGCAGGGAAAGTGCGTGGAGTGGGGGTGGGGTGAGCATGAAAGGAAAAGGGGAGCCAGCAGGGACCCTTCACCCCTCATGCTGGAATGTCTCCATCACGCCTTTGACAGGTTGAAGCTGGGCGCGGTGGGAGCAATGGCACCCTGATGGGCACACACTCTCACTGTCTGGGAGAAGGTGTCACCCAACCTGATATCTGGGTCATGAGGGTGACCACTAAATCTGAGTTAGACCCATGGTTTGATATGTCACTTTTTCCCCTGACTTGTGGGATAAGTGTTACAGACCTATGTAAGAGTAAATCACCTGTGGTTATGTGCTATTTAAATCACCTTTATTGAAAAGCTATTACATGGAGATTGTTCCCAAAGTTCCTCATGACTTTTATTTTTAATGGTGGGACTGGGGATAGAACCCAAGACCTTGTGCATGCTAAGCACACGCTCTACTGCTGAGCTATAACCCACCCCCCATCATGAACTTTTAATGTGAGAACATTATAAAGGACACACATCATGTTAACGTCAAGCCAAGTTGCACTTTGGATTTTACTGACTGTATGAGCTTCACTCCAGTTTCTGAATTTGATGTGTAATCTCTTCTCAGTGGCTGTGGCTGAGCCCACGCTGAGGGGCTGGAAACCCCCACCTTTGGCAGCCAGTCTCTCTGCATCACTTAGCAGATCTGATTCTGATCCTTCTTGTTTGTGCCCTGAGCAGAACACCAAAAAGTGTAGGTCAGACTGAAGAAATCACCCTCCACGTTATTCCTCTGAGTTATTTTTATTATCTGGATAAAAGTTTGGAAAAAATGGATAATGCGAGCTATTTGAACTGTCAATAAAGAGAGGATTATTCATAAAATTTTATTAAATTTTAGTAGAAAACATTTACTATTTCACTCAAAAATAGAAAATTTCTATTTGTGTTTAACTTAAGGAGAAACGTTTCCGCAGACAACGCACACTCGTTCACCTGCCAGGCAGTGGCATCTACGCAGTTTCATGGGTCCTTCGTCCCGCGTGGCAGCCAGGAGCCTGAGCGTCTGTGTGTATACCTTCTATCTGCTTCCTTCAGATTGCTTCAGCCTACTTTCGTTCCTAATTGCCCCATTTTTCTTTATATTTAATTTGATTTATTTCAAATGCATTTGGAAGAAGACAAACTCTAGTTGTAATTATACTAAAAATAATATAATTAGTTGCACAAATTATAAAGTCAAAATTTCCAGCAAACTCCAATTATAATGCTGATTAATACTTTGAGTTCAAAATAGCCTGCAATTGGAGAACGCAGCCTGAAGAAGACAGGCCACCCTCGCAAAGCCGCTTTGCCGCGTCTCTCTAAGCCGTCGTGACCAGAGGGCAGGAACCACGCCCACTTTCAGGTTTATCTGGAGGCACAGACATTTTAGACCTTTTTGGAACAGCTGAGCTCATGGGGGAGTCAGGAATCCCGAAAGGCTGCCCCTCAATTGCAGCCCGGCAAGGCCGAGGGCGAGGGGATGCAGACATGCAGGAACAATTCTCCCAGCAGCTTGTGGGAAATACAGAAATGGAAAAGCTCATTTTTAAAATGTGTTGAGTTTCCCAGACATCATTTGCCTAATGCAGCCTGGGATGTGGCTCAGGGGCTAGGAAGCAGGTACCAGAAGCGACAGCGGACCCTCAGAATCACACGCTGACTCCCCAGGCCTGCGGGTAACAGGGCACCCATTACCCTTTGTATGAAAAGTATCTCATGGCTGAACAACACAGAAGCAAGGCCGACTCAGGACAAACTAGACCTCACAAGATCAGGAGTGCTGGTGGAGACCTGGGGGGCCAGCTCTACGAGGGAAGAGCACGCGCACTTGGCCCCCTTCTTCTGACAACAGACCACCATTGGAACAGTTTATTGTGCTTTGCTGGCCTGGAAAAATTTTAAGAAAATGAAAGTCGTGCACAGAGTATATATAATTGTCTCTAAAAACTGCCTCCCAGTGTCCAGCTACAGAGACGGTGTCAGTCAATTGTTCCAAAATTCAACTCTGATGATTGAGTCTTACATTCATTCAAACCTTTTGAAGCATTTTATTAGATGCTGGAGGAAGAAAGAAAGATGCGGCCCCCGGGCCCTGACAGTGAGTTTAGTTGCTAGTCCTGGCTTCACGTCTGCGCAAGCTCCTCGACCAGACACAGGCCTGCCTTCACTTCTCTTGTTTCCTCTTTCTTCCTTTTTTCTCACTCTCCTTCCTTCCTTCCTCTCCCCTCTCCCTCCCTCCCTTCTTCCTTTCTCTCCTTCTCCCTCTCTTTATTTCTGTTGTTACTCTTGCTTGTTTCTTGATTCCAAACTATACTTTCATGGTCTCTCCATTAACTCCTCGAAATATTCCTTGTTTTTAAGCAAACCAAACCTTTTCCTTCAGTTTAGGGCTTCATTCTCCAATCTCCCAAGTGGGCCATCAGCCCAGACCATCTCTGTGCACTGAACTCTCTCCTTCAGGGACTGGCCTGGCACCGCTCCTGCCTCGGGCCTTGAGGTTTGCCAAGAGGCCTCCAGGCCACAGCTCTGTCACTTTCTCCCTGTGTGACTCTGGACACATTACATAAACGTCTGGTTTTTCATTGTAAAATGGCGTTAACCCTCTCCTTAGAAGGTCATTTCAAAGGTTAAATGAGATAATACAAGTAAACTGCTTATGCAATGTGCTACACAGTCAAGTTTTGCAAATACCTGCTACCATCGAGCATTTTTTGTCAGTAACACCAAACATGAGTTAATCTACAAGTAAATTTGAGACGAATTCATGTGTTAACAATGTTGAATCTTCCAATCCATGAATATGGTACATCTCTCCATTTTATTAGTATTCTTTATTTTCTCTCATCAAGGTTTTATACTTTTTATTGTAGAGGTCTTGCCCTGCTTTCGTTAAGTTTATTCTTAAGTATTCTATGCTTTCTAAGGATGTTGAAAATGGAATTAACATTTTTTTCTACTCATAGTGGTCCAGTATTTAGAAACACAGTTGATCTATGCTCATTCACTGACTCTACCTGCTGTGTTGCTGGATTTACTTGCTAGTTCTGGTGGCCACTGCGCAGATTCCTCTAGGTTTTTAATGTAAGCAATTAGGTCTCTCAGAAACCTTTCTAATCTGCATTATTTTATTTTATCCTTTGCTTTCTTGCACTGGCTAGGACCTTCACTTCAATATTTAAGCCTACTCCCAGTCTAACAGGGACAATGCTCAGACTTTCGCCATTTAATTTTGTTTATAGATGTTTCTTTTGGTTTGTAACGGTGACGAAGCGCCCTGCTATGCCTAGTTTTGTAATTTGTAAAAATTACTAATAAATGTTGTTTTGTCAAATGTTTTTCTCTAGATCTATTGAAATTATTTTTCCTTTTGTCTATTAATATAATGAATTATCCTGATTTATTTTCAAATGTCAAACCAAGCTTGCATCCCTTGTATACACTCCACAAGGTCATGGTGTTTTTATTTTTATATATTTTTGCCTTTGGCTTGTTAACATTTTGTTAAGGACTTCTGCATCCATGTTCATGAAAAGTATTGTGTGTTTAAAAGAGAACGTTTTTTCTTCTAGTGTCTTTGTCAGGTTTTGATATCAAGGTTGTCATGGTGTATCATTTGTTATCATTGTATACCATTTATATTTTTAAATGTATATATAAATATATATGATAAATCAATGTATATAATATATACATTTATTATGTGTTACGCATATACATTATATTATGTAAGTAATATATAAATATACAATAAACAAAATGAATAATAAATTAAAAAACAGATGTATATCATTTACATTTGTTATCATTGTATATCATTTGATACCCTCCCTGGGCAGGAGGGGAGACTTGGAGACAGAGGTCAGTCGAGGCCCTGTTCACAGCTGCCCCCTGTGGGACCTGCATCTCGAAACGATGCTTCTTTCAGGGGGTCTGTGGAGCCAGTTGACCTCCGCAGACTCAAGTGATGACTTTTAGAACTTCTCTTGCTTTGCTAAGTCACACACGGCTCCTCCAACTCTGCCCAATCTGAATGTCTACGTTCATGAACGCTATGCATAGAATGTTTTATTTACCTAAATTCTGAGTGTAAAGCAGGTGGTCCCTTTGCATCAGTGTCTGATTTCAGATGGTTTGATCTCAATTATCTAGAGGCTGAATGGACAGGTCAGAGAGAGAGACCCAGGTCGTGTGTCTCACTGCTCCTGAAAATCTAAATGTGGCAGCGTTATTCTCAAAGGGCCTGGATAAAAATGTAGACGGGGGAAGAGATTCTTGTCACTGCCGTCCACTGCTGGCTGGTAGATGAGGGCCATGGCGTGAAGCTGAGTTGCTAGGAACCTCATGTCCCTCCCAGTTAAGCAGAAAGTGGCCTGTTGCCAACAGATGCACACAGAGAAGCCTGGTGCATAGTTATGTTTGCTTTTGGTTCCTTTTCTCTTTGTGGTTTTTCTCGGCTTCAGATGGCTTGAGAGTTAGAATGTCTTCTGTCTTTTATTTACTTATGATACTCAAAATTGGCAGGGTTTGTAGATTCAGGACTAGAGAACGAACCCCAGATTAACTGAGCTGTTGAGTGTCCTTTTGTTCAAATATAAAGGATTCTATCCGACCCATCAAAGCAGATATTCAGCACCTTCCATGCATTGTTCAAATGTCTAGTTTTTAAAGCAAGTTTCCAAAGGAGAATCCAATTAAGGTACAGAGAACAAACTTACGGTTACCAGGAGGGAAGAGGGTGGGAAGGGATAAATTGGGAATTCGAAATTTGCACCTCTTGGGGAGTGATGGAAATGTTAGCTTTCTTGTGGTGGTGGTGGTTTCACGGGTATAGACAACTATCACAGGTCATCAAAGTGTGTGTCTGGAATATGTGCAGTTTACTGTACAGGAACCAGATCACAATGAAGGTGTTATTTTTAAAAAAAAGTGCCGGGTGGATTTAAAGGTAAGTAAACACCCAAGAGACGTCTCTGCGACATCAGGGCCCCCTTCGCAGGGCTGAGTACCATCAGTTCAGGGAGCGGAAGATTATGCACGGGGCCACAGCAAATGGAGGAAGCTGAGCTTCTCTCCCAGACCATGGTCTTAGCTTGTGGCAAGATAAAACCTGAAGTTTAATTTCTCAATGGACATATAAATATATTTTTAGTCCCTATAAACAGATAGACTAAAGTTTGGTTTGAATATTGAAACACATCATACAGGCTGTGTGGACAGGTTGGTTTTCCCTCAGGCCAGATCAGTTCAAATCATTCTGAGGTTGTTTTGCAAACATACACTCCCACTAGTCCTTACAGGTCAAGTGACCCGCAGTGTCAGAGACTGGAAAATTTTCTTCAAGTCTTGCATGCAAAATGATCCTTAAAGTTCATATAATCTGGGAGCTATGTTCTTGCAGTTAAAGAAGGTTGCCTTCCCTGAAAATTTTCCATAGATGTTCATAAAGTTCAGGCTTACATGACATTTTTTTCTTTTACTACTGTTGTAGATTTTTTTTCTTTAATCAAATAGCATATGCCAATGAAAGGAAACAAAAATCTGAAGACTCTGTTCCAATGTGTGTGCCTTCTGCTTCAAAATATTTTGCATCATAAATTCTGCTAAGTTTTGATCAAATAACTGAGAAAATGTGGGGAAATATCAGAGACATGTAAGAAAAAAATTTAATGGGAAAATAACAAAACAAATATAAATGTGAAAGGCATTTAAGTGGTAACGCCTAACTCTCGCCTGCTGAGACACATGAGAATGTTCTTGGTTTATCCCAATTAGCCCTCAGAAGCCTAGTGCTGGGAATAGAAGAGCCTCACACTACTGTTCTACATTCAAGGCAGCAAATGCCCAGGAGACTTTGGGAGAACCAGGCGTCCACAGGGTTAACTCCGTGCCCCAACGTGTCCCCCCCCCTGCGCCTGAACCAGGCTGCCCACCATGGCTCACCCTGGCTATTTTCACTTGTGATTAGACAGCCCGAGGGATAAGAGTGATGGCACTTTATAGACCTCTTTTCAAACACTGAAAGGGTTCTGAGTGAGCACAGGGCTGCTTCCAGTTTGTAAACTTCAGAAACCTGGACAAAGTCATAAATCGTCGCTGTGGCCAGTGTTCCCTTCAGTGTATGTGAGCTCTGCCTGCTCAACCACGCTCAGTGGGCAAAACTCTGCAAAAGTGATGACTTCCTAAAACAAGTTCAGGGTCGTCCAAAAATTAACAGAGACGTTTAATGTTCATTTAATTGGACAAAATAATTGTTACCCTGCTCCCAGGTCACTGGAGGCAGTGGGAGAGTCAGCTCCCTGGAGCTGTTATCTGCCCTGGACGCCCGGTCAGGCTGGAGCTCAGATCTCAGCTCTGCACGACCTGGGCACGGTTCTGAACCTCCCAGTCTCCTGGACAAGGGGAGAGAACCTAGTCCCTCTGTGATGGGGCTGCTAACAGAACGAGACGCAATGGTGCAGTCGAAGGCTGGGCAAGGACACGGGAAGAATTCGCTGGACAAGGCATGTGACACGGGGCTGCACTGACTCTGTTTAAGGAGAGGCTGTTCTCAAGCCTCTTACTGGCGAACCAAATCCCAAGTCGAATGCTTCGCCTCACGTAGGTGCTTGCTTACTTAGCAGCTGTACACTGAGCACATCTGGGCTCTCTGTTGTGCGTGTGTTTGGTTTGGTTTGTTTTTATTTAATATCCAAAAGAGGAATCTTTAGGTTCTTCTTGGTAAATATTTTACTAGGTTTCGGCTAACCAGTTTAAGAAGACATAGCACAATCATATACTTATTTTATCTGATTCTCACCACAGCCTGTATTTTTAAACAAGGCAATTAGTCCAAGATGACAAAGGATTGGTATGATAAAGGAAAGCTGTGAAAAAACTCTCCCCATGAAGAAGCTGACTTTGTCTCGTCACAGACTCGATCAAGCTTCTTTGTTTTGTTTTGTTTCGTTTTAATTATTTATAGTCTGTTACAGCATGTCAATTTCTAGTGTCCAGTGTCATGTTCCAGTCATGCACATTTATACACATATTCGTTTTCACATTCTTTTTCATTAAGGGTTATTACAAGATATTGAATATAGTTCCCTGGGCTATACAGAAGAAATCTGGTTTTTATCTGTTTTTATATATAGTGGTTAACATTTGCAAATCTCGAACTTACGGTTCTTAACCAGCAAGTGTTTTATCAGGCTGTGTGCCACCGCCCGGTGAATCGATGACTTTCCTTGAGAAGCTCTGACTGTCTCCAGACACAAGTCAGCCTGAAAGGACAGAGGTGCTCACAGCGGGGTTACATGTGTGCACTGTTTCAAGTCCTCTGTTTGCATCCAACCTCTCTTCTGGTGCACACGGCAGCCAGAGACCGAGGCTCCTTGGCGTCCTGCACTTAAGAGACCTGGGCCCTGGCTTTGAGCCCCACGGCCAACTGGCTGTGTGCTGGTCCCCAGCCAGATGGCATCCTGAGTTTGGTTATGCATCACAGAATTAGGGAGGAGGTCTGCCTGGTACCTGCAGGGTCTCCCCCTGGGAAGAGCTGCTCCAAGTATGTGCTCTACTGAAGAAGGTTTGGGAAGGTCATTTTCAAATGACAGGTCAATATCATACATTTATATGCATTTACTGCCCTGATTGTCATCCGATAATTTAAGGTCAGAATGTATCACCACCCTGGCAGAGAAGAACATGCTACAGAGGCAGAGGGTGTCACGCAGACAACCACAAAGGTGAGAGTCCCGCTCACGCTGGCTCTGAAAGCCCATCCAAGGTGCCTCCAGGCACAAGAGAGTGGTTTTCCCTCTCAGATGGTTGAGAAGTCCTGCTTCATTCATGATGCGGCTGCTTAAAATATCGACCTTGGAAATGAACAGCACACTATTTTAAATTACCTCAGGATAAAATTCTGAGTTTTATGCACCAATTGGAAGTTTTCACTGAAGTATGTTGCTGTCACTTTTTTGCCTCAAGCTGGCCAGTTTCCTATGAAATCGTTTACTCATGCACTCAAGGATCAGCACTCTTACAGAGCTGGGCACTGTCTGGGTGCTAATCACCCAGAAGACTGCTTCTCAGACTCCCCTGGGGCTGCTGTTGGAACAGATTCTGATTCAGAAAATCAGGGGTGGCCCCGGATCCTGCACTTCTAGGACCTCCCCACCGGTGTCAGGAACGGAAGGGCAGGTGGCTCCACAGAGACCCACTTCCAGCTAGTGTCCGTAAGAGAGCAGGCCAAACTCCCTACAGGGTCAGTTTGTCCAACTGAAGTTTAGATTTCCTAGAGATATTTAGCTAATTTAATGTCATTATTGGAAAGAAGAGTGGCCTTAATGAGTGAAAAAGTCTGAAAGTAGCTCCATCTTTAGGCTGCAGAGAATCATTGTCTATTAACAAAGTGCAGCCAGAAAAGCCTCCTTGTCTTGCAAGAAATGAAACCATGAAATCTGCTTTCTTCTGTTCATGCAATTGTGTTTATTCAACTTCAGTTGCCAGCTGACTGCAATCTGAATGGTGCTTGAATCACTGAAACTGTGTCTGCTTTCTAAAACCTGCATACGGTTGTTAAAGGTTTGTTTGTTTGTTTGTTTGTTTGTTTGTTTCCTATTGGCATATTTGAAAAAAACTATTGCGTTTCCTGAACTGCTCTTGGAAAGCACAGACCCACCTACCAGAAGTTTCATGGGAAGGGTTTTCCATCTGGAAGCTGAGCTGGTCCAGCCAAACCCCAGAGAAGACAACATGGGATGATCTGATACATTGCTAATTCCTCATCAAGATTTTCTAGGACTGGAGACAAATTTGTTGGAGATTTACCGTCCTAAGATGAACGCTGAGTACAGCCCAGTTATTTCCAGTGCTGGGGGTGTTGCAAAACCGCCCAGCTAATCAAGCTAGAGCCCTGTGTCACACAGGCCAATTTCATTTTAGTTGGATAAATAATGCCTTTTTTTGTACCAAACACAGTGTGCTAGCTCACTAAAGCCATGGTTGTCACAGCTCTCATGGGGCAATGTAAAACTCCAAGCAGACCCTAGCTAATCTGTCTCTGACGCTAAAAGCAGAATGATGTCTCCAAGTTTAGATTTTCTCTAATGTACAACGTTGTACCTTGACATAGAGACTATAGAATGTTGCCGGTGTTTTTTTAGACAATTCTCTACCCTGTGACATAGACAAGCACGTTGAATACTCTCAGATTTCCAGTTTTTTCCATACCCTTGTTTCAAATGCTCTCCGTCTAAAATTAGACAGCAGCCCCACATTTGGGACAGTGTTGGTATCTAGGAAGCCTAAAGATGATGACTAAATTACAAGTGATGCTTCCTCGTCCTTAAATTCCGCCCCGGGGCGTCCAGCCGTGGTGGGAAGCACGCCTCCTGCAGACCTTTTCCCATCTGTCAGCGAGCACCCCCTCAGCTGCCGCTGCCTCCGAAGCTGTAGGACAAAGGCCCGTCCGCCCAGGCGTCCGGCTTTCACGAGCACAGTACGAAGCCAGGCTTGCCACCCCCTAGCAAATTTTATCAACATTGCCTACTGGCTGAGAGCAATTTTAAAATATGCTAAAAATGATAAGCCTACATTTTCCTGTATTCGTTCTTATGAGGGAAACATAGCTGAGTATTCTTATCCAGTCTCTTCAATTTTACTGTGAGAATTCCCTGGTGCTGGGGCTTCAGTCAAAGCCAAGAGTATCGCTTTACACAGTTTCTCATTGTCCTCAAGGGAAGTTTCTGGAAAAGTTACAGAAATAAGCTACGAATGGAAACCTGGCCTTCTGCCAAACTACATCTCTGTCTCTCCTGCTCTAACAATGTTTCTTTTCCTCTTCAGCACTTAATGTGTTCTGCAGCACAGAGAACATTTCTCCAGGACTAATTTTAGAAATACGAGATACGGGCAGTTACATCCCAAGCAACATTAATAACTGATACTATGTGGCGCAGTGCGTGCCAGACATCTGCGCGAATGCACCCCGCTTGTGGAGTGGGAGTGATCCGAAAGCGCCTTCCAGGGGCTAACTCGTTTAACCCTCACGATGACCGCGAGGCGGGCCCTGCCGGGGCCCCCACTTTGCAGATGCGCAAGTGACAGCACGAGGCGTGAGAGGGAAAGGCTGGCCCGGGTCGCTCAGCACGTCGGGAGCGCGCGCAGACCCGGCTCGGGGTGGGGGTGGGGGGGCGGTCGCGCGCCCAGGGCGGGGGGTGGGGGGGTGCCGCGTGCCGGGGACCGCGCACCCGATGCCAGGCCGCCCCCAGCCCCACCACTGCTGTCCCTGGCAGGTTCCCTCTGTCCGCAGTGAACTTAAGTAAATCAGAAAGAAGGAATGGGAAGAAAAAGGGGGTGGATCTGTTTTACTTTTGAATTGACACACTTTACATCATCTGGGGCTCACACGATACATTTTTAAGCAATTATGTGCAACTTTTCTTTCGAAGATGGAGAAGTTTTGGTTTTTTTTTTTTTTTTTTTTTTAATATTTTTGATTTCACTCAATAGACCAAATTAGCACATACCACAAAATGCTTTTAGAAATAAAAATAGGTGACATTTATTTGGATAGCTTTCATTTTCTAATCACAATGATTTTCTTTAAAGGGTTGGGTTTTATGGGTTGAAATAAATTTTTAAGGAATAAAAAATAAAGAAATGAAACAAAATAACGTAGAGAATAAGAAGAGGTAAAAAAATCGAAAGTAGATTATTTTTCAAATTCTGATACACACGAATGTATGTATGACATTGGAAATGCCTGTGCGAAGCTTACTGTGGTTCACGTACTCATAAAACTGAGATTGGAAACAGAAATTCTCATGAGACCACGGGAACTTCAAGGAAGGTAGGAAACACAAAAACAGGAATATAGCCCCAACATGCTTTTCCCTCATGAGTTCAGCTTAGCTGAGCAGAAGAGTCACAGCCAAGAATTCCTGGGTAGCTCTCCCAGCCCCGATGCTGATTTGTTCTGTGACCTTGGCAATCTGCCAGGCTGCTGTGATCTCATTTCCTCTTCTGCAAAATTAGCAGAACACTTACCTATATCCCAGATGCTAGAAGACTTAATTAATGTCAATGTTTGCGTAAAAATGAAATGCTGTTTACCCAGTAAATGCCAAGTAATCCAGATTTTTTACTCCTGCTCTTGGCAGACACCGTAGAATAGGGAAGAAAGAACACTAACTTACCAAAATAGTTGGGGTAATAGCAAGGATTCTCGAATCCTTCTTTGCGGTTTATTAAAACTTGGCAATCTATTAGCGGACACACACTACTGTATGTAAAAGAGCTAAACAACAAGGGCCTACTGTACAGCACAGGGAACTGTATTCAGTTTCTTGTAGTATGCTATAAGTATGTATAAATGAATCATTTTGCTGTATACCTGAAAATAACATTGTAAATCAACTACATTTCAATAAAAAGAAAATAAAAAGCTGGGCAATCTGCTCTAGCAATGGCAATTGTCAGAACTCACTTATTAACCCCTCACATAGCAATGATTTTCTGCATATAGATCACCAAATTTTGCATAAACTGCACTAGTTAAAAGTTTACAGTTGAAAATGTCAGTTATGCCTCACTAAAGCTAAAAAATGTACAACCGTATACTCACACAGGTCTCCTTAGACCGTGTGTGGATGAGGGCAAAGTCTCGGCTTCTACCCTGCTGCCCTCACTTCTGAGGCCAGAGACTGGACGTCTGTGCCATCAACCAGGCACCCTGGAAATGTGTGCAGGAATCATGTGCAGACTGAAAGCAATACATCAGCTGACTGCATCCACACTTCTGAGAAGCAGCTTAGCGTTTCTGCCTTACTTTTTGCTTTACCCTCTTGTGCGCTCAATCACTTGTTCATTTACATGTTTAAATAAGCCTTTATTGATTGTCTGCTGTGTGCGAGATGTGGTACTGAGGAAGCCCTAGGAGTATGCTGGTGAGCAAGACAGAAACAGTCCTTGGTGCATGAAACACGCTCTGAAACGGAGCACAGACACAAAGCAAGTGTTGGTAATCAAATGTTAAATCGTTGTGATGGGGAAGTTCAGGGAGACCGTCATTTCATAGGACTCAGGGAGTCTCTCAGCAAGGATGTGACACTTCAGTGCAATCTGATATCGGAGGAGAGTGTGGCGCAGACAGAGATGAGCAGGCGAGGCGAACTGTGAAAATGAGAGAAAATGGCTCTCGAGCTGAAGCAGCCTGAGCAGGGAGAAGCACTTTATCCTAAGAGTCTGGGCAGCTATTGGGAGATTTTGGGCAAGGATGTGAAATGCCTAGATTCACATGTTTTGGTTTTTTTTTTAAATTACTCTGATTGTACTTGGGAGACTGGATGAGGTCACTGGGGCAGAGATTAGCTAGAAGGTCATCTCACCACAGTTAAAGGCAGTCCAGAGGAGGAAGTGGCAGCGAGTGAGGAGAGACAGTGACTTGCCAGATGTTTGGAAAATAGAACCAGCTGAACATGGAGCTTTACTGGGTACGTTTGAGTGGAAGTGACAGAAAGGGCCGATGCGGGAGCGGAGGCTCCATGAGTCCCTCTCAGGTCTGGAGCCTCCACGGGGTGTGGAGGAAACCTCCACCGAGCTGGGAAATCCAGAGGGCAGAGCAGCTCCAGAGGAAGGAGCCGAGCTTCAGACCCAGTGCATCTGTGATGCCAGAAAGACACCTGAGAAGCCCTTGGAGAGAGGAACGAGGCGCGGCGCAGGAGTGCATGCTGGCCGGGGGCTGGCTTCGGCGTCCTCACAGAGACTGGCAGTGAAGCCAGGGGGAAGGGGCCAGCACACAGGCAACGGGCGCGGAGGGAGGCGGACATAAGGCCCAGGAAAGACACTGGGAAACGTCTCTATTTAATGAAAGAGGGAGGGGCTGCATGGGAGATGGAGAAGGAAAAGAAAGAGGAAGAAGAGGGAAGGCAGGGAGTCACGGTGAGAAGTGAGAGAGACGGGCTCTGGGAAAGGACCCTGGAATCGTTTCTGTGGCCACACAGTTGTCAGTTCTGTCAACATCCTTCAACCCAACGGCCCTTTCCAGAAGTTTGCTTCCTATATCAGCACATGCACACAAAGTGACAAAGGCCAGTGACGTTCTTCACATTAATGCCTGTAATAGTGTGAGACTGAAAACAACCCAAATGATGCATAATAGGGAGCTGGTTGGATAAATTACATCACAATCAGAATGGAATACACTGCAGCTGTTAAAAACATTTATTTCACATTCCCCCAGTGGTGTTGTTCAATGAAAAAGCACGCTCTGAAGCTTCACATACAGTAGGTTTCCATACTTACCTGGTGTGTTATGTGCATAAAGTAAACACATATATGATAACATACATGGAAAGAAATGAGAAAATGGTCTTTCCAGAAAGTGACTACAAAAGTCAAGTGAGAGATTTGGGTTGTCACTGTTGGATGATATGAAATCAAGGGTGGCTTGGCTGAGACTTGAGAAGAGCGTGTTCAGATGCTGACACAGAGACGGACCACCTAGGAGAGGATGACTTCCGGTGAACAAGGGAGTCCAAATGTATCAGGATGTTAAACAAGCAAACTGACTGCAAGACTCTTTATCAACTGTGAGGACACAGAGAAATAAGTAAAATTATATAACCTGGTAGAAAGAAATAACAAGTTAAAAATAATGAAATAAACTGAATTGTCATCAGATTTGTCATCAGCAACACTACAGGTTTAAACTAAAGGAGAAATGCCTTCAGGGTCCTGATGACAAAAATTTTGAAACTAAAATTCTGTATCCCATGAAACTATCATGTATGAAAGAGAAAATAAAGATATTTTTGTAAGTACTAGGACTTAGAAAGCTTATTTTTACACACTGTTTCTGAAAAAAAAAAAAACCTGTATTATAATATTCTCCAGAAAAATGAGGAAAAAGAAGACAGAGTATTCAAGAAACAGATTTAATGCAAGATTGCAAAGAAAACTAATTTCAGGTTGGCAGTTAACCCAAACTCAAATAGACTGTCTTCAAGAAGAATTACCTTAGTAAATACTGTAATTAAAAATGTGAATGATTTTAGTGGTATGGTAAAGTCATAGACTTTACTCATCACTGAGAAAAAAGAAAGGCAGTTGGAAACCTCAGGGAAAACAAAAATCTGTCTAAGAAATCATGACCCAAATACAACGTGGCACCAAGACATACTGTCTAAATTCAAAAGGCCAAGAAAAACAAGTTTAAGAGCAATATTTAAAATAGCAAAAGTTATTACTAATAGATACATTAAAATATAGCATTAAAATTGGATGGAAGAGTGAGCAAAAGAAAAATGTTGGAAAGAAATATACTGACAGTAAATTAAAATTCTTAATCTGTTTTCTTCTTAATAGCAGAAAATACACCTCTACCTTTTTTTGTTATATAGGCAATAAACCAACATGAAATTTCATCCCTACACAAACTCAACAGCAGAGTCTCTTTTTACCTTATAGTGTATAGTGAAAGCAGCACACGTTTGGAATAGAACAGACTAGGGTTTAATTCCTGGATCTGTTACTTAGAAGCTGTGTGTCCATGGGCAGTTACTTAAGCTCTCTGAAACTTAGCTGAAGTAAATTGCAGAGTTCAGCATAATGTTTTCTACATAGTAGTATCTCAATGAATATTAGTATTGCTATTATTATTTTTATTATTTCTTTCCTTCTGCTGACTTTAGGTTCTGTTTGTTCTTCTTTTTTGAATTCTTTTAGCTGGTAGGTTGGGTTGTTTATTTGAGATGGTTCTTGGTTTCTGAGGAAGGCCTGTGCTGCTGTGAACTTCCCTCTTAGGACTGCTTTAGCAGCATCCCATAGATTTCATGTGGTTGTGTTTTCATTGTCGTTTGTCTCAATGAAATTTTTTAATTTCTTCTTTGATTTCATTGTCAACCCATTGTTTTTTTAGTAGAATGTTATTTAGTCTCCATGCCGTCATTTTTTTTTTCTTGTTTGGTTTTCTGTGGTTGATTTTTAACATCTTCTCAAAACAAGAACTCAGCATGTGGTGTGGTTGATGACTACTTATTACCAGGCAGGTGGCTTTATGAAAGTTGCAGAACAGGAAATTCTGCTGTTTTACATTAATGTTGAATTAATTGCCTGGATAAAAGGAATAAGTGGTTTACTTTTGCGAAGGGTGAAGGGAGAACGGGGGTTCCCAGCCTGTGTTACCCTGACCTCTGGAGAGCCCCCAGAGTAGTAGTTATTATCACAGACCTAAATGAAATGTTTCACAGGTTTTTAAAGACACTTTACTAAAAGTTAAATACTATACCAAATTCCTTCGCTTTTTTTTTTTTTTTTTTGGAATAATATTAACTCACTTGTGAGATCATTGGTTACCTTTTGCTCATCCTTCCTAATTGCTGGTCAGTTTTCTATGCTTTGACTGATTAAAATTGGAAATAATACTTAATAAATGAAGTTCCTTTGGTGAAACATGGTGTCCACATAAGGAGAATGACTGAAGTGGCCCCTTGGGATTATTTCTTCCCCACATCTCTGGTTATTGAGGGGGCTTCCTGGGTACCCTGGCCTCTCTCCACCCTCAGATCTCCCCTGGAAATGGTGGGCAACCAGAGCACTGGGCTCGGGCAGGGGTAGGGGGGAGTGGATGCTCATCTGCTCCCCTGTGTGGAGCCTGTGAGGAGCTGGCAGCTGGCTGTACTCCTGGTGCTGGAAATGGTAAAAGGGGAGGCTCTGGCCATCAGTGCAGCCTCTCGCAGATGGGCAGCTTCAGTCCAGTGTGCAGGGAGTGGGAAGTCCATTGTCGCAACACACAGTCTTGCCTTAATCTCAGCTTTCTTCAGTCGGAGATTTAAACTCCATCCACCCAACTTTGCTGCCTTTTTCTCTTTCTCTTGCTCTTCCCTCACCCCCGCCCCCAGCTCTCCAAATTTTTAATTAAGGGCAGAGAAAGAGGTCTTAGTTGCTGAGCCTCCTAAAATCTCAGAAGAGTAGTAGGTGGGAACAGCTTCAAGCCTTACATGTCATTGAAGCACCTTGATAAACAATTACACACTAAGGAAGGAGAACAACAGAAATGTGAAGAATATTGAACATGTAAGTAGCTGACTGTCCTGCAAGACATAATCAACACAGTTTGGTAACTGTGATAAAATTCTGTCAAGAGATAAATGGACATGTTGGATTTTTGGCAACTTGTCGATCTCCAAAAAGCGATGGACTCAGCGACAAGCCTCCAAACGCCCATCCTCACCTCTCTGCCTGAGTTGGGAACTTCGGTGCTTAAGGGGCTCTCTCCATATGTTTCAGATTATTATGAATTTAACAGCAGATTTGTAGCTGCTGTTTTATGCTTCTTGCAAAACTTTTCCATTTGGACCTCTGGAACAAAGATTGAGATAAAAACGAATTAAAAATGAGCATAAAAGAATGCACGGTCAGGTTCAAGCTACAATAGCACCTGAGGCCACAACACACACTAAAGGCTTTATGTTAAAGCTGATCCTAATATTAGCCAAACTTTAATTTTTCTGTTTCATAAAGTTAAATAAATTGATAAAACATAACTTTTCCTAGATATCTTCCTATAAAGTCTAAGTATTCTAACAGGTTCTGAACTAAAAATGCTTTTACTAAATTATTGTAAAGAATGGATGGTTCTATTTGGAGTGATATACATTGATTTTATTCTGTAAAAAAATCTTTTTTTAAAAAGTTTGAGATATTAACCAAATCAGACTGGAAACAGCAAAAGCACATTTGAAAACTACAGGAGCTCAAGGAAAAGAAGGACACTTGCGGGCCGGCTGGTGCATTCCCTTAATGATGCAATGGCTTTAGGCTCTGTTATTCACTTCCTCTGCTAAAGGCACCATCGATTATAATTTTTTAGCTTTTATATATAATATGTAGTTAGGACCTAGATATCTTCGTTATTTTTTATTGTGAATGGATTAAGTCAATGACCACAAAAAAGTATGTTGGGATTGCTGACATTGAGGCACCACCACAAAATCCTTTCATTTTAGTAAAGTCTGTGAATTACCAGTTGAGTATGGGCCAAGACTGTCACACAGCTAGGAGCTCAGTTTCTCATAACAGCTATAAAACTATGAAGAATTTGTTTTCAATTTTAATAGGTACTTACCATGCAAACTTTTTTTAAAAAATGTTAATTTTGATTACATACTTCATTATGTTGGAGGGTACTAGTTCAAGGTTGCAGTTAAATGGCAGACGCAGTGTCTTCATTTCAAGAAGACCAACGAGTTCAAGACGCCAGGGTTATTTCACCTGCTGCAGAACATGTGCGCGAACTACAGGTCATGTTTGATGTGTCCATTTGGTTACTTTATTCTAAGTTCTTGGGTTTGCCTCCTTCCTGATCGTTGGTGCCTGGAAAGACTTGACCGGTGTGGCAACTAGGTCATTCTTTTTTTTTCCCCAAATTATTTATTTATTTCATTTTATTTGGGGGTGGTAATTAGGTTTGTTTATTTTATTTATTTATTTTACTGGCGGTACTGGGGATTGAACCCCGGACCTCGTGCATGCTGAGCACGTGCTCCAACACTGAGCTGCCCCCCGGCCCCGCCACAGGTCACTCTTTACATCAGGGCGACTGCAAGTGTGGCTCCCGACATGCCCAGGTTATTCCTGAGCTTCCAGAACTTAAAATTCAGGTTTTAGAGTCACTCAACTAGACCTTAGTTCTTGTAAAACTCTGCTCATGAACATCATTCATTTTCCCCAGAATGTGTATTTGAATGTTAAAAATCTTTTAAAAATCAAAAGGTATAAGTAACACTCTGTCATTTTAACCCAAGTCAACTAAGCGTCCTCCTTCCTTTACATTCGCAGTAGAGCCTTGTATGTATTCGAAGAGTCTGAGGTTGAAAGTGTCCACGCCTGCCTCCAGATACCATCAGAGCAACGTGCATAGTCAGCAGTGCCAGCAAACTCTTGGTCACGTACAAACGACAAGTCTTATTTAGACATCACAGTCAAATTATTCTGTATTCACAATGACATTGGCATTTATGAGTATTTTTAGATTGAAAACTTTAAAGCTTATTTTGAGATAGCCAACTATGACAGTTTAAAGTCACTGAATTGTTAACTATTCAACTTCAGCACGAGACATAGTAAGGGCGTTTATGATGTAAGACAGATATTTGTATTGTTTTCATAAAAGTCATCTTCAAATACCTTAACAGCATAAAAGGCCACCAAGTATTTAGAATAACATTCCACTGGGATAAGTGAAAAAAAAAACAGTTTAATTGGAATAGAGGCAGGAGATTTCAGATTCAATTCTGGCCATTTTTCTACTGTTTAGAGCTATAAAAATATTTTTAGATGATAATGAATTAAACTGTTGTGAAAGTACGTTTTCAGTCTCTCTCTGTGTTGCCTCACAAGGTGTCGCCAGGCTCTCATTAGAGATGGAGCGGACATTTCTCACCTCCCACCTGCACAGGACAAGACCTGGTCCACAAACAGGAGGCTCACACAGATGCGGAGGTGACATACCTGGGGTTTGCTGCACGTCCAGAAACCATACCTCCATTTGAATTTTAGGAAGAAATTCAGGCAGTATAGAAACCCTCAGGAAGATAAATCAGTCAGTCTTGGAACTCATAATGTACATCCATTAAAAGTTTTTCAAAGCCTATAAAGTGCAAAACTAAAGTCAACTGAATTATTCACTTCAATTTTTTAAAAGTGGAAAACATGTCACAAGTGATCTGAAAAAAAAAAGTTTTATTACAAAAACACAAGCTGGGTATTTGACCCTATTTCACCGAGTAAGAGAAAGAGTGAAAGTAAATGAAAATGTGAGGGGAAAAAAATTAAATTCACTAAAACTACTAATAAATCAGTGGTTTGATCCAATTTTTCACTTTCTTAATGGTTGTGTTGGCATCATGTAGACACAGACCACATACAAGTGACAAGTATATGACTGACCTAGTGCTGCAAACTGTTTTTACTGCAAAAGAGAACAGTCATGTAGTTTCAGAGGGCCCCAAGTTTCCTGAAAGGCTGGCTCGGGGCGGACTGCTGAACTGTGCAAACCACCACCCACACACAGGCTCTGATTCGTTTCACAAGCTTCAGCTGCGAACAGCAAAGAACAATCACAAATGGACCTGACGATAGGAGAAATCTGTTTGCAAAGAAGACACTTTGCACGTACAATATTGAAGCTTAATCAGTTATGCTGAACAGTGAGCAGCCACATTCCCACATGCAATCATCTTTGCGGATCTGTTATGATCTTCTGACCCTTTTCCTAGAAAGAGCACAAAACCACTTCCTCAGTGGCTGGTCTGCTTTTCCACTTCCCATAACCCTCACACACAGGACCTGGACGCCATCTCCTCGCCCCCTTGCCCCACAGGGAGAGGGAGACACGTGGAGAAGGTGGGGACCGCGCACACCCGCCCCTCTGTGTCCTGTTCCGCACAACCTTGCTCCTCTCCTGGCTTGTCCATCTTTCCCTGGCTGAGGGCATCGTGCACGTGAAGTAAGTCAGAGAAAGACAAATACTACACGACTTCTCTTATACGTGGGATCTAAAACACAGAAGACAAATCAAAACCAATCCAAACCCAGATTCACACATACAGAGAATGCACTGTGGGTGCCGGAGGGGAGGGAGGTTGGAGGGCGGGGGAAACGGGTGGAGGGGTTCAAGAGGCATGAACTTCCGATTATAAAATAAATTAAATTGTAGGGATGTGACGTACAGCATGGTGACCGTAGTTAATGAAACTGTATTATACATTTGAAAATTGCTATGAAAGTAGATCTTAAAAATTCTCATCACCAGAAAAATAAATTTTATGACTATGGTATGAATATTAACCAGACCTATTGTGGTGATCATTTCTCCACAAACATAAATTGTGAAACACTCTGTGGTCTACCTGAAGGTAATATAATGTTGTGTGTCAATTATATCTCAATAAAAAATGACCACAGCCAGCAGCACAAGGATGCAGAGACTGGCCTGCCTGGACCTGGTCTGCAGCCCTCTGGCGGGCTCCCCGAATCTCTCTCCCCTCCATCCCCTGGGGCTCCGTGTCCTGCAAGGTGAGCCCAATCCGAGCCCGCCCGCGCCACCTCCACGGTGGAGCTGTCTCCACCGTGGCTCTAAACAAGGTGACTGTAATTTCCTCTTGTTCCAGTTCCCCTCTCCGGCCCCTTGGACAGTGGTTCTCAAACTTTGGGACCTCTCTACAATCTTAAGTATGACTGAGGACCTCCAAGAGCTTTTGTAGATGTGGGTTGTGTCTGTCGGTATTTATCACGTCACAATTGAAACAGAAAATGTTTTTATTATTTATTTATTACTTTGTTTAGAAATAACTATAACAAACTCCCAATAATAAACATATTAGTATAAGTAACATTCTAAAAGTAGCTACATTTTCTAAAAAAACAAAAAAGAGAGAAATTAAAAAGTAGCATGGTTTTATGTTTTTGCAACTCTCTTTAGTGTCTGGCTTACTAGGAAACAGCTGAATTCTCACCTCTCCTTCTGCACCCCAGCTGTTGTGACATGTAGTTCTGGTTGAAATATATTGAGATGTGACCTCACAGGGGAGGGTGGAGCCCACTGGTAGAGCATGTGCTTAGCATGCACGAGGTCCCGGGTTCAATCCCCAGTGCCTCTAGTAAATAAAGAAATAAATCAACCTAATTACCTCCCCCTCAAAAAGAAAAAAAAAACAAAACAAAAACCTGGTCTCACAGAGATATGTAATTGGAAAGTGAGTAATATTTTAACAGTTTTCAGGTAATTATGGCAACACAGCAAATCTTGACAAATAGTTTCTTAAAGGTTAGTTGCAATATGTAATTCAAAAGCATGTTGATGAATTTTTCATATCTCTTGCACCAAAATCCACTCGTCTTGAGTTTTAAAAGAATAGTTGACTCAGCATTATTTGTAGTCTTGGTCATATGGAATATATCATTCACTAAACTCTGCCTCTCTTCTGAATGCTAACACATTTCATAATGTAACATTAAAAATCACGTTCATTAATATCCTCACGGATCATGTTAGAAAAGTCTTCAAGTATTGGAAAGCTGTCAGGATCGTGGCAGCAGATGTAAGTGTTTCAAAGTTCCAATTTTCACTTGAAAAGTTCAAATTTTATCACAGGCAACAAACATCATCAGTTGTTTTCCTGGAAGCGACAGCCTCATTTGTTCATTTTTGAGAAAACGTCTGCCAAATATCCACGTATAAACAGCCGTATTTACTCTCTCAAGGAAGAAGGTGGTCCAAGCACCAAGGGCGGACAGCTGCCCAATTCGGACGACCTCACCAGCGCTTCCCTGGAGACCCCCCTGCACTTGGAGGTGGCACAGAAGTGCTTTATGTCGACAGCCCACCTCAGCCCACAGAGTATTGCCACATCTGCTCAATGGCTGAGATTTAGTAAAAGTAACACTTTGCACTGCTCCACCCAGGAAATTCTCAAGAGGAGCTGCATTTTTTTCCTGCTGAGGGTGCGCGGGGGAGACAAGCAGAGGCTGGTAGCCCAAAGTGCCGCTCTGCTGATTCAGCCGCCTGCAGTCTTCCCGCCGTCGCATGTCACTGGGACAGCAAAGAGGCACAGAGGGAAGGACACAGCACCTGAGGGCTTTCATGTTAGCATGGCAATATCACCATCTTATGAACCTCCTGCAAGGTTCACAGAGATGCCCAGGGGCCCATGGACCAGATGCTGAGAAACTCTGGTCTGCGGTTTTCATGTTTTAACCTTTCTCAGCATATTCAGAGCACAGAAAGTTGGAGGAGAGGGAACTTTTCCAAAAAGGGACAACAGTCAAGGGAGGGCCCAGAAGAAATCTAGGAAGTTGGAAGACTTTTGACCAGATGAGGTTTGTCAGGGCTCAGCCCTGACACAGGGGAAAGAGAATGGGGATTTTGAACTGATCGGAAATTGGTTCCAATACCTTTGACTTTGAACATGCATGACAAACAGGGCTAAAGGGAGGTGGGGAGAGGGCTTGTACTCCCCTCCCGCCCGATCCGGGAGGCCGCTCGCGTGGTCCAGTGTGGTCCTCGCCCCTCTGTCTTGGTACCTGTCCGGTCAGCACTTCCGCTGTGACCTCCCCAAACCCATCCTCCAGCCCACAAACATCTTCTGCAAAGGGTCAGATAGAAATTATTTTCTATTTTGTGAGTCATAAAATTTCTATTATGGCTACCAAATCTGCTGTTGTGGCCAGTAAGTTTCAAAAACGTTATAGATGCTGAAGTTTGGATTTTATGAAAATTTATGTGTCACATAATATGAGTCTTTTAATTTCTTTCCAACCTTTTGAATAACATGCTTAAATTGCAGGCTATAATAAACAGGCAGTGGGCTAGATTTGGACCATGGTCCATGATTAGCAGACCTTATCTAATATGAAAGAGAGAGGCTAGTGACAAAAATGTGGAGTCCCATGAAGGGTGACCTGGATAAATGAAAACCTTTTTAATAGTCTTTGATTTATATCTTTATTTCAGGCTGTCCTTACGCTCTCATCAGCCAAGTACACGTGGCATTGTTTTTCTAAAGTTACTGATAAAAGTCACAAGGTCCTGTGACCAAAAAAAAAAAAAAAAAGTTATGAAACAGAAAATAATATAATATAGCACAATGCAATACGTTGTGACAACAAGACAGCTGGCATTTTTATTCAGTTCTGCCAGTTTTCATCCATAAAGCTAGTCCATGAAACTGTTATCTGCACCAAGATTTTGGCCTCAGGCAGAATAAAAAAAAGAAAAAACAGAAACATGAGTTTCTCTAAGCAACTCTGTTTGAAGGATCTGACCTATTAAATAATGCTGTTGTGAAACCTCAGATTAAGTCACTGGATGTGCTTTATCCAGGCAATCCTGTCTCTGCCGGCCCCGCCTCTTCAGAGTCTAGCTTTTCAAGCCCCATTCAACTCTTATCTTCTTTATAAAGCCTTCCCTTGTCTGAGTCAGCCCGCATATGTGAGCTCCCAGGTCTTCATTTATGGTGCTATTTATTTGAGTCACACTGATTAGCAGGATCTTTCCCCAGTGTTTTCTTAAACTGTTTTTTGACCCTTGAACATTTACCTGTAAACCCCTAGAGAATCACAATCCTCTTTCAGTTTCTTGTAATGTTTAGGTCCTTTGGCATAATGCCTCAGTTAAAATCCAATGCAAGTACTCTACGTCTGTGAGTTTGTTTCTGTTCTGTAGATGAGTTCATTTGTGTCCTTTTTTGTAGCTTCCACATATAAGTGATATATGGCATTATTTACTTCACTTAGAATGATGATCTCCAGGTCCATCCATGTTGCTGCAAATGGCATTATTTCATTCTTTTTGTGGCTGAGTAGTATTCCACTGTATATATTTTATACACCACATGGTTGCCATGGGGTAAAGTGGGTAGGAAGGGATAAATTGGGAATTCGAAATGTGCACCTCTTGGGGAGTGATGGAAATGTTAGCTATCTTGATTGTGGTGGTGGTTCTATGGGTGTATAGATCTATCAAAATGCATCAAAGTGTAGATCTGAAATGTGTGCAGTTTACTGTACAGAAACCAGACCACAATGAAGGTGTTAAAAAAAATCCAATGCAAGTAAATCAACACATTTTTTGGCCTCTTGTTCTTCATGATTTCCCTACTCTATTTCTTCTTGACTCACTTAGCTTTATTTTTTTTTAAATTTTATTTTATTGAGTTACATTCAGTTTACAATGTTGTGTAATTTCCAATGTAAAGCACAATTTTTCAGTTATACATGAACACACATATATTCATTGTCACATTCCTTTTCACTGTGAGCTACCACAAGATCTTGTATATATTTCCCTGTGCTGTACAGTATAATCTTGTTTATCTATTCTATATATGCCTGTCAGTATCTACAAATTTCAAACTCACAGTCTGTCCCTTTCCACCTGCCTCTCCCCGGCAGCCACAAGTCTGTGTTCTATGTTGATGAGTCTGTTTCTGTTTTATATTTATGTTCATTTGTCTTTTTCTTTCTTTTTTTTTTTTTTTTGTATTCTACATATGAGCAATCTCATATGGTATTTTTCTTTCTCTTTATGGCTTACTTCACTTGGAATGACCTTCTCCAGGGATGCCCATGTTGCTTCAAATGGTGATATGTTGTCAGTTTTTATGGCTGAGTAGTATTCCATTGTATAACTATACTACATCTTCTTTATCCAGTCATCTGTTGATGGACATTTAGGCTGTTTCCATATATTGGCTGTTGTAAATGGTGCTGCTATGAACATTGGGGTACAGGTGTCTTTTTGAAGTAAGGTTCCTTCTGGATATATGCCCAGGGGTGGGATTCCTGGGTCATATGGTAAGTCTATTCCTAGTCTTTTGAGGACTCTCCATACCATTTTCCACAATGACTGCACCAAACTGCATTCCCACCAGCAATGTAGGAGGGACCTGGCTTTAGATTTTTTACCTACTCAAGAAATTTAAAAACTCGAACATGGAATTTACGAACTAACATTATTGAATTTGTTTATTCAACACACTGATACTAGTGTCTAATTATGTCTCCTTGTGATTTTTTTCAAATTCTGTTACTCTACACCACATTGAGGTTACTTTTTGACATGTCTAAAGGTTTTCAGCCATGCTGAGTGGCATTCTTATCAGGTTGCAAAACAAAAAAAAGTTGTTTGTTCAGAGTCAAATAAAAAAGCTTCCAGAGTTGCATCTATAAAATGGGCATAGAACCAGAATGTGGGCACAGGGTTAGCACATGAGGAACAGCCCTGGGGAGCAGGAAGCTGTCACCCTGACTTTGAGAAGCAGGTTGACAGCACTCGTCGCAGCACTGGAAGCCGCTCTGCTCTGACCCAGAAATTTTACTCTTAGCATTTCGCTCCGTGTAGATTCTTACAAAAGTGTTTCTAGACATATGAACCAGGATGTTTATTATAGTGTTACAAGTTAGGGTAAGGAACATATGGAACAACCTAAATGTACACCAGGTTGGAAATTGCTGAGTAAAATCTATTCTTTTCACAAACTAAAATTCTACACTGAGTTAAAAAGAATGAGATAGGGCTATGTGTCCTGATATTTTAAAAATCTCTAAGATTTATTCTTTAAATAGTGGGAAAAATCAAGGTGGGGTAAATAGTGCGATTTTATTTGAGAATATAAAAAGTACATTATGTACACAGGTTTATACAAAAAATATTATTTTCCCTAACGATACACACAAAATTGTTAATTGTGATAATATTTAGTGAAAAATATTAGAAGGTCAGAGAAGTAGACTTCCACTCTTCTTTTGGTGCCTCTGCTATGCTATGCGCCTAAAAAACCCCAACTACATCGGTGCCTCGGACATTAAACCTGAACTTATAGGAGCACTTGGCAAGTAACAGGCACCCAGCAAATGCCCACGCCTTTCCTTACCCACATGTCTAGCCACTACTCCAATTTTTCAAAAAAATACTTGTTCCAAAGTAGAAAATGCATGAGCTGAGATGAATCCATATTCAAGCCGTAATGCTATTCTGTGTATTTAATTTGCAACCCTCAATTTTTCACAAGCCAGATACCCAGTTTATTGTTTTATTTTCTAGATTGCTTTGAGATGAAAAAATAAAATAAATCTGTATTTGAAAGTTTTTTCTCTTAAAGATTCTTCTGGATGAACTGGATTGTGTATTTAGACCCAGGCAATTTTAAAATCAGCTTACTGATACTACTTCTTTAGGGAAAACCACAGGGTGACATGATGCTGGCAGCCTAATGAGAAAAGAATATTTCAGCTCACATCCTTAGGAGCCTGGTTAATTCAGAATAAAAAATGGCCCCACCCAGCCCACATGAAAGAAAGCAGAGGTTAAAAAAAAAAAAAAAAGAAAGAAAGAAAAAGAAAAAAAGGAAAGGGAGGGAAAAGGAGGCGGGGGATAAGGAAAGAAAGAAAAAGCCCTCTCGTCGTGGGAGGCCCGCGTGATATTGGCCAGAACAGAAGTCGGCATGTGTCAGACAAAGTGTGACCCGGCCCATCTGCGTTAACTTTGCTAAACCTGAATTATTGCCTTTCTACTCTGAGACATTTTCACTGATAAAAAAAATGGATTTTTAATTATTTAGTCTGCTTTGGGTCAGCTGTCAGAAATCATGATACAAATTGCCTAATCTCAGCATATTTCTATGGCAACCACTGAAAACCAAATATGATTGAGCCTTAAGTTATTCCAAAGTGCTAAGAAGAGACTTAGACGCTGTAGATGGATGTTAGCCATGCTGCCACGTGTCTGCTGCCAGCCGCACCTCCCAGCAGCAGGGAGGCCATGGGGAAGGAGCTGCCGCTGGGAGTCCTCGGGGCCGGCACCCTGCTCTCCTGGAACGTCACAGACAAATCCCAGCAGATGCACCAGGGCACGCTCAGGGTGCGGGGGATATTTCAAAAGCGACAGGTTGAGATCGTTGTATAAAAGGGCACAACATGAGATGGTCATTTACAGAAACTGACTTGCATTCTGTCAGAGCTGGAGGAAAAAAGACCGACAGGAGAAATCTGTAACACGGCCCTTTCATTTAATGACGAATAAGGGGGAGTTTTACTGGCTTGCCTCTGTCGATACAAGTTAATACATCTTGGAAGAGAACCTGAAAGTTGTGTGGCGTGATGGGGAGGTTATCCGTTAGAGAACAGATGTATTTCAACTACTTCTAATTAAGGTAATCACGGAATACTTGGAATAATCAAATCTAGAACCAGCCCTAAGTCTTGCTTCGACTCCTTCTCCTGCCACCCCTTCGTGAGAGCCAATATACTCAACTGAACTTATCCATTCTCTCTTCTTCATGAATTTAGCACACTTTGATGCAGTGGAGAACAGTTTCAAAACATTAGAAAGTCATGGTCTGATGGGCATCCGTGTGGACATGGGAGAGGTGACTGTTAGAGGTCTGTCCAGGAAGCTGTTGCAACGCAGTGCAGAAGAGAACTGACTTAGGTGGGGGGTGGGGGTGTCAGAAAAGCTTCTTGGAGGGCAGTTTAAAGCAAGTAGAAAATAGTCATGAAGACAAGAGAGCAGGACATTCTGGTGGAGAAAACTGCAATACGCAATGACCCAGAGACGCGAAGGTCCTCATGAAAATTTGTGTTATGACTTACAGAGGAGTAACCTAGGTGACGAGGATGGAAAAGCAGCCCAGGAACATACACAGCTTCGGTTGCCAAGTGGAGTTTCAACTCAATGTGAAAGTTGACCTGGGACTTAGAACAAGTCATAAGGGCATCTTTCCAGAGCCCACCAGCGTGAGGTGACTTCAGCGCACAACCTAAGGACAAGTGAGTGTGGTTTGAGAGGAACGGATAGTTCGGAGAAAGGTCAAAGGAAACACATGAGTAGCAAGCAGGTTTTCTCCACGCAGGCAATGCATTTATTAAGTGGGATGTACACGGTAACAGTGATCTACAGGCTCTTCCATATTCACCCTTGTTCCACCCTGGATGACAGAACTAGAAGAGCTGTCGGTCCAGCCACATCTACGCGACAACATTCACTCAGAGTTTGTGGTGCTTTTGTAATTTTACACTTGAACAGCTTTATGAGGCTTTTAAACAGAGTCATGGGAAAGGAAATTATTTGTTGTTATCTATTTGCTTCTTTGATGTGGAAGTTCCCATCTGTGTGTGTGTTTTTTTTTAACCTTCTTGCCAAACCAAATGTTGTTTCTATTTTATAGGCAAAAACCATTTATAAATTTATATTTCTAGCTTAGCACCTTAGATAATGTATAGTATTAAACTCTTTTTTTTTTCAATTTGAGGTGTTATTTGGGAAACGGAGCCCCATGGAAGAGCTCCGTCTAGACCTCTCTACTAGGAAACTGGCTTCGTGTCATTACTTAAAGCACAAAAGTACCTTTGTGCCTCTTCGACCCCCTCCTGTCGTGAGTCATCAGGAAGCCAGAGGGGTGACGGCCCTTCACCAACTGTGTCAGTCGGGATAGGTGTTTGCATGCAGTGACTTTCACTCTCATTGACGCTCATGTTTTTCACTCAAATTCATTCAAATTTTTAAAAATCGTCTTGTGTTTATATAAAGTGTGCCAAATACTTTATGGGAGCAGTGGGGTGTAAGTAAATTACAAGACAGATTCTGCGTACTGTAACAGTCAGCAAACGTTCGCGGTCAGTGATCACAGACTGTGCAGACAGCACCAGACCAGAGTAAGAGAGCAGGGCAGCGCCGGCCGTGTCCCTCCCCGGGGTCCCCGCTGCACTGTCTGCGGGAGGAAGCCCTGCCTCCCATCCTGCTTCACAAGAATAATGAGAGACCAGAACACTTCTCGGACTGAATGGGATAATTAAATACGCTGAGTCTGCTGAGGTCATCCGGGCTCCACTAATGACGAACTTGCCTGTTCTTCTCCTTAAAGCCTAAACCTGCTTCAGCTTAATGGGGATACAAGTGTTACCGCAAGCCTTCCCTTTTGAGTTCAGATGAAGATAAAACTTACCCTTTGGTAAATCAGAGGATAAGTAACTAGTTCCTCTGCTGCTTCAAGGGCTCATTGAAGCATTAAAGACGAGGAGGTGAAAATGATATTGCACCTCCCAGAAAATGAGAGAATTCTAAGAATTAGTATGCGAGCCACTGAACTTAAGACTCCTGGCAGGTGAGCCTTATCAGAGTCGCCCAAACTCCAAGTCTGATACGAAACAATTAGCTGGGGGCTTTCTCCGTCTCTTCTCCCTTCCCTACTTCCTCCCCATGAAAGATGACTTGCTCTTGTGGATGGTGTGGTGGGCCACCAGGATCCCCGCTCCAGAACTGAGGCGTTCACTCCCCACCAGCTACTCGGGGTGCTGGGGCTGATAGCGCTCGCCGCCTCCCTACTGAGGGGCTGACTGAAGACCTCAAAGGCAGCAGTGGAAGCCATGAGGGGTGGGATGTGCACCAGGGCTGAAAGTAAACAACTCCCATCCTAGAGTCTACAGTCTGCTCAGTGATGACTCAGGGCTGGGGCAAACCAAAGAAGCTCAGGCAAGGAAAGACTGAGAGAAAGCACACTGAATGGGTCCTTACCGAAAAGACAGTGGGGTGTTTCAAGGTGTATCAAGAAAATGAAAGCTGAACCCAGAAAAAGGAGTGAGATCCAAAAACCAATGAATGGTAAACATGCTGGAGAATCTGCACACCACCACAGTGACACAATGACCACATGGCGAATGCAGCGAAACTCAGTGGGCGGAAAGCGCACGTAAGATGGAGGTGATGTGCCTTAAGGGTCCTGAGGCCCCTGCGTCAGCTGGGGATCGGAAAGAGACAGCGACCAACTTCAAAGACACATGAGTCAAGCATGCATATTAAAGCTGTAAGAGTATCTACTAAAAACATTGAACGTGAAACTTCCCAACCAGGAGGGGGAAGTGAAACAGGAGAGGGACCCTGGTCAGTCCACCCCGAGAGCGGAAAAGGGGACACAGGCAGCAGGAGCAGCCACTGTGGGTGCTGGGGGGGCCCCGGGGCACGTGCAGGGCAGAGGATGGCCCGGTCTGGCAGGAAAAGACCTTGTGCGAGCTCACAGCCCTCTCTGCTGACAGCCCCCACCCCAGGAGCCCCCGGCTCCACGTCCCGGAAGAGGCTGCTGAGTGCTGTGGACTGAGTGCTTGTGCCCCTCCACGTCTGTATGTTGATGCCCTGACCCCCCACATGGCATTTGGAGATCGAGCATTTTGGGGGTAATCGGGGTAATTGGGTCATGAGGGTAAAGTACTCATGGTGGGATCAGTGCCCTTGTAAGAAAAGACGCGAGAAAGCTTGCTCTCTCTCCAAGCACACAAAGGGGGGAGCGGTCACGTGGGCACAAGGCGAGATGGTGGCCACCTACAAGCCCAGAGAAGGCATCTCAGACAAACCCTCTGCGCCGGCAGCTTCATCCCGGACGTCTCAGTCTCCGGAACTGTGGAAATAAATTCCCATTGTTTAAGCCGCTGAGTCGCTGGGATCTTGTTGCAGCAGCCCGAGCGGACTACGACCCTGTGGGAATTCAGTAGGAAGTGCTCAACGGTGCTTGACAGCAGCCATCACATAGGAAAAGTAACACCGAGCGTATTAAAAGGGAAAAAGATTAACGCGGAATGGCTTTGTTTGTCTCAGAAGAGACTTTGAAAAGAGATGATACTGAAGTTTGAGCTTGCAAGATGAGCAGGACAGTGCCAGGCAGGGAGGAGCCGAGGTGAAATGTGAGCAGAGACCGTGAGCCCAGCCACAGTTACAGAGAAGATGCCCGGGACGTGTGGCAGGAAGCGCCCGGGGCCACGGAGCTAGCCCGCGCAGCGTGGACTTTACTCGGCAGCATGCAGTAGGAAGTGCCGGCGCCTTTTTAAACGAGAGCGTGACGTGGTTAGATTTATATTTCTGAAAGCTAACGGCCTAACCACAGTGGCAAGGATATATAAAAAAATGAAAGGGAATCTGTACGCCGGGGGACATGTAAGAAGCCTAGCGCGTTGGTCGAAGCACAGGGGGAGGACAGGCTGAACTCGGGCACTGCAGAAGAAACCCACCCGAAGCGATTTTAAATCACGTAGGAGGCAAAGTCAAGAGGACTTGGGAGGCACAGGTGAGGGGAGAGGAACGAAGGGGGTCCAAGCCTGTCCCTGAGAGCTCTAACCTGAGGGAAAGGTTGAGGAGTTGGGGAGATGAGTCTTATCTTGAATATGATTTGTTTAATATATTAGATTAGCGAAGAATTATATGGGAGGACTAGCGTGGAGGAGGCTAAACAGAACTGTCCACAATGCTTGAACAGTGGTGCCATTATGCTTGCAGGAACCATCCTCACCTGTCAGCGTGTCTGCAAGGTAATTTTCTACCTGGTTAGATCAGCATATGGGAAACACGTGTTTCTTTTCCCGTGGAAAGGGAACACTTCCGCCATGAACACATAACAAGTCGTAGTACTTCATTCTGAATCCCTGAAATTGGCTTTTCAATGGACAACTCAGACTGCATTTCATGCACTGTTCACCAATAATTTATAATATGCATAAATAGCTTTCTCTGTTAGATTTATATCCATGCATTTGCATTAAGACCCACTTAGTCTGATGCCTCAGAGTCTAGCTGAAAATATGCCAGAAGTTGGGCTTTTAAGTTTTCAAGCTTTGGGAGGATTAATTCATCCACCAGAAGCACAATAATTCCATATGTCTGAGTTTAGATGTATTTGCTACTTCTGAAAGAAACAATGATGACACTATGCTGACTTTCAAAATGAGTCAAAAAAAAAAGGAAAAGCATAATTCAAAGCCAAATTGGGATTCATTTGCACATACTTGGGACTTAAAAGATTTTTGTCATCATTTGACTGGAGCCCTGTTGGCGACGATTTATGAGTCATTTCTAGAGAGCTCTTTTCAGAATGCTCAGCTTTAAACTGCACCAAAGCCCTGTTTTGCGTTCCCTGGTCATGTAACCAACTGACTGCCTTTTTATAATTGTGTCTGTGAAGCCCTGTCAGCAGGACAACTGCAAAGCCATCTTTAAATCTAGTAAAAACACGAAGCCCAAGATGAGATTTAGAACTTGCACTCCCAACTCAGGAGAGTCGATTGTAAAGGAAGACAGATTAGAATGAAATTAGCAAATGTTATCTGGACATAAAACTGTTCATGCTTCGGACTGGGAGGCACCGTGTCTCTACATTTTTACTAGTATTCTGAAATACCAAACAGCTCTAGTGACAAGTCTACAAAGAGTTTTACATGTCTCATGACCAAAAAAATGAGCTTTACTGTTATATCAGATTTATTGCTATTTTCCACTCACTCAGCGACGGGTCTCCGTCTTGAAAGGTCGTATTGTACTGTCTGTGGTGCTTCTCCAGCAAATCAGAAACGTTCACTGAGTTCCTAGGGATGCTGAAATGTTCTTGATAAAATGAAAGTAGTATATTTTTATGACAAGTGTATAAACACTTGTTATGTTTTAAGAACAGTAGACTGTATCACACAAAGTCAAAAGGGGAGGGGCACTCTGGCCAAAACGGAGCTTCACAGAATATGTGCGTCAGTCTTCATACACGGAGGTGAGCATCCAGGCCATGACACCAACAGCGCTGTTTCAGCAATTCTAATTGTCCTCTTTAAACTTCTAAAAAGATACTTCTTCATCTCGTATCACTCTGACTTCCGGAGGCTAGAACGGCTAGCATCACGTCATGTGACGTCAGTGCACCGTGAAGCTGCGAAGCGTGCCCCGAAGTTCTCTGACTTTCCTCTCACTGAGAGGGTTTACCTTGAAGTAAAATGAACATTGAAATTATAAATTTAAGCTGACTTCAATTATCATAACAGAAAGAAATTGGAAATCCATTACATGAAAATAATCAAATATCCTAAATGCATGAAAACTAGAAATGAAAATGAAAGAACAACATATCTATGAATATGTCAGAAAGACTCACCATATGTGAAGAGTTTATTTTCTACAGTTACAATAATCCATTGGGTTTACACTTAAAAAGTTGCTGCAAATGGTTTGGACACAGCAACAGCAGATCTTTATCTTTTTGAGGAATGTCTCAGAAAAATATCAGAAACAGTCAAGTTCCTGGCAAGACTGTGCTGTGGCTCCCATGTTCTCATGGAAGAATAGGCAGCAAAATGTTTTGGAGTGACGACACGGAAGTTTACTCCAAGACACACCCTAAATTTCTTGAGTGAATTTCTCTATCATGTGAGCTGCGGTCCCAGCTAGACCACTAGCGACAGCACAGGAGACCTCATGTGACATTTCTCATTTTTAATTTTCTTAGTAGATCAGAAAGTTACGACCCCCTCTTCCCAAACTGGATCTATCTCTTGCCTAATTTACAAAGTAAGAAATGCAGTATCTCAGAAAAAAGTTTGTGGGGCGCAGCTAAGGACACGCCTAGAGGAAGATCTGGAGCAACAAGTTATTTTATTAGAAAGAAAAGCCTCAAAGCAATAATTAAAGCTTCTATTTTAAGAATCTAGAAAAGAAGCATAAAATATGTCAAAGTAAGCAAGAGTAAAAAAAAAAAAAAAACACACAACACCAGAATGTAGCATAAATTAATGAAATAGAAAAAAAAGAAAAATAATTTTAAAATGATACCAAGTTCTGGTTCTTTGAAAATATGAATAAAAATGGTGAACTTTAGCCAGACTGTTCAAGGAAAAAAGAAGATACAAATTACAACATCAAAAATGAGAGGTAATGTCACTATAGACACTGAAGACACAAGACCAAAAAGAGAATTAGAACAACCCCACTCCCAGAAATCAGACAACTAGATGGATAGGTTAAGATGGATTAGACAAAATGGGTAAGTTCCTTCAAAGTTATAAACTACCAAAATTGACTTAAGAAAATCAGATTATCTGAATAGATGTATTATATAAATTGGAATTGTAGTTAAAAGTTTTCTCACTTAAAAAAAACCCCAAAAACATTTAAAAAAAACTCTCACTAGATGGTGTCACTGGTAAACTGTACAAAATATTTAAGAAAGAAATAATACAAATTCTACACAGTTATTTTCAGAAATCAGACAAGAAAATGAAAACTTCCAACCTATTCATGATGTCAGCATTATTCTAATACCAAGACCTGCCAAAGACATCATGAGAAAACTTGAGAAAAATATTCGCGAACACAGATGCAGAAATCTTCAGTGAAACATTAGGAAAGCAAACTTAGCAACATTTAACAAAAATTACACATCGTGACTCAGCTGGGTTTATATTGGGAATCCAAGATTGGTCTAACATTTAAAAACCAACATAACTGAATATACTAGCAGACTAAAGAAGGAAAATTAACCCACTGATGGAGAAAAAGCACTTTGCAAAATTTATACCCATTCATGACAAACACTTTCAGTAAGCCAAGAACTGGGGAGAAAAACCTTAACATCATCAAGGGCTTCGACAAACTCCTACAACTAACGTCAGAAAATCAAGAACATGACAAAGATGTCAGCGCTCCCATTCTGATTCCACATCGTACTGGGAGTCCTAACCAGTGTAAAACTGCAACAGAAACAAACAAAAGACCCACAGATTTCAAAAAGGAAACAAGACACAGGTGGAAAGCCCCAAAGAATCTGCAAGAAAGTCCCTAGAGCTCATAACTGAAATTGCTAACATAATTGACTTTGCCAGCAAAGTCATGGGATATGTACAAAAATCAACTGTATTATTATATGCTAGCAATAAACAATTATTATATAAACAGATTTTTAAAAGTATCATCTTAAATAGTACCAAAACTATGAACTACTCAGCTAGGTATAAATCTAAGAAACATTGTACACACAGCAGAGATTGAAACATTCATCTTATTGAAGAAGATGATGACAATGACGATGATGAAGGTGTCAACAACAGGACAGCAAATACTCGGACAGTGCACACTAGACACCGAGCATGTACAGAGCAGCCCCCGGAATTCTCACGGCAGCACTGTGAGGCAAAGATGAGCACATCTCCACCTTCCACGCGAGCACCCAGAGCCACACTGGAGCCTGTGCCGTGCGTGATGTGCGTCGTGGTCAACGGCAGGTAAGGAACATGGCCAAGATTTGAGCACCAGCAGCCTGGCTGGGTCTGCACTTAGGCAATGAGCTGTGCTGCCTTTGTCAAATCGCTGTTTATCCTCTTAACCTTGCCCTCTGGCAGCAAGTAGCGCATTCATTACACTCTCCTTGTTTAAATCCAATGAATACATTTTGTTTTCAGCCAGAATACTGACTGATACAAAACGTTAACATGAATGACTCTTAAAAAGCAAGTAGCCAAAGAACACTTGCAGCATGATATCATCTCTACAAATTTCAAAGCATGAAATTGGATAATATATTGTTTAGAAACATCTGGATAAAATTATAAAGAAAAGCCTGGCAAGGTTTTAAAAAAAATATCGCTGCAAGGAGGTGCTAACATCACGATGGGGGTGGGGCAGAGGAATGGAATCAGGGGTTTCGGTGACTTTAATGTCAGTGGCCCATCCCTCGAATCGCATGGATGGGTTTATAGGTTATACTTTCATGATACTTCATAATATATTACTTTATATGGGCAATGTATTTCACACTACACAATAAACATAGAAAAGTGCCCACGTCCCGCATGAGGTACAATTTTTAAGTTAACTATGTGAGGAGTTAGGTAAAGATGACAAGTTTATTGATTTAATACTGACTATTGACCTCTAGGCGCTGGGCGTGGTTCCAAGCACTGGGACGCAGCTTTCTGGGGTGGACCCCATACCACACGCAGTGTGAAAAATAAACTAAGGCAAGGGGACAGAATCTCTACTGAAAATCATAGATTTTGAGGACAGTTGAATAAGCAATTATTAATTTTTAAAAAGGAGTAAATGGGAGAGAAGAAAATGAAGTCTACAGGTAAGTAAAAGCTTTAGTATTTGTGTCTTGGTTTATAACCCAACCAGTCATCGTACTTCCAATCTACACACATTTTCCAGCCGTTTCAGTCACCGGCAAATCACTAGCAAGTAATATACAAGTTGAGGTGTAGCAGGTTGACCTGACACAAAAATCAGAATGAGTCTGAGTTACCACCAAAGGGGCAGGGATGACTCATCTGACAGTTGTCTCTTGATGGTTCTTGTACACTGGGCCCTGCGCTAAATACATGGAATAAAATGACCAGCAAAAATGGCTGTCTCTGACCTCGAGCAGCTTACCCTCCAAGGACGGAGGACTGATAACCAAGGGTGAAGACAGTTTGGGGGAAGGAGCATAGGTCTGTAAGTGCAGCTCGGGGGGGCGGAGGAGGAGGCTTCATGAACCCACACCCGTCTGGACTCAGCAGCCAACCCTGCGCACCTGGCCTGTGAGGCCTTTCCTTTCTTCCAACCGCAGGTGGAAGCGATGGCAGAGCTCTGGGAGCATAGGTGACAGTCTCACCCTGGTGCATGGCGGGGACCAGCCTGGAAGGCGCCCTGTGGAGGCGGTGACTGTCCCCGAGGTTCTGCAGCCCCCGAGGCCGGGCAGCGTCGGGGTGGCGGTACAGCTGACAGATGCGGAGACACTCAGCAGGGAGATCTGGCAGAACTCAGGGATGGATTTGTACTCTTCACCAATCAGAACCAAGTAACCAGTGGAAGAAGGACCTTTCTTCAGAGCCCAACATAACCAATATCTTATTAACACAACAGAGAGGGAGCCAAGATGACCTGACAAAGAAACGAAAGAAGGAAGGGAGGGAGGGAGGCAGGGAGGAGAAAAGGAAAGAAAAAGAAAGAGAAAAAAGAAGTCAGGAGAGGATGAAGCGATAATTCGCATGGGAGCGCTGGGCAGCCTTCCAAGTCTTGCTGAGACAGAGCTTCCAGACCATGTAACCCAGTGACAGCGAACCAGCACCTCCCATCAGACGGCTAACTGCTCACCAGCATCTATGCGATGTCCTGTCGGGCGTGTCTCCATTCCACCACGCCGCAAATACAACCAGAGACGGAAATGACTCCACCTGGGGGGTCGCCGAAAACCCACAGCAAACTTCTCCCATCCTGACTCGTAGACTCAATCCGATAGCTGCTTCCTCGCGAGTGAAAGGGCATTTCCCTCCGACTGAGTGGCAGGATTAGCACTCTAAGCTCTGGAAAAACAAGAGTTCCCACTTAAAGCACTAGATAATATAAATCTGACTCATTAGCGGACCAAGCAGACATACTAAGCAAAAGCACACGAAGCCCTGATTTTTGTTCATATCTTATTCCCAGCACTGGCAAGCACATAAGCTCTAGCACTAACCTAACAGTTTCACCCAGAGGCTGACAGCACATCTTGCTGTGTCAGAAGTACACAGCCGACGTGGCCGGCGGACCGTCAAACCTCAGGCAAGGCTGTGATGGGGCTCCGCAGAATGGAGCAGCGCCCCAGGAACGCACTCCACAGAGGCCAGCGCCAGTGCAAATCTGTAGAAAGCTGCAGGAAACAGAAGTCCAAAGTTATTATTTATTGGGGTTGGGTATCTTGGGGATTAGAGATAAAAGATTTATGCCTCTAGGCTGTCAAGCTTAAATGAACTGAAGGAATGAGTAACTTTTAAAATATCAGAAAACAGATTGTGCTGTTCTAACACTTAGATAAAGTTATTTGTGGAAAGGGTGCTGGCTTCTCTGCTTCATACAAACCTTGGAGTGAGGGTTTATTAATAACTGAGTCGTTCTCTGAGAAATATGAGAACTTAGCTTCTTTTCAATTGAGAATTATTAAAAAATGTCGCTAATCCTACCACACTACAACCAAACTGGGGTTGAAGCTGGAACTCACATCTTTGGAAACAATTCTTATCTTGACACAAATGGGTGAGGAGTTTATGTCTGCAGCTTTTGAGCAGCAGAAGTTTGAATGTGAACCCCATTATAATTAAATGACGTTTCTGCGTGATATCTAATCAATATTTCGAAAGCCAATGCTAATTTAAATTTTTATCAAAGTCAAGCAAGCTGTGAAACACTTTCCACTGCAACCATAAAAAGAGTCTACAGACCTGGAATTCTCTACGCTCTGGCCAGCTCAGGCAACGGACATCCTTTTTGTGTTTTGTGGGATAGTTTGTCTCACGTCTGTGTCTTTAAGGTAATGTTTGTCCTGTCTCTGACAAGGGTTTTCATTCCCGAGGACTGAAAACCTGTCTTCTGTCTTCTCAGGGTTATTTTCTCCAGCACATAGTGAATAATCCATATGTAGTTAATTAAGGATTATATAAAGTGTAACCTTATAGTAAATTTTGGTTTAATTGCTTTATTTAAAATTTTTTTTTCTTCAGAACGTTAATGAATAAACACGATTTGCCTGCGTTTAGAGGAGAAGGAGAAAACCACGTAAAGCCAGCAGAGCAAATCTGATGAGCTCAATCCTCCTGCTGGGGAAATGCTCAGTGGGAGCGAGCAGGAAATGTGAATTATGGACTACTTTCAAAATACACAGTATTAGCTCTTCCAATTACACGCTGTGTTCTAAATCAAGTAACAAAGTAGCCCCAACTTCCCATTTTCAAGGGAGATGGACAGGATGTTCTTATGAACTGTCACAACCAGAGAGCTCCACAGGCTTGAAAGCTGTCTCCCTTATTATGTTAAATATTAACCAGCATTGCTGTTGCTCCTTTGCAAGTGTGGAATTCTCTAGTCAGTTGATTTTCGGTATTTCATGTATGTTCTCCAAGCCAGACATACTCTGCAGACAGGCGGGGCCACATCTCCCTCGTCACCAAAATGGCTAGGAAACTGGGGCAGGACATGGTCTCCTTAGTATTTCTCTCCAAGTTGACTTGTAGCCATCACAAGGTGTGGGGCAAGGATACGTAGGAATATAATGCAGTCAACAGACTCAAGACACATGGCTTAGCCGGTCAGCCTTTAAGCAGCCCTGAGAGCTTGGAGCTGACAGCACATGACCCCCGGCTTTGCTGGTTACAGCAAAATGGACACGGGACGGGTGACCATGAGGACCAAGTCTGCTGCTCAGAACAAGCCTGGAAAATAAAGGTGATACATGAAGTATAAACAGATAAACACAGGTTGTCGTTAGGGTTTTCCTTGGCCAAAAAATTTAATCTCAGTTCTAGTCAGAGAGTTAATGAACATCGTGTCAGCCATCACGAGGAAGGCTGAAACCAGCCACCACGGCCAAGGGGAAAGGGTTAAGGGCAGGCAGCGGACGCCGGCGGGGCGCGAGCGGCCTAATTCGCTGCCGTCAGCAGGCGTTTCCGGAGCACGTGAGAACGGGCTGCCGACACGTCGGCCGGTCATCAATACACATTAGACTCGATGCAGTAAAGCCGCTCTTCCCGGAAGGGATGCTCCCCACTTCCCAGCCTGCCCCAAACTCGCCCGGGAAGGCATGAGTGGGCTCCGACCTCGCGATCACGCCCTTCCCCTCGACGGCCCCCCAGCCCCTGCTACCCACAGCGCGGTTTTCAGACGGCAGCAGGAGGAATCCCTGTGCTGATACAACTGTTCTGTGTCCTGACGCTGGTGCTGGATGCACAAAGCTCCACATGTGATAAAACTGCATAGAGCTGCACCGACACCCACGGTGGGACCAAGCAAAACTCAGGAAACCCGACCAGCCCCAAGGGCTGCATTAATGTCAGTCTCCTGGTTGAGAAACTGTGTTAGAGTTTCTTAGATTATTCTCATTGGAGGAAATTGTAAAAACTCATAGGGTCTCTAATTTCTTAGAACTGCATGTGAGTTTACAATGATATCCAAAATAGGTTTAATTTAAAAAAGCATCAGGAGAACATTTTGGGATTCTTATAATTTAGCATCATTTCAATCCAGAGGTGCATCTCCTGGGGGCACCAGAAGTACGTCAGGCCTCAGGCTCTGCCAAGGCCCAGGGTGCCTGCGATTCTCGGGAGGAAGGCCGCGTCACATCCATAGGCACGCGGCCCCGAGCCCCGAGGCTCCGGGCCAGCACGAATGGTGTGACTTACTGGACTCCTGCCCGAGAAGCCCCTCGTGCCCCCACAGACACAGGTCACGTCTATCAGTTCCCATCTCCGAGAGGCCTCAAATATTCACTTTCTTTCCCCACTGCTGAGACCATCTTTTCACTTAATTTAGTTCCATCGTCTCAATCCTGACCCTCAAAATTCTCTAGACATGGAGGAAGACGCCCAGCTTCGCTCTGATCCTCCTGTTTCCCTCCCTATCGGGGTAAACCCCAGCCCAGCCCAGGTCCAGGGAACATTCTCTACATCGCAAAGCAGCTGCAGCATGGCAGGGTACCTCAGTGGTTAGAGTGAGTGCTTAGCATGCACGAGGTCCCACACTTAAATAACTCTCTAAATAAATAAACCTAATCACCTCCCCCTCCCTGCAAAAAATGCAGCTGCAGCAGATTTTAACATTTCCCCTGTGATCTTCGGTTCTCAAACCCAGACCAGGCTCTGGAGTGTCACATCCTCCGTTAGGGCAGGATCTGAAACAATCTTCAGTGGATTTGGGATTCCAGCTTGGTTCCCTGAAGCTGAACCTAAAATGTCAGCCCATCTCTTTGTCCCTCTCTGAGTCAGAAGATCTACAGTAAACACCTAAACAGGTAAAATGTAATTCCAGATGGTGACAGGTGTCTGAAGACAAGACAGACATTGTGCGTGCATGCACACGGGTGACACTGCCCCGGGCACGAGTGCCCGAGGTGAGGCCTGTCGGCGGGTCTAACATTTGTCTGTTGAACTGAGACGTGTTTGCAGAGCCTGAATAAGACATGGGTGCTGACTGGAAATGCAGACTCTCGGGCCCTGCCCCAGACCTGCTGCATCAGACTCTGCATTTTAATCAGACCCCTCAAGCCATTCCAGGGCAAGAAGCAGGTTGCCAAGTAGTGGTTCCATCTGACGGTGGCTGGGTCCTCCACAGAATGCGACCATGACTGGCCATCATCGGCAGGTTCTGTCCATCAGCTCTGCCCCTCGGCTGAAGCTGTGCCCCGCCCACCCCCCGCCAGATTAGGCGCCCTGGAAGCTTCTCCCACAGTGTCCTGCACAAGCTCAACTCATTGCCTGTCGTGAGTAATTCCGTCCCCAGTGCCTCAGAGCCCTGTGAGACAGGGACCGCCTTTCCTCCAGCACAGAGCCTGCCACGTTGCAGGCTTTGATAAACAGACAATTAAAATGATACTTGATCATTTAGTGAATTTAAATGATGACATTTTAGTCAAAAAATACAGAGCAGGGTCATGGAGCACTATGAGCAGAATAACTTCAAGTTGGCTAGTCCTCGCTGGCTGCTGACAGAACGATTGCTTTGTCAGTCCATTCGGTCCATTCACGGCCGACAGCTGTACCCAGGAAAGCTGACTCTGATGTAATATGTGCTTAATAAGTATTTACTAAAAGTATTTTAAATCTTTTTTCTTTGGTACACACTTGGAAACGCGTTTAGTGTGGGTGGGGCTGTGTGGGTGGACTGGAGTCCAGCGCTCTGTGCTGTCCTAGCCTCAAACAGACGGGCGCACACGTGGACCCGCAGGAAGGAAGGGCGGGAGGACGCACCACAAGTTTTCTGCTCACAGACGTCCCACCTCCTCCGGCGTGTCTCCGAGAAGACCCTCCGTCCAACAAGCCCCCGTCCAGCTGCATTTTCCCAAGATCTCCCTCTGTGACGAGCGTGGTAAGGGCTCCTCTTTTTCCTTCTTGTTTTCTTTCAGCCGCAGCATCGGCTAAGTCCCCCCAGAACAGTGCTCTGAATTGTGCGCTAATGTGTGCTACTGCTTTTCATCAGGGTATTGATTCTGATTTTAACTTTCACCGAAAGGAAGGTAGACGCTGTTGACTGTGAGCCTGGGTCCCCTGCGGATCCCAGTGATGTTTTAACGGCTGTTTTGCCGTGAGGTAATCTTCCTGCTTCCCTCCTCGGGGACACAAACTCTCCACGACTCTCGGAGACGCGCTCCCTCACGGGGGACTTGCTTCCCCTCACTACCCTTGTCCTGTCACCATGCTTCCACTCTGCCGCTCAGCACCCTAACTCTGGGTGCCAAGGTGAATAAACAGCACTTCAGAACGCCCAACAGCTCCACCTTCACAACCACACAGCCCCCAGGTTCGAGCAACGCTGTGCCCCAGACATAGCATCTCACTTTGCCTTTCTTTCTTTAATTTCCTCAAGGTCTTTGGCAGTCCAGTCTGGAAAAGAGAAAGCTCTTTACCCAAAAGACATTGCGTCATCCTAAACTGCCCTCTCTGACGGTCTCCGGCAACAACCGGAGCAGAGGTGGCGGGGGGGGGGGGGGGGGCTCCCGCTCCAGCTGCTGGGAGCAGTCTCGGCTGGGAGAAGGCTTTCTAATACCCCCACGGGCACTGGGAATGCTGGAGCTGTCGGTATTCCTGGAGCCGCTCCCCAGCAGGCCGAACACCCAACTTCCCGGGCTTTTCCTGGACAATCTTCCTCGTTGTTTCTGTTTAGCAGAATCCTTTCTGCAGGGGCTGGGGTTTATATATATGTATGTATGTGTGTATATATATATATATATATATATGTATATTTTACTGAAGGACAGTCAGTTACAATGTGTCAATGTCTGGTGTCCAGCATCATGTCCCAGTCATGCACATACATACATGTATTTGTTTTCATATTCTTTGTCATTAAAGGTTATTACAAGATATTGAATAGAGTTCCCTGTGCTGTACATAAGAAATTTGGATTTTTATCTATTTCTATGCATAGTGGTTAACCTTTGCAGCTTGCTTCTCTGAATTACCTCTCTCCCGCCCCAGGCAGCCTCATGCCCCAAATCTGGGAACCCAAGGAAAACCCTGCTATGTGAACCTTTTTTGGTTTTGTTTTTTGGTTTTCTTCTTTTTTTTTTGAGGGGGGTAATTGGTTTATTTATTTAGTTAGTAAGTTAGCTAGTTTAACGGAGGTGCTGGGGATCCAACCCACGACCTCGTGCGTGCTAAGCACACGCTCCACCGCTGAGCCGTACCTCCCACCGCGTGAACTTTCTTACTTGGATTCATAGGACTTTGAGCTCCTTCCGTCGTGTGCAGGGCACTCGTTCAGCCACCGTCGCCCCACTTCCCAGGAGACCCTCATCGCAAGCACACACAGGGCTTTGCGGGAGCTTCCGGGGGCGCGGGGGGGGGGGGCGGGGCGGGGGAGGGGCTGTCTCCTGCTCTCCCCTGAGCCGCAGACGGGATGCGGGGCGCTCCTGGTGCTGCGCTGGCGGGGGGGCCTGGCCAGGCCCCGGGAGCCGCGCGCTTGGTCCGCGGAGCTCAGCCTTGCGTCTTCATCCCGCAACGAGAGCGTGTTTGAGGACGGGCAGCCTTCGGTGTCTGCGCGCGGCCTCGTCCCTCAGCTGCGTTCCCTCCCGCGCCTGCGCCGACCAGCGCCTCAACGGGGAGCCTCGGGCGAACGCGGGCGCCCGGAGGGGGCGCTGTCCGGCCTGAGAGCCGGGCGCTGGGTGCTCGCCAGCGGAACGTGCCCGGCCGGCCACACACGAGACTCCCGTCTGTGCCGCGGGGCCAGCGAAGGGGCAGAAGCCCCGGCGCCGCGCCCGGGTGTCACGCCGCCCGCCGGCTCCGCCAGCCTGGGGCTACTTCCCGTCTGTGCCAGCTCTCGGACGGGAGGCGGCACCCGTCCCCCTCCGCGCAGGCAGAGAGGAACGAGAGGAGGTTCTGCCGGAGGCAAACGCCACCCCAGTTCAGGGCTTCGGGGAAGGGAGGAGGCTGAGCCGAGTCGCTGCCGTTCCCGCGCTGCGCACCCGCCGCGCGCTCCGCCACGCTGGCCACGTGCCACGCCGCGCGCCCCCCGGTCCCTTCCCAGACTTGATGTGACGATGTCATCTAATCCTCAAAGAAAACACTCCCCTCTTGTGTCTCCGGGCAAAGATGATTCTTGGCTCCGTTTTTACAGACGAGGAAACTGAGGCAACTTAAGGCCGCACAGCGGCCGTGACAGAGCAGACGCCTGGCGCCAGGTCTGCTTTAGTCTGAAAGTCTGTGCGGTTCCTCGCTCAGCAGGGCGCTCTTCCAACAACATGCAAAGTAATGTCAAAAAACCGAGGTTACTTTTCACCGAGCTGTCCGGTCAGCTGAAGACTAAAACCCCGAGGGTGACATAATCCAAAGAAGAGCTGGTTGTTAGGGTCACGGGCAGGCACGTGCCCAGTAACTACCTTTTCAGTATCAGACACAAAAATCAAAGAAGGAAAAAAAATTACCTAAGTGCCGCTTGTTGGCTGCCCTGGGCAGTGTTGGTGTGTCCATGGTACCTGGGAGGGGCCGAGGACACAGCCTCAGACGTGCCAGCAAAACCACACCATCAACAGGACATCAGCTCAACAACCTGACTGAGAACAGGAGCATTTCTAGTTCTGCGGATACTTGTGACATCTGGACACATGGTTTTAAAACCTTTAACTGAAGAGGACAAAAGCTATTCATTTAATTAACCAAATATTTAACGAGATTCCACTTCACATCAGGACCATGGTTGACCTTGAGAATAACAGAGATTAAAGACAAACCTTACACCCCGAGGGGATTTATAACTTAGAAAAGACTTAACAGCAAATTTGCCTTAAACGGTCTTTAACACATGTGCTCCAGCTGGGTCTGGGTTTGTCGCAAGCACTTTGAACCTTGGCAGATAGAGGTCGTGTCATGGAAAGGCTGTCCAGTTAGGGTTTTGGACCCTGACTGCAGTCCTTACTAGACTGCAGCCACTGTTCCAGCCAAATCACAGGATTTATTCTACCTTCTCTGCCCACTGTACCGCCACCGGGCTGTTAACCAGACTTCAGCTTGACAGGTTTAAAATCCCACCTCATTTCTTGCTCACCCTAAGCTCAAGCAACTAATGAGCAGGCAAATGACCAGAAGACGGGAAAGAGGATAAACGCAAGCGACTGGGACGGTAACAAAGACTGTGACAGCTGAGAACTGCCCGCCACTTGTTGGCTTCTCAGGGAGCCTCTTGCATAAATACAGGTGGCTTAATTTTTAAACAAGATTTCTTTTTCAGGGCCCTCAGCCACCAGGAGAGGAAGAGAAAGGTAAAACATGATCATTTATTAAAATGGTTTCGGGCATTCAAAATCAGAAGAAAGGATAGAGCAGAAAGAAAACTCTGGCCACTTTCTCAGAAGACAACAGAGAGTGAAGGCTCACGTCAGGTCTGTTCCCTGCCGTAAGCACCACTGGTGGTGGGCACCAGCTCTCTGAGCGTCTGTCCTTCACCCTGTCAATTGGTCACCCACATTCTGAAGCTGAAATTCTGCATAAAGCAGTGCTCCCCAAATCGACACCACCTCTGCGGGGTGGCTCTTTAAGAACGGAATGTTAGAAATCCAGCTCTGGCAAGAAGCTAGAGATCTATTTATTTCTCATATCCCACCCCAACTTTATCAAGCCCAAACTTGCATACATTCCTTTTTCATGAGGAAGCCCAGCTTCCGAGACACAGAGCACCTCAACTCAGTGCACTGGTCCCTCGGTGTCCACACCGCCCACTGCATCTGCCAAGGATGCTGGTGCATCTCCCGAGGATGATAAAACTGATGGAGCCACAGGAAGTCTTCCAAGGAAACGTGGAGCCTGTCCGGTCACTTCACAAAGGCCACATCCACAGCTGGCCGCTCAAGGACGAGCAGTGCAGGAAAGAGCATGGCACTAGGCAGCCGCAGGTTATGTCACTACCACTGGTGACCTTATAACCTTACATAAGTCACGCAGGCATCTTCACATTCCGAGGTCAAACTTGGGATGTGAAAATCAATTGTAAACAGTGAACACGTTGGGGAGAGTAGATTAAGCAAAAGCTGCACTTTTCTGTCACATCCCACCAGCAGGCACAAAAAGGGTATGTGGAAACAAGCTCAGGGTCCAGCCCTGAGAACCCCGCCTTCCCCGAGCTAGCTGTGCAGTGGCTCCAGAATGGACCCTGACTGGGGAAAAGGAGAGTGTGCTTTTCAATCAGAGCAGTTTGTCAAAGGCACTCCAACCGTCATTTGGATCTGGAGCAGCTTACAAAGGCCTTTTCTCTAATGGGCTGCAGTCACAGCGTTCTTCAGTGACTCTGGGCTTGGAACCAGGTCTTCCAGCCCTGATTCTAGGCTCCTTATCAGTTCATCAGTATCTAAAAACAGTGTAGGAATCTGAAATAGATTATAAAACAGGACGGGGTCCACGAGAATTTAGGGCTGTGGTTTTGAGTAGACCGAGCAGACTGTAAACGGCTGAAAGGACTTTCCACTACTAGGAAGTCAACATCTGTTTTGTTTTTTTCAGTGATTATAGTATTTTTTTAAGTGATTAAATTGACAGTATTTAATAGTCCTGGAATTAGACCCAAATTCTGATTTCACCTCTGCTTGCTTGCTTTCTTTCTTTCTTTCTTTCTTTCTTTCTTTCTTTCTTTCTTTCTTTCTTTCTTTCTTTTCTTTCTTTTCTTTCTTTCTTTCTTTCTACAATTTCATTGTGGAATGGTTCCTGTACAGTAAACTACACATATTTCAGGTGTACAGTTGGATGAATTTGATAGACATATACACCCATGGAACCACTACCACAATCAAGACAGCTAACATTTCCATCACTCCTCAAGAGGGGCAAACACCACATTTTACACAGAGATAAATGGAAGACTGAACGGGAGGACTTTCTCAGGTTCACGAAGAAGTCCAATGTCACAGCTGGAATTCAGCTATCCTGATGCCCATGCTGCGTCCGTCCTGGGCACACGTGCACGCTTCTGCAGGCACGTGGATCAGACACCTGGTTCTCTCCAACCAGGGAGGGTCACCTTGCTGGCTCACCTTGAGGATATTGCTTCCTTACCAGTCACAGATGAGTGCACTGGCCTGCAGTGTCATTCAGGCCACCAAGGAGGGTGATGGAGAGCTTCGGGTGGAGTTTTCTCAGAAGGACATAAGACAGAGACACAGGATAAGAGGCAGCACTCCCTACTGTCTTGGATGTCGTTGGGTGTGGACGTGATGCCTGGAACTGCTGCAGCCAGGTTGCAGCCCTGAGGAGCCAGCCTTAGGATAAAGTCATTAGGAAATAAATAAAGAAACCTTGCATTATTTAAGTTTAGAGCCTTGTCTAAGGAACGTAATGCATTCATATTATTTTAAACCAATTTGACTTGTAGTGCCAGGCATGGATGGTGCTCAAGTAATGTACAGAAAAGTAAAATGTCTGGATGGACGGCTGGATGGTGGACAGATGGATGGACATGTGGACAGATGGGAGGATATGTGGATTAATATACTTATATAACCATTGCCACCTGTTGTTTAATCTTCATGACAATCCAGAGTGGAAACTGTCATTACGTGCATGTCACACAACAGGAGACTTAGCCTCACAGAAGTCGGAGGAGGTGCCCAAGGTCAGACAGTCACGGCGCGGCAAAACAGATTCGAGCCCACCCGGTGTGACCCAAAGGCCAAGGGCTCCCCTGCTCCCTGATACCACTGCTTGGAGACGTGGGGGATGTCTGAACAGTAACCAATTGTTTCCATTCCGAAGTCTAACGGTACCGGCAGTTACCTCCTGACAGAAGCAAGGGTGACTAACCAGGGAACAGCTTCTAACTCTCTGCACAGGATTAGAACCGAGTTCTCCGTTTATTGATCAGCTGCCCAACAGTTCAGCAGGAGAGGGAGCGAGGACAACCTGTCTGTCGTCTAATTCAGAACACTTCTGATTGGAGAGACACACTGTTAATCGTTAGCTGTCACGACAGGCATGGACCTGGACGGTCCGGGGTTGAACAGGAGAGACGGTCAACCTGGAGAAGGCCAAGGAGAGCCCCCGGCTCCGCTCTGTCCTAGAAGCGTCGTCATGAAGAAAGCACAGCTCGTGACGAGCACGCCTCACCCTTTTCCCCGGGAGCGGAGTCATGCTGCTTCTGTCCTCTTTCATATTCTATTGAATCATTAGTCATTTCTTCTGAAATTGACAGCAAAAAAACCAGAGTTTCAGGGATTTGGGGGTGCCTTGGGGACCGGCAGCAAAGAGTGCCCGACCTCAAGCTGGATGAGCAGTCATAGGGTGCTTGTCACTTCACCGACTGGCAGACACCGAGGCCCAGCGTAGGAGAGGGAAACTGTGCCACGAGAAACTGAGATAAAGAAGACAACAAAATAGAGAGAAAACACAAAAGAGCTGGCCCTGAAAGAGTGCTGGTATCCAGGGGCGCGTGCTACTTGCCCTGTTTCACCATAACCCTGGGATGCTTTTAATTACTTGGCTCTGTTACAGACATCGCCCGACTATTCTGTCGGAGGGTCAGGGATAACAGCGGGGCCTGCCCTTTCCTTGTGCTTAAAGGGACACCACCCCACACACGTTCAGGGACACCCAACCTGGAACGGCTGTCAGGAGCGACAGGCGTTTTTCCTGGCCGGTCTTTCCCCAGAAAAGCCTCTCCCGGAGACTGTGCCCGTGAGAAGAAGTCGGCACCATCAGACGCTGTCTAATAACCCAGAGTAAGATTTTGTCTGAAGCTCAGCAAATGCCTAGTCCATCCCATATTTAGTGCTCACACTGAGACATGTCCCAGACAGTGGGATTAGAGGACAGAAAAAGAAAAACCAGTGAATACAACGCTGATGATAAAAAAATTGAATTTTGGATAAAAATAAGACATGATTTTTTCTTTTGCCTTTTGTCCTCCCAGTTCAGGACATGCGCCCAGTTTCTTAAATGACGTTAATTACACTCTACCCATTAACCCATTAAGTTAAAACATTCATTTAATAAGCTCCAATCAGATTTAATCTGAGAATTTATTATACACTAGAGCTAATTAAAAGGATGCTTGAATAGAAAAGTCCAGACTGTTTCTACATGAGAATAAAAAATGCCCTGTCCCCAGGAGGGTTAAAAAGAATGATCATTTTCATATTTGTTACTTTTTATTTAAATTTTATATTTTGCTTGTCTCCTTAACTTTAAATCTTTCAGATTGCATAACCCCAATTAAGAAAAATAAAAAGCAAATTGAGAGCCAGTATTCACAGAGGAATGCTGTTGGCTAGGGCCCCAGATATTTTTTTTTGTCTCTCCAGTGAATTGCTTGTAAAATTTCCAGGAAGTTTGGGAAAACTTTGCATTGACATCACTCGGCAAACTTGGAAAAGCTTTACTGGGGGAGAAGCGGAGACCAAGCCAGCCGTCTGGGGTATTGATCCTGTGATGTTTGTAGACTCACTTAAGGCTGATGAATTTTGCAGAAATCTTTCTCTCCTTCCTGCCTACATTTCCAGTCTCTTTACTGAGGAATAACTTAATAATTTAACCCTGTTTGGTTGTATCTTTCCTCCAGGTTTTCTCCCTTCTGAGTTTCCTTGTTTATCTTTGTCAAAATAAATACTTCTGGGTGATCATATGGAAAAGCAAAGAAACTAAGTTGTAGGTTTATTTCACTTTAAAGCATAAGAGTATATTATCAGACAATATAACTGATAAATTTATACCAGAACATACTATGAATTACTCTTTGGATTTAAAATTATTAGGTTTGGGGGTCTGTCTCTTTTAATTAAAAAAAGAAGTCATTTCAAATCACCCTTTTAACTGGATGGGTTTTTTTTCTCTCCTATTTTTCATTTTAGTGGCACAGAGTCATGTCATATTTCACTAGAAACCTTTTAGAATTTTATAATCACCTTATACATGAATTTAAATTGATAAGCTATTAGAATAGTATATTGAACTACAAAAAATATATTAGTAAAATACAGAAAAAAGGTTTTCTTCTTTAAAATACAATTTTTAAATGTGAGAAATACTTCTCAGAGAAATACTGTATTCATAAGAATATATTTTTTAAAAAGAATATATTTTGGAGGAAGAAGGTGTGAACTAAAAACACCGTGAGCACTTTCACGTTACAGTGTTCACCGCTGCACGTACTTGGCCAAAGACTGTCTTTTCTAACACGTGTTACATATCACACAGTTAAATTGTGCAGTTCAGTGCTTTTGTTGTACATGCACATATTCACAGATGTGTTCAGCCATCATCATCAGAGCCCAGTTTAGAATATTCTCATACCTCACAGAGAAACCCCAAGCCTTTAGCTGAGCACCCCCACCTCCCAACCTGCCTCCACTCCCGATCCCGGGTGACCACCAATCTACATTCTGTCTCTGTGGATTTTCCTGTTCTGGACATTTCATACCAATGGAATCAGGGAATATGTGGTCTTTTATGACTGGCTTCTTTAACTTAGCATGATGTTTTCAAGGGTCATCTGTGCTGTGGATGGACTCCATTCCCTGTAAAGGCTGAATGGAAGACCTTTTTAGTGTCTAGATTTGAGTGACTTAAGCCTCTTTATTAACTCGCTTCAAATAAAATTCTGATGAGCATCTTCTCATCTTGGGATACAGTGGTTCTTCAAAAAACATATTGTTCTCACAGATATAGAAAACAAACATGGTTACCAGGGGAACAGGGGTGTAGGAAGGAATAAATTGGGAGTTCGGGATTTGCAGATACAAGCTACTATATATAAAATAAACAACAAGGTCCTACTGTAGCGCACAGGGAACTGTATTCAAGATCTTGTAAGAGCCTATAATGAAAAAGAATATGAAAAGGTCTATATATACATATATATATGTATTACTGAATTACTATGCTGGACACCAAAAATTAATACAACATTATAAATTGACTATACATACTTCAATAAAAAAGTGAAAAATAAAAAAATGAAATGACACAAAAGAAATGTTTTTTTAAATTTCAAATATTTTTTTAAAATATTTTTAAAAAGAAAATATTTTGAAATGTTTAACATATTTTTAAACATTTTTAAAAATTTTATTAAATTTTTCTGTATCTTATGAATTCGTTCTTTAAAAAATATAACGTATAAGTCAAGTGAGATATTGTCTCATTCTGAAATTATCGGCAAATAGCCAATATTATTAGTATTATATATTAAGATTATATATTGATAATAGTAATATTATTAATATATTACATGTCATATATTAATATGTTGATGTGAACATATGATGTATTACTATAGCATATTGTTAGTCTAATATAATATTTATATATATAAGATATTAATGTAATATAATTAGCAAGTAACTGTGTTCTGTAAAATGCACATGACTGTTCAGGAGGGTTGGAAGGTCCCAGGTAAGATGTATTACAGATATTCTGAGAGAAAACTTTTACAACTGAAAGGATTCCAAGCTTGTTTTATGTTCTTACATGAAAGTCATTATTTGCTGAAGACATTATTTATTGAAATGTTTGCATGTACAACGCTTAGCCCCATAACCTGCCCCACAATGTGCAAAACCCTTTGCATATTCATGTTGTTCAAATGCTTATGCTTATTTAATCCACAGTTTTACAGATTAGATGTCAGTCTGTTCCCCAGTTTACAGATTGAGGAATTGAGACCAGAGAACTTTCTGGAAGTTTCTCAGAGTCACACAGGTAGCAAGGAGCAGAGCTTAGATTTAAACACAGAGCCTCATTTCAAATCCTGGTTTCAAAACCCCAGAGTCTAAGTTTTTGTTCCCCAAGATTTTACTACGAAAATTTTCTAACCTCTAGAAAGGTTGAAAGAACTTTAGATTCTGCAATTAGCATTATCCACCTTTCAGTTTGTTACATACCTATCCATTTACCCATCCCTCTAGCCATCCCTCAGGTAGGATTATTTTTCAATTAATTTCACCGCAGAGCTCAGGCTCTGGCTTCAGGGCAGCTCAGCACATAGATCCCAGCTCACCTGCTTTATCGGCTCCTAGGCGGTCTCCATTTCCTCACCTGGAGAGTGGAAACAGTAATGGTGCTTTGGAAGCTTATCTGTAACGTTGGTCCCAGTACTTCTCCTGGATCTGCGTCCTGCTGCAATACGACTTCATAACTTTTCCCATCGCGAGGTGGAGTCAATTTCCCTCCCCCTGAATCAGACCTGGACTTGTGACCTTGACTTGCTTTGGCCCTAGAGAAGCGGAAGAAATTATCGTGCGCCTGCTCTGAACACAGTGGTCAAGAATATTCCATGTGTCCACTCCTCCTCTCTGAAACCTGCCCTGTTGCTGTGTGAAGAGGCTTGGCTGGGATGCTGAAACGCAGACACCACAGGGAGCCGAGGCCTGTCCAGACCAGCCAGCCCCCAATGACCCAGCAGCTGCCAGAGGCTCGCCAGGCGGCCCCAGGGACCAGAAGATCCACCCAGTGCTTCCAGGTCCAGCCCGCAGAGAATTATGAGCTAAACAAATGGTAGCTGTTTTAAGCCACCAAGTTTGGGGATAGAACACAGAAAAATGATTCAAGAATCTGTTTCAGGAGATAGTGTGAGGATTAAAACAAAGACAATACATACAAGGTGCTCTGAGCTGTGTCTGCCATTTGGGAAATCCTCAGTAACCATGGACACCAGCTTCCCTCATTAGGCATAAACTGCTCTAGTTTCTCCATGAGGACGCCAAGATCCATTTCCCCCACTGCGATGTTTTTCCCTTCCCTTCTTTCTTAGAAATATGTGGCATCCTTGGGTCAGTCTCCTTTGGGTTACCTACCAAGTCAGCTTCGTCGGCTCCTAAGTTCTCTGCTTATTTCACTCATCCCACACTCTGGTGAATTCGTATTAGTGTCTCTCCTGGAATCCAGGGTATATTTCGTTCACATTTGTGACCTCAGGAATAGCACACTATTCAGTTCATATATATTGAATAAATGGATAAAAAATTAAAACCTAAAAAGCTACATTTTATGCCCAGAGCTCAAAAGTCCTTATTCGATTCACATGGTTTGTCACCTTAGTCAGTTTACTTCCATTTATTTTCAAAAGAAACACCTTCTTCAAATTAATGACATGTAAGTTCCACATTCATTTTGCATTTATAAATACATCACAGCCTACCTAAAAATGTCACCAGAGCCCACCCACACTCTAAGTTGCTGTAAGTTACTTGTCTCAAGATTTATGACAAAATACTCGATATTTATAACTGAAGAGCTTCATGAGACGGTGTGTGGCTGTGTCTGTGTGCTGTTAGGGGAGGCTGTTCGCCCATGTCAGGCAAACACTGATTGACTTACGGTGAGACCTGGTCCTTTCCCCTCTGGAAGACACCGTCCTCGTTTGGTGAATATTTATGGATTAAAAGATGAGTGAAGGAGAAATACAGTCTGAGTCATTAAAGGACAGCCCTGAGGGGAAGAACGTTCTCACTGCAGATCATACACAGCGCACGTCCTCTGAGTGGTCGGCTCGTCCGGCACCGTCCGCCCGGGCTCCCCTCCCCTCCCCGACTCTGACTGCCACATGCGACAGGGGGGGCCCTGGGGGAGGGCAAAGGGCAATTTTAAGTAACCAGTTTTTCCCTTTAATTAGTGTGTGTGTGTTTGTGTATGTTTTCCTGTTTGTTTTGATGGAGGTGCTGGGGGTGGCTTACTACTGAGCTATCCACTCCCCACCCTGACTACTGACTTTTGAAAGTAACTTTACAACACCTTTTACGTGTACATGTGTGCAGTGGTCATGTTTCATCACTGTCATACAAAATAACACTTTTTTAAATTGAAGTATAGTCAATTACACTGTGTCAATTTCTGGTGTCCAGCGTCGTTTCCCAGTCATGTTTATCATTTTCATACTCTTTCTCATTGAAGTTTATTACAAGATATTGAATATAGTTCCATGTGCTCTACAGAAGAAATTTGGTTTTTGTCTGTTTTTATACACAGTGGTTAACATTTGCACTTCTGATGGCTCACGCGCAGAGCAGGCAGCAGAAATCTGCGGGTGTCTTCCTGCGCTCGGGCTGGCTTCTCCCTGAGGCTGGGGCGGCCCCTTTTCCTGACAGCCACTTGTCCACTGCTCTTACTGGTCCCGTGGGACCGGCCTGGATAGTCCATCCCTCGGCTCTGTTCCACACAGTCCGAGTGAGCAGGGCTCTTGCAGTGCACCCTTGCTCGCCACACCAGTGCCCCTGCAGGTCTGTAATTATCTCTGCCAGTAAAGGGAGAGGTTTTGGTGACTGGTTTGTTTTGTCTTCCGTTTTTTTTTTCTCCCTCATTTTTGCTTCCCTAGCCCTCATCCAGCACCTCAAGCAGAAAATTATTTGGTCATTGGTGGGGAGATGAAGGAGGGAGGAATATTTAATAACTCCAAGTGTCACGCTCAGCTTTGTGAGGGATCCAGAATGTTCCCACGCACCCCTCAGTCACGCACAGACTGGCCGGGGAGACAGGGCTGCAGGTGTCCAAAGTCACATGGCCTCGTATCTACGTCTGCCTTCACTTCTTTCCTGTCTCGCTGACGCGTTGCTTGGGGTCTTGCCATTCCGACCCAATTTGTAAGGAGATAACAACATTTTGTTCACTTTTAGGAGCTCTTTCAACTTGAGTGATTCTAAAATCAGAGTTAAGACCCGCAGGCTTCGTCTAAAGGTGTAAATTAACTATTTAACTGGGTTCCCTTTATTTTTAAAGTAGGCTATGGTTGGTAAGCCAGTCGATAAAGTCCTGGTTACAGCAGGTCACAGAGACTCGTGGTCACTACATGACTCCTGTTTCCTACTCACAACTGCAAGTGGAGAGGTAAGCCTTATCTGTCAAAGCAAGAAAAAAGAACGTCTCCAAGAAGATTTCTCCTGCATGCGTTCTCATGCTTTTACTTTTTTATACCGTTTTAATCATTTTTAAATATCCAATCCGGTGGCCTTGACTGCATTCCCAGCATTGTGTGACCATCACCGCTACCCTCCTCTGACCTTTCATCGTCCCAGACTGAGACTCTGTACCAGTTAGACAATCACGTTCTACTCCTCTCTCCCTCCCTCCAGTCCCTGAAAACCACCCCTCTACTTTGTCACTATAAATTCTCCCATTCTTATATGGAGAACCTGGAATCATGTAAGTTTTGTCCTTTTGTGTCTGTTACCTATGTCTTCAAGGATCATCCACGTTAGAAGCATGTATCAAAATTCCATCCTTCTTTAAAGCTGTATAATATTCCCTTGTATACATGCACCCCACGATCTTTATCCACTTTTCTGTGGATAGCATGCAGGTTGTTTCTACCTTCTGGCTTCCGGGAACAGTGCCTCCATGAACGTTGGTGCACGTTTGAGTCCCTGCTTTCAGTTATCCGGGTATTTACCTAGGAGTGGAATTGCTGGATGCTCCTGTAAGTTTGCGTTTAACTTTTTGACGAAGCACCACACTGTTTCCCACAGTGTCTGCACCACTTTTCATTCCTTCCAGCACTGCACAATTGTTCCCGTCTCTCCACATCCTCTCCAACCCTTCACTTCCCCGTTCTTTATTTATAATGGCCATTCTCACGGATGTGAGGCGGTATCTTGGGACTCTGACGCGCATTTCCTTGTGGCTTTTGCTGCTGGGCAGCTTTTCATGTACTTGTTGACCAATTGTGTGTCTTCCACAGAGAAATGTTTATTCAGGTCTTTGGCTGTTTTTAATTAGGGTGTTTGTTGGCTTGTTTGTTTTGGGTGTTGCTGAGCTGTGGTTCTTCATCTATTCTAGATGTTAATGCAGTATCAGATATGCAATTTGCAAGTATACATTCTCATTCTGCGGGATCTTTTCACCCTTTTGGTGAGTGCTCTTGGATGTCCCAAATGGTTTATTTTGGTGAAGTTCAGCATATCCATCTTCTCTCTTGTTGTCTTTGCTTCTGGCATCATGTACAAGACAACATCGCCAAATCCAGTGCCCTGAAGATTGCCCACTATGGTTTCTTCTAAGAGTTTTACAGTGGATGGTTCCTATGTTTAGATCTCTGATCCACCTTAATTGTTGTATATAATGTAAGGGTTCAATTTTATTGTTTTGTACATAGATACCCAGTTTTCCCAGGACCATTTATTGAAAAGACTGTTCTTTCCCCACTGAATGGTAGTTCCTGGCAGCCTCCCTGAAAGTCATTTGTCCATACGTACAAGAGTTTATTTCTCACTCTCTATTCAATCTGTATCATTTTTTATTATCTTCTATGTGCCCAGAAACGACATATACTGGCACCACGCACTATGGGAGAGAGAAATCAAATAGGGAAGATTAGGACCTTAAAAAGATGGAGGCCTGGGAGATGGTTAGAAGACATGTCTGCTGCTTTTTGCACAGTAGAGCTCCCAGAATGGGGTCAATGTCCTCTCATGGGCTGGAGACGGCAGGCCAGGGACCCTCTAGACGAGGCCCTCTGAATGACCCTGCGGAGAGGCCCCATGTGCCAGCCCTCAGATTGAAGAGCTGAATTCATTGCTCTCCCTTTATTACTTTCTCATTCTCTTCAAGGACAACTGCACATCTAGAAATTCCGCTTTCACTGTCTTCTGCCGCTTGCTTCCTGTGCTGTCCCGCATCATGAGACGTCTTGTCCTGACTGTGTATGAGCGTCTCCAGTGAAGAAACGCTCTTGGAAGGAGCTGCTCACAAATGTAAAGTAGCCTTCTGTGCCTTGGTGTCTCCTCCCACCATTAAAATGTTCATCTGCCATGTAACGCAAGCAGTTATAGGCACAGAGACAAGAGAGGACAAATGTTATTTAGTTGAATTGTTTCTTTCTGTGTTTTCCACTGTATGTAATTTGAAATAAAATGAACAAATTGTTTGAAAGACCTTTATTCTGAAGCATGGTGGGGAAGCAGGCAAGGGAGAATGGTCTTCTTGATTGCTAAAAATCAGTTTTCACAAATGCTTCCGTAAACTTCAGACCTTACCCTGTATGGTTGCAGCTATACCATAATTTTATGAAAGAATACCACTGGAATAATTTTAGATGAAGTATTAGGAATTATAATTCGAATTCCCTGAATGAGTATTTTTTTATAAAAGGATATTTAAGTATTTAGTGTTCACATAGAATCCTCAAGACTATAATCTGAGAAGAACACTGGGTTCAGAGTTTCCCTTTCACAGAGGAAGTCTGACTCTTACAGTCTTCATCAGCGTCCTCTCTGACTGGCCACTCGGCCTGGGAACTGGAGTCTGGCTGACCAAAGCCAGCCTGATCGGATTTCTGCATCCTTAATGGTTATCCACAGCATCCGTCTCCCCATGTCCTGAGCACTTCCTACGTGAATAGTCAGCACCTGTCAAATACTGAAGGCAATTCCACCTTCATCCACTTGTCTGCAGGCACACACGCTCATAACAAGTGTTAACTTTCACGTCTTCCCATACGCTTTTCTATGTTTCGGAAGAATTTCTCCAACATTTCCCATCCACAGCCATTGCTGGAAGCCCACAGGTGTCCTGGCGCTGGCCACACAGCGGCATTCTGGCTGCCTCGGCGGACTGCCTTCCCTCGAGTGCGCTCCTGGCCCCGCGCTGGGCAGGCGGCGCTCAAGGCTGGGCTGCGCTCATCTCTGGCACAAGTTCGTCCATTGTGCTTGGCCCTCCGCGTCTCTGCCCTCATGTAAACATTAAATAATAACAAGATGACGATGGCTCGTTCCTCTGGAGGGAAGGGGGTGTTGCCCGCTGTTGACTTTCACCTTCCTCTCTTTTCATCTCCGCATTTCAACCGGAGCCTTTCATTTTAAAAATAACTCAAAAACATGCATGTACAAACGAAGCCAGACTTTCTGCCCTTGTACTAGTGCCTCAAACACAAGTTCTAATTTCTCCTACACTCTGGCGTCGACGGTGCTGCTTTGGATACTTAGAAAAGAAATGCCGGCAGAAAAAAACCCAGAAAAGAACACATTAAAAATGAAATGCAGCTTGCTCTGACGCAGCCACGAGTGCCGCGCGCGCCCCGGGAGCCCCGCGCGTTCGCGGCTGCGGGCAGGGAGACGGGAGGCTGCGAGGTGCGGTGCGCGCTGCGCTAACTACCAGGAAAGGAGCGCAGGTCCGCGCCGAGGGTGGAAAATGTGAACACTGTGAAATGTCATGTCTTCCTGCCCCGGGGAGATTTATTTATTGGAAATTATATTGCGAGGAACAAGTCTAAATAAATTAAGTCTCTAGTTATTGTGTCCCATGTAACTGCGCTGCAGAACACAGCCACAATTCTGCAGTTATGTAAACCGAGCTGTCAGGCACTTGTTATTTTAAAGCTGGAACCAGGCAGCTCCCCTGACAGCCCTGTGGTCCCAGCGCCCAGCCTGATTCATGGCCGGCGCTGAGACACAGGAAGCTCGTGTCTGCTGTAATCTAAACACCGTGCAAATGGAACAGAAGACGCAGTGCAGAAAGGTAAAAATAGGCGAAACCCCTCAACCCAGACAAGAACCATGCAACGCGCTCCGGAGGAAGGAGAAGGGAAAAGAAAGCCAGGGCGGAGCGGCAGCGTGTGCGCCGCTAAGGCCCAGTCCAGAATTCGCAGACTCTGCAGGCCCCAGTGCAGAATGCAAACGAAGGGCTCCCTGCTCAGAAACTGTTGAGGATTTCAAGGCAGAAACAGGAGAGCATTAAACCAAGTGGGAGGACCTCGACACGCGGGGCCCCGTGTGACCGCGCAGGTCACAAGCCATGATGCCAGCCCCGGGAGTACCTTCAAACAGCTGCCAGTTAAGCAGCAAAGAAACGGCATTGCCTCGGAGAAAACAAATCCGTATGAATCCGTCATCCATATGTTGTGATGACAACAGCATCGCGCGTTTGGAACATGCATACTTAGTAATATGCATTCTGTACATTTTACATATTTTTTAAAATGTGTGTTTGTATAGCAAATGCTTGCAGTCAGTTTAATTCTTTCCATATTTTTCTACTCAGACACAGTCTGCTAAATTGTCCTTCAATTCAACAGCAATAAAATCTGGACTTATTGTTTAGCTGGGAATCAAGACAGTGTTCACTACTCCAGGAACAGCCACTGGGGGAAAAGGAATATTTAAAATACACCGCTATAAATCTGTTTGTTTTTTGGAGGGGAGAGAATTTGACCGTTCCTCCTCTAAATAAAGCTCAGCTGTGATTTATTTCCTCAAACACAAAATGTCTGTTTAGCAGTCCTACTCCTCATTTAAGAGGAAATTACACTTTACTGTTATTATTACTCTGTACAAACAAAGAAAAGGGACAAAACCTGGTCTTCAATCAAAAGCAAGAATTTGCAAAAGTGAAGAACGAGCGATCACAGAGGCAGCAGATTGGAGCAGCAAGTCTGAGCCTGAAAGCACCTTTCTTCTCAGCAAGAAGGTGAGTGTCTGGCCGGACACCCTGAGCCCCTGCCCCCGGGGCCCTCATGCAGCTCAGCCTGAGTGGAGCCCGGGCGCCCCTGGGAAGCTGCCTGGAGCAGGAACACTGTCTGCCATCCTTTGCACACCAGAGGCCCTGTCAACAGGCAGTGGTGGGCCGCTCTTTTTAAACTGAAGTAATTAAATCTCTCTGCTCCCATAAAAATAAAATAAAATAAAAATACAACTGCCTGCTGCTGGTCAGTGGAATTCCACCAAGTGGAGGTAAATTTTAATTTCATGGTGCAAGTGTGAAATTATTGCCCTCCAAGCTGACTGCCAATTCTGCACGAAATCTCACCACATTTTAATAATTCGTCTTTTGTTTGGGGTGGAGAGAGACTTAGAAAGAGCACATGTGTTATGATTTGGAAGGAGGTTTTATGTGCAATTAGGGTCCTGAGAACCGCAACAGTGTAACCACACTCGTGTTTCCTAATTGGACCAAGAGGAAACTATCATTTCTGAAATAATTTGAGGTCTTAACCTTTGTTCAGCTTCTCTAAAACACTTGGAAATATTTGGAGAGTGTCTGCTTATTTTCAAGATTGCCATTCAATATTAAAACTGTGCATTTTATGGAAGTGCATCTCCATTAATACATAAAGATTGTTAATAATCAGTCTCCTTCATTACGTCGTGAAACTGTCCAGAAAATTGTCTTTTATAAATGATTCTATGTGACAGTGTTTGAAATTGTTTTTTAATACAACCGTAACAGAACCCAGTCTGCCAAAACTCAAAGCCAAATTAGCATCAGCTGGTAAGTTAGTTCTGTACAACTCATCACTAAACACTGGGTATTTAGAGAAAGTCATTTTTGAAGCATTAATAACTGTCTCATAGGTGCTTGCTAATGGGTATTGAAGAGTCTCAAATAGTCTCAAATATTGCTCATTATTTTTGCATGTCTTCATCTAACTAGTGAAATCAAAATTTTAAATAGCTTTAAATGAAGAAAGTAGAAAAATTGCTTTAGTTTGTTTTAATCAATATTTTAATATCTTGCACTCTGGCTGCTGTGTTCAAAATCAATGATTCAACACACCCCTTGCAGTTCAATCGATTTGCCGCTCTTAGACATTCTGCATAGCTATTAACATAAAACGGAATTAAAACAGAATGTTGTGCAGTCAGACCTGAATAATCTATAGAGTTGATCCCACACCCCAGGGTCTGTGAAAAGACTGCTCAGGGAGTGAGTCAGTCTGACATCCTCCATATGCCATTGACTTGTTGAATTCCAAATTCCTTAATCTGAATAAAAATAGCATTTCAAGATGACTCATATTGGAAAGGTCCAGCTACACCCAAATCAATAAATCCTCAGAGACAGAAGAGTGCACATTAGCCAAACAGAGCTCGGTGCACGAGGCGGGGTGAATGCAGATGTGTGTGTGTGTGTGTGCAACATCCAGGTAACCAGAACTGGACCTACGGAGTCCGCGTAACTGGGATTGGAGGAAAATGCCCTCAGTGTTAGGAGTGGAGAGACAGGTGAAAACCGGTAAGTCAGTTTAGAGTAAAGCATCCTCAGCTGTGGGATGGATTTATTCACCGGACTTTCACATTTTCAAGCAAGGAGTAATGGCCTGTGTTTATTTCAGATTTTCTAATTTTATCCTGACAGTAGCTTCCATGTTTCGTATGTTTCTTTTCATCATTTTCTTATTTACTGTGAGATCTTCTCTGAATTATCTCCATTTCCTTTGATTTCAGGACATTCAAAGACAAAAGCTTGAATGTTTATGATCCTAAGGCGAGTTTAGAGGCCTTAATCCTCCAGAGCAAAGCACCCTGGCTGCACAGCTCCTCAGAGTGAAAGAGGCCGCAGAGAGTACACGTGCGAACGTCCGCGTACTCGCACCGGCACGCGTGTGTGCACACCCTCACGTCTACGCAGGCACGTGTGTACACAGACATAGTTACTCATAGTATTTTCAATACACATCCATTCAGTGTCCGTTAAGGCATAAACTTCAAGGCACAGAGCCAGAAGAACTCCAAGGAGTTTTCCACGCGTGGGTCACTTTCTTGAATGATGTCAAGAGAGATGGCAGACAGTGAACAGCTACGAGTGATTATCAAAGCTAGATGACGTCCTTTCTACACATCTGCACATTTTTAAATGCTTCACCAAAAACTCGTTACACATCAGAAACGGCAGGCTCTGCTGTCAGATGTCCGTTATGATTTGCTCTTGCTGGCTACTTTTCTTTATTCAAAATGAAAAGTACCCCAGTGTCCACTGCCTGTGGACAATCCTTGGCAAGTAATTTAATCGCAACTTGGCAACTAAAGCTGTTGAGGTTGATGGACTGGTGTCACCAGCTCGTCCCGGGGGTCACTGTTTCAGACACCAGTGTTGCTGGACCATAACTTACCAAACCTAAGATGCTGCGAGCCGAGCCTAAGACTCACTGCTAGAAAGAACTCTGCCCTTTAAACTATTGAAAATACTCTCTTACTCCCTTATACTTCATTTTGTTTGACTTCATTTTTCTCTCATTAAAACCTCTTTTAGGATTATTTAGACATTGTGTTTATCCTATAACCCTCGAGCACGCATAAAAATGAAAATATAAACAAAAAATTGGTGAAAGCATTCCCAGAAATTCTTTACCCCCTAGTCTGACCAGGAGTTGTCGGTGTCTGGTTTTATGCACAATACTGAACCCCACCCAGGAAGAGCAGTGGGAGACAGTGTTTCCTGGGGTTGCACCGCACTTATCCCCAGGATTTTCTTCCGAGCAGCAGATGCCCGTTCTGCAAGTTTGTGTGCATGTAGCTGTGTGTATGTTCTTCATATATAGTTTTATTTTGTAATATAGTTTTAACATAGTTTTATTTTTCCCCAGCTTTTTGGGTTGAAAATTATCAAGCCTACGGGAAAGTTACAAGAATCATAGAGTGCACACCTGCAACCCCTGACATGTCACGTACGGGGCGCAGCTGCCTTGCCTTTCTCCACTTAGATTCGGATGGGCCATTTGAGTTGGAGTCGGACATCACGACATGCCACCCCATGCATCTCCTGCGGGAAGGTCACCACCATCACAACCACAACACCATGATCCAGTCTCAGGAAATCTACATTAAACCGGCAATACATGCAGTGTGCACTTCCGCTTCCCTGACTGTCCCCAGACGGCCTTTTGCAGCTTTCTGTCCCCTGACGCAAGGTCCGAGCAAGCTGGTAGTTGTGTCTGTGACTCTCTTCCAGTCTGGGACGGCTCCCCACGTCCTGTGTACGTGTCACTGACTTTGTTGGAAAGAACACATCTTCTTATGGAACATCTCACGCTGTGGATTTGCCTAAAGGTCCCCTCACGAATGTAACCAAGGCAGACGTTTCTGGGAGAACGCAGCACGGGCGACGTGTGTGCGTCTGACCCATCGCCTCGGGAGCCGTGATGCGTTTGCTCCCCACGGTTGCCGCTGCGGTGCTTACTTACTTGGTTAACCACCTGGCTACGACACCCTCAGTACAAAGCTGCCCTTAAAGTTCACAGCCGTCTGCTGAGAGACGCAGAAGACCTTGTCGGTATCCCAGTCCCTCACGACCTATTCCACAACGGCTTTATTGCTCATTATTATCCTCCATTTAAACTGATTATTACCTTAGAGGTCAGAAACTACCCTGCAAGTGTTTTCCTAACCTTACCAAGAAATGTTAATAAGGTCAACAGTTAGGATTCACATTGCTTCCGACGGCCTCTAAATGACACAGCAACCGAATTATCAGGAGGTCTCAGCCGTCCAGTCTGTCATCAAGGATAACAGCCAGGTCTGTGCTTTCACAGGCCATGGCGCCCACCGCGCGGACCTGGCCAACGGGGGCGGTGAGACGCCATCACTCACAGGAAACACCTTCCTGCAGGGACGGCGCCATGAGGGGAAGGAACGCTCAGTGCCCGTCTCAGAGTGAATGAAGTGGGAAGTTCTGATTTTAACCACATAGTATTACACGGTTTTCTAAATACCTTTAGAAATGTCCCAAAAGATAGTATTGCAAAAAAGATGAATTAATGAACTAGTTAGTAAGTTAGAGGCATGGGTGAATGGATGACCGGATGCGAGATGGAATGTCTGCTCTAATTAGTGTGTGGTGTAAAAAGTCAAACATGTTGTTACGGAAACTCAGCGTGCTAATGACTGAGGATGTAACACGTGCTGTAGAAAGGCTGCCCGTGAAGACGCACCGAGATGGGGATCAGCATGCACAGGAAGCCTATTAGGAAGCGTTGGGGGGAGGGCAGGATGCCACAAGAGACCGGGTGCCTTGCAGTCACAGCAAAGGTCTCAGCAGAGTCCTCTGTTGCTCTGAGGCTGGCGTGGGCCTTCAAAATGGACCCGAGTTGAAAGAGGGAAGCTGAGCTGTTTGGTCCCTGACTTGGGCAGTCACTGAGCGCAGATCGCCCCCAGGAGGGCGCACGGCCTTGGAGAAGGTGACTTTCCTCTGCTGGGACGACTCCTGGCGAGGTCTGGCAGCAGAAGGAATGAATGTTTTCATCTCGAGGGGGACCTGGGTGGCACATCTCCACATGCACTGAAACACGTTTGGACGCTGCAGGTACCGGTAGTTTTGGAGTAAGCAGATCTGAACTGCACAGAAACATTTATAGTAGGGGTTTATACTTAATAGACTGCTTGTAGAAGATTATTTGATTTTACCAATTTTAAATAAAATAAGTCAAAAATGTTTTATCAAAAAACAGAATGAGTGAGATCATACTACATAAACTCAATTTTTTTTAACTGATAGTTTTAATACAGATTCTAAAACACACATAGTGTCATTTCTCTTATGGATAAATCAGTACACTACGTTGTCAAATATTATGGTGTGTATATAAAAGAAAAACCTTTATACTTGCTTGGCTACCAGTTTATTTCCATCAAGTTTGGGATCCTGGTATGCAGTTTGCCTGTTTGTTTTTTTAATGGATTTGTTAAGTTAAATATCACCTGTAAGAATGGATTAATAACCGTTACTATGAAGTCCCATAAGTTGTGTTAGCTGTTTTCAGAACCAAGTTATGTGTAACTTGGTAAGTATTCACTGATTTTCACCTACTTTAAGAACACAAAAGTATGAAGGTACAATTAAATTAAGCTACAGGTATGGACAGCTTCCAGTTTTATTTGGTTATCCTGAGTGCCTTCATTTATTGAGTAAATCTTTTCCCTAAATACACTCTGACCAGAAGCAAGGCAGTGAGTATACAGTAAGGACTAAATTTAGAGAGATTAAGCTTGACAAACAAAGCAATAATGAACAAAAGTAGTTAGACTGATACCATAGCAGTAGATCTGTAAAAACACAAAAAGGAGGCATTAGAATCAGCCTACAGAAGGAATGAAGGCTTCCCAAGGCATTAGCATCCTGGTTAAGTCTTGAAAGAGAGTAGGAGTTGGTCATGCAAAGAAGTGGGGAGGGGGCAGGCAGAAGGCCTTGCACAGACAGCAGGCATTTATGAAGCATTTACTGTGCATCAGACATCCGTCCAAATACTTACATGTAGCACAGCATTAATCACCCAAACAGCTCTCCCGACCCTAGACTGACACCCGGATTTTCCGGACGAGGCCACGGAGACTTTGAGAAGGCGCAGCACACGGAAGGGCAGTGCTGCGGTTTGCACTGAGCGGGGGTAAGGTGAGAGACAATCTCTTAGCTGCATTAAGAGGACCGTTAGCTTTTTAGGTCTGGGGGCACAAGAGAGAATGTGAGAAAACCAGGCAGTGAAATTCAAGAGGCAGTTTGAAGCCAAATCGTGAAGAGTCTCAATGTGGAGTTAACGAGTTTGCACTTCACCCTGTGAGAATGTCCAGATCAGCTCTGTGTTCTAGAAAGTCTCTGAGATCGCTGTGGGGAACACATGAAGGCGGTCAGGAGGCCCCTGCAGAATGCTGAGCTGTAAGCAGTCAGTGCTGGAAGCAAAGCAGCAGACGGAGAGAGGAGACAGATTTAGAAACAGTTCAGCTGTGGAATCAGCAGGACCTTGTGTCCAGCTGGCAAAAGAGAAAGTTATAGGACAGAGTCTACCTAAATCCCGGGTTTCCAGCTTGGAAGCTGGGTGGATGGATGTATTCCCTGGATAAACCTAACCACCAAAAGAGCTTGCAAAAATAACCCTTAAAGTTTTAAACATTGCATCTTAAAAATAACAGTGCTTTCGCTAGAATATCAATGTTCCTATTTCCTGAGATCTTGTGACGCGCTTTACAGGGGAGCGCAGAGCTCCTGCGTCTGCTCCGCTTAGGCGGAAAGCCCCGTAAAAAGAGCGGCAGGGCCCCCAGCCAGGGCCGCTGCTCTCCTCCCAGCACCCTCCGGTTCCCTGGCCCAGGGGCTCTAGCTCACTTTTTGCCTCTGAAATGGCTAACTTACACCTAGAAGTCTATTGGTTCCTTGAGCTCACTTCTGATTGGTTATTTCCTTCACTCCTGATTGGTTATTACTCTCATTTCTGATTGTTCCACTTCCCTAACTTCTGATTGGTCCACTTGTAGTACTTCATTTGCATGGAGATCACTCCTGATTGGTTATTTCTCTCACTCCTGATTTGTGTATTTCTACAAAGCTTGTTCCTGGTTGGTCAACTTCTGTTGTACTTTATTTGCATATGATGTTGCAAAGTGTAAACTAGCAGCCTATAAAAGGCCTGTGTAAGCTTACAGACGGGGTCCAGACGTTGAAACAGAAGTTTTCCTAAGCTGGGTGGCATAACAGAATCTGCGCTCTCGAAGTCTCAGTGCTGCTGGGTTTTTTTTTGGGCGGGGGGGGTCCTGGTTGCTGTTATAACGGAGTTGTTTACACGGAGCTGTAACATGGGAGTGTTTACACGGAATTGTTATACGGAGCTGTTTACACTGAGTTGTTTATACCAACTGAGCTGATTACACCGAGCTGTAACACGTTTTTCTACAACAGCGCCGCCTTTGCCCACGCATTCGGATTCTGCAGCCCATGCTTCTGCGTCTTATTTCATCTTCCTCCTCTTTTATGATATCTTAGGAGTTGAAGATTTTTCTGACGAATTCTCTGCTCTTCAGAATGAGTTCCCCATTACACTGAAAAAAAAAAAAAGTAGGTAACATATATCTTACGTAGTTTTTGTGAGTCATGAACGTGGGAGCAGTTTGTTTAGGTAAGTGGCGTGGCTTGGTTTTTAAAGAAGAGGTTGCTGTTAAAATGTTTGCCAGCGCTGCCATCGGAAGACTGAGCTGGGGCTGGAGGATCTGAGTCCCAGGTGGTGCAGTTACGTGGCTGTTGGCAGGAGGCCTGATTTCCTCCCCACGTGGGCCTCTCCATAGAGTGCTGGACACATGTCTTGTGATGTGGCAGCCGGCTGCCCCCAGAGCGAGTGATCCGAGAGTGTGAAAATGTTAAAAGCTGTGATGTCTTTCGCGGTCACATACCATGGCTTCCTCCACATTGCTTCTCAGAAGTGGATCACTGGATCCGGCCACACTCAGCGGGAAGGGGGATCATGGACGTTTCGTTACTGTGTATCAAGGTTGCCTTCTGGATTGTAACAAATGTACCAACGCCCTGCAAGATGTTAAACAGGAAAAACGGGATGGAGGGCGCGGTTGGGGGATCTCTACTTTTTGCCCAGTTTTTTTTTTTGTGTGTGGACTCCATACTGCCTTAAAAAATCTAACTTTAAAAAGGAAATTAGAGACACTGGTGAAAGGGACAATTAAACTTCATCTAGCGAGGGAGTAAGTGTCAAATTAAGAAAAGTGAAAAGGAGGGGGAGGGGGAAGAAGGAATTTAACACGTAGTTACCTTATAAAAAAGTTGTTACTCCTGGGTAATTTTTGCATCGTTAATACCAAGCAAAATTTTTACCTATTTACATAATTACCAAAACGTTATTTTATAATGCAAACTCCAGGGTGAAGACTTCTGCAGCACAGAAGAGATTCTAGTAGATCAGAATGTTTCCGAGACTCGCCTTGAGTACCCTGTGTCCCATCACCTCACAAAACAATCACACGACTTCATGGTTAACAAAGCTGCGATCACAGGCACAGGTGTTCCAAAAAGTTGCGTTTCTCCAAGTCTGGTCTCAGTGAGATGGAATTCAAATTTCCTAACCTTGTATATTTCTGAGGAAATTTTTATTTATACGGTTTCCATCTAGAAAACCCTTCTTTACTTAAAACTGAAATACTCCACTTCCTATCTCCCAGGTTCTCCAGAAAAGTAGTTTAGTTTTTATTTTCCATCAGCCGCTGCCTTCACATGACAGACCCTTCAATTACCTAATTACGGTCAGCATGGGAGGCAAACCCACGCAGCAGGCAGGACCTGTGTAAGTGAGCATTGAACCCAAACCCCATGAACACTGCATGAAGCTGCAAAGATGGGGTCTCCGCAAAACCACCCCCAGACAGGCCATGGGAAATCAAACTAAGATCGTACTTGGAGAAATGTGAGTTTTCGCAGCACCTTACCTGCAGTCACACATACTGCATGCAAAGCTTCCCTTTTTTTTTTTTTTTTTTATTTTTCTGGCTGTATCAAGCAACCCTGAATCCACAAATTTCAGTGATGGATAATCAACACTGTTGTGCTCATTGCAGTTTTCCAGAGAGAGAAATCTTAAGATTTTCCCTTTCCTAGAAAAGCCTTGATTTCATTATCTTGTCTAATATATCTTTGAGAACACTTAAATGAGCCAAAAAAGAGAAAATAAATTTCCATCTGATGACACTTCAAGATTCTAAGTCCAAAGACAGGACTTTTAAAAGTTTTTTTTAGATAGAAGGTACTGAAGACCCAGGAGCTGTGTGAGTTGATACTGTCTCTGTCTTGCACACATAATTTGCTTCTATTAAGTGTTTCCACTCATTATGCAAAATGCAAAAGCTATTTGTTCCTTCATCTAAAATACATTTGATTAGATTTCCATCCCCTGCATGACATTTTTTAATACTAGATAAGCATCTGACTTTTCTGGAGGACTCAAAAGAGCTTAATAATTCTCTGCAAACTGAGTTGCCAAAGCAGCACCAGAATTTTGATGTTTCCATTAATAAAAGATATATGCCTGCAGGAGGTACAGATTTGTGATCTCAGGATCCAGAGTTTTGGGGCAAAGGGAAAATGGCTTGCATCTGTGCAATGATTAAATGTGTGTTCAGAGAGGGGAGCTGTAAAGTGTCTCTACAGATCTAACAAGACCTATTTGGACCTGGGGCCTGGCCCTGCAGGGTGTTTTTGATAGCTTTATCTGTGTCAGACGTTGGGGCTCCAACCATTCCCACTTGTCAATATGCCCTGGTAGCTTCAGAGCTGAAAACAGGGAGATGCTGGGCCACACTGAGAGGAACCCACTGGTCGGACCGTTTCACAAGCCCACACAGGGCCCGACCAAAACGCAAGGCCACAGAAAAAGACAAATCAGATGTCAGCAAAAAAAAAAAATTTTTTTTTTTTTTAAGTGATGACAGCCTGAAAATAGAATCTATATCCATAACTGGTGAAGAACTGGGACTGCTCCAAGGGAAGACAGCATTAAACATGCTTGAGAGTGAAAACTGGTCCTGCACACCTGCCCGGAGGACGGGGCAGGGAGGGCACCGTGGGGAGACGGCCTGAACACGCAAGGCTGGAATCTGGGCTGCTGTGTCCCACCAAGGTCTGCTGTGGTTTTGAAAGGCATTTAACAAAAACCTGTCACCAGGCCCATACAATCTGGTCTTTAATTATTTTGCTTTTTTTTTTTAATTGAAGTATAGTCACTTCCAATGTGTCAGTTTCTGGTGTTTTAATCAATACATTTTTATTGTGCCTTTTCTATGCACAAGGCATGGACTAGATATTATTTAAAAAAATAAGAATCGAGTGCTGTTTTTCTTCCTTTGCAAATTAAAATAATTTTTGTTTTTATAAAACACATGCTGATAAAAATATCTAGAAAAAAAAATACTAAAAAATGAAATTACTGTCTAGAAATGACCTCTGTTGACATTGTGTGATACATTATTCTAGCGTTTCAAATTTCTACAGGAAAACATTACAGGTGTCTATATATAAACATACACAAAATATACATTTTGTTATATGCGTTTAATTTAAATCATGTACACACACACATGGTATTAGCTTGCTAAGGCTACCATGACAACCACAACAGCAGAAATGTGCGTTCTCAGAGGTCTGGAGACGGAAGCGCACGGTCAGGGCGGGGGCAGGGCTGGCGTCTCCAGAAGCGCTTCCTTGGCGTGCAGGTGGATACCTTCTCACTGTGCCCCCACAGCCCTGGTGTTGCGTGTCCAACGTCCTCTTCTTACAGGATGTCAGTCAGATGGCCTCATTTTGACTTAATCATCTCTTTAAAGACCCTGTCCCCAAATACAGTTGCATTCGGAGGTTCTGGGGGTTAGAGCTTCAGCCTGCGAACTTTAAGGGGACACGGCTCAGCCCGGAACATACCCACACGTGTGCATACGCACATACGGGGAGAGAGCTCTATTTTCAAATAAAAATATGGTCATGTTAGGCATTGTTTTATAACCCGCTTGTTCATTTTTGTCTGTTGACATATTTATCGTTTCCAATTAATATGACTATGATGAATTTAGGTAATTTATTTACCACACTGCTATTATTGGACACTTAGGCTATTCACAATTACTTAATACATACGAGTCTATTTAAACTCTGTAACAAGTACCCTACTATGTATATTCACACATTTGGAGCTTTGTGGGGATTGTTTCTTAGGAGAATTTCCTACAAATGAAATTAAAGGGCATTTACATGATCCGTATTTTTAAATCGGCCACTTCCAACATTCTGATTTCACTCTTGGTATTGACTTTAGTCCTTGAAAGTATGACAGATGGAAAATACCGGCTCCACGGTGTCTCACTGCGTGTTTTTGCTCACTGTTGAGTCTGGACGTCATTTTTATCAGTTTATTTTTCATCTTAACTTACTCATTTTAAACTCTAATGCTGCCTCTTTTGCTCAATTTCCCATTAAGATGTTCCTATTTTACTTACTGATTTGAAAGAAATGTTTACGTATCGGAATCAGTAGCTGAATGTTTTTCGGGGCTGCAGTTTGCTTTCTAATGCTGTTTATGGTGGTTTTCTGCCATTCTGACACTTGTGCTTCCTCCTTTTGTTTTTATGTGAAGGTTTTGTTGTGATGGATGTTGTCAATCTGTGAACATTTTCCCTTTGGCTTTGCAGTTGGCCATGTGTGGAGAGGAAAATTATTCACCAATTTGCATCTAGTATTTTACAGATTTTTTGCTAGTTTTTAATCTCGTTACAGTTCAGTTATGACATAACAGTCTGATATTGTCCATAAAATACATGTAGCCTGTTTTGTAATGCCATTTTAAAAAGTCCTTTTACTCACTGGTTTGACGCCATAATGTTACATTTAATAGTACAATACTCAACAGCTTGGTGGCGTAAACCGCAGTCTCAGGTAAACTTGTCCTGACTTACTGTGTCATATGGTCAGGCTCTTCACCCAGCCTGGTCCACTCCTAGGAATCTGCTGTTGACTTATTATAACGCCATGTTGTAACATGCGGTAGGACAAATTCTTATTTCTATTCTCTCATAGTATTCTTCAAGATGAGTCTAAGAATAATTTTGTCAAAAAATTAAACTACACTGGGATTTCTTATTAGAATTCCTTTACGTTCATAGGCTAATTTTTAGAGATTTATTCACTTAAACCATTTATTTTCACCCTCCAGAAAAATAATGTGCCGCTTCCTTTATGTAGCCCTTATTTCACGACGCTTGGTATAGTTTCATCATTATGCGTGACTTGGCTGCCTTTCACTGAGTTTATTCCTGACAAATCTGTAGGTCATTTACTATTATAAATATAACACTGGTCTCCTGTTGTGCTTTCTGACTGGTGCAAGGAAAGTCACTGAGTGTTGGAATGTTTACTAAGTGAATAGCCACCTGCTTACACTGTTACTAGTTCAAGTGATCTTCCAACTGATTATCTCATGTTTTCTGCAATATCCAGAAACAGGCGGTGACGAGTGACAAGTCCCTTCCAAACTGAATGCGTCTATTTCTCCTTGTTTCCTTTTCACACGTGCTGGGACCGTCAGAGCCCTGCTGGGCGGTGAAGGTGGAGCATGCTCTGGTGTTTCGCTCTCATTAACTGGAAGCCCTCGAGCCCACGTCCTGCTAATGGTGCAGATAAACTTCCTGTCACAGAGCTGCTCCAGTTTGCCGTGGAGCTGATCCTCCTACAAAATGTGTGTAGGAATGGATGCCGAGTTATGTCTCATGTGCGTTTGTTTTCAGTTTTTCCCGATGGACTGTGTTTGCCAGTGCCTACTGAGCCTGATGTTCTGAGGCCAAGCAAAGTCTGTTATGCATAGTCTTCTCTTCTTTCTTCTATTACTTTTTAATTAAGGCACTCGTTACTCCGCACAGAAGAACGTAACTTATCTGTGAATTACCAGGCGCGACCTCAGAGGGAACTCTCCAGACTCCACCCAGCCCAGGAGCCGGGCACTCCCGTCCCCTGTGTCTGCTGCGCACAGCGGCCCGGGCTGTGCCCATCGCAGTGGCCCGACCCCGAGCTGCACCGTGCGCTGTTTTTCGAGCACTCTATCCGGCTGAGCGTGCCCACGATTTCTCAAAATGTTCCACCTGTAGTTTTACGGGAGGAGAGTTTACAGTTTTCTTTTCTGTGCTCTTAGTGGTGTTTAGAGGTACCAAGCCTCAGGAAGTTGAAAAGCTTCGCTCTCTATCGTAGGATTTACGTTCCCTGAGGGCTTGACAGAACTCATTTTTAAAACCAAAGGTTTGGGGTGGTTCTTTCATGATTTTTCTCATTTTATTTTTATAGGTTTTATTCTATTCAGGAGTGGTTTCTTTTGTGAGGGTTTGTTTTGTTTGAGGGTTTTCTTTTTAACTCTTATTGCTTCACTTTGAGGGATGCATGTTTCAGACACACAGTACACACGCGGAACGTATCAGCCCAAACTTAAATTAGCATTTGCTTTGCATTAATGGTCTCTGTATGATCTGTTCCTCATGCTGTTGGAACGTGAGATTTTACTTGGCTTCCCTGTGAGATTGCCTAGTTCTGATCTGAGGCGTAAGTTCCACGATAGTCTCCTTTTCAACTAATTATTTTTCTCTCTGTTTACTATTTTGTTCCTTTTAAATGAACAAATTGTTCTCTCTCAGTTCTGGAATTTTTCGTTAGATAAATAGGTATAAAACGTCAGGTTCATAGTGGCATGTATCCGGTTGTCTTTACTGCAAGTCATACCTTCTCGAGAGATGATGTTCTTGTCTCCCGGCTGCTGTGCGTTTGCTTCGGACCCTTCCTTGGCTGATGGCGGTGCCGCGCCCCTGCGTCCTGCTGGCGCTCGTGGCCCGGCGCGGCGTGCACCCTCAGCACTGCTCTTCCACTTTTGTTTGCAGAGCCGTGTCCGGGAAACAGAAGACAAGTGAATGTTTCTCTATTAATACAGAAGTTTTCCTCTTTTAACAGAGTAATACATTCTACTTACAGCTCTTTTAGTAATTGTGCTTTTCAGTCTTTTCATGTTTTTCTTTATGAAAATGTCATGTTTACTTTCTTGTGCTTTTCCGTATTCACTCACTAAATCATTCAGGATATTTGCTGAGCACCTGCCTTCTCCTCCTGCCCTTCCTCTAGTGGTACCTCTACAGTAGCACCCGCCATGCACTAGCGGGGAGGGGGGTTGTGGTCCCGAAGGTTTCAGGCGTTTTGCCACATTTAATACTCATGACAGGTAGGCTGGTATCACCATTAGACCCATTTTAAAGAGGAGAAAACTGATGTACCAAAAAATGCAGAGCCCAGCCAAGGTGAGGATTTCACAGTGACAGAGGCGGGAACCAGGGCGGAACAGGGCTGACTCCAGGGCTCTCTGATTTGGGGATTCATTCTCTACTCCGTATCTTTAAGCCAACTTGCACTTACATCTAGCAACATGAACTTGAAGCCAGAATCTCAGTTGATTCTTCCCACCCTGTGGACTCTAAGCCCATGCACTGCCTTCCCCCGCAGGCGGGCGCACGGCGGGCGGCTGTGCAGTACTCAGTCTTCAGGTTTACTCTCCGGTCTGCGGAGATACCCAACTTGCTCCTTGTTACTTCTACTGAGTTGCTTAGATCCTGGGATATTTTTTCATTTCCTATTGCTGTTTCATATTGTCAGGTCACTCTCTTTTGTTACAGGTAAAAGCACCATTTGAATCTTAGAATTTCTCCATTCCCTGGAGTAAGTGTGCTTGCACCGTCCTTCGTCAGACTATATCCCTTACATAGGATCTGAGACCAGATTACCTCATGATTTCAAGTCATGAGGTTTTGGTAACTTTTTGAAAATATGTTTTTGCCATTCAAAAATATTAATTACACTACATGGATTACAGATCTGGAAGATCTGGGCAAATTATTTTTTAACCAATAGCTCTCCGTAAAATGTGTGCAGTTTCATTAAAAGGATGTTACATAGTTTTGTTTACCAAAACCATGTAAATGCATCAGTGATGGGATAAAACTGCTCATTCCTTCAGTACTGACCACTCCACAGCTCTAGATAATCCCGCTGTACGTACAGGAAATCAGAAACAGCACCAGAGAATTAATCGCTTGACGCACAGGATTCCCCACACCCAGCAGTCCCACCCGCGTCGGGACATGCGTCGCGGCCCGCGGCCTCCGCTGCGCGCGGGTGCACTGGGCACAGCCACTGTTCACGCGGGGCAGCGCTGAACGTCCAATCTGTTGACTTTGTCCTGAGGCATAAAAAGTGCATCACTGGCTCTTCCCTCCTTCTGGGTGACACGCCATTTATATCATTTTCTAGCTGTTCCCGTGAGTTTTAGGAATTCCATATTGGCCAGAATGTTTTTGTTCACTAGACAAAGAACGTAGTGCTTTTCAAATGGTGGCTTAGGTAGCCTGGTTGGTGCAGAGGGAAGAGGCGGGAAGCGGGCTCCCGGCCGGAGGAAGGAGCAGAACTGAGCCCGTGTGACACAAGCACTTAGCCGCCGGGCTGCGGTGTGCGGAGAGAAGAGCAGGAGGCCAGAGAATCACTCAAAAGGAGTTTGCGGCTTCCGTGACCCCGTTGGACACCTGTGAAGACCTTTCGCTTCCTCTGCCAAGTCTGACAACATCTCAGCCAAACGGAGAAACCCACAGAAGTGGAGGGAATTGCGTTAGAGCGGGCGCTTCCTCCTCAGGGTCACTGCCGCTCCCTGGCAGCTTCACTGGAACCGATCAGAATCGAGTGAAGACACAGGGATGGCGCTGAACGCCCTGCTTGGTGTTTCTTCCCATGATGGTCGCGGTTTGGGCTTCTGCCTGCTCAGGACAGGGGAAGTCTTCAGTGCTCCAAGCACTTTTCAAGTCTAGTTTTACCTATTAATTTTTTCTTCCAAACAAATTGCACAGAGTTTGACGTGACGCCATGGACCACTTTCCACACTCCCTGGCAGGCTAACCACCGAATCCACTGGAGAGGATGAAGCCCCCGCACGCTGCCCCCATCGCCCTAGTTGCAGGATGGCCAGAGGGTGTCCATCTGGTCTATAATTCGGTCATTTCTCTCTCACCCCCTGCAAGTGTGTACAATTATAAATGAATTTAAAATTCCACTGTGAGAAAAGAAATTCACTGTGATATAAAAGGAAAGACAAAAGCTGCAGGAAGTACGTCTTTAAAAACATTTTTTGGTGTTTCCTTCCAAATTGATCCTCAAAATTGGTTTTTCATTCTACTACACATTTTCCCAGCTGGGAGCTTCATGACTGTGTATTTCAGTTGTGGGTCAGTTTAAAGCCATCCTGCAGCCTTGAGGTTTGATGCTTCCTGCTGGATTTACATTTGCAGATCAAAACTATCCTTTGGGGAAATAAAACCCACCCGGAGGCCAGCCTCCAAGTGATGCGTCAAGGCTTAAAGGCAGGTGTGCCTGTCTGAGGATGCCCGGGGACTTGAGCCCAGTGCTCTCATTCTCTCTGGGTCCACATTTTGGCTCTTTTTAGTCGTGCCTGTTTCCATAATAAGAATGTGTGTGTTACACCAGGTAAGACAAGACACTTGGGAAAAATCGCCAGGCTCCTGTGTGCGCTGCAGTAGCCGACCCTTACCTGCCTGGCTGAGCTGCTGCTCTGCTTTACTCACACAGGTGGCTAATTGCAGGGCCTCGCACATCTTCAGAGAGGACACAGGTAAGAACACCTGTGTCCAACAACAAGGTAGCAGCCAGGCTTTCTGGCAGCATTTGACCTGCCAGACCACCGGCTTCCATCGGGGAATCAGTCTATATGAACTTGAGGAAAGTGTAGCGGGCGGGGCTGAAGCTAAGACAGCGTATGGAGAGCCGCACTACGCTCATAGCTTTTCTTGCTTCTTAAGCACCAAAAACTGAGAGCGAGAAGTGTTCTACCATCAGAAGAAGCGATGTAGTCAAGTCATTTCTCTAAGAATATTCTGATGAAATCATCGTAATCCCTGTAGAAGTGTGAAAAATTCTTCTTTTCAAAAAAATTAATTCTCCTACTGCCTTGCAAAGACCCCTACCTGCATCTGACGTGTCCTGTAGAGGCCAATGGTAACATTTCACACTTGGAGTGACACTGCCCGTTGAGGAGGCTTCGTTCCTAGTCCTCAGCACAGGCAAGGAAACGGAGCACAAGAGATTGAGTGATGTGATCAACCAGGACGGCAAGGACTGGGGCTTCCGGGTGGTAGGGGAGGCTCTGGCTGCACTGCCTTGTGCCAGGGTAACAGGAATGAGGTGGTGTCACCTGGGGACCCGACGGGGCGGGAGAGCTCAGCAGCTGGTCCCCAGACCAGATGGGGCCGTGCCTTCCTACGTCCGGTGGTGTGTGTGACCCTGTTTGCCATAAAAAGGGACCTCTATCCTTAGAATCTGAAGATGTCTCATCTCGGCAGGGATTCCGTAGTTAAATGCTGCCAAACCCACTTCTGATCAACTTAAGTCTAGTTCCTAATTTGTGTTTATTTAGCAACAAAATGCAAATAAGAAATGGAATGCTACTGTATGTGAGGGCAATCTGGCTGTGACGTCTGTCATCCCACTGATCGCCAGGGTTAATTTGGCCGATCTGGCTGGCTGGGCGGGTGCCTCCTTCCTCCCTCACTGCTCCATGTGCGTGCCTCCCGCAGCAGCACGCTCGGTGGAAGAGGACGACCATCCTGATAGAGGAGGACCCTTCCTCTCAGTCAAGGGCATCCGAGGAGCTGCGGTCCCTGCTGGAACCTCCAGACAAGCTCTCAGGGAATGGAATGCTGCTGAGTGCATCCTCATCGCTAAGTGCTTCACACTGTCAGCTAGACACTCCGTCAGGACGGAAGCAGCCACAGACTGCTGCTGTAGAAAGGCCGTGTGTATTCTGCCTCTCTTGCAGGAAATCAGAATATATTTATAAGTCAAGATTATTTTCAACATAACAAGCTCTCAACAAGACCCCGTCTAAGGAGAACTCCCAGATTTTGCTCAGCATTTGAAGTTTTGCAGTTTCCTTCTAATTCCTGTGTAACAGTGGTGGAGTGTGCTTCTCTGCTTCCCACAGACAGACGTGCAGACCCAGCCAAAGCTCCAGACGTCTAAGAGGTGCTCTAGTCTTACCCACAGTGCGGAGACCCTGCACGCACCGGAGGCTACGCTTGGCGTCTCTGAGCGTCGTCATCCTGTGGCCAAGCATTCACCGCACGTCAGCTGGAAAAACAGACTCGCATGCAGCTCCGTGCATGGCCACCAGCACTTCTGCACCCTCTCCCTCCACCTGCCCCCAACACCCGGTAAAAACATACCATCTGTTAGACCCAAGCGTAGTTCTAGGACAGACCGAACTCAGCAGCTCTACAGGCAGATGCGTTAATTCAATTCTGCCCAGAGAGAGAACCGGAGAAACAAGAGGTGGAAAATGTCAGGTTTAAGGGGACTTGTTCCTCTGTCTCAAATCAGCTGCAGATCTGGGGTCCCCATTATTCATGCGCCTGTGAACGGTTGGGAATCTAATGACTTCTTAAAGCATGAGGGGCTCAGAGAATTTTGAACGGATGTGTTAGATACACCTCTGCTTTACGTCTTAGATAAGTCTTCCCTGTAAGTCGAATCCTACCAGACAACTAAAAAAATTCACAAGTGGCTGTTGGAAAAATACATACTCACAATGTAACATTCTTTTCAGAATCTCTGACTGAAGGGCTTCAGTGTTCTAGTTCGATGCGTTACTAAAACAGCCATTTCTGGATATACGCCATTCCGGGTACATCCCGTGCCCAGTAAACATGAACAAACTGGTCCTCAAAGCGACGGCTTGATCTTAGGATCCTGGGGTTTGGTTTTTTTCTAGCTTCTTTTCTTTCACGCAGAGAGCATGCCGGTTTCCCACGGACACCTCAGAAAGTGTATGTTCATCTCAAGTCAAATCGCAGAAACGCACTAGATTTTGTGGAATTCTGTCGTCAGTACTCTTAGGGTGTTAAAAATAATTGTGAAACAAGCATACGCTGTGACAGTTTCAAAATGGGCAGGAAGTATGATCACACGTCCTTGTGATTTTCTTCTGGGGCCGGAGCCCCCGCCCGTACCCTCAGACTGGGGGCCGGCAAGGCTCAGCTGTTAACACTGAGATCTGGGCCCCAGCCCTCCTGCCTCTTCGCACAGGTCGGTCAAAGTCACGGCAGCTCAGGGAAACCCAACAGGCTTGGGACCGCTGCTCATCCAGCAAGGATGTTCCCGGGTCTGTCGGGAATGAAACAGGACTCTGGCAGGAGGTCGGCAGGGTTCGTCCGCCCAGCAGCGCAGCGGAGCCCGCGGGAGGCGGGGAGGGGTCAGGGCAGAGGCTGGTTGCCCCAGGACTCACCAGCCTCCAGCCGTGCTGACTGCTCATCCCTGCCCCCTCCTCACGTTCACCTGTCCGGCCGGTGAGCAGGGACCAGCGCTCACTTTCTGTTTTCCCTCCTGTAACCGTCACCAGTTTCTGCTCCGTTAGCAAATTGCCCTCTTGAGTGTCTCCTTCCTGAAGGTTTGTTGCTGGGAGATCTCAGTGGTCTTGACCTTGGGATGGCCTCTTGCAAAAGGACGCAGGGCTACAGGCTGCGGTCGTTTAAAAGGACAAAACCAGGCCATGCGAACGATAAGCTGTTTTTTTCCTTTTTCTTTTTTTGCTACTTTTATCCTCTGATTCCATCACAAGAAGAGAAAACTACTTTCCATGGCTCACATTTGTCCTACTTCCTGAACGGTCCATGTGGACGGGGCGTATTTCTAGAGACAGCGCTGCTCAGGGAAGGAAGTGGCTGTGACTGACACACGGCGGGCGGGGCGCGGAGCAGAGCCAGAGGGAGAAGGGACAAGCTCAGCTGATTTTACGAAGATTTATAAGCCTGCCTTATTTAACCAGATATCCGCTCTCAAATAGGCGAGGAACTACTGTATGCTTGTGTGTAAACATGCCACCTCCTGCTTCTGGGAAGTTGCTGCTTAGAAGACAAGTGTGAGACCGGGCTGCGATTCCGGGAGCCCAGGGTGGCTACAGCTTTCCCCAGACTGAGGCTGGCTGCCTGGTTTCAGCACGTGCGTTTCTGCAGGGCGTCTCACCTGCTTCCCGGGAGTCCTAGGCCACGCAGGGCTCTCCCCGTAGCCGCGCTGTGAACGGAGTAAACGTCCTGCAGCTTGGCTCCAAGGCCGTGCCATTCCCGTGGAAAAGCGCGTGTGTCCGGCTTTCTCTCATCTGCCCCCCGGAGCCGCCGTCTGGGCTAACGCGCATCCGTCGTGAATTTGGGGTTAGAAAGAACTGGAAGACGGAGGGAGCAATTAAAGTAAGGCTCCACAGAAAGAGAAAAATGCCATGCAATATCACTCACGCGTGGAATCTAAACAAGGAAAACAGAATACACTGATGAACTTATCTACGAAACAGAAATGGACTCACAGACACAGAAAACAGACTTATGTCCCCGGGGGCAAGGGGGTGGGCAGGGACAAACTGGGAGCTCGAGGTGGGCAGAGACGAAATGCCGTATGTAGGACAGGCAACAGCAAGGACTGCCGTACAGCGCAGGGAGCCATATTCAGCGTCTGCTGGCACTAACCTGTTGTGAAAAGGAACGTGTGTGTGTGTCTGAGTGAACGGCTGTGCTGTGCGCCAGAGACTGACACAGCGCTGTCAACTTCAATGTAAAAAGAACTGAAAGGACAAAGAATGACTTGACCGAATCCACACAGTCAGCCAGTCGCAGACACCCACAGGCTTTAATCGTACGGCATATAAATAATTATAAATCATTAATTCCTGGGATTACAAGGTTTGCGCAGTGAAATGGAGAAACCGAAACAACCTGAGCGGGCCGAGTCGGGGCTCAGGCCACTCGGCCCCACACCCGGCCCTGTCGCTACAGCTGTGGCTCTGGGCAAGTCACTCCCCGCCCTTCCTCCGCTTCCTCCCTCGCTGTCCTCATCTGTGAGGGGTGTGGGGCGGTGTCAGGGACCTCAGCGACCTCACGGGGTCGCCTTGAGGATGCACACCGCAGGAAGAGCCACGTGGCCCCGGGTCCAGCCCTCGTCGGAGTGCGCTGCGTGTGCTCACTCCGTTCCCACTCAAGCCCTGGGGGGCCCCACTGTCCTCCCACTGAACAGATGACAGACTGAAGCCTTGGGGAAGTCGGCGCTGAGAGGACCGGCCAACCTCGGTTGCCGGCGCCGTCCCGGCCGTGAGTCACTGCGACTTTCTTGCAGGCTGGGCTTCAGAGGGGTTTGAGCACTTTGTGGCCCCTACAGTCCAGCCAGGGCAGCGGCCAAGCCAGGAAATGGAAGCCACTTTTTCTTTTAATCTCACCTGAAAAAACGTCTGCAGCCCAAAGAAAACCACAAACAGCAATGCAAAGCCGAATGAAAGTAACACTGGCATTACCGGCTCCTTGGGATGGTCTCCACGCTGCTCCCTTTGCTGGTGGGAATAACAGAAAGTACAGGAGAAAACTTCTCCCCGCTCGCCCGTGAGGATCACGAAGATTTCAGTATGTTCTTATAGGGCGATCATTCACGAAACACGTGACAGTCGCATACATTCCTTTTTTCCTGAAATGCTCTCGGGACTCTTGACAGCTCGTTAAGGACCCGCACAAGCCCCAGCTCCGCTCACACATGCCGGGCCGGCGCCCTCACCCCTGAGAATGTCTCTGCTGGGCGAGGACTGGCCAGTCCGCAGGGAGGGCGGGTCAGAGAGGCGCTGTTCAGCAGGGCTGCCTGCCCTCCCCGCCGCCTTTTATTTTGACATCTGGGGCTGTAACCCAGAGCACACACAGATTGGAGGTGCCATCTCGTGCCAGCTGTGAGACGGGGTACAACAGAACCTGAGTGCAGACACACCGTCATTTGTCTGTCGTGACACTTCCAGAGGGAAGATGCCGCGGCCAAATCAAACAGCCGCCTTTGCACAGAGGGCTTTCCTTTGCCCACTCAGGCTGTCAGCACCTCTGACTGGGGGGTTTCACAAGCTGCAAAACTTCACTTCTTGCAAGAGAACTAACCTGCTTTCCCACAAATGGGTAAATGTGGCTCTGAGTGCAGGCTGTGACTTAGAAACTGTTGGAACCCCAGAAAAAGAAAGACACCAACTCCAAAGCAAAACCTGAGGCCGTCAGTTGCCAAATGGTGCCACCAGCCTCGGTTTAATTTAGTGGCTGTCACAATTTAATGTATTAAGTTGGAACATAGCAATTATTTTAACTTTTCAAAGAATGACCAATTTCCAATAATTTACTCATATACCGATCACTTAAATGTATTGAGCACCTACTGTATGCCAGGGAGATGTCTCCCTACTTCACACGGTGTCTTGTTTAATCTCTAAAAAATAAGCCCACGAGGCTCGGAGGGCCGAAGTGCGCTGCCTGCGTCGCACAACAAGGACGCAGCAGAGCAGCATCCGGACGAGCGGCCACACCGTCCCGCCTGCCCACGCTCCCGGCACGGGGCACGCAGCTCCCGAGGGCTCTGCTCACAGCCCGGGGTGCCCGTCGTCGGGCGTGATGCGACTCAGTCTCACCGTGGCTGCCGAGAAGCAGCATTTTAAGTGTTTGAAATTTCAAAACACTGTATCAAATGCATTTCTGCAAAATTCCCACTTTTTAGTTCCAGCCAGTGTGAAATGCTTGTTCATCTGAAAGTTGGAAAAGTAAAAAGATTCTCTATGGAGAGAGTGGTCTGAAAAGCTGGCGGCTGATTGCACAGCTAAAGCTGGAGCAGACACACTGACACTTCTGAGTTCTTAGAAACTGGGTGGAGAACCACAAGTGTGAATTTAAAATAAGTGTTCTTCATTTTAATGCCTTTTATGACATGTCAGAAAATCACCCTGGGTCCCACACACCAACTTCTTAATTGAACAACAAAGTACATACTCACTGAGTGTAGTTCACATCTCACCGCAAGATGACCTTTGGTGACTCAAACCTTCTGAAAACCCTCAGGTTTGTGATTGCTGTGTCATCCCGCGCTTGGCATCTTTAAAGTGAAATAATTTTTAAAGTTTAGTTTCAAGTGAGAATAGGATTGGCAGGTAAAGATGACAAGTTTCAAGGGCAGGACAGTGTCTGGATCGGCCCCCTGGGAAGGGGCCACAGCGCACCTGAGAGCGTCCGCCCAGCGTGCGAGGAGCTTCCAAGCTGGTGCGGGACACAAGCCGTGTTACCGTGAAGGTGCAGCAGCGCCACAGCTCTATGAAACTGTCATTTTTGCAAAAATCATGGACATTTTGAAAGAAAATCAACAGGTTATTTACAGCTAAACAAGAGAGGGTCTTGACTCTGTCAAAAAGCGTGCAAATCAAACAAAAATGTTTTCAGTGCTTGAGGCTTGTTTGATGACCAGGTTCAGGATTACCCTGGAGGATGATGCTTACAAAATGAGAGAAAATTAGGGAACGTCTTATTCTTCAGATGTGAGAAAATGTCTCTTTTTGATGAAAAGGGACAGCACAACTGAAGAAGAAAAACGTTACTCCCCTCAAATGACATTGCCAAGTAACGCAGTTTCAGGAGCCCAAACGCCATAACTGAATTGGTTGAGAGACTTTAGGTTCTTAGGTAATTAACTCACATTATATTTTAGATTTTTCACTATGTTTATAGTGATTTTTCTCTGTGAAGATATGTTCATTGGAATGTTTATCATTTATCTGTTTTTAATTTTAACAAGAAGCATATTTATGGGAGTTATTTGTCATTCTAGATTTGCTTGATGGCAATATTGAAAAATATTGAAATGCTGAATACTGAAAACTGAAGCAGCACCACTGGCTGGAAGAGCCGGCAGGCGTCTGCGCGGAGAGGGAGCGGTCTGCAGGTGGCTGAGGCACGAGTCGTCGTGCACCGAGCCTGTGGAAACCCTGTCCTGCAGGAGCCACCGCGTCACCCAGCAAGAACAGCTCCGCAGAGCGCCACCCGTGACGCCGTGCAGCGCATCTGCTCAGGTGGTCAAAGCCCTGGATGTTCTAAAAGGCTAACGAGTTCTGGTCTCGCTGGATTTAAGTGGAAATGCACTCCGTAGACCTACTGTGGTGCAGTCGGGGGAGATGCCGACCAGAGGGCTGGCGCTCAGATGCCACTGATATTTTTCTTGATGAGAATGGGAAGGCAATGGGAAGGTGGTAAAAGGATGAGTCCTGGCAAACAGCTGCGTTGACCCCGAGTTGGCTTGCTTGCTACCTGTGTTCTTAGGGCTGAATGTCCCAAGTCAAGGCAAACCTTACGGGCGCATTAACTTCCCATGAAGGCTGCTGCAGGGAACCACGGCTGGGTGAAAAATTTGACCTTGGAGACACTTAATTCGATGTGTGTTAAAGTATCTGTGGTGATTTTTTTTTAAATCTTTCATCAAGAGAAAGAGTTTGAATGAGTATTTCCCAGACTCTGAATTAGAATCTGATCAATGTGTCAGAGAGCCTCACACTGAAGACCCCTGGAGTCAACTGTGTGGCACGAGGGACCTGAGAGACACCTGAATGAATTTCCTCCGCAGCGGCTCCAAACACCAGGAGGCACAAACCTTACACGCCCTCAGGGTGACATAAATTAGTGAGCCTGAGGCCGGCGAGGGTGCCTGTCTGACGGCTTTTATTTTCCTTTTGTGGGGGAGGGGCTGGATTCTGTCCTCAGGTCACCGGTATGGGACCCCCTCCCTCTCCAATACGTCCCTAGCCGGGCAGGATTTGGGGCACTCCTCAGTCGTTATTCTGACGTTACTTAGAAGCTATCAGAAAATGACATTTACATGCCGATGATGTGAGTCGGGGTCCTCACAATGTGTGACGTCCAAATGGGACCAAATCTTATTACTCAAAATTATCTTTATGTGATGTGGGATAATTTTCTGAAATGACAAACAAGATTTAAGATTTACATTGAAATGCATTGTCTTTTGGGGGGGACGTTAATTAGGGTTACTTATTTATCTATTTTTCGAGGAGGTGCTGGGGATCGAACCTGGGAGCTTGTGTGTGCTGAGCATGGCTCCACCACTGAGCTGTACCCTCCCCTGCCCCGAAATGCACTGTCTTTTAAAACGGCATTTAAATAAATTTTAATTCAAATCAGCCATTGTTCACCCATTATCCAAGAAAAGAATTTGTTTTGTTTTGTTTTAGTTTGAAGGTAAATAATGTGAAATGTTCTTACGGTGAAAGGGGGTCCTGTAATAAAACTCTGTGCCACTTCCTTTGAAGAATAAATCAAAGTGTATTTACTGTCAATCAACAGTAAAAGAACTCGTCACCTGGCCCCAAGAATTCTCTTCTGATGGGCTGCCACCGAGAATGACTTAAAGTCTAGAATCTGTACTGAAATCGTTCCTGATGGGTGCTTTATACAGGCTAATCTTACCTCACTGCATCATCGTGGACACAGACACATCTGGAATCAGATTTTAATCACACTCTTCTCAGTTACCCACTTTCTTTCCAACACCTTCATTCTTATGCCCTCTTGACTAAGTTAACATCAGCGTTAAAATACAATCCCAATTCCATTCAGCATAAACGTTTCAGTTGTTTTTCTTGCCTTATTTACTTACATGAAATTTTCATGACTACTTGATTGTTTTAAATTCCCACTTTGAATACCCAGTGCCTGTGTGTGTGTCACTGTCTGTCTGTGTCTGTGTGTCTGTCCGTCTGTGTCTGTGTGTCTGTATCTGTATGTCTGTATCTGTGTCTGTGTGTCTGTCTGTGTGTGTGCACGTGATTTTCACTATCATACATCTGTCAAGTCAGTCCCAACTTTTATTTGACAAAAATGAAAGGGAGAAATCACTTTACAGTTCATATTATTTAGTTATTGGTCATTTTCATTTAAATCTTAAGTCGTAGGCAACATGATGCATGGTAAAAATGATGGTTTACTGAAATAACTGGGTCTATTTACCCAGACGCAGAGTCACTGCCTTCTGAATGCGATGTTTGATCAGGCAGTTGGGTGGAAACCCTCCTGTTTGCAGAGGGGTTACTGCCTCGGGAGCTGGTCCTGCCGCCACCGCGCAGCTTTGTTCAGGAAGAGCCGGAAGTCTCGGTCAGACCTGCCTTCTCTTTAAAATAATAAACATATGATTTTATATTGATTACTCCCTTTTTAATTTAGGGGAATTATTGCATATATTTGCTGCCTAAAAAATACACTGTTTAGTTTCACCTAGTTTTGGGTTTCACAAAATGTCATCAAAGCGTATGTTGTTTTTGAGACTTGCTTTATTGATTCAACAGAATGACACTACTAATTATCCATGCTCTCGCTTGTCCCTGAAAGTATTCCGCTGTGAAAGGTACCACAATTTATATGCTGTCTGTCAATGACACCTGAGTGATTTCCAGTTTTGGGGTTTTTGTTTGTTTGTTTACAGTTAGTGCTGTTTTGTGCGTGTTTCGTGGCGCACATCTGGCAAAGTTTTCCTTGGGGAATTTGAGCTTCGGGGTGAAACTGATAGATTATCAAGAATGCAAAATTCAGCCCTGCATTGTTTTCCAAGTGGTTGCACCAGTTTATAAACTCCCACCACCAGTACTGAAGGAATTCTTGTCATGCATTCTGTCCCACATTTCACTTTGTCAGACAGTTCCATTTTTGTTACTCGGAAGTAAAATTGAGGCCTATAAATGACCAGTAGGCATATGAAAAAATGCTCAGTATCGCTAATTATCAGAGAAATGCAAATCAAAACTGCAATGAGTTATCACCTGACACCAGTCAGAATGGCCATCATTCAAAAATCCACAAACAGTAAATGCTGGTGAGGGTGTGGAGAAAAGGGAACCCTCTTACACTGCTGGTGGGAATGCAGTTTGGTGCAGCCATTGTGGAAAACAGTATGGAGATGCCTCAAAAAACTAAAAATAGACTTATCATATGATCTAGCAGTCCCACTCCTGGGTATCTATCCAGAGGGAACTCTAATGCAAAAAGCTACATGCACCCCAGTGTTCATAGCAGCACTATTTACAATAGCCAAGACATGGAAACAACCTAAATGTCCATCAATAGATGACTGGATAAAGAAACTGTGTTATTTATACAATGGAATTTGTATTTATACAATGGAATACTATTCAGCCATAAAAATGAATAAACTAATTCCACTTGTAGCAACATGGATGGATCTGGAGATCATCATTCTAGGTGAAGTAAGCCAGAAAGAGAAAGAAAAATACTATATGATATCACTCATATGTGGAATCTAAAAAAAAAGAAAAGAAAAAGAGGACACTAATGAACTCATCTACAAATCAGATACTGACTTGCAGACACAGACAGTCTTATGGTTACTGAGAAAAGGGACTGGGAAAGGATATATTTGGGAGTTTGAGATTTGCAAATGTTAGCCACTATAAAAAAACAGATAAAAAACCAAATTTCTTCTGTACAGCACAGGGAACTATAGTTAATGTCTTGTAATAACCTTTAATGAAAAAGAACATGAAAATGAATGTATGTATATGAATGCATGACTGGGACCTGATGCCGGACACCAGGAACGGACACGTTGTAACTGACTGTACTTCAATTAAAAAACAACGCTGTCTCGTTTGCATTTCCGTCGTTGTCAGTGAGGCTGAGCAGCCCCGGGGTGTTTGGCCATTGTGCTGCTCGTAGGGGAAATGCCTGCTTAGACCTTCCGCCTGTTTTCCTACTCACTCCGTTGTTGCTTGTTAGTCACAGTGGGCCCCTGAGCAGCACAGGTTTGAGCACGGTGGGCGCACTTACATGCGGATTTTCCCGCAATAAACACTGAAGTGCTACAGAATCCACAATTTTTTTTAATCTTTGGATGCTCTGTAGCTAAATAAATAAAAATCTCCTTTAGCTTAAGGGACGTGGACGTCATTCGTGACGGTGCTGAGAGTGTTGGGGCCAGGAGCTAGATTGGAAACGGTTCAGCTATAGTAGGTGTTGTGTGGGGGACTCGGTGATGCACCCAGACCCCCTTCAGCTATAAAGGACTTCTCACTCCAGCTGCTGGGAGGGCTGCCAGCACACGGCCCTCAGTTATCAATCCCCTTTGGAGTTTGCTTCAGCTGCAGAAAAAGCCACTTCGCCTGAGGCTATGTCCCTATTCCCATGTCAACCTGCATCCAATGACTGATCAATATAAAGTCCTGGTCCTCTGGAGCCAGCTGCTCACAGCTGTAAGGGTGTGGCGCATCCTCAGAACTCCTTCCAGGGTTGGCTGAGGTGGTCCTGAGACCGCACCGCGCTTAGCCCCCCCCACTCCCGCGGCATCTGCTTCTGCCCCTTCCCTTCTGCAGGTGTGGATCCCAGGAGTGCCTGGTAATAAAGCAACGGCTTGCCAATTTCTCTGCAAGCATCTGCTTCCAACGCAGAAGTGGAAGACGGTCTCATTGCAGGTGAGCTCTGTTAATGGGAGAGAGCAAGGAAATTGAAATGATGGTCGAAGACGACTATTTCAAGATGTTTGGCCACGGAGGAAAGTAAGAGAACTTAAAGGGGTGGTGACAGAATTTCCTGCCTCTCTATTTTTATTTGAGACATGCTTACATTTCATTAAGCAGATGCACAAAGAGACGCTTTCTCTAAGAAATACCTAAAAATTCTGGCGGGAAATTTGTTGAACATCTTCTGACACGACAAAGAGCAAAAAAGTGAAGAGAACTCTCGGAGGGTGAAAAACAACGGGGAAAAAACTTTAAGGACATAACGAGAAGGAGCAGCAGCAGCAGCAAGCTCCTGAACCGACAGTCACCCTGAGGGGCCTGCCAGCCCCTGGTGCTCCTAGACCTTTAGGGCTAATGGGCTTGAAGTGAAGACAGGAAAGCGTAGGACCTCCTTAAGAGGCAACATCTGATCGAGACTCCCGCACAAAGCCGGGACCACCAAAGAGGACTCTCACAGCGCAGTGGAACCCCCAGAAGGACAACAGCCACAGAGCCTGTCCCCAGAGGGGCAGAGGTGCAACCAGCTCAGCCCTGGTCTGGCTGTCGGGGGAGGAGCTGCAGCGTCTACTCACAGATGTTTGAGGCCAGATTTTACACCAGCTCCGTAGCCCCCCCAGATTTCAGGCTAAGAACTTAATATACAAGTTCTTTGTGTAGCACTTGGCTGATACACACCCAAATTCTCTTTAACACCCTAAACCCTGGCCTTCAGATCTCACAAATACAATTGAAATGGTTAAATGCATTTTTAAAAATCACTTAATTCATTGAAAATACTATGAAAAAGAATCAGCAGAAACAACACAACGGTTCCAGAAATACTATAGATTCTTCACTGGTCAGTTATTAAATATGAAATAAGTATGTCTAACACTTTATAGAAAAATAAAGTAGTATATTGAAGGTGTGGCCAAAATTGAAAGATGGTTATCTTTATAAAGGATAAAATGGGTCTGAATGTCTAGAAATGACACAGGAATTTCAAAAATGATGGCTATAATCACTGAAAATTTGAATTGCAATAGGTCGTTTAAAGAACAAAAGTCAGTGAAGGTTGAGTAAGTCAAAAGATTTAAGTGAAGAAACCAAAAGACAGATAATGCGGTAACTAAGGAAGAAGAAAAATCTTCAAAGAAAAAATAACGATGACATTTTCCAAACAAACAAAAATGCTAATGTTTCTAAAACACAGATTCACAAAGGAAATTCTAAGGGATATTCTCCAGGAAGAGAGAGAAGCTAATATGTGTGGAAACCCAGTCAGACAATGGCTGCGGAGACAGCAAGCACCATGGTAAACGGCACGTTTTACAGAATCTAATAAAACAAGGCAGCGTTTAGAACGCTGCATGAAAGCGTGGGAGGGACATGATCCCACCGACGTGTCCGGCGCTGACGTCCCTAGAACACCCGTCAAATAAACGTGGCTAGCTGACAGACACCTCCTAACGAACAAACCGGAGTTCTCGGAGCCTAAGTGTCTCCTTGTCGCCCCTATGAGGCATTATTTTGTGCATTATGTATATAACGTATAAAGGTTTCTTTACCTCGCAATCAAAACATGTTTTTTTAAGTGAGTTCAACATTTTGACTAATTTTTTTAATTGATGCTTAACTTTCCCCCAGATTTGGCCAGACTTTTTCAACCTTCAAAATACAAGGCTATTCGCTTCAAATAGCCAGCGTCGGCGGCTCAAAGTGCCTGTGGAGAAGCTGACTCCTACGGAAGCTCGTGGGTTTTGTCCAACTTGTTTAGGCACCTATAGATCGTAAAATCGGCTCAGGATCGATTTTGATTTGCCTAAGAAGCAGCTTGTGAACCTGGGGGGTCCTAAATCAGTGTCATTCTGTTGGAACAAAGGCAGTGAAGGTGGGAGCGGGGAGGGAGGGGCAGACCTTCTCAAACCTTTGATCAAGGTTTGCAAAGCTGATGATGAGGAATGGACCAGGACCAGCTCACTGCAGCGCGAGTCTGCAGGGCTGCCTGACGTGGGCCCCAGTCTGCTGTATTTGCGTCGGGAAGCTCTTGTTTTTCTTCCACAGGAAAACCGCTGCCAAGATGCCAGTGTCCCCACTGACTTATTTGGCAGCAAGTAGGTCTGTGGCTTCAGACGTGAATCCACGAGAGGGGCTCCCCGAGTTGGCAGGGCCCGCGTGTGCCTTCTGGGTCAGCTCCCTGACAGGCGCCACGGGTGTCTTCCCGGGGGAGTGCTGTCACACAGGACAGCACGACAGAACTTGGGGCTGGGGTGCCGTGGGACCCGAGCGCTGAGGCTAAATTCTACGTTGCTAAACGCGTAGGAGAGGCTACGGGATGGTTTCAGGAGCGGTTACGGCAACACCGCTTCTGTTTTCATCTGTGATACCGAAGCATTTATTGTCCGGCAAGCACAAAAGCTCGGGCCGGTACCGAGTACTGGGTTTCAAAGAACAGCCAGAACCACGGAGCAGACTGAAGAGCTTAGTACCAGTCGTTTAAAAACTACAAATCTGAAGCTTCCAGTGCAGATCAGGCTTTGTTTAGAGGGAGACTGGGAGGAGGGGTTCCGTGAAAGCAGAAAAGGACACTGGGCACCTTTCTTTTCCCCGCTGCCACCTCCGCCTTCTCCCCGGACCAGGGCCGGCAGCTGCCTGGAGCCCTGGGCGCAGGCCAGCTCTGCTCTCCCTGGAGAGCCCCCTCCAGGACCCCGGGGACAGGAGTGCAGGCTAAACGCGGCTCAGGTTTGTGCCTCTGAGCCAAATAATTGGTGAGCTTGGCCAAGATTCAAGTTCATTCTGAAGCATTAAATCAGTGTTGCAGGCTTGGTTCCAACATTAGAACAGCCCGAGCAGTGAACTGCGAAGCTGTCACCTTCCTCCTCCTGTCATCAATCTAACCTAGGTGACAGAAGCAGAGCAGTGCCAGGGCCTGGCCAGACGGCAGAAATCAGCCAGAGAATCAGAACAGTAAATTTCATTGTTCACAACTCCTCTGAGCAAAGAGGAGGTGCTGAGGAAGGAACGGAATTCGCCCAACAAAGGAGACACTCGGAGGAGAAAGGAGTAGCCGTTTCAGTGCAAAATGAGAGAACTGGGGCGAGAACAGAAACAGGAGGAATCTTAGCACACCCCAAATTAGTCTGGGCTGTCAGAGACGTTTCACAGAAGGGTCTGAATCTGAAAAAAAAAAAAATTAACGAGGAAGAGGAAAAGGAAGAGAGACAGGAAACAATTGGGGCGAAGCGCGCTGCGGCCGGACGCCTGAAGAGACGCCCGCAGGAGGAGGAAGGGCCCCGGGGGAGGCGGGCGGCGCCGGAGGGGATGCGGGACGCGGGCTGCGCGCGGTGGCCCGAGGAGGAGCTCCGAGCCGGAGACACCGACACTTCAGGTTTTAAACACAAAAGCAATGACATTATTACTTGGAGAAAATGTCATTTGTTAAACAGGGAAATGGCTCTCACTTCACCAGAGATGACACTGGAGTGTTTCGAGGGGGGCTGACTGCGAATTGCACCCTCCAGGTCCAGACGGTTGTGGGACACAGAATCTCGACCTCCAGCACGTCGCTCACAGGCCTAGGAGGACACGCAGCTGACTGAGAATGTGCATGGCTACAGGGCGCACGCGAGGAGGTGCGAGTGCTCAGGTGTCGCACCCCCTTTCTGCGAATCATAAGCCGGACTGCCTCGATCGTGGTGCCACCGGCCTCCACTTAGGCCCGCGTGTGAGAAGGTTTACTCCTGCTGACACTTGCTGCTGAATGGAAGTTGGCCTGAGGGACGGGGCGGGGGGGACAGCTGGAGACGCCTGGGGGGCGGGAAGGAGGGGCACGAAGGCCCAGCACCCTTCCCTTCAAGCTGCCAGAAGCAAGATGAGCCGTGACACTGAAGTGAAGGCCAGCAACATGAAGCATGCGGCGTCCTCCGTGCCGTTGCTCTGTCTAACACGACACGGTTACACATTTTATCTTTATGGGATAATAAACATTAAATCAGGCCCTTCCCCTTTTCTCCATCTAAAAGTTCATATGATTTTATTATTTTTAATCGAATTATAGTCAGTTACAATGGGTCCATTTCTGGGGTCCAGCCTCATGTTTGAGTCACACATACACGTACACACACTCGTTTTCGTGTTCTTCTTCGTGACAGGTTTCTGCAAGGTACTGACCAGAGTTCCCTGCACTCGACAGAAGAAACTTGCTGTTCATCTCTTTCATAGATACTAGTTAACAAGGCTGGAACGTTTCATCCTTTTCATCTGACAGATTCTTCCAGACTCCTTCTAGAAAAGAACCTGCCTCAGGACACTCCACAGCCTCCTCCCCAGACTCCAAGCAATCCTGACTCCGCAGAGTGTCTTCCAGCCGCCTGAGGGGCACCAAGCTCCTCCTAGAATATGGGGGTGGGGGCTTCTGACGCAGACTGAAGGCAGTTTTTCCCCAGCTCTCATGTGATTTTTAAGAGCCAGCCAGTCTGGAAAATGTTGGATTTGTTTGTAGGAAAGGTAAACACTGCCAAAATCAACAAGTTCCCTCCTTAGGGGGCTGTAGAGAAAATTGGTCTCCAGATTAAGATGGTTCAGACTTGTGCTGGGGGAGAAGGGAGCCCCCACCCCACCCCCCGTTAGCCCGGCACTGCGTCAGCGAGCTGAAAAATCTCTGGTGGAGGAGTGGCAAACTGTGTACTCAAGGGGTAAAGGAAATTAAAATTGATCTCTTCTATAAATAGCTGAGACAAAGCAGTTCTCCTAAATGAGCAAGCAGGCCACGGGGCTCAGTGAATCGGGTTAAACGGTGCAGCCACACTGGCTAGATTGCTGTTCTCCGTCTCCACTGTGATCAGAGTGATATAAAACGGTTTCATAGGTGATTGTTTACAAGTCAGCAAAAACGCTTTGATTAAAATAGAGCAACTAAACATTTTCTGCGTGTCCTGTAATTAGGGCTGCCAAACAAAAAGCAGGACACCAGCTTCATTTGAATTTCAGATAAACAACAAATAATTTTCCAGTATAAGCATGTCCTAAATATTGCTTGCGACATACTTATGCTAAAAATTATTCTCTGTTTATCCAAAATTCAAATGTAGCTGTGCATTCTCTGTTTTTATTTGCTAAATCTGGCAAGTTTGCCTGTAATACAGGTAAAATAGGGTATGTGTTTTTCATGCGCCCACTCCCCAAAGCACACTGAATTCATATTTGAATGAGTATAGCCAATACCTATGTATAGAGCCGTGAAGATTAAGTGCTATTTATGAGATGAAAATCCAGGCAAGGTTTTCTAAGAAGTTAGTTAGAAGAGTTACTCCAGGGAATTGAATTTCCTGAGATTTCTTCGAGGTTGCATTTTATAACTATCTGGGGAGTTTTAAAAATCCAAGCTGCAACTCAGAACAATTACACCAGAACCTCTGGGCGGGACGCTGCCACCTGCACTTTTTACTCCACAGTGAATCCTGTGCTCCAAGGTGAGAGTCACCGCTCTGGACTGATGGCAAAACCTGCCAGCCTGTGACGGCAGAAAACAAAAGACGCAAAGGGGCCAACACTTCCCGGCTGACTGTCATTCAGGCTGCCTCTGCCCCTTCCAGCTTTGGGATGCATAAGAGCATTCACATTCAGCTACTGATGGGAGATAAATGGAGAGCGGAGAAATAGCGAAGTTGAGAAGGATTTTTTAAAGTCTAATCTTCAAGTATGAACGGCCCGGCTGGGTTTTAGAGACGCAGCTGTTAAGGGAAGTTAAACACCCGTAAATCTACGCTCTTATCAAGGGGCATACGTTTACATTCGCTGTGCAGACGGCAGTCGCAGTGTGTGTGTTTCAAGTCCCTGCTTCCCCATCGGTGTTTCTCCCCCAAACACCAACTGTCAGTGTCAGCTGCAGAATTCTGAAATCTTACCAGGAGGCCCAGTCACCTCCTCTGCTTTTAATTCAGGGTGTGGTCTCCTTTCAGTTCCAGTGTGCTCTCAACCACTGAAGTGCCAAGATCTCTAAGGCTAGCTTCTCTGTCACTGTAACTGACAGCCGAGGCGCACGCGTAGCCTGAACACCGACACAGAGGCGTTTGCCGCACGCTCGTCCTGGCGTCAGCTGGTGGGCCGGGGCAGCGCTGCCTGTCTGCAAGCCTTCCTTGTCAGAAAGGCCAAAGGACTGTTACGTTGTTAACCTCTGGTCCCGGCACTTTCCAGGAGCGGCCAAAGCGAGCCTCCACATCTCACCGTGTACCGCTGGCTGCGCAGGGCGTTCTGACACAGCGTGTTTACTTCCGACACCGAGGATTTCCCTTTGCTCGCCTCCTGTGCCCTGAGCTCGCCTGGATCTAAGAAGCCCATGCATACTTCTCAGCAAGCTGCTTTTGTCATTTCAACCCTGAAAGGGCTGAAGAGTTAACTACATCTTTCATTAAGAATGGAGGACCGATAGTCTCCATACACCCGCTGGTAGAATTTATGTATTTATTTTCAATTTTGTAAATTTAAAAAATTTTTTAATTTTTTAAAATATTTTTAATTGAAGTACAGTCAGTTACAGTGTGTCAGTTTCTGGTGTGCAGCATCATGCATATTTATACATATATTCATTTTCATACTTTTTCATTAAAGGTTATTACAAGATATTGAATATCGTTCCCTGTGCTCTATGAAAGGAGACTGTTTTTGGTCTGTTTTTATTTATAGTGGTTAACGTTCACAAATGTCAAATTCTCAAATTTATTCCTTCCCACCCCCTTTCCCCAGTAACCGTAAGACTGTTTACTATGTCTGCAAGTCTGTATTTGTTTTGTAGATAAGTTCTTTAGTGTCCTCTTTATTCTTTTCCTTTTTTTAGATTCCACATATAAATGATATCATATGTATTTTTCTTTCTCTTTCTGGCTTACCTCACTTAGACTGCTCAGTATCACTAATTATCAGAGAAATGCAAATCAAAACTACAGTGAGGTGTCACCTCACACCAGTCAGAATGGCCACCATTCAAAAATCCACAAATGACAAATGCTGGAGAGGCTGCGGAGAAAGGGGAACCCTCCTACACTGCTGGTGGGAATGTGGTTTGGTGCAGCCACTGTGGAAAACAGGATGGAGATTCCTCAAAAAACTAAAAATAGACTTACCATATGATCTAGCAATCCCACTCTTGGGCATATACCTGGAGGGAATGCTAACTAAAAAAACAACTGCACTCCGGTGTTCATAGCAGCACTATTTCAATAGCCAAGACATGGAAGCAACCTAAGTGTCCATCAACAGATGACTGGATAAAGAAGTGGTGTATTTATACGATGGAATACTACTCAGTGATAAAAAAAAAAAGAATAAAAGGATGCCACATGCAGCAACATGGATGGACCTGGAGATTGTCATTCTAGGTGAAGTAAGCCAGAAAGAGAAAGAAAAATACCCACTGACAGAATTTTTATGTGAGTACAAGTACCCGGCACAAGAGAACAAGAAAGACTAGAAATCATACAATTATTTCAAGTTTTAGTTCACCTCCAGTCCACCGTGTATACTAAACGTTGTCTACACTTCAAAGCAAAGTGTTTTCTTTTGATGGAATTGTGCCTTATACGTTAAGGAGTGCATACTGGTTAAGTGAACAGAGAAGTCATCTGTCAGCAGGTTGATCCCATGATGTACGTGACCCTCTTCTCTTCCCTCTCTGGGTGTTCCTCCAAGTCTTTAATTGTCCCGTATGAGTGAATTACCCTCAAATATGTATTTCCATCTCTAAATGCTCTTTTAATCTAAGTTACAATGTCATTTTTCCTGTGGTCCGTGGAATATATCTCAATTCTAGACACCCAAAATCTTGGAGAAGTTTGGCACATCACGCTTCCCGTAACCAGCAAGCCGGCTCACCCGCGCTTGTTTCCCGAGAGCCACCACGTGCGTTCTTCCGTGTACACGTCCCGCTACCAGTTCCATGCCTCAGGCTCCGTCAACTCCCAACCAGACTGTTACTCTAACTTCCCAGTGGGGCTCCCTTCACCTACACCATTGTAGTCCTGATAATGACACTTCTGGGGGAAAAGGACTTTAAAATCTTAGGAAATGCTCATTTTCCACTGACTAAGAGCACCATGCTAAAGATACAGAAATTGGAGTCCGGGAACAACAGTGGAGAGGGATGCTAGCAAACGCTGCGGAATCTCAGTGGGAACTGTGGAAGTTTACACCCTCTGAGTGTGCACAGCCAGGGACAGTCCTAGCCGTACAGAAACCACAACCAGCCTTGAGTAAGTCCAGTCAGATTAACGCCACCTGAACCCTCTGTGTGGTTCTAACACCGACTAGAGTAAGCCTTCTTGGAAGACAAGGTTCCTTTCAAGCTCACCCACCCAATGACTGTCGTTTAATTTAAGTTACTAGGCATACCAGGACTCCTGGCCAGGCAGAAGCACTAGAAATAAACTCTCATTTAACCAAGGTATTGACGTCATCAAAGACGGACTTTGAAACAGCTATATTTAGTTTTTTTCAAAAAATGGATGCTAGAATAGAACGCTTTACTAGAGAATCGGAATCTATTAGTGAATAAATAAAAATTCTAGAGTTGAAAACGCAATAAACTGAAATTTAGACTTTGAAAGACGGGCTTAACAGGAGATCAGTACAGCACACGAAGGGACTGGCGAACTCGCCAGGAGGAAAATGAGAACAATTGCGTTTGCAGGATAAACAGCAGCGCAAAAGAAAGGGAACCACAGAAGCAGCTGTGTGTCTTCGCGCACCTCCGCGCCTCTCCTTCTGTGTATACGTCTACATGTTCACCTATCTGCGTCTATCTTTCTACATGACATGGATAAAAGCTACAATATATGTAAGGCTCAGAAGAGAAAGAGGGAAGAAAGGAAAAAATTTTGAATAGATAATGGATTTCCAAAAACTGACAAAAACCAAGATACAGATCTTAGAAAACCTGTGGACCTCAAGCAGGATAACCACCCACACACCCACACACCCACACACACACACACACACACACACACACACAAATACCCACAGCTGGTCACATCAAAGAAAAATGACTGAACATTAGAGACAAAAGAAAATATTAAAAACACACAAGAAAAATAAGATCTTCAAAGGAGTAATAAAGACGCACAGCTGATGTCTCAACAGAATATGGACTCACAAAGATGGTGGAACATCTTTAAGGTGAGAGAAAGGAAACAAGGTAGAATTCTCTAGCTGCAAAACAGTCTTCCAAGCAGCTAAATAAAGGGAAATGACCCCAGGCTGTGACAGTGCAACACAACAAAAATGCAGGAAGAAATTTGAAACGACAGAACGCGTCTAAGTGACTGAAACGCAGTCTAATGGCTGAGTTCTGCGACCGAACGGGGAGGACGGCTGTCCTCTGCGCTGAGCGCTCCAGTGCCAGCCGCCTCGGCAGGAACTTCTCTCTAGTATTGCTAGTGACTATCATGGTGACTAGTGTAGTAAGAACTCAAGAAATGTTTGGCAATTGATTGACTAAATCAACAGTCTCAACAACTTTGCTCCGTATTTGAAAACCCAGGACAATAATGGCCATGACTTCCGCTACCCAGATACACTGTTAAGGAAATTATGGATTGCGAAGAAAATCTGGGCTTATTTGGGGGAAAGAGAGAAGGGAGGAAGGGAAGAGGGAGAAATTCACCTACTATAGCGGAGCTGACACAGAGGGAGGTCAGGGTAAGGACGCAACGGTGTTGCACCCTCCAGTCTGGGCCTGCTGGAAGGAAGATTCCGCAGCCGTGACGCAGGAAAGGCAGGCAGGCGTCCCTTTGGAAATGTTTAGCCGTTTACTATCTGTGGCATGTTTCTCTGAGAAAGGCCTCAGTAACAACGCTAAGCGCATGACAGTAAGGCTAACAGTGCCCCCATGGCTTTATCTTCAAGAAAGGGGACGAAGCAGTGCACGTGTTAGCAGCTTTGTAACTGGGGAGACGCACGGCTCTCATCCCACAACGGCTGTTGCTGTGAGTGGATGCCGTGACTCCCTGCTACCGCCACCTCGGGCTGCCAACAGCATGGCATGGCTGCTGTCATTCCAGGGTGGTCACAGCTTTCCTATCTTCTCCGGCAAGTTCGGGGAAACACATGCCACTGTCACAACAGGGTAACAGTAGGCAGGTACCACAGGATGACACGGCAGGCGGAGAGAAAGGGGGCAGGCTCGGATCTTACAAAACTAACCACAGCCTCAGTTACAAGTTTCAGAAACAAGAGGTTGGTGCATAAGAGCTTAGACTTGTCAGATCCCTCATTTAATTGGGCCCCACATGCTTGTCCTAGTGTTTGGATAACGAGAAAGAGTGTGCAGAGGACGTGCTGCAGACCTGGGCAGAGAATGACCCCCCCAGCAAGTGTGCCTCCCTTTAAGCCCCTGAAGTACCCGACAGTCGGTGCCGAGTGTCTAAACAATGCATCGGCTACGTGCCTGAAAGCAAACTCCTGCCTGCTGCTAGCGTTTACAGCTTACATTTGGGTTGTCTGAGAATTCCACACTAGTCTGGCATTAACTGAGCTCCAGGAGCGCTAGATTCTTTCTTTAAAAATCTATCATTTGCTCTTTAGTTCTGTGAACAATTTTGGGAAGAACACACGTGCCACACACATGCCATCCTGTGTGAAACCCCTCCCGGGGGGAGCTTCCTCCTGAGGAACTGGCTTCATGCTCTTCCTCAACCAGCGAGAGTGGTAGACCAGTCGTCTGAGACCCACTTCAGCCCTTGTTTACGTCACAAGGGTGTTGGAAGGATTAATTAGTTAACATGCAAAATTCTTTGAAGATGAAGAACGCTGTGAAATTGCTCAACAGAGCTAAAATTCCTCCACAGACACGTTTTTCCTTTCATATTTGTAGAATCTCACCCACCGCCTGTTAACTCTTTTTGCTAACATTATGTACTCAGACTGCTTTTTCAAAAATTGATTTATCTTTTCCTTCATGAGGCTCAAAATATTTATTTATCTCCATCCTCATTTCTCACCGTCTCAGTTTTTCCTACTAAGTATTAATTTTTTTCTTACTGAGCAATCCTGGTGTAATTTATGAAATGCTGCTTGCCAGTCATGTTCTCCTTCTTGCATTTGTGGCATTGACTGGAATTGTGGACTGGAACACCCACAGACCACCAGTGAGAGAAAGAGACGTCTCTGTTTCTAACTCTAGAGCTCAGACCATGAGAATCGCCCACTTGGATCGAATGTCACGGTCCAGAGGGCAGGGGAGTCCACTTGTGCAATTCACTGGGCAAGAAAGAAGAAATTGCTTTTTCCCAAGATCTCAAGTTTTCATAATAAGGAGTTACTTAAATGTCGCTTATGAGGCTGAAATATATACTCAAGGAACTCTGGTGAAGCCTCCCCACCCATCTTCCCCTGGCCGCAGCTGATGGAGTCTGCTGCCCACACGCCGGGCTCGGACTGTCCAAGCGGAGCTGCCCCGGCAGATCCATGTGTGATTAGAGGGCCCGTTTCTGCTGAGCACCTGCACGCAGAGACCTTCACCTAGAGCACTGCAACTGTTCTACCTGCCTGCCTCTGTGAGACAGAAGCGGGAGCCTGGCGGTGCAGTCCCGGGGTTTGCTTCACAGCTCCGGCTGTGAAGAACCCAGCCGATCTCTCTCCACTACTTTTTTGACACTTTTCTATTTTGATTGATCTATTCGAGATGTTTAAATGTATCAAAGACATTCAGACAGATCAGCTTTTGAACAGAGGTGTTTTTCATATTATTCCTAAAGGATATTCTCCCCAAACAACAACGGTACTGACCAGTATCTTTATTATAAACAAAGGTTACCAAACACAGCTGCCTGCCAATGCTTTTCACTTTGTATAATGAACTTAATTCTGCTCATATTTAAATATATGAAAATAATGTATTTTTTGTGCTCCCTGTCTTAAATAGAATGAGCAAAAACCTATTAAGTGGCCAGAAAATCAAATGGAAAACGACCTTAGCACAATATACTTACTATTATTATTACACACACACACCCTTAATTATAACGCTATTATAGGAAAGCATGTTTCAAAAGAAATCCCATTTCCTTTTATTTTTTGATAAATAAAAATTTGTGCACAATTAATATACACAGTTTGACGAGTTTGGAGATGACACACACCACAGTCTACGCCACAGAGCCCTCCATCACCCCCAAAGTCTCCTCCCGCCCTCCTTTTCCCCTCCCCCACCTCCATTTCTTCCTCCTCCTCCTCTTCTTTCTTCTACTATCATTGTCAACATCATTAGTATTAGCATTTTGTGATAAGAAGACATAACACAAGCTCTACCCACAGTAAGTTCTTGAGTGCACGACTCAGTGTTGTTAACTAGAGATGCTGCGCTGTGCAGAGCTCTGGGACTTACTCCTCTCGTATGAGTGAAATCTGGTGCTCCTTGACAAGGACGCCCCCTTTTCCCTCTCCTCGAGCCCCTGGCAAACACCATGCCAGGCTCCACTTTCGTGGATTTGATGACTTTAGGTTTGTCAGGGTGACATCAGTGTGATGCTGGCCTCGTAAAAAGAGTTTGAGAGTTTTCCCTCCTATTTTTGAGAGTTTAAGAGAGATTAGTATTTAATTCGTCTGTTAATGTTTGGGAGAGTTCATCCGGGAAGGCACGTGCTTCTGGGCTCCTTTAGGTTGGAAGATTTTCATCATGTATTCAATTTCCTTATTGGTTATTGATCTGTTAAGGTTTTCTATTTCTTTTTTATTCTGTGTTCATAGATTGAATCCATACATTGCCAGGAGGGGGAAAGTGTGGGAAAGGATACAGTGGAAGCTTGAGATTTGCAGATCCTAACTACTATACGTAGAAGAGATAAACAACAAGTGTATTCTGTATACCACAGGGAACTATATGCAATATCTTATAGTAACCTGTAATGAAAAAGAATATGGACATGAATATCTGTATGTGTGTGTATGACTGAAGCTTTGTGCTGTACACCGGAAACTGACACAACATTGTAAACTGGCTATACTTCAATTTAAAGAAATAAGAAATGCCTTTAATCCTGAAAAAAAAAAGCAGTTGGAGCCTTCTCATAGTGATAGTGCGGTTGTAAACTGCCTTAACTGCTCGGCAGGGCCACTAGGATTGTCTGTCACAGCTGAAGGAGGAGGTTTTAGTCGATAATGATGCATCGGTTCCATTTCTAGGTGTAAATACTATAAGATTCCTGTCTTTGCAGTCAAGGAGGCATGTACTAGAACTCTTGTAGCAATATTTTTATAGTTAACTTTTGAGTATAAACTAAATGCCAATCAGAGAAATGAGAATAAACACATTGTGTGTGTAGATCAATACAAGATGGGATATTTATGTAATGAAATGAACTTGTTAGAGCCACACGCGTTAGAAATCTCAAAACCCACTGACGGGGGGAAAGCAAGACTTACAAAATTGCATGCAGTATGATGCAATCATACAAAGTCAGAAACAGGTAATATCCTGCTGGGGGAGGTACACATGTGGAGGAAAACTGCACATGCTTCATGGGACTAGCAAATAACCCAGAATTTCATAGTGTGTTCCTCCAGTGGGCAGGGAAGGAAACGTGATCAAAAAACAGCATATCCATGGCTTCAGTGGTGTTTATAAGGTTTTACTTCTTAAATGGTGTGAGGGATACATGGATATTTGCTCCATTATTCTCAATACCTGAAACAGTCTGAATGCCTGAAGTTTTTTATGAAAGCTATAAAAGAAACAAAACATAATCAACTGGGTTTTTTAAAAGACACTTTAATTCTAAGACGAAAATCATAGACATCAGATATCATCACAGCCCACAAGCCCGGATGCATGCCTCAGCCTGGAACAATCTCCACCCAGTCACGACTGTAAACACTGAATGTTAATTTAAGCACAGTTTTCAACATAATGTACTTCTGCTGGGAAGATGGGGAATGGACATCCTCTTGCAGTGAAGAGTTTGTGTAGATCAGCTGATCATCTTCCATAACATGTATCCAGGAATACGAGGCCCAGGCAGAATCAGATGGACATGAAGACGGTTGTCTCTGGGAAGGAAGATTCTGGGGCTGGAAGGGGTGGACAGAAGACAGCTGTTTTGAAAGACAAGCTTTGAAGGACTGTTTGAGTTTTGAACAGTTTTCACTTTTTATTTTTTTCATTTTTAAAAATTTATTTATTGTAGTAAAGTCACAAGGTATTGATTTTTAAATGTGTTTTAAAATAGAAATTTTAAAATAAATGTGTATTATTTCAGTAAAGAGAAATTTTAATTAAAGCAATGAAGACTCTCCTCCGTACAGACCTGAACCTGTAACCTCAGTGGATACCGCAGCTGACACCGACCTGCCCTTCTGGGAGGTGCGTTCGCGCCCCTTCCCGTCTCCGGCTCACCGGCGTCAGCGCATCCACAGTGGGCCAGAAGGCTGATGCCACCTCTGCCACGTGAACCCTGAGCTGCAAAATCCCAAAGCATCCAAGCAAGATTTTTTTTTGAAAAAACTATCATTCTCACCCCCTGAGAAATCCGAACCAAACAGTAAGTATGATGTATATAAAAAAGATGGCGTCCGTAACCATGACGGTCATAGTACCAGCCGTTCGTGGAAAAGCAGAAAACGGAGGTGCAACAAGTCATTAGGCAACCTTGTTTCTCACAGGCTATATCCCCAGTGGGTGTTACAGCCTGTCTTGTTCTGGATGACTCAGGAAAGGGGGTCCCTCAGCCCTGCCACCCAGGGAAATCTGTCTGGTGTCAGCACGGAGCACCTGCAGGGACACCATCACACTCAGGCCAGACGGACTGAGAAACAGAAACGCCTCTTCGGGGAGAAAAGGGAGATGGAGAAACAAGGCTCCGGAAAAGTGTCCTTTGTCACCAGCACACCACGTAACTTCCCCGGCTAAACTGACTTCGACCCTCGAGGGAAACTGTTTTTTCCAATTCTAAAATCCCACCTCCACTGAAGGCGGTCGTGGCACCATGGGGCTTAAGGAAAAGTCAGCGAGAGCCCTGCATCCAGAATCCCTTCTTGGGCGCAGAGGAAGGCGAGACAATGGTCTGGACTGTAAGAATCGAGAAAATGCTTTCATTCCACTCATCTGCCTGTGAGTGTGCAAGTGTGCGGGGCCGCAGCACAGAGCAGTCTGGTCCTAAACCATCATTTTTACCAAATCCTGCTTCTTCTGTCTCAGAATGACCCTTTTTCCAAGGTGCACATCCGTGGGTTCTTTTCATAGTGAAAGATGAATTCTTTTTTGTTGTTGTTGCTTTTTCTTCACCAACTTGAGACTTTCACACAGTTCACGGCTCATCTGTTGGGTCCTGAGCTGGGCTCTGCCAAAACACGTAAAAACATCACCACAGAGATGACGGCAGTTACCACCACTAATAGTACCTCACATTTCTGAGTACTTACTATATTCTAAGCATGAAACTTAAATTACCTCGGTCGGCACACTGAAAGTCACCTTTCCTGGCTGACTGACCTTGGGCATAAGGCCCTGGAACCTCAGTTTCCTAACCTACCAAAGAAAATGAGGATGACAGTAGTTAGATAACAGCCCTGACTCAGGCCATTGCTGTGAAGACCTGAGTCAGCCAGTGTGCGCGAGGCCCTCGCAGCCGCGCCTGGCCCGTGGAAGGGGCCCTGACGTGTCAGCGGTTGTTGTCACAGGCTGTACAATCCAGATTCACGGCTGTGGGCACCATCTACGCGCTCATAACGTCCAGACCTGGGTCACTGGTCCTCACTTCTCAGCAGAACTTCAAATCCCTCTTTCCAGTTGCTTGATTTCATCTTCACGTGGGTTTTCTAGGCTCTCGCCAGGTTATCATAGCCCACAGCAGGACTCTTGAATTCCTCCCTCCGCAGAGGAAAAGCCCAGCCCCCTGCTAGCAAAGGAGGGTCCACAGAGGACGGTGTTTACGCGGACAGATTGCACGGCCGAGCGGACTGGGTCATCACTTAACCAGCTGTGCGACCTTGGGCAAGCCATTCACTCCCTCAGCACGCCAGCGTCTGCATCTGTGAGGTCTAGAGGTAGTAACGCACCTGCGCAGAGGTGCACTGAGGACTCAACACAGCACGGGTACAGGTGCTTTCAACAGGGTCCGGCACACTCAGGCAACACCGAATGCCCGCCATGTACAATTACCACGATCATCGCGGACGTTCATCATACTCTTCTTACTTAAATCAAACAGCTAGGAGTTGTCTTTGATTCTCTCCCTTACCTTCACACTGACTCCGTCGGCAAATCTTGCTGGCTTTGTTCCAAAACACACCCCAAACCCAGTCACACATGCACTGCGACCATGGCCGTGCTGGGACCGGACCCCATGACCCCAAACCTGACTCCACCATTGCCTCCCAAGAAGTCCTTCTGCAGCCACACTTGTCTGCCTCCTTCCCCCGACCGTCCGTTTGCAGTGTAGGGCAGATCAAATGGCCCTCCTTTGTAAAGCCTTCCAGAACAACCCCTCCGCACACCTCCGATGGAGTCCACGCTCGTGCCCTGAGGGTCTGCGGACGCGGCCCCGTGCGCCCCGAGCCCAGCTGTGACACTCTGAGTCAGGGTCCCTCATCTTCACACGAACGGGGATGGGGCAAGTGCCCACTGCACAGGCTGCGAGGAAGATGACAGAAGTTCCTGGGGGCAAAATGCTTCGCCTGGTGTCAAACACACACCCCAGTGAGGGTCTGCATGGCGTCTCCTCCCTCTCCTCTTCCTGCCCTGTCACTCCCACCATCACCTGCTCTCTGCACACACTTCTGCTTCTCATCTGCTCTCCCCCAAGTTCACGCTGGCCTTGGGACTCGTAGACTAGTTGTTGCTCCCACCCCGAACGCTCTTCTAGATCCAGGTGCAGACCCTCACGCTCCTGGCTTCTTCGTGTCTCAATGGGCTTGAATGTGCCCACAGACCCCCTCCCCGACCACCCAGCCTGCAGTAGACCGCGCAGCGTGCGGCCTGCACGAGGCCAGGGGTTCCCTCCTCAGTCCGTAGAGGAGACGGTGTCGCTCCCCGTCAAGCAATCCAGTTTTAATTCTCTGGGCAGCGCTTACCACAGTCTAATTTTATACAAAAGACGTGCTCATCAGGTTACTAACCTCATACAGAGGGGGAGAGGGAGGGAGAGCGAGGAAGGAGCCCAAACTCCACAGAAGCCAAGACTCTGCCTGTCCTGTCTTGTCCCCCGATGCACCTTCAAATTCTAGACTAGTGCCTGTTGTGTGCTGAGTGCTTGATAGATCTTTATGTTCTTCTGGCAGCACTTTTTATTTAAGGATACCCTTAAATACTCATGTCAGTTAAGACTCTGCCATTGAATCTGATGTCTTTGGAAAGCTAACGCAACGACAGGGGTAACGACTGTACACATGGTGAAGGTGTTTCCTCGTGTTGCCCGGCGAAGGTGAACGCACCACACAGCGTCAGTGCCGCACACGCGTCATCCTTCTGCCTAGGTGCTTTGTAGAAAGCTTTGATTTAATCCATGAGCTGTATAAAACCTCTCTCTAAACATAGTGTCAACAGACTAATCGATGAACATGTAGCATACTGCATTCGGGTGTCATTTCATACCTACTTCTCTCTCGGCGGTTCCGGGTCTGCCCCGCAGTCCCCGGGAGGCTGACAAGCCGGGGGGTTTGTGAGGCTGGATTCAGCTGCCAGTTGCTTTCTCTCCCTGCAGATGTGAACCAGCTGAGGTGTGAAGTCTCCCTCATACTTTGGCACGTTACTGAGGTGCTTGGTTGGACGATTACTAAAAAAAAAATAAGCAGGGAATTAAACTCTGGGACAGCTTGCAGTGTAGCTGGAAACAGCGGTCTCTGATGAGCAAGCTGGCCAAACACCGAAATTCAGCCAGGCTCTGAAGAGCGGCCCTGCTCCAGCGGTCCACGGCACTGCCCCTCTGATGTCCTCTCTGAGGTCAGGAGCCGGGACACACTCGAGTCACGTGAATACTGCCTGTCAAGACTGACAGGGAGCTGAGTTTAAAACCACATGCCTACTTGGAAAGGAAATTAAGAGACAGCCTGAAGTGCGTTACAGGAGATTATTATTAATTTGTAAGTGAAACTCCAGCCATTTCAGTCTCAGAATTGTCTTGAGCAATAAGCAGTGATGCTCTGAAGGTACCTGGCACACAGTAAGTGAAGTTTGTGTGTTAATACGAGACCAACAACTACATTGCAAGCATCTCAAAGGGTGCATAGAAATCAAGACTTAATGGGCTTCTAACCAAAAACAGCTTCGTCTATGAACGCTTTATAGATTTTTACAGAGATGTTAATGCTTTGTAAATCTCAAGATGGGCCCATACCTTCTGTAAAGGAGGTATTTCCCTACTTTCTATGAGATGAACATCTTTCTCCAACAAGATCCCCTTAGAAAACTTCTCAGGTCTTGATAACTGCATTCAGAAACAGCCAACCAAAAGGTGCAGATTGCAAGGAAATTGGGTCACACGCACTCACATCCCGGGCACCAAAAGTAGTGAACACAGAACAAACAAAATGCAACCGACATGAGATTTTTAAAAATATATCAGAAACAAGGAGGGCCCTTTTCACCTTTCAGTCACACACATGACAAGAGTGCGAGCATTTCAGAGTTTATCAGAGTTAGGAAAGCCTTCTTGGTAAGCCCTTTTTAATTTTTTTTAAAACACTTCCACATGTAAAAATCAGTCTGAAAGCAAGAGTTGAGGACAGTGTGGAACATTCCTTGAATCCATAATACTTTTAAGTTATGAATTTTGACAAGTTTAAATATAAGCAAACACCTAAAAATGTATTGAATAATTTTGTTCCAATTATTTTTGCAGAACATCATTTGGATGATTATGTTTGAAGCTTATTAAAGACAAACTAATGGCACTTTTACTGTCTATACAAATGCAGTCTTCTTCTGAAACCAAAATTTCATAGTAATGCTTTGTCACAGACTTCGTTTCCGAGCTGAAGAGCGAAGATGCTGCTGAAGGGCAGGGAGACAGGTGTCTCCTGTGGACGAGAAGCACCTGCAGAGGTCTCAGATGTGCTGGTCCTGGTTCTCAGAAGCCGTTTCCTCCTCTTTCGAAATTAAGAATTCCTATGACCTGGTTAAGCAAATACCCCGTGGAAGGATAGTTTATATTTCATGAGGAAACGCAGGGGAAAATAATACGCACCTTGTCTTTCTATGACTAATGCAAAAATCTAATCATCGACTCCATTCCGCAGCCCACGCTGGGCTGAAACAGCGCGAGCCTGTCTGCCGGGCAGAAAGGCTTACTGTCCCTCCTGAGAAGCGATTAACTGCGAGGCAGACCCAGGTGAAGCGCAGTTCTGTCTTCTGTTCCCAGTGCAGCCATTTTTCTCCTCTAATCGTGCCCTTCCGCTCAAGCAGGATGAAACCTGGATCTTTGCCTTGAGCACAGGCCGCTTCCCAGACTCAAAGTCTGGGGCCCCGTCTGACTGCAGGGGTGAGCTCCCCCCCAGCGGCCCCGAGAGCCGTCAGCCGCGCCGTCCAAGTGCGGGAGAGGGCGGCGGGGGTTTACCCCACTCCCCAGGCTCCGGGTTGCTCCCTGAGCCGCCTCCTTTACTTACTCAACACACCCTCCTGGACTAGTCAACACTGAAAGTTAACGCGGCCCCGACAGCCCAGAGGCACCCGACCAGCCGGACTCAGAGTGTGGCACGCGCTCCCCCGGCCGGCACGGCCCCGGCTGCCGCTCCCGGGCGCCCGGAAGGAGCAGCTGAGAGCGGCAGGCCCCAGCCAGTTGACCAGAAGGAATCCTCTTCTGCCAAGATGTCTTTCTCTTCCGAAATGGTAACTGGGTTCTAAGAAGTAGAAACGTGTGTTTACTGAGCAGGATTATAGAAGTAAACCTGTTGGTTTTCAACAGGTGGTTCTGCAACAATTGTGCAAAAAAAAAAAAAAAAAATCAAAAAACAAAAAAAACCTACACATAGATCTCATGCCTTTCGCAAAAATTAACTCCAGACGGATCATAGAGGTGGAAGACAATGCAGAACAGCAAAGCTTCGGTAAGAGAACATAGGAGAAAACGCAGGTGCCCGTGAGCTTGGCAGTGAGCTCGCTGTTGCACGCTGGGAGGAAAGAGCCGTAAAGCATGCATCTGACAAAGGGCTCGTGTCCAAAATATACAAAGAATCCACACAAAACCCTGCACATGATTGTTGCAGCAGCTTTCTTCCCAGTCACCAAAACCGGGAGCAACCAGGGTGTTCTTCAGCGGGTGAATGGATCAGCTAACTCTGGCCTCCGTGTAGGGAGCACGGCTCAGCTGTAGAGATAACTGAGGTCGCAAGTCATGAAAACACAGGGAGGAGTCTTAAACTCATATGATGAACAAAAGAGGCCCGTCTGGAAAAGGAGCATGCCATGTTATTTCAATTCAACTGCATTTCAAAAAAGGCAAAACTACAGCAACGGTCAGAAGACCAGCAGGTGCCGTGAGTTTGGAGGAAGAGGTGAAGGTCTGAGAAGGTGACCCCCCGGGAACACTCCAGGCCAGTGGAAGGGTTCTGTGTGATAATGTAATTCTAGAACGTGGTGCTTATCAAAGCCCATAGATGTTTACAGCACTAAGTGTGACCTTAATGCGTCTAATTTTTAAAAATTGCTCAGAAGTTTGGCGGATACCAGGATAGAATATGAAATGCGGGGGGGGAAGAATCTAACAGTTACAAATGAATGAAACGACTTCAGTGAGGGGGCTGGGGGCAGAGGCACCGACCCCAGTGACTCTGGAAGCGCGCGGGCTGGGTGAGACGGGAGGCCGAGGGAGCGGCCCCTCAGCCCTGGGCTCTCACGGGGGTTTCCCACCGGGCCCGGCTCACAGCTGACACCGCCACGCGTGTGCACTAGCGCTGAACGGTGAATCAGTGAGCGGTGGCGGTGGGAGCCAGTGCCCCCACAGGGCCGGAGTCTACAGGTGAGCTGAGGGAGGAGGTTGTAACGATCCACGTGGCAACAGCCCAGAGTCAGAGACATAGGAGTGAAGTCATATTTACCTGAATATAGACACACATGGCCCTGTACACGAATATTTGTAAGTACACGGGCACCAGCAGTTAGTACACAGACATGTTTCCTTCCTCTGTCACCTCGGGGCCCTGGAGCGACAGTGCACAGTGCAGTGAGCACACCTGGTACCCAGCCTGCTTCCGAGTACCATTTTCCGATAAAAGGAACCAGCGATACTTGCAGAAGTTTCTGGTTCTAGGACCGAGGCAGGAAACATAAGATGAGTCGAGTATCCTGAACTGCCATAAAGTAAGGGGCGTCCAGAGTAAACTCAGGGCCAGGGAACATCAAAGACGCAGGAAGCCAGCCTGCAGAGCTCCAATGGCCACAGTTCCCCAACCTGAGCAGAAGCTGTTCAGACTGTTCCCGCTTTTGGATTATAACTCAAAGTGTAAAATGAATATCTGAGTCCATTTTGATAGAAATACATGATTTAATAAATAAATGAGATAGAAGAAACATACCTCCCAGGCAGAATTCCAAGCAATTTACACGGACACCCTGCTCCGGAGGAGGCAGCGCGTCACATCCTGCTACTGAAGGCGCGTCGTGACTTCCCGCCAAAGGGGGAAAGAAAAGAAGAGGAACTCTGCGGCAGACGAACACGACAGACTTGACCTCAGCCAGGTGACGGAGGTCAACGTGACCGTGATTAGTCAGATTGACAGCATGCGCCAGGATGTGAGGTGGCGAAATGGCACCTTACCCTGTGACCGTCCTCCCAAGAGCTGTAACCCTGGGCTAATCATGAGAAAACTAACAGACAAACCCCATTTGAGAAGCAGCCTCCAAAATACCTGACCTGTGCTCCTCAAAACTGTCAAGATCATCTCAACAGGGAAAGTGAGAAACTGTCACAGCCAAGGGTTGCCTAAGGAGACATGACAACCTGGCGTGACGCGGCGTCCTGGATGGGATTCTGGGACAGAAAAAGAACATTAGATGAAAACTGAGAAAATCTGAATAAGATGGTCTTTAGATAACACTAATACATCAGTGTTGATTGGTTCATTGTAATAAATGCACCAAACTTAGGTAGGACATCATTACTAGAGGAAACTGGGTTCCAGGTGCCTGGGAGCCCTCTGTGCTAGCCTCACAGTTTTCCTGCAAATCTGAAACTGCTCTAAAAACAAGTCATTAAAAAATGCCTTGTCATCTACTTACATGTTACTCTAAATTTTATCCCAAGCATTCCATTGTAGTAATAACGATTACTACCCAAAACTCTATTTTGAAATATTATTTATTTTAAGGAGTCAATCATGCCAACTAGTTAATTCATCTTTCTCCCAATTTCTTTTAGGATATCATTTTTAAAAAATCATTTCAAAAGAAAATCTGAAAATGCCACTTATCTGAGGGGTTACCTGCCTCGTATAAATGGAAGAGAATTTCTCAGACCAGCCATATACAAAAGTAAATTTATTAGTGGTTCTCGCTGACTGTGTGTTTCCCATGCTCTAATGCTATCTAGTATTGTTTCACAAATTTAAATGCCAAAATAACATAAAATAGAATAAACTAAAGTACCAGAAGCCTGAGCAAATATTTGAGTTTACTGAATCGGCGCTGCCGTCAGACAAGACCACGTCTGAAGCAGGCCAGCAGACAGCGGCCTGCCCCGCCTCGTCCCGCCTCTGGAGAAGGCACTCCGACCCCTCCGCACGCAGTCAGCCCTCACTCAAGGTCCTGCTTCAAGTCTGAACTCAATCCTTTCTGCTGCTGCTCGGTTTCACTGCTTCCTTTTACTTTTTTCACATAAAGGCACAAAACAGTTACTGGCCATTTCCTGTGTGGCAACCATGCATATGTACATATGAAGATTGTCATTAAATAACCATTCTCTTAGGATTAAATGAGTCTAGTCTCTTTAATCTTTTCAGTTCAAGGCGAATCCCTTTGTCTTCTTGTGGGTGGTTATTATCTGCACATTCTTCTCATTCGCTGTAGTCTTGTCTTCAGTCCGGCACCAAAGATTTACACTTGACAGTGAAGACAACGCATCTGAAAACCCTTGTGTGATCTTGAAGGAAAAATGGTCTGTGAAAAGAATACGGTTACCTAATTTTATCACTGAGGAGGAATTTTACAGAAAGCATTTCCAGTTAGAATTTTAACCTCCCTTTTGCGCATTTGGATACAACAGAGAATGTAAAATCTGGTCGGATGTAACTTTTCAAAGAGCATCTCCTCCATGCGACTGAAGATACAGGCTATTTACTGGGACCCTAGTTCAATGGGTTGGTCGGCCAGTTTATTTCCATATAAAGAAGTCATGGAAAGGAATGCTTGATATCTCGCTCCAGTTGCAGGCACTGAGGTTCCTCGGCGTCTGCAGCCACGCAGCTTTCTGAGCCAGATCTACTGCTTTTGCCCAATGGGAGACACATCCGCCCAACCCTGGGCTCTGCAGGGGTCCTCCCCGTAGGAAGGCTTGGTCACTGGGCCTCCGGGAGGAGGATTAACTCACTGCTTTCCTCCGTGGTCACACACTCTTAGCACAGGCCTGGCATCCCCTATGGACTCAGAATAAACGCAAGTGCTTTTTGAAAAAGGAATTTGCAGGTCACAAATTTGAGGCCTTGGTACCATGGTAGAAAGAATTATTTTTTCATTCCATTTTGTAAATGAGGATTTTTTTTCTGACAGTTACTCTGCTTGTAATTTGGAATTTATTTTAACCGCCTGCAGGCCTTGTGTCCTGGGAGGGTCACCGGAAGTGAAGCTGAGCCTTCCAGGGTCGGCTCTGCATGGGGTCACACTTCGCCAGCTTGCAAAGCCACATTTTAACCTGGTGGTCAAGGCAGTCACTGCTCTAACCTTTGCCCATCCCTTCCCCTCCCCCACACAAGGCCCGCTGACCCCACACTCCTACCTGCGAGCCCCCCAACCCCGCCAGAGGCCCTGCCTTCCCTCCTCTGCCCCCAGCTCCTCCCCTCCCTTCCTCTCAGCCCTGGAGCAGAGCCTCGGCCTCTCTCAGCCACAGAGCCTTAGCACCTCACCTTGCAACTGAACACGCCCCCACCTGGTCCACCACCTACTGAGACACGGACTGACCCACCAGAGCCAGTGCGGCCGGTGCTGTGATGTGTGTGTGGCTGTTGTGAATGATAAGTATTGCAGCCACATCAGTGCATAAAGGACGCTGCGGCCATCAAGTCATCGCCGCTACTGCCGCCCCGGACGGTGAGCGGAGGGAACTCAGGATGCAGACCAGCAGGCACCCCAGCATCTGCTGCCACCCCCAGCCATGACCCCTGCGGGGACTCAGGATGTGGAAGATAGGACACTGGCCCTAGAGAGCTCAGTGTGCATCAATGGCGTGATCTCAGTGGGCCCAGACTTGCCCATCCATAGAAGAGGGCTAAATTCCTTAACCTGAGATGTCTGGTGTTCTTCCATTAACAGTAATCTTTTGATGTTCTGACTACCTAGTCTTTGTTGCAAAAACTTCTATATATCCTGACTCCGCCCTTGCCTGGGCGGACAGTCTCTTAGTGGGATTTGAGAGGCTGCCTCCGGGGGCTTGAGTACTCAGAAAGTCTACTGAATAAAGTCTCAACTTTTAGGTTGTGCATCTTATTTCAGTTGACACTGTGAACAACAGAGAAGCAAGCACGGGACACGCGGACGTAACACCAAGGGCCCAGGAGCGTGCCTGACCCAACCCGTGAATTAAGGATGTCACCAGCCTCCTCCTGGGCTTGGTTAAAATGCCCAAAGACACGACCCACGTCACAAGGGCCCTGCGGGTCCTCTGAGCATGGCGTCTCCGAGGATGATAATTACCTTCTTCAGTTCTCAAAGGCTGCAGTCGGGGAGAAGCCAAGGAATCGTGTTGGGCCTGGGGAGGAAGTGCTTCAGAACAGCAGTCCCCGGGCCTCTGCTTACCAGCATTTACCTGTAAACCAGATGAAGCTGAGGTCATGTCTTCAGATCTACAAAATGCTCTTGCTAACTCATCAGAGGTAATGGAGATAAATTTGACATTTGTCACAAGAGACATCTGGACACCTAAACTTGTCATAAAGCCTCACCACAAACTTCCTCTTTCAAGAATGTTCCTTTTCGAGAATGATTACCTTTTTTAAAAAAATCGAATCTCCCTCAAATCCTTCCGCACTCGGACCCACTCAGACCAGGATGGGCGAGCCCACACCTCGGGTGAAGCACCAAGCCTGCCGTGAGGGTGCTTGTTAAACGATGTTCGGGCTTTGTTAAAGGTATATTCAGGGTTCATCTTTGGATTTTCAGTATATTTGAATCCTCCTGATGGAAGGGACAGATCACCAGTCATGGCTTATTGACAAGATTCTCCATAAGGTGGCCCATGAAGGGAGTTATTGAAAGAAGAACAAACAGCTGTGGCGCCAGCAGCCCAGACCTCTGCTTCGGGGCTGGACTGCAGCTTCAATCTCACACCTCGAGAAGCCTGGTCAGTAGAAAGGAAGCCAGTGCGGCAGCTTGGTCACATCCCCGCTCTCAGGAGCTGCGTGTGGGACTGTGGCGGGCGTGGCAGGAGCCCTGCTTTAGAAATGCAGGCCACTTCTGTGCAGAGGACCAAAGTGGTAACAGGGAGCACCGCCCGAATCAGACTTACATCTTTTGACAAAGAGACTGCACTTTTCAAACTGTGCTAAGGCGTCCTCTTAAGGGCATCTAAACCACCTGTCTTCTGCTGCTCTGCTGCCTGTCACAGAGGGTCCTCTGACTCAATTTCCATTTTATAAATAGAAAGGGCATAACAAATATATTTTGCCTAAAGAAAAATATTAATGAGATAAATAACCCGAATTTTGGTTAAGTGTCAGCCCAGATTTGTTCATCACTGTCAGTTTGAGTCAGTCACGCAGGAATCTGAAGTTAGGAACAGCTTGAGGCTGTTGCTAAATTGGGGTCATAAAGGATGTGTTCCCACTCAGGGTCTATATTTCCAAGTAAAGAAGCAGGATGAATTCCTCTATGCTGTAGAAAAGAAAGGCTGAACATTACCTGGAGGAAGCTCCCCGTTTGTGCTTTGCTTTAGCTGCACCCACCGCCCCTCCCTCCCTGGCCTCCACTGCCTCCGGAAGTAACTACCCTGCTCCACAGACAGAAAGCCCTGTGGTGACCTCACCCTGAGCCCAGTCGCTCCGTCTGGAGTCCTGGATCTCCCAGGTGACTCTGAGACAGATAGCGAGTCGCTGAACTTCCCTGTGCCTCAGCTAGCGTTGCCTGTAAAATGGAGACAGTACTAACGACCTCAGCGCCTTTGTAAGAAATAGTGAAGTGTGCAGTGCTCAAGGGAACACCCAGCACGCGGGTCAGTAAAGGTGAGCGATGCTAATAGAAATACCCCAAGCATTTTCTCTAAGCCTCATTTACAGAACACAGCGCTCACACCCTGGGTTTCAGGTCTGACCATCTCAGACATTGTGAGGGACCATGTGGAGAGTGTCTTTAAAGCTATCCAGCCTTGTGCCTAAAATCACGTTTTTCGTGAAACAAACCACCTCGCGTTTGCTCCTGGCAGTGAAAAGTCTTCATGGTAAGATTTTTCACAAATCTACAGAACCTGCCACATGTTTATGAAATACATGATTTATAATATATTTATTAACCTTTGTATCTAAAATATTTTAATAATATTTTTGTTTTACTATTTGGGAACATAGTCTCTTGATCAGTATATTCAGCGTAAGTATCTTTTTTTTGCTTGAACTTTTTAAATTTTTAATTCTATTTTCAGTATCTTTAAAAGATTTTTTATTATTGAAGAGTAGTCATTTCACAACGTGTCAATTTCTGTTGTACAGCATAATGTTTCAGTGATACATAAACATACGTATATTCCTTTTCACAGTCTTTTTCGTTATAGGTTACTACAAGGTCCTGAATATGGTTCCCTGTGTTACACAGTAGGACCTTGCTGTTTATCTATTTTATACACAGTAATTAGTATCTGCAGATTCCAAACTCAGTACCAGAACACTCAGCATATACATCTTTTAACGGTTACTAACACAACCCGATTTCTTGCTCACATGACCCATTTAAGGAAGCAATGGGATGGATGCCTGAGCACATGTATTCCCTGGTGATAAGGGGCGGTTTGGACCTGGAAAGATTTCTGCCATGGTGCTCTGGGATCTTTTCCCAGAAGGCATCAGAACTGTGTAGGAGAAATCCCACACATCTCAGGAAATAGAATAATCCTTACTTGCACTATAAATAATTTTATCTTTGGGGGATAGGAGTTTACTTTTAATTTAGAGTGAATTAAGCAGCATAATACAGGCTAGCCTGCCATTGAAGGAATAAGATTCAGTGACAACTGTCAATTAGATTTGATTTTTAAAATTATCATCATCTTAGTTTACACTGTAGTTATATGAGTAATTGTGTTAATTCTCACTGATTTACTCTAAAGTTTCAGTTAGGTCACTGAATAATAATTTACCAGTATTCAGACGACTAAATATTATTTTTAACTTGGTTTAAAACTTATGGGGGGGGGGGCAGGATTTTCTTTTTTTTTTTTTCTTTTGGTTTTAACTCATTCTTCCCCTGAGTTCTCCCACATGTTTTCAGGCTCTGCTGATGAACAGCACTCTTCCTAGGAACATGGCACTTTGCACACAGAGCAACCACAGTACTATCATCCATTCCTTCAGAGGAAACAGGACAAACACGAAACACAAGGGTAAACACTCAGATGTTTGGTTGGTATTCGACAGGTGTTAACAATGACTTCAAATGAGAGCCTTTTAATTAGCAAAACTCATTTTGTTGAGGGCAAGTTAGGCTTTTTATCAATTAAAAAATCCTTCTTTTTGAATAATAATGAAAATTTAGCCCAGTACTTGACTGTCCCCAAAGAGATGACAACAGGAAAAAACCCACTAACCCCAGAAAAGAAGAAACATAAGCCAATGTTTACACCCCTTCCACAATTCTCCCAAGAAGAACTCTAGTGTATTTCTTGCAGGGAGGTTGAAACTTAGAACTCTAAATAGAGTAGCAAAAATAGACAGGAAATATGGAAACTAAGATCGACCTGCGATTAAAAGGAGTTTGTGAAAAAGAAAATGCACGTACTGAGAACTTCTTTAAATTTTATTTTCAAGGTTAAACTTGCCACATGTTGTGGAATTGGTATCTGGTATTGATATATTGATATATTATTTCAGGTCATTTCCACCTTTTTCTATAATAAAACCGATCAAGAAATCAAGAAGGGAGAAATTCTCAGTTCTAAATGAGCTTTATATTTGCCAACATTAGCCACACTTAAATAATCAAAATAACTTAAGAAACAAAGAACGACTCCTGTTAGGGGTCAGCTGTCCTCGTCTGCCAGCTCGCATGGAGAAAACAGGTCAGGGCTGTGGGCAGATGCCCCAGGTGAGAGCTGCTTAGTACAGGGTTTTGGTTTAGAAATAAACAAAAAGGAGAAATTACAGAGTTAAATTGCCACATACACTAAACATGTAACATTCTTCCTGCGGATGATAAGATTAATTTCTAAAGCTGAGGTACTTCCTTCAGATGTACTCCTTCCTATTCCTCACAATCTGGAGGCAGGTAGGACCTCCTGGCTTTTTCGCACAGAGGGTTAGGGTGAACGGGACCCTGAATTCTGGACTCTCACACTGATACTCACACACACTCCCGACCACACGGATATTTTGTCATATGCCTGGGGTTTTGATTAGTATACTTTTAAAATACAAACCTGAAATTATATTATTTTTAGCTATCTCCAGTAAAAAGCCACCACAGAGTCAATACTAAAAGGAGAGGAGGCAGGCTCAGCTGCGTTAGCGCCCACTGGAGGCAAGAGCCCCAGGAAGGAAGGGATGGGTCCAGGCTCTTCATCTCCTGGACACGGTGAGTCTGAGCCTTGGGACCAGGCTCACCCTCCCAGGTCCTCCAGCTCTGAATCTGGACCCTTGGCCCATCATCTGAGATCCTTCCTGCTCTCAACTGTCAGGATTATTTGAAACTAATCCTTATGGCTTCTGTAGTCAGGCCGAAAACCTAAGATTAAATGCCAAGGACAAGACCATCAAGAAACAAAGTATTTAAACTCCCCTTTTGAGACTCTCGGGCTCTGACACCCCTAGGATATGCCCAGCCCATGGAGACAAGCCAGTTGCTATGGCTGAGTAGACACTTTTACAAGGTAACCATTAATTCATCCATAAAATATTTATTGAGATTCAGCCAAATATAAAACATGGTCGCAGATGCTAAGGCAGAGGAAGGTGTGAGCCGCAGTCCCTCCCAGGAGCTGCTGACGGCGCGCGCAGGGATCTGAGACAAGCACGCCTCGGAAGAGGAAGCGCAGCGTCGCACAATTAGGAGATACGACGAGCGGCGGTGGTGCCGCGGCGGTCCCAGGCGTCCTGCTTCCCACCGGTTAATCATCCCACTGCACTATCTACAAATAACCATGCTGCACGTGCCCTTCAGGATGGTCACTTTTTTAAGAGACCGGGATGAAACCAACTAAACGGGCAGTGACTGAGCAATTCACAGTCCAGGGCTCCTGTAGACCAGCCTGCCCGAGCACGCACGGCAACCCGTGAGGAGGATACCGAGGGCTCCAGCTCCAGCTGAAAACGCACAGCTGTGCCTGTAGGAAGAGGAGGCACGAAACCGGGTCAGGAGTCAGAGCAGCACGTCACACACGAGCGCCAGTCTTCCCTCCAGTCGCGAAGGTCCCTTTCCACGGAGCCGCCTGCTTCCAGACGGAACCTGTCCCAGTTGCAAACATGTCCTAAATGACCTGCGCAGCCCGACCTGATTAGACCAACAGGTAAGTTCTGTGGAAATGGAGGAGGAATATGTTTGCTAACGTTCTCGACTTCACTGCGTGTGGCCGCTAGCTCACGGAGTCGTCACCGAAATAGTGAAGCGTTCACCTTTATCCTCCTCTCCCCTCTGCCCTACCCCCAGCACAGACCTCAAGGGCCGGGTCAGAAGGCCCCCTCGCAGGAGACGAGGAGGCGGAGCACGGCTGGGAGGCGGAGGCAGGGCGAGCCTGGCCGCAGGGACTGCAGACGGATGTGGGACTTTGCCCCCTGGGACGCGGAGCTCCCAGGGGCCCGGGGAGAGGCTGTGGAGACCGCCGGTGAGCGTCTGTCCAGCACCTCTCAGCCCCGGGGAGGATGCTCGCCTGGGGCAGGTCCACAGGGGACAAGGGGAGCAGCACAGTGGGGAGCCTGAACCTGGAGGGGACCCCAAGCAGGGAGCACAGAGCAGCTCAGAGCCACTTTAGAAGCAGACGGCACCGCAGGTGCGGGCTTGGGGGTTACATGCAACGCCCCCTCCAGACAGACCTCTGGGCCCCTCCCTTCGCCCAGTCCCCTCTGAGGAAAGAGGCACCGCTCCGGTGTGGGAGGTGGAGGTCCCACCTTCCCGCCACTTAATGCCCTGAGCACCCAAATTCAGCTCGAGTGCACGATCGAGTCACTCTCGTATTTAATAGAAAGATTTTTTTAAAAGTCACAACAATATAGCCCTTTGTCTTCATCCGCTTCCACCGTGTCTGTTTCTCAGGAGGATTTGAAACTGAAATGTCAAAATATCCTGAGAAATAGGACGTCCCTTATGTTTCTGACCCCATGGGATCAAAAGTAAGAAATCCGAGAGTCATCATGTTTACAGACCAATTCTCAAAAAAAGGAGATTAAGTATTTGATGTTCTGAATCCCTTTTCAAACTGAGCCACATTACTTCCATTTTTGAAATCATAAACTTGGGAGGGTTTCCTAGTTATTGTTGGCACTATTCGCGTGTAAGTTGTACAACCAGCTCTCTTCGAGGGCTTTACGCCCGTTTGTTTTCCACGGTGACCAACCGCACTTCAAATAGGTTGGATTTTGACAAATACGCAAGTGTCTGGTGTAATGGTTTTAAGAAAGCCTGCGTTATCAGCATTGCTCTATGTAATTAATCTTCCCGATTAAGTTTACATCCAGAAATATTTACTTCCACAGAGAATGTAAACAGTGCTAATAACTGAGTGTCAGGAGGAAGAGTTTTTGGTGGAATAGTTCTGGAAGACAACGACATTCTCCAGGCATAAATCCCTTGAAACTAACAACGCACAATAGATGTAAATTCTCGAAGTGTCAAAGAATTATCCTCCAATAACATCATGCTATGAGGCATAAATAGCAAAAGGGTGAGCAAATCCAATTTCCCTATAAAAATCTTAGGAGGTCATTTTCCACAGGCACTTTTTCATGATAAAGATTTGGAGTGGTTTACAAACACACACAAAGACCAAAACTACATTAAAGCTAGATTAAGAAGACAGCAAATAAGTAACATGGGGCACTCCCGGGATGGTCACAGCCGTCCTCGTCCGCTCTGGGGCCTGTGGAAGGCAGTCTCTGCAGCCCCTGGCTGAGTGCAGGCCACGGAAATGGCCCGAGCCCTTCCTGGTGGGGGCGAGGGACGTCCCACGTGGGATTCCTGGGGTCCTCTCCTCCCGGCCACAGCAGCTGCCAGCGACAAGGGGTGGAGACCACATCCCCTGGGACATAGGACAGAACAGGGCTACACAGGGGTTTTGTCTTTTCTGCTAAAGCCACGGAAATTTCAGGGATTTTGTTACAATATAACCTAGCCTATCTGAACAAATGCCATTGGTGACTAATTTGAAAAGAAAAAAAACCACAAAACCCCCCCAAATTTTGTTCATCAAAAGGCATAGATAAGAGAGATTAACAGTGACATCAAGCCTAAACTAAGTAATTATTAACAAAATGTTATGAAAATATTAGGTTGTATTTTTTGAGTGGTTGTATCTATTCAATGCTCTGCATGCACTGTCTCACTTAATCCAGATGTGGGATGTGGAGTTTAAAAGGATTAGATAATTTACACACTTTCTAAGAAACAGAGCGGGACTTAACTGAGTGGGCCTGACCCCGGGCTGTGCTTGGGACTGAAATCCCGAAGGAGGATGTCTTCAGGGGCATCAGCTGGTAAAGCTACCATGACTCAGCAGGAGAAAGACATCTCTTCCTAGTTCTGAGTAGACTAGAATTTGGCACCTGAATCTTTAAATAAGAAACATAACAAACAATGTATTTGATTGTGAAAATTAATTTTAAAAACCCCATAGGCTATGGAATTTGATAGGTTTAGGTTTGGATCCTGGAACAACCACTCTTCCTGAGAGATATTTGGGAAAAAACAAAATGTTCCTCTTACTCAGGTGAATGTAGTGTCACATGGAATCCAGTGGTCCCTGGAGGTGCTTCTTCATCCGTTTGTTTTGTTTTGTTTTTTACTTTTTTTTTTTTCAAATAGCAGCTAACATATTTTAACTAATAGCACTCTGAAGTCATTTCAAACTTAAAGAGTTGAAAAATGCCATTCACTGAGATTTATCAATTGTTGACACATTGAGATTCATCAATTTTACCACATTGGCTTTCTCTCTCTCTCTGTCACTCCCCTCCCTCTATGAGTGCACTCAGAGTTGGGCCTCGCCCTTGCTGCCTACTCTGGTCTCCATCTCTACGTGCCTGTCTGAACCAGCTCCTGCCACTAAAGAGGCAGTAACAATGATGTGAAAACCTATAGCAGATCACAAAAGAGCATAAAGAGAAAGGACTCAAAGCATATCAGTACAGAAATCCATCAATTCATGAAGGAAGGCAGCAAGAGAAGAAGAAAGGAACCAAGAACTCCAAAACAGCCAGAAAACAGTAAGATGGCATTTGTAAGTCTTTACCTATCAATAACTACTCTAAATGTAAATGGATTAAATTCTCCAGTCAAGAGATGCAGAGTGACTGGATGGATTAAAAACCGAAAACCAACTGTATGCTGCCTACAAGGGACACACTTCAGCTTTAAGGACACACATGGACACAAAATGAGGGGACAGTAAAAGATACCCCATGCAAATGGAAACTAAAGGAGGATGGGGTAGCTATGCTTATATCAAAGCAGATTTAATCCAAAAAGTGTAATAAGAGACAAAGGAGGTCATTATATAATGAAAAGGGGTCCATTCATCATGAAGACATAGCAATCAAATATATAAGCACCCAACACCTTAGCTCTTAAATATATTCAGCAAAAACTAACAGATCTGAAGGGGGAAATAGAAAGATATATATAACAGTAGGCGACTGCAAAACCCCACTTTCAGGAGCGCATAGACATTCAAACCGAAAATCAACGAGAAAAGACTGGACGTGAATCATACTTTACACCAAACGGACCTAGCAGACGTACGCAGGACATTCCAAATAGCAACAGCAGAGTCCCCATCCTCTCAGGAGCACATGGAACGTTCTCCATGGCAGAGCATGTGACAGGTCAAAAACCAGTCTTAGCAAATTTAAGAAGACTGAAGTCATACCAAGGGTCTTTTCCAACCACAATGGTATGAAACTAGAAATCAGTAACAGGAAGAAAGCTGGAAATTCACAAATTTGTGGAAATTAAGCAATTTTGCATTGCTTTGGGTTTTTCAGATAAGTGAAAGGAGCAGCAAGAGGTTATGAAAATCCCTAGTTAGTAGGGGAACCAGAAACCTGGGAGCTTTCAGATTTATCTTAAGGATCAGGTAAACTCAGTGTATGATAATTAGCCTTCAGCCATGAGCATGCCTGCAAGACACAGATCTCCTAACTAAAAACGGTGAGGAAAGTTTTTATGTTGGGGTCCATGGACACTTAGGAGCTTGGGGCGTTCCATCAGTGAGCCAGGAGTGCCCTCAAATTGCAGAAAAACATGTTTTGGGAGAAGCTCCACAGCATGTATTAAATTTGCAAAGTAGCCCAAGTTGAGTTAAATTTCAGTGATGTGGTGTGGCCAGAATCGTGTGACCACAGGTGTGGCCAACCACTCCCCTCATTGACCATGACTGCTCCATTTTCACGTCTCTGACAGCTGACCTCTTCCACCTGCCAGGCTCTGTGTCACTCTGTCCCCAGGAAGTTCCTGGTCCCTGGCTGTTGTACACACGTCACCGTTACCTTGTCTTTGCCGGGGTTCTGGGCTCTGGAGGATTATCCGTCCGTGATCTAATTTCCCATTTCCTGCCCATCCAGACCTACATCCAACTGGCAAACCCTACCCTGCAGCAAGAAGATTCCTGTTCTGTGACTTGTTACAAATGTTTGTGGCAGTTTTGGTAACAGGCATCCTCAAGATCCCTAGAGACATTTTGAAGTACTTACAGAAAGCCTTGAAACATGTTTCACAAAAATATTAGACAAATGGCTGTAATTTAGTTTTAAATCTCTAAACAGATACATTAAAAATAAAGTTAATATGCTCTCTGTTATTAAGTGGGTAACTCCAAAATGAATGCACTCTTGGATCGTTTCCATAATTGACTGGGTCACATATCTATATACTTTTCAAATAATGGGGAAGTTGTCATTGTTTATGTATGGAATTTGCACGGATCAAGTACTGGAATGCTGAAGAGCAGAGCAAAGAAAATGACTTTGTTCTTCTTGAGTTTCTTTGCAATGACTAGTGTTTGATTAAATTAAAATGCCAAGCAAGAGAGCAGTGGAAATTCAAAGATTCACTGGGAGAAACGAAGCATTTTCCATGGGAGATCAAGAATTATGCAATATAATTAAAACACTTTATTAAGAAGAAGACACTCGTTCTAAGAACTTGCCTAGTAACACAATTATGACTGCAGGCTTCAGACACACTAACACTTGACTGGCTCGGTAACTGTTTTTGCTGGGGGCACAATAAAAATCTTAATCTAATTTTCTCACTACTTTCAGGGTCAGATATCCCCAGCAGGCACGAGGGCATCTGCCCACTGACCTGCACTTTTCAGAGCAATCTGAAGGAGCTGATAACGAGAAATCCACAGAGCATTGATTCTGACCCTCCACACTCCCCCTGGCAGTGCATTTAAGTTCCAGCCATAAAAATCTGAACTTCTGTGAGGGGACTGACATCCTGAGAACTGTGCCAGCTGGAAGGAAGACAGAGTCAAGTTTGATGGAGGAAGGGTGGAGTGAAAAGCCGTGCGTAAACGGTCAGCCATTTGCAGACACTTCCAGTTTATGAGACATTTCGACGTAGATCACCCTGTTTGACACTCCCCGCCCACGCTGTGACCAAAAGAGTCGAGGATCCTTAGCCTTTTCTTCAGATTAAATGTCTTCCCTAATTAGTGTATGAACGAGGAATGTCAGGGGTCGTGGTATACTGCAACTGCCCTGCCCAAAATGGGGCGACACCCCCAACTGCTGCTCTGGTGCCATTTCCACCACTTCCAACAACTGCTTCCAACCATGAGCGGCAGCCAGTGATGTTACCAGACGCCCCTGTTGACAATCTGAGCTTGGAAGTGCGGAGGCTTCTCGCACGGCAGACAGCCTGCCCTGTAGCTGGTCCTCTGCTTTGCCGTCTCGGGGGAGGAACCTGTTTTTGGGGAAGCACCATGGACAGACCTCACCACCGAGGGTCCACGTGTGTCCTCACAGCTGTGCCAAGAGCCAAAGGAAGTGAGGGCACAGGAGCCGTTACAGGGGCTGCTCACGTTTACTTCTCTGGGTTGTGGCTTTCTTGTATTTAAAACAAGGAATGAGGACAAAATAAATCTCCAAGATCTATGCCAGCTCACATACAAAATGTTGACAGTTTGGTACAAATATCTGTAAGTCAATCAGTCTTACAAAACGTACTCCTGGGGCCACTGGAGAGTCTTTAGAAGTTCCCTGAATGTGGACTTTCACTGCCAAAGAACATTTCTCTCCAAACTCAGATCTCCACCATCCCAGAGCCATTACCGCAGAATCAGAGCCCTACCTATAAATGACTCAGAAAAATGAGCAGCGTGTGCAAACGCCCCTTCCTTCCTTCGTCTCCTCACCTTTGGAACCCCTGGTGCTACAGCCAAAAAAGCCATTCCAGGTGGGCAGAAAGCTTTAGAGAAATTGGAAGTTCAGAAGTAAAGAAAGGAACGAGACTGTGAAAAAGGAAATGCCGTGTGGAGCTGACCAGGGACAGGTGCACAGAATGAGCTGACCTTCCCCGGCCCAAAAATATCTTTCCCCAACTGTGCGCGGAGTTTTGACTTCACTTTGGCTCGCTGGCTGAGATCGCCTCACTGAGACATGCTTTTTTGGATAATAAGCATTTTTTTTTAATGCAACTAACTCTAGGGGAGTTCAGAGACGGTCAAGCCCTTCATGCGTTGGTGTGAGTGGGTTCAATCGGGTTGCTTGCCTCCTGAGAGCCAGCTGAGAGCCAGCAGCCTGAGTTAACCGGAGTTCTGAGGGGCTGGAGAGGAAAGGCAGGTCATTTGGGAATGGCTAACTTCAGCGAATGTGGGTGGAGAAGTTTGGAAGTCTGTAAATTAGGGCACTGGAAAATGGAGCAGCTGCAGAAAGGTCCTGCTCGAGAAAGAGGGGCTGGACCCCCGGCAGCTGCGGCATGCTCCGGAGGGCGGCGGAGTGCTATCTCCTGTGCAGCAAGGAACCTGAGGCTCAGAGACGGAAGGGGATGTGCCGGGGGTCAGGCTGAGTTATTGCCACCATTTCATGCCCTGCTGTCCTCCTTCTTACCCTGCTTTCTGCTTTCTTACCCTTCCCCTCTTCACGGCCACCAGGACTTAAATGTACGTGGCAATGTAGAAAAAAAGTCCTTCAGCTGCAATTTCTGTGACCTAACGTGGAAGAAAATACGTTTGGGGTTCCACGTGGCTGACTGAGCTGTTGAGGTACAGTCGTTCTTAAGCTGAGTAATTCCCACGTTTTCCATTTTTCTTCCCCAGCGACATAAATAAATTGATGAGAACTGAAGAAATAGTTCCTTATTGGTAATCTCAATTGTTACATCTCATTATGGTTGGTGTTGGCTTGTGGTCCTGCTGGACTACAGACTCCTCAAGCAGAGACTCTCCTGCACCAGCCCTGCTAGGGATTCAGTAAATTTATGAATGCATAGACGAACGTGAATGAATAAAACCTAATCAAATTAAACCTCCTCACTGATATATGTATGTGCTTAATTGTCAGACCAGACACCACAGGAGACCGCAGGCTGGCCCTGGCCCTGGCCCTGGCTCTGGCTGCCAATAAAGCTCAGTCAAAAGCAGCTGTGGGCACTGTAACTCACGAGGCTTAGGGTGGACAGTCTGGACCTGAATGTGTTTGACATCTCACTGGATTTGTATCTCCGGTCTTTTTGTTTTTTTGGTTTTTAGTCTTTGCTTTCCCAAGAGTTTCTTTTGACCATAGAGTTGAGAAGAATGGAATAATTCTGGGAACAAAAATGAAGAGTTAAACTTGGAATTTTAAGAACATAGATAATTTCAGATCAGAGAAACATGTAGAAGAAACATTGTATCATGAATTATGAATTAAAAAAAATGAAACAGTCACATTCAGCCAGGTAGCTGAGGTGCTGATGAAACAGTACAATTTGAGAATTTGGGGAACAAAAGCTTAAATCTTCTGTTTCCGTGATCGGCCTTTGGTCCGGTCTTTGCACCCCAGCCCCAGCGGGAGGAGGCTGACCGCAAGGTGATGGTAGCTCTTTTGTCAGCTGGCTTATCTGAAGTGGCAGCTCAGAAGCCTGACTTATTAATGAGGAAATGACTGCAGTGACATCGTATTTCCAGGGCGTGATTTACACGTGGGTTACAAGACAAAAGTGATTTAAACCACGACCCCCCAGCCTGAGGAAGGGGCAAAGGTGCAGCATCAGAACGCAGGAACTGGGGGCAGGTGAGGGGGCCCCAGAACCGGGCAGCGGCCTCCTCCCATCAGGATGACCCAGTGAGGCAGCATCGGGCAGAAGCAGTGACCCCGGGGGCGGGTGTGGGGCGGGCGGCTGTGCGCCCCTCAGAGCCAGGGCACAGGAGGAAGACAAGCGGGGGAGGTCGCGAAGTTCCTGGCGATCACTTCCCCGCTCACAGGCGGGGGTCTGAGCTGCGCCGCGGGTGGTTCAGGTGCCCGGCACCTACTAACCAGCGGTCGGACTTCCTCTGGAAATGTGGAGCCTTGGCCAAAGTTTGCCCACAGAATTGGCAACGTAAGCTTTTACTCCTAAAAAGTTCTAAGACGTATCACTTAAATCAACTCCTCAGCTAATGCTACTGCGATGACTGCCGTGTGACTGGATTTTTTTAATTCATGATTTAAGATTCAATGCACCTGCTACAAGGTGTTCTGATTCTGAAATTTTCGATGCCCTTAAAATTCCAAATAAGTCTCCCCCTTTGCCCCAGCAACGTCCTTCCCTGGAAGCACGCCGTCACGCGCACGTGCATTTCACCTCCCGTCACAATCCGTTGCCCTTACAGTCACTCCCAAGGCGAATCTGCCATAACCTCTCTATGTATAACTCTCCCATCATCGTTTCATCCCAGAAAATTCCGGTCACAGTTGCCTCTGCGGATCTAAATCAGGTTATGGCAATGTGACAGCTCATTCAATATCCTGTAACTCCCCAGCCTCTGGCCATCAACTCCCATTCACAAATTCATATTTTATAGAAAGCTTTAAGTGAAAGCTTAGATTAGGCAAAGATTGTACTTTGGTCCAGATACCTGCTGGGATTTAGATTCTCCGTGGAGGGAGCTGACTAAATTCTAAACAGCAATTAAACATACACACAGCTACTTAAAAGTTTGGATTTTTCAGGGAAGGCAGCCCGATTGAATACAAGGACAGTCAGTCTGGAACTTGAATCCGTGGATTTCAGCCTTCAGACTTACCCTCTAACAACACGGCTGTGGCCCAGTTCTTTGGGTCCAGGAATAAAATTTCCATGTCAAGACGTTGAGGTGGATCATACTTTTGAGAATCTTGGAATAGCCGGTCATTGAAGGGCAGCATGGGTGGACAGCTGAGCGGACACGTGACGTCTGAATCAATAGCTTTGCCTTTAAACCACTGAAAGGCCGTGTGACCTCGGGCCAGCCACTCTCTTAGTCCTCACCGTCCCCATCGTGAAGCAGGGGTTAGGAGAAGGGGGCCACTGGGTCCCAGCCCACAGTCCCGTGTTGAGGGACTTTTCCACGTGTGTTCAGTGGCCAAGTCCAGTGGGAAAGTCCTGAAGAGACAGACTCTGCACTTAATTCCCCTTGAGAAGCCGGCTCACACCAGTCGTGGTTTATTTCTCCGTCTCTTTGGCAGTGTGTTTACAAGCTGCTATCCTTGCCTTCCTTATCTTAACACCAAATGGATACAAACTATTACAGTTTTTTCCCTTTTAGGGGAGGAACGAGGCAGGCTTCCAGTCTGGAAAGCACGTCTAGCCAGCCACGTGTGAACGCGACTTCCTAGATGTATCCAAAGGAAGCCCAAGTCGACAGAACTTCTTCTAAACTTTTAAAATCCTCACTTGTGAAATCAGTTTCCCCCAGGAAGACATCAAGCGAGGAAGACGCCGGTGTGGTGGGAGGAGCCCCACTAAACTGTCGACACTTGAGTTCCAGCCCCACCTCCTGGGTAAGAGGACTCGGGTCTGTGTCACTCGGCTTCCCAAGCAGAGGTGATCTTACATGTTCCTTCCTGCTCGAAGATTCTGTTGCTCTGGAAAATAAACTCCCCCTCATTTCCGCCTTGATTCTTAGTCAACTCACGCGGTAAAAATGGGTGTCAGGTACACAGAAAGCTGTCCACAAGGACCTGTTGAATACGGAGTAAGTGGGGCGGACTTGCCCGCTGGTCTCTCCGGCGCTCAGCCTCCTCGTGGCCACTGGGGAAGAGCAGCAGATTTCAGCAGGAAAGTGTGTGGCTGCTCTTCCTGGTGACTCCCCACCGAGGCACCTACGAGCTCACATTTTAGGAGCGTATCCGCCTCCACGAGTTCCGGCGCCGGCCGTGTTGCCAGCTGGACAGAACACCTTTTGGAAAATTGCGCTACGTCTGTTGCACCAGCAGAGGATGTGCTCTGCGGCTCTGCCCTCCTGCTGAGAGATTCCAGGAAGCTAGTAGTGTCCAGGGCTGTCCAAGAAAAACTGTCCAAACCAGGACAGAAGCCAAAGAAATCTCAGCTCTCAGACGCGGTGCTCTCCATGATCCGGCGAGAAGGCGATCTCTCAAGGGGCCAGCAGCCGCTGCTCTATCTGGGGAGAGCTGCTGACTGGCTGTATGAGCTTGGGCAAGTCGCTTCGTTTCTTATTTGTAACATCAGGAGCTTAAACCAGGCCCCTTTCCAGCTCTAAAACTCTGCAGCTCGGAGTCTAAGGACTCATGCCTTCTTGGAGATGAAGTTTAATCCTGTCGTAGACTGGCTTGTTACTACGATACAGTCCGTTCACATATAACCCAAACAAAACCCGGTCTCCCACAGCCCAAAACAATGTCAAGAACCAGCGTGATTTACATGGGAATGAGACCTTGCCTTGGGCTTCAGCACCCCCGCGCGTCCCCCCGGAGCGCCCTGGCGTGTCCTCCACCCTGTGCGCCTGAGCAGTAAATCTTCAGGATGTGAGATCAGTGCCTGGTCAGATAAATAAATGAATCAACGTTCGGCAAATGCCGTAAATCGTCAGCTTCCCTCTCCTCAGTCTCCCTTCCTCAGCCAAATTCCTATGGAAACAAACAAACAGAAAAGCCAAAAGAGAGAGGAAGGCAGAAAGTATTTTCAGCTCACAACGTGACCTGTTGGAGCAGGCCGCCCTACATTTCATCAGCATGGCGTCCACCTGCCCTCCCACCCAGCAGAGCTATTTTCAGCACACAGGGCACCGCTTATTCTGTGGCTGCGTTAGGCCGCGTCCCCGGTCAGGCAGCTTTTGTTAAGGAAGTTGCTCCTTAAGCCCCTCCAGCTGCTTTCTCAAGTGCACCTTTAGGAATAAGCGGACGGGAAGCCCGGGAAGCCGTCGCGGGCTCAGCCCTGCCCTGCCCCGCGAGCCAGGAAACGCGTGTCAGAGGAGCGCACCTCGCTAACAGCAGCCCTGCAGCAGCTCCCCGTGTGAGGGGCCGTCATCCCGCTCCTGCGCTGGGCCGTCGTCAGCCCCGGGTAATTACTTCTCCCGTTCTAATTTAATTTGCATTAAGCCCGGTGTGTTTAGGTTTTGAGACCTAACGCTCGGATCGGGCCTGTGGTTAGGAACGCAAGACTCCTGGGAAAACATCTGGTCTTATCCTGAGTAAATGCCGGAACCCCCTTCGTGCTGCTCAAATCCCTCTCTGAATGTCCTTCCTCATGAAGTGTACGCTGCACACACACGATTTAAAAATGAAAATAGGTCCACAGGTGACCACTGAGAGGACGGTGCCTTGGAGAACGTTCGACAGCTCACCACGAACTAGTCATTAAAATGACTCCTCGAATCCCCTTGTGTTTTGGAAGATCCACACGCCAACACAAGGCCTTGTGATTCGACAAACGAGTCTTGAGTGGACTGCAGCCGTGTCAGCTCCTCCCTTTACTCGCACAGTCGCCCGTAACTTGCTGGAGGCAGAGTGCAAAGTGCTGGACAACCTTCCTTTTTCTTTCTTTCTTTTTTTTAATGACGTACAGTCAGTTGCAGCGTGTCTGTGTCTGGTGGCCAGCACCACGTTCCAGTCATGCGTGAACACACACACGTTTGTTTTCATACTTTTTCACTACAGGTTTCTACGAGGCATTGAATACAGTTCCCTGTGCTGTGCAGGAGGTCCGTGTTGTTTATCTTTTTTATACACAGTAGTAATATTTGCAAGTCTCAAACCCCCAATTGTGAATAGCCTTTCTCTATACAGTACCTGTCCTGTGGGTCCTGAAGAAACATAATGGACAAGGCCATGGGGATATTTAGCTGTCAAGTAAGTACCAGTCACTTAACAGATGCTGTTGGCCTTTGCTAACACACAGACACGCACACGTATGTCCAGGCACGTGTGTGTGTGTGCACGCGTAGGGGCAGGTGTGTGTCTGCACATACTGGACGGTGAGTGGGGAGCGCGCCCACCTCGGTCTGTGGGCTGTCTGAGGAGAACCCGTCTCTCTAAACAGACACCGACGCGTCCCTCCCACAGCCGGAAGAGCACGCGTCTGCCTCCCCTATTGTGCAGTTAAAACCGCCAAGAAAACACTTTTTTCAACTTTTGAAGTTATTTGTTTATTTATTTGTTGGTTTTTTTGTTGTTCAAATTTCCCTTTCATAGTAACACTACCGCGGTGGCAGCCACACCCCACCTCCTCCCCCGTGGCAGCATCACCATCCCATTCCCTGGAAGGAGCAATTAGAAAACTCAGGAAGGAGCTGGAACTGAGGCTCCAGGGAGAGGACCTGGCCTCTGGTGGACAAAGCAACCGCCCTGCCGGTGGCTGGGGGGGCCGCCGCGGTGCCCAGGGGCAGCTCTGACCTAACGGAAGTGAGTGGGGGGAACTGAGATGACTCCAGCCATGCACAGAGGGCGGGAGGAGGTGTCGGCCATCGCTGTGGGAGGAGTGGCTGCGTCGGGGGCCACTGCAGCTGGACCAGCCAGCAGGCCACCACTCTGGTCACAAGCAGGGGCTGTGCTGCCTTTGAACGGAGGACGTGTGCCGTCCGGGTATGGGGAGAACGCGTGGGTTCTCGGGGTGGTCCGGTCGAGTAACAGAGACGATCTTGGGGAGGAGGAAGGAAAGAGCAAGACAGAGGGCTCGCCTTCGCTCAGGCTGGAAAGCTGAGCCACTGCGCGAAAGCTGAGGAGACGCCCCTGATGCATCCGCGTGCGAGGACAGGTGCTCCCGGGAGCTGCTGAGAGCTGGACCGAGGTACTGACGTGGGCAGAGGACGGGCATTTTATTTTATTTCACTTTTGCAATATGTAAACAGAGTAATTTTGTTTCACTCCATCGCATTTTTTCAGTGACTCTTCACAGCACGCATTTCCGTGGAATACTGCCATGGTCTACGTGATGGTCTCCTTTTCCAGCCCTCCTGGAAATATTTAAAATTTGTAAAAAGTTACATAAAAAGATCTTATTAACAGAGATCCAAGATACCACCATCTTGTAATATTCAGTGTGGACTCAAAACAAGCTCTGAGAACTCCTGGGTGACATGAGCTCACAAAAGGCACCCACCCAGCACGCATGTGGTCCTGCGGACACGAGCCTCAGTTTCCTCATCTTCCCAGACTCGCCTGGGTTCCCGGAGGCTGGCCCCTTCGCAAGGCGCACGGAGCAGCGCGGTCCTTCCCCTCCCTCACCTGGGCCTCCCGCACCCAGGGGCCGCCCAGAACACCCACTCCGTGGGACATGCCTGTGCCCTCTTTGACCTTGTGTTTCTACTGCGGCCATTTCGATGCCAGGCTCTTTGAGAGGACCACAGGGCCCTCCCGTCCTCAACGTCCTGACACAAGCTGAAGGGATATAGTACTCCAAGCTTTTGCGTCAGTAGCGTACATGCAAAGCCACCGGGCGCTCGGCTTCCTTACCCGTCTCAGACCTTCAGCCTGTAAAGAGGGCCTCGGCACACAGGTGCGGGTCGAGGACAGACCAGAGGCGGTCGGAGGGCGGGCGGACCCACGCCTCAGCCCCAGGGCGGGGCGCCCGCCGCTCGCCCCCAACTGCCTCCGCTTCCTCTGCAGGGCTGTTACGGCGTGAAAGCCACACATCACCACTTCTCGGACTTCCCCCTCCTGTTCAGGAACAGTTAAGTGGAGGGAACGACCTCGGGCCACACGCCACTCAGCTGCACAAGAAGGCGGCAGTGCCACCTCTCCCAGCAGCACAGCCCACCCGCGAAGCGGCTCTGGCTCTGGCTCAGGCGGGCAGGACTCACCGCCCGTCGGGGGGCAGATCCACTTTAAAAATGAGGCTCCACTTCTGGCGGGACAGCGTGCGGCCCACTCCCCAGATCAGTAACTGCCAAAACCAGTAACTGCACCTTACATTGGTTACTTGTTACGTTTCTTTATATGGACGTGTCATACCAGTTATTGACATACGTAATTCTACACGTGTGTGTCGCACACCGCGTCCCGGTCGCCCTTGTCTCAGCTGGAAAGAGGGAGGCTCCACTCAGAGAGGATCCAGCGAGGCGCGAGGCTCCGGCCCCGCTGCCCAGAGCCGGGGTCACCCAGAGGGAGGCCCAGCCTTGGCCTCGGCCCCGAATTGTCGCTCAGCGACTTTGCCTGGGGGGAGAAGAGGCCCTGGAACGGCTTCTAATCTCTTCCCAGAGAGCTGACTTCCTCTGAAACAGGTGCAGACAAGTCCACGCCTCAGGCCACTCTCACAAGCAGTGGAAGCTGCAGTGATGAGTGGCGGGGAGGAGGCTGCTGCATTCATTTGCCATCGAGGTTAAACTGCAGACTAAGCAGTTTGCGGGAGTGGCTTTGGGTAAAAAAAGCTGTGGGGAGGAGGCTTCATGTAGCCAGAGTGTGTCTCAAATACTGGCCAGAGAGCAGGATGTGGACATCACAGGAGACAGAGAGCCCTGCCCAAAACACTGCCAGCCCTGCATGACGCGGACACGCCTGGGCTGAGCCCCGGGGCTTCACACTGAAGGGGAGGCACAGACGTCGCCACAACGAACACAAGTCAATAAAATGAACACGACCCAAAGCCCCACGGGGGCGGCGGTGGTTAGCCAGTACCAAGAATGCCTACAGTGTCATATCGAGAATGCCAAAAATGTGCCCATGGGCAAAGAAACGGGTAAGTGTGACCTCTGGACAGGGAGAAACCAAATGCCGTAGTGACTGACAAAGACTCAAAGCAGCCGTCACAGCGATGCTCAAAGAATTAAAGGAGACCACGAGGGAAGAGGTAAAGGCGTGTCTGGTGACAGCAGGGGAGAAAATATTTGCAAACTCTATATCTGGTCAGGGATTTACATCTAAAACGAATCAAGAACTCCTACAACTCAGTCATAAGAAGACGAATAACTCACGTAAAAATGGGCAAAGTACCTGAACACAAATGTCTCCAAAAAAGACACACAAATGACCAGCAGGCACAGGAAAGAAGGCTCAACAGCACCAGCCACGAGAGGAGCAAATCAGAGCAGCAGCAACACGAGGCGCGGCAGCCAAAACACCGACGGTGGAGCGTCGCAGAGGACGCGGAGGAAGCCCTCTCCCGCCGCGGTGGGAGCTCAGAACAGGGGCCTCACCGGAAAGCAGCCTGGGGGCCGCTCAGACGGGCAAACACGGGGTCAACGTGCGGCCTAACGACCTCACTCCTACGTGTACCCAAGAGAAATAAAACCACGTCCACACAGAAACGTGCACGCTCGTGGTCGTGGTGCATCGCTCCCAGCAGCCAGCAGCTGGGAACAACCCAGACGTCCATCAGCCTACCAGTGGATGAACGGAGTGTGGCCCACCCAGACAGACGTGCTGCGCTGTCTGACTACGAAGTCGTGCCGTACCAGCACGTGCTGTAACACGGATGAATCCTGGAAACATTGTTTGACTGCGAGAAGCCAGTTACGGAAAACCACACATTATATAATTCCATTCATATGAAATGTCCAGAACGGGCAAACCTGGAGAGAGAAACCTTGGACTTGCGGCTGCGCAGAGCTGTGGGGCTGAAGGCTGGCGAAAGGGGCTGGCGGATAAGGGCTGTCTTCCCAGGGTGAGGACGATGTTCTAGAACCGGTGGCAGCAACAGCCGCGCACACCGCGAACACACCTAAACCGCTGAACGGGCGTCCTGGGAGGGTGAGCTGCGTGCTACATGAAACGCCTTCATAACAGCGCTACAGTCGATAAACTCTAAAAACACATTTTGTGTTGTTATTGGAAAAGACAGTAGTATTTTAGTCATCTTTTTTGGATAATTGTGGATACTCGCCTTTGATTCTCAGCACAACCAGCAAGCAGGCGCGTCCTGAAAAGCGGCTGAAATGCAGAATCTGGAACCGCCTCAGGGAGCATCTCGTTCTCTCTGAAGTCTGCTGCCTGCTTTGCGCTTTTCAGTGGAACTGTAATCATGAATGAGTTTGTGCTCACACACTGTGACGCACTGGTCATTTGGAAAATACCCATTTACTCACTTATGCAGATCTTCCATATCTGGTCACAGTTTATCATACAATATCAAAATTCATCGCTTTTTAATGCCACCACTGGTATGTTCAGCATGGGTCTGAGGTGCGAAACCAACTTAACTCGTCCCAGCTGAGAAACAGTCAGTGGCATGTTTCTGGGTTTGGGTTAAAAAAAATCTTTATTGTCTTTTCTGAATATGTTATTATATTATGATCGTGTTATTAGTTCATAGTGGTAAAAATAATGATAGTTTTAAATATCTTTAAAATTAATAAAATGTGCTTAAACTAAAAGAAACAAAACAGTAGTTGGAACAATACAGAAATGAATAAACAGTCCCCACGGTCTTGGTGGGTGGGGGGAGACTGAAGGCTATAACTTTAAAGCGTGACTTTCCTTTTTGACAGGGTCATTTTCATACAGTTAAGTCAGAACTGATTGTTTAAACAGCCTTGTCGAAATGCCCCGCATTGCTATGGCACTGCCCTCTTTGCTGCAATCAGTTCACCTCCCCAGTTTTTGATCTGCTAACGGCTATTGTCACCACCTCCCGAGAATCCGTGACCCAGTCTTTCACTGCAGGGCAGTGCAGCCGCGTTGGAAACCCATGATTCAGCACCATTAAATCTCTGCTGGTTTTACTGAGGAAAGAGAGGAGTTAATTGTCTTATGCTGATGCTGGCCGTTCTCTCTGCTCCTTCTCCTTCGGCTTTGCTGCCCAAAGACTCACATCCTGTTTGCTTTGCGTTTTGGGGGTTTTTTTCCTTTTCTTTCTTAGCCAGTCCTCCAGGGTGTTCTGCTCATATTTTTTCAATTCTGTTTCTCTCTATTGCAAATATTTACCTACGTATTTTAAAATAAAATATTAAAATTTTAACATCTTAATTAAATAATTGCACTCATATTTATATAAAGTTGTTATATAATTCTATTTAGCAATAACAGTGCCCTTTTTCACAGTGTGTTATATTAAAATAGAACCCTAGACTAAGGGGAAAGGCTAGATTAAAGGAGATGGAAAAAAAGAAAAAGAGTATAAATCCAAAAGGTCACAGAGTTTGTCTTTTTATAAACCGGGGAAAGAGCTCATTTGGATTTAGCTTCGAAACTTGACACGCAGCACCGCTGTCTGCAAGGCAGACGTCTGCTGTCTTTGGACATTTACAAAGACTTTTTCAACAAGCCAGTGGGAAGTGTGTCCTCAGCTACTGAGAGGGTTGCCTCAGGTTTGTTCTTGGCTTTATTTGGTTTTAGGTTTTTCTATATATATTATCAGAAATGCATCCATTGCTCAACTCCTAGGTATAAATGCTACTAAGCTTGCTTCTGCTCTGATGACATTAGCATGACTCTAAAAGAGATGTGACAAGAGCTGCTCTGACTAAAATTGTAGCAGGAAAGCCAACTGTGAATTATTGGCTCTCCCGAGCCAAATCTAAGAGAAAGCTGCCAACCAGGGCTCCCAGGGAGTGAACCCTGTCGGTCCACACGGGGAGAAGTCCAGGATGGAGAGTTTGTCTGCGAGGGCAACTGTAGACTGAGCCCCCCAGGAGCTAGGAAGAAGGCGCCAGGAAGCGCGGGAGACTCCCCTGCACCAGCACCCCAGAGCCAGGCGTCGCTGCCCCCGGCTTCTGGCGGGTGTGCACACCGCTGCGTGCAGCCTCACTGCCCTTCGGTGTTGGTGTCTCCGCACGACTCCGCCTCTGGTGAAGGACCTTTATTTCACGGCCGTCCTCTGTTACCTAACGATGCATCCTGGGAAGGCAGTCAGAAAGTGAAACAGACAAATTTGCTTCCTTTCATGGGGTCTGGGCGGAAGCCAGGAAGCTGGATTACTGGTCAGGAGGTCCCAGCTCACCCTTTTTTCTTGAGGCTGCTGCCTGCGCAGGGAATCATTCTCTCTGGCACCCTTGTCCATCTAGCCGCCAAAGGCAGAGCTACAGGGCAGCACCTTGTAATCGTGGTAACAACTAAGGCCTCATCGTTGGGTGCTGCCAGAGCCACCACAGGTAGACTCAAGTCTCTGTCGTGCCCACGGGCTTGACGTGGGGTGAGTGCTGTGAACGACATCATGCTGTTGTCTGTCACACGACATCAGTGTCGGTGCGCCTGGAGGCCAGGGTCACTGCAGAAAGAGGATTCCACTCCGATGACTCAGCTGAAGAGATTTTCATGAGACAATTCCAGAGGTGTGTGCAGGGTTAAGGGTCCCAGGACACTGAGGCACCCAGAAAGGTCTACCTGTGGGAAGCTGTTAGCGGCCTCAGGGCAGAAGGGGCAGAGGTGGGTGGTGGTGACGGGACCAGACCCCTGGGGCTGGAGCTCTGGCCAGGCACAGGCAGGAGCTGCCACCACGAAGGAGCCCAGCTGCTTCCAAACAGGAGGCAGGACCAGCTGGCTACCGTGTCCCCACCTCCGGCTGGCTCTCTCCCGTAGCTCCTCGCAGCTGGGGCAGAGATGCCAGGCAGTGCGGTCCACCGGGGCAGCCTGCCTGGTACGAGCAAGGCAGAGGAGAGCAGGCTGGGGGAGGAGGGTGTCAAAGGGACGCAGCCAGCACAGCATCACTAAGGCTCCTGTATAACAGGGAAAACACTGGAGGTCGAGATTCGGTGCTGATTTTTGTTTTAGGGAAAGCATTGTCAGCTTACAATGCTGTGTTTACTTGTGGTGCACAGTGACTCAGTCACACATACATACTGTTCTTCATGTTCTTTGTCATCATGGGCTATGGCAAGGTGTTGAATGTAGTTCCCTGTGCTGCACAGCAGGACCTTGCTGTTCATCTATTTTATGTACAGTAGTGTGTATCTGCTGATCCCAAACTCCCAATTTATCCCTCCACCTCCCCTTCACCCCCATAGTAGCCATAAGTTTGTTTTCTGTGTCCATGACACTATTTCTGTTTTGTAAATAAGTTCACTTGTCTCATTTTTCTTACATATAAGTGATATCATACGGTATTTTTCTTTCGCTTTCTGGCTTACTTCATTTAGAATGATGATCTCCAGTTCTATCCATGTTGCTGCAAATGTCATTATTTTGTTCTTTTTTATGGCTGAGTAGTATTCCATTGTATAAATATACCACAACTTCTTTATCCAGTCATCTGTTGATGGACATTTAGGCTGTTCCCATGTCTTGGCTGTTGTAAATAGTGCTGCTGTGAACACTGGGGTGCAGGTGTCTTCTCAAATTAAAGTTCCCTCTGGATGTATGCTCAGGACTGGGATTGCTGGATCAGATGGTAAGTCTTTTTTTATTTTTTGAGGAATCTCCATACTGTTTTCCACAGTGGCTGCACCAAACTGCATTCCCACCAGCAGTGTAGGAGGGTTCCCTTTTCTCCACAGCCTCTCCAGCATTTATTGTTTGTGGACTTTTTAACGATGGCCATTCTAACTGGTGTGAGGTGATACCTCATTGTAGTTTTGATCTATATTTCTCTGATAACTAGTGATACTGAGCATTTTCCATGTGCCTGTTGGCCATTTGTATGTCTCTTCGGACAAATGCTTGTTTAAGCCTTCTGCCCATTTTTGGATTGGGTTGTTTGCTTTTTTGTTATTAAGTCATATGAGCTGTTTCTATATTCTGGAAATTGAGCTTAAAGCCTAGATTTGAATCCTTTTCAGGGGACTCATTACTGAAGTGCCAAAGATCCTGCTGGTCATTTTAAAATGCCTAGTCAAAACTGAAAACAGCGTCAGTGTTTCCATTTTAGAGCTGACCGCGTGGTTCAGGCACAGAAATGCCAGTGCAGTGCGCTCTGCGGAATTTGCTGTATTAAATACATGCATGTTGTAGATCTTCCATTTCTGTCTTATCAGGAGCCTCCTCCAAAAATGCTTGGGAAGTAACTCAACTTTATTCCCTAAACCGACTTTGGAAAGAGTAGAGTTGTTAATTATGGAAAGCCCTTCGAATAAAAATTGAGTACCGTTATTTAGCATCAAAGCCCAGAGGCTGGGGACTGGCCATGTCACCTTTTTCTCCTGCTTAGTATGCGTGAAGGCTCGTGCCTAGTTCCCATTCCAGCTTCATTGCCTCTATCACAGCACAAACAGTGCGCTCAATTTCAGAATGTCCCTGTGGTCAAGTGTGTTGTTTTTCTAAATTTTGTATTTTAACTGCTTTTTCATTTTATAACATGAAGCGCAGAATTGGTCATAGACTCCCAACATAAACCATATTAGTCAATTGTAAGAAGAAACACCTCTGTGCAAATGAAAATTTCACCTAATAGTTTCGTTGAACTGCAGCCCTTCTAAGGACAGCAGTTCAGTCTCCAGACGCAGCTGTTGCCACGCCTGGGGCTCTCCTGCTGCTGGAGCTGCGCCTGATGAAGGCGCCTCTTCCTTTGACACCATTTGAAGCAAGTTATTTACACAATTGTGGCTCTAATGACTCCTGAGACTTTTCGTTTGTTGGTATTTTTATTAACAATGTAACTTCTAGGACTAAAAGTAAAATATATTTTACATTTTAAATATTTACTTGGATCTTTTATGATTGGTAATTTTATAATCTCTTGTGCCTTCAGAGAAAAAAAAAACGTTTAAGTAATTTAAACATATCTTTTCTTGAAACACAATGAAACTTTGTAAATGGCTTCTACTTCAAGACAGATCCACATTCACCTTTCAACTCTTCCTGAACCCCGTTGACTGGTACCTCTCATGTGCACGCACGCACACACGCACGCACACACGCACGCACGCACATTACAGCACTAGAAAACATACATGGAGCAAGACCATATTGATGACCCAGAAACTGTATAATTTCTATAAAATGAAAACAAAAGGATCATATTGCAGAACCCCTAGTTACAGACGAGCGGCTTAACACCCAATTCAGGTCAGAGGGGACCTCTGGATAAGTTAAATAAATGCATTTTCTGCTCAATATCACTATCAGAGAAATGCAAATCAAAACTACAACGAGGTATCACCTCACATCAGTCAGAATGGCCGTCATTCAAAAATCCACAAATGACAAATGCTGGACAGGCTGTGGAGAAAGGGGAACCCTCCTACACTGCTGGTGGGAATGCAGTTTGGTGCAGCCACTGTGGAAAACAGTGTGGAGGTTCCTCAAAAGACTAGGAATAGACTTACCATGTGACCCAGCAATCCCGCTCCTGGGCATATTTCCAGGAGGAAACTTAATTCAAAAAGACACCCCAATGTTCACAGCAGCACTATTTACAGTAGTCAAGACATGGAAACAGCCTAAATGTCCATTGACAGATGACTGGATAAAGAAGTTGTGGTATATTTATACAATGGAATACTACTCAGCCATAAAGATGATAAAATAACGCCATTTGCAGCAACATAGATGGGCCTGAAGATTGTCATCCTAAGTGAAATAAGTCAGAAAGAGAAAGAAAAATACTGTATGATATCACTTATATGTGGAATCTAAAAAAAAAAAGACAAACAAACTAATTTACAAAACAGAAACAGACTCACAGACACAGAAGACAAACTTATGGTTACGGGGGGGAAGGAGGGGAGGGATAAATTGAGAGTTTGAGATTTGCAAATACTGACTGGTATGTATAAAATAGATAAATATGTTTATATTTTATAGTACACAGAAATATATTCAATATCTTGTAGTAGCTTACGGTAAAAAAGAATATGAAAATGAATGTATGTACATCCATGTATGACTGAAGAATTGTGCTGTACACCAGAAATTAACACAACATTGTAAACTGACTATACCTCAAAAAAAGTAATAAATAAATGCGTTTTCTTAACTAAACTCCAGCAACACTCCCTGCTTTGAGGCTTTGAGGAACATTCTGCAGCCTTAGGGGCTGGCTGTGCTCTGCTATACTCTGTGCACCCAGGGAGCAGCCGTGGCATGTGTTGTGTGTCTACTGGCAAAAGAGCTCCTCTCAGTGAAGTGACGCCTGTCACAGTGGACCCCTAGCATGGATGCAGGAGCCAGTCCTGCGCTTACCTTGAGGCTTTTCCAACACCTGCCCCCAGTGAGCAGTAAGCTGCCAGAGATGGCAAACACATCTCCCACATGGTCCTCCTGCAGGGGCGCTTCCTTCTGCTGCCTCGCCAGAGGGGTCCCGCTGTCAGTGCACTGCCCCCCAGCACCCTGGGCACAGACGCACCGCCCTCCCGGTCCAGGAAGCTCCTGCAGGCACACAGCCGGCACTTCTCCGGCTGCACGGCCGTTTCTGGTGAGCTCACAGCTCTGAATACTGCTGTACGCCCATGACTCTCAGGCTGGCATCTTTACCCTGGGTGTCTCCCGCCCTCACACGTACGTACCCAAACGCCTTGGCGGCATCTGTATTTGGATGCCAAGCAAATATTCCAAATATAACGTGTGCGAAATGGAACTCCTGGTTTCTCCCGAAAACCTGCTACACCCCAGCATTCCTGTCTCAGTCATAGCTCTCCCCCGTTCAGGCTCTCTGGCCTGAGATCTGGCGTCACCCTCTGCTGCCGTCTTTCTCCCACACCCCACGCGTAATACACCCCAACCCCCAGGGTCCCCAAGCACGTGAGGAGGTGGAGGTCCACTGCCCCCTCGCCTCCTCATGGCTGCTGCTGCCCCGGTCATCGCCACAGCCTCCGGCTGCTGTCCCAGCCCCGTGCCTGCCGTCCTGCTGTTATTCTCAACGTTGCAGCCGGTGGGATCCTCTTCAACTTAACCAGATCAGTCCACGGTTTCACTCAAAACCTTCTGATGGCTCAGACTAAAAACCAAGGTCCACAAGATCCCAAATGGTTCAGACCTGAGTCATTTCCACCCACAAGTCTCCTCCCTCACTAACATCACTGCAGGCACAGCCCTCCTTGCTGCTCCTGGGACATCCCAGACGCGGTTCGGCATCCATCTCGTCATTCCTGTTGTTCCCTGATACCTTCCTGGCTGCTGCTGCCCCTGCTCCAGGTGGGGTTCCTGCTCAGGCGTCGTCCCCTCAGTGAGCCCCATGCTGACCCCTGTGTTCAGTTACAGTCCAGCCTCCCTTCCCTGCCCATACCTCCAGCCCTCCCTACTCTGCTCCGTTCTTCCCTAGTGCTTATCCCCTGTAATACATCACAGAATTTATTTATTATTTGTTTTGTCTCAGTCCCCCCACTAGAATATCCTTCCCCCTTGGCAGGGATTATTGTCTATTGTTTAAACCACCACTTCCCAAGTCCACAGAACAGTCCTTAGTTCGCAGTAGCTCACAGATTTATCATATGCAAGAAATATTTGTTGAATGAATGAAATGCAGGTCCCCAAAGTCAACCTCCATCTTCAAGGGAAATTCAATGGTGCCGTGCACAACTCCCAGCGGCCCCTGGTACTGATCAGCCTAACCGCTGATTGATAAATGTGGGCAAACCAGACCCCTGTGGTCATTTGTGAAAAATCAGCAGCGTGAAAGAGAATAAGCAAACTAGACAAGCAATTAAAATGACCCCTAAAAACAAGCAAATAAAAACAGACAATATAGACATAGGATGTAACATTTAAAAGAAAAAAAAAGTGAAACTTGACTTCAGGGACTATCACATCCAAAAACAGAAGAGCAGGCTGCAAAAGGAGCTGTTCAGAACCAGAAAGGCCCCTTGGAATCTAGAAATGTACTTGCTAAACTTAAAAGTCAATAAACGGATGACACTGAGTAGCAGACGCTCCAAGTAACTGCACTGGTAACTTGAAATTACATCTTTTATTATTTTTAAATTTTTTTATTAAAAACTTTTTTTTACTGACATAGGGTTGGTTTACGATGTTGTGTTAATCTCTGGTGTACAGTGTAGTGATTCAGCATAAACAACCCAATCCAAAAATGGGCAGAAGACCTAAACAAGCAATTCTCCAATGAAGACGTACAGATGGCCAAGAGGCACAAGAAAAAGTGCTCCATATCACTAATTATCAGAGAAATGCAAATAAAACTACAATGAGGTGTCACCTCACACCAGTCAGAATGGCCATCATTCAAAAGTCCACAAATGACAAATGCCGGAGAGGCTGTGGAGAAAGGGGAACCCTCCTACACTGCTGGTGGGAATGCAGTTTGGTGCAGCCACTGTGGAAAACAGTGTGGAGATTCCTCAAAAGACCAAAATTAGACTTACCACGTGAACCAGGAATCCCACTCCAGTGGAACGTCATCTTGAGCAACTCTTCCCTGACTTAAAAAGAAAACAGGGTAGAAAGTGTGGCAAAGGGCTTAAGACAGAAGAAATACAGATCCAGAAGGTGCAGTGTAGGTGTCAGAGGTATCAGGAGGAGAGAATGGAGAGAAATCATCAGAAAAAGAAAAAGAAAATCTCTTAAACTGAAGACAGACTTGAGTTACTAGGACGAAAGGGTTCACCAAGTGCCACAAAGGGGAAGAGTGTTAAAATGACGGAGATTTCACGGTCAAAGAAACAAGGGAAATTTTCCTTGAGCTAAAGATGGACTTAAATCACTAAGGAAAAAGTACACCCCAGTTTCCTGGATAAGATTATTAAAAGAAAACACATATATAGCTATCTCCTAGTCAAAAGTCTTTAAGTAGAAGAATCTAATTTTCTAGAAACTAAACTGGTTCCCTAGCTGAGAAGGAGATTCAGACTAACACCAGACTTCCCGACTATAATCGTGACCACTAAGGGAAAAGTCAAACAGTTCATCAGAGTCCTGGAGAAGACGTGTCTACAACTGGCAGGCGAAATGCATGCTTCTTTGCGCTGGCAGGAAAGCAGCTGGCTAAATGATTATCTCATGTTTATGTGAAACATGGTTTCCAATTGCCTTTTCTCATAAACATATTAAACTGAGTTAAAGGAAATCTTCCAGAAAGTGACTGTGATTTCTCTCCTCTTGAGTAAAATTTCTTAATCATTTTAGACTTTCTGTGGACTAGAGCACCGTAATAAAATGTATTAGGAAGAGACTGCAAAAGCACACTGAAATACATAACTAGGTCTTAGAGCAGAAATAAGCACACTGCAGTGTGTTCACGCGCTCAGCTGTAGCAAGACTGGCTCACGGTTGCTGTCAGACCTTGCACATTAATTTGAAGCAAGATCTACGTCTATGTGTTTAATAAACGGAACCTGATTGATAGTGACCATCACGTGGGACAGAATGAAGTATACGTTTATATACATAAACCCTAACAGTTCCCGGAAGCTTCCCTTACATGTTTCACTCCTCTAATCATCCCGGGCAGTCATCCCCACTGTCCTTTATCCGTTAGTGACAAACAAAAGACGTGGTTAACGGGCAGTTGTGTTCCCTGGGACTCCTGCTTTTGCAGCTGGTGTATTTGCCCCAGTTTTACATCCCCCAAATCACAAAAAGTTCTCAGACATATTACCCATCAATTGCGTCCACCCGCCTATGGCTTTAGTGAAGGGCCTGTTCTTAGGCCGTTAGGAGACTACACCACTTCAGAATGTTTATTTTACATCACGTATGTTGCCATCGCACTAGAAATAGTGTGGGTGGAAAAGTCGCTTGTGCCACTGTGGACACCAGCACAAAGCAAGTAAGAAAAATCACTCATGTTTCACAAATTTTAAATGTTCAAGTCAAATGACTTACTCTCTTTCCTACAATGACAGTTGCCCTACTGAGTAAAACACAGTTCACATCCCACGATACACTGTAAAATCAGCACCAAATCGCTGGGGAAGACAACGCGCCGAGCGGTTGTTCATCTCTGTCTCCCCCGTGATCACTTTGGGTGCACACCCTGACATCAGTGCAGGCGTCCGTCTCTCCTGTGCTGCTGCGTCCCCGGTGCTGGAACCGGCGTCCGTCTCTCCTGTGTTGCTAAGAGTTTCCCGATGTTTTGAACTTCCTTGAACCAATGTCCAGGTAAGACCCTCGTGCTTCTCGAGGGTTCTGTCTGATCATCGAACACCCACTGAGCACGGCCTTTGTGGTCTTTCCACCCAAAAGTCAGTCTAATGCCCGCACTCAGTGGCGGCCGCGGTCCTGCTCACCGCCTTCCGAGGGAGGGAGAGATCAGCAGGTGCGCATCTCCTGTTCGCCGCTGTTTCACAACTTCCCTTGCTTGTAACAAACACCTTCGTATCTTTCAGCTTCTCTGGAGGTGTCTGTGGAGGAGGTGTCCTCAGATTACAGTCAGCTCTTCCACTGTCTTGACTGCAAGAAGGGAAAGGAATTAGGCGGGGATGCCATCGAGTTTGGCTAAAAATATCGCCCATTGCTGCTGGAGTGGTGCGGGCGATCTGTGCTCAGCCCGGCAGACGCTGCGGGCTCTGCCCCCGAGGCCAGCAGCTCAAAGCAAAGAGCCCGCAAGCCAAGTCCCGCTGAGTTATGACAAATTGAGGTGGAATGTGCGCAAATTACAAAGACAATCAGAACACACCACCCTTCTTCTGTTCTCCTTGAATAAACACTTAGAAACACACTTTGTATTTTGAAAACTAACTCATTCCCCCGAAGCACAGGTTCCAAATGCTTCACCCACGATGTTTGGAGCAATGGCGAGGCCATCCCCTGAGGGGGGCCTGGGGATGGAATAAGCTGGGACACTGTAGCTGCTGCAACATCTTCCGTTCACCCAGCGTGGCCAGATACCGTCCGTGTACGAGAGAAGCAGACAAAGCGACATGGAAGAGGGGCTGCTTTCACAGACAGCCAATATCAATCCTCTCACCCTGCCTTCCTGCATCTTGAAGTTTTCCCGGACACACGTGTCTCTTTCCACAAAGCATGGCCGGGCAGCTACTCTGTCGGACAGCACACGTCCCACAGGAAGCATACTTTCCTCTGCTCGCATAGTGCTGGTGAGGCTGGTTCACCAGGGGAGCTGTCAGTGCCACACACTCAAAATGCACACGCAGACACGCCAGACACGGCGCTGTTTAATACAGACCAAGCAGTCCAACATCTAAGCGTCTACCAGTTGTAGTAAGACTTTAACCACGCTGTGCTTTGTTTGAGGCTTCAGAATTTTTAATTCATTTACTATAACCTTATATATATTTATGATTATGTATTTTTATATTTTTATATGTTTTTATATTTATTTATATATAACCTTGTATATATTTATATCTTTAATTTGCATTGTGTTTTGATGGACGTGTGATCAGTTTACAGGGTGGTGTCAATTTCTGGTATACAGCATAAAGCTTCGATCACACAGATACATGCCTATGTCTGTTTTTACATAATGTTATATTATTTTTAACATTTATAATGAGGAAGTTTTTACCTTTCTATCAGAAATGTATTTAAAAACTAAACAATGAATCAAGATAAGGGAAATAAAGGGGGAAAGTATGTAAAATAGCACTGTTCCTGGAAGGGTGTTCACCAAACTGCTGACTGACAGGTGTTCATATGTTTTAATTATATAAACGTCATAGTGTGTAAGTTATTATTAACCATATGTACTGTCTTTTCTAATCCACGGCCAAGTTTGGAAGCCAGTGGTTTACAGGACAAAGTCCTCACTTACCCATCTCTGTGGACGTTGCTGCAGTGCAGAGATAGTCACTTGTTGGATAAATATAAATACATACAAATAAACGAATGAAGTTTTGAACAGCATCATACAACTATCATACATTTTCTTTGGAGAAAAAGAAGCTAACAGCAGTCATGGTGCCCAGGAGAGGCGCCGACATGAGCATTGTGGGCCAGGAGCCCCTTCGAGCCAAGAGGGAGAGCCAGACCAACCCACTTCTTGAGTAAAGTTTAGAAATGGGTGGAGGCGTGTCTCCCGACCCCCACCCCACCCAGCCGCAGCTCGACTTCGCGTCCAGTCACCCAGGGCTCTGCTGTTCTCTCCCACTTTGAACAAAACCTGCTTTCAGCAGAGTCCTAGCTCCCTGTCCTGTCCGCATCGGCATGAGTCCCGCTCGTGTCCCCGTCCGGTGTTGGGGGGGTCCTGGGACGATGTCCTCCTGCTTTGCAGTCGGGCTCTTTGGACACCAAAGCCATGCCCGGGGGCCTGGGAGGGAACGCCCGAGGGGGCGACTGCGAGATCACAGCAGCTGGTGCGCAAATGCGGTCTTTGAAATGGACGTGGGTGCTGGCTGTCAGCTACGCGTTTTAAAAGAGTGGGTGGCTTACGGCCACAGAAGCAGCTCAGACACCCCCGACGTGGAAAAATGGCTCCGGAACCACGCATGTGGGCCCTGCAGATGGCGCTGGGCGATCCCACCCCGACACCCGGCCGCTCTCACCAGGGGTGAGCCAGGCGGGAAAGACGGCGGCGTCTGGAGGCCAGTCTGAGACCACGGGGCCTGCCGCTGGCCCAGCTGTTCGCGTCCTCGCCGAGCCTGCCCTGGGCCTTGCCTCTCAGCCGCTGGGCCTCCTGGGCCCTCTCCTGCCTCGGTTTCCCCCGCAGCTCTCCTCGGTGTGTGGTCTCCTGCGCATTTCTCATGTGTCTTTTTTATGGTCTGTTCACCTTCACTGAAGCGTAAGACCCATCAGGGCAGGAATTTTTGTGGTTTTGTTTACTGCTGTGACCTCAGTGCCTAAGACCGTCTGGCACACACTAGGTGCTCAGTAAGTGCACGTTAACTAGACAAACTATTGTACAAAGGTTCCATAATTGCAGTAAATGTTGATTGGCTTGGTGTTTTATGATGGACGAAGTTCCGTCCGCCAGGAGGGGCAGAAAGCTTGGCGGAGTGTGAGCGCTGAGGGTGGGGGATTGGCCGGAGTCAGCCGGGCGAGGGGGCGGCACACATCAGGCCAAGTGCCAGCACAGTGAGGCCAGAAGTCTGTGCTCTGAGACCCCAAGAAGGTGGTTACTGCCGGAGAAACGAACAGAGAGGGCGGTCCAGACCTGGATGGACAGTGGGCAGGAGCTCAGACCTGGAGGCCACCGTGCCCTGCAGGCATTTTGGAGTTTGTCCTGCGAGAGTGAGGGGCCATGTAATCACTTTAAGCAGGGAAGTGGTGTGATTAGACCAGCAGTTCAGAACTCGGACTGCGGGACAGAGAACACCTGGAGGAGGGTTGGGCCAGGAGAGAGGCCCCTGCTCTGGCAAAGTGTGTGCCCCAACGAGAGACAGAACGTGAACTGTCACATTGTGCATTTCAACTCAAAGAACTTATTGTTTTCCACATTTTAAAATTCCTGAAGTGAGGATAGGTTATAACCAACAGTGCCTTAAACCTGAACGACATGATAAGACGCACCGGAGAGGTGCTGTGATGAGGGAGACGTCATGGCGCAGCAGGGAGGGCACGGAAGGCCTTTGGGCCGAGTGGTCAGATTCAACTGTTAGTGGGAGCAAAATTTGGTGCAGCCACTTTGGAAAATTGTATGGAGATTCCTTAAAAAACTAAAAATAGACTTAGCATGTGATCCAGCAACCCCACTCCTGCGCATAGATCTGAGGGAACCCTAATACGCATTCCCCAGTCTGTCGCCTGTGGCAGGCACCTGTCTTCCTGATCAGCTCACACCTGTGCCCAGGTGTGGCCCAGGCCGGCCAGGGGGGAGGTCAGGGACAAGCCCAGGGGCCGTCAGGATTCCCTCCAGGGAAGTCTCCTTTCTTCCCCAGAGTGCGTGGTCGTTTTCTCCTGCCAACTCACCTCTCTTTTCCCTGAATTTTTACCTAATTCATACATAGGACACATTCTCTTTTTTTCTCTCTCACACTCTGTCTCCTGTACCTGCCTTCCACACCCACGCACACACACGTACACACACACACCCGTGCCCACACACCCACCCACCCACGCACAGACACACACGTGCACACACATGCACACACACCACACAAGACACACGCACACACACGCACGCACACACAACAAGATGCACGCACTGTTAGGGAAAGACCTGTTTCTGTCCGCCTGCTTTGGGCACAGCATCTACTGATTCTGGAAAGAAGGTCTTTTCTGGAGAATGCCGACGAGCGACCGCCGACTCCCACAGAAAGGCCGCTCTGCGCCGTCCTCTCCCAAGGGCTGGATAAACACTAACCCGCTCTACCTCAGCCCGCACCCACCCCACCCCCCCCCGGTGAGGAAGGGACCTCTACTGCCCGCATTGTATAAATACAGAACCAAGGAACAGCGAGCGTGTGCAGAGCTTCTGTCACAGAACCAGGGGCGGCAAAAGCCAGGGTGCGGACCCACCGGCAGGGCCTCTGCCCCACGGCGCCTCTGGCTGGCGCAGGGGAGACGCGCTCCGAGTGTGAAAGGGGCTGAGCTTGGTCTCCGGGGGGCGGGGTGCTTTTCCACTTCCAGCTCCACATTTCAGGAAGCCCGTGTGCCTATCACCACGCAGCTCATTATTCCATGGATTTGAACAGGACTCGGATCCAATCAAACCCCTCAGCTCACAGCTGTGCACTAGCCGGTGGAGTCTGGCTTGTGCGGGGCAGGTAGTTTTGCCACTGCACTTGGCGCTGTGACATCTGACACTTGTGTTTTACATCAGAGCTAAAGAAGCAACTTGACCTGAGCGACTGTCCTGTGAAACACGTTGGGGGTTCCTGCCCTGCCACTTACAAGGTGCTCGCCCCTGTGCCTCAGCTTTCACGTCTGTAAAATGGGCATAATAGTGACACTTATTTTGTAGGGTTGAGGATGAAAGGAGTCCATACATGGTAAGCTACTGGGACAGTGCCTGACACATCACAGGCTCTTAAAAGCGTTAGCGACTGCTTCACCCGAGCGGGCGCGATTCTAACCCCACTGTTTAGAAAAGACTGGGGCCGGAGAAAGTGGTGACTTGCGCCAGGTCACACAGCAGGTGGTTGGAGCAATGTCTGCTCCAAACCAAGTGCTCTCCTCACAGCCCGCAGTCTTTCAGAGAGGTCAGCAGGGCACAGCTGCATCTTACGGTTTGCGCTGACCTCTCACCGCGTCCCTCGTCCTCTCTTCTCCGCCCCCAAAGACGCACGTTACGGTGTCCTTTCACCCGCAGCACGACCCAGACGAAGGCAGAGAAGTTGTTGGTTCACCACCTGCCCGTTTTGGAATTGCCAAACGATGCTAACGTTCAATGTTTCTTAAGAATATGAGCACCCCCAGACTGAGGTGTAACATCCTAAATTATTCAGTGTTCCACAGTGACTTCCTTACTTCTCCAACGCCATGTTTAGAAATTCTGCTGAGTGGCAGCCTGTCATTGGAGGCGGCCGTGGGATAAGAAGCAGAGAGAGGCAGCCCAGCCGTGGGGAGCTGACCTTCTGCCCTGGCCTGTGGCTGCACGGGGGCACTCTCCAGAGAGTCGAGGCAGGGCCAGCCCGTGGCAGGGAAGGTCACGCCCTGCCAGAGCTGCAAGCACACACAGTCAGCGGACAGACCCCAAAGGAGGCGCCGCCCCCCTCCCGACCTCTCTCAGGCAATCCAGTGAGACTCATCGCCCCTCCAAGGTGCTCACGCCTGGACTCCTGTTCTCACCTGTGTGCACACAGGAGGCACTGGAGTGGGGGAAGGGACGGGAAAATCATCGCTGCTGAGGACAGCCCTGCACGAGTCGTGGGCTTCTGAACATGCCACGCTCAACGGGCACAGGAGAGGAAGCACTGGAAATTCTCCCCACTTCATCTTAGAACTCACAGCGCGCGAGAGGCAGTGAGGCCACATCCAGTTTCCGCTGGAATGGGATCAAAAAGAAGCTAAGTTCATGTGGGCACAGGACGGTGTTTTGTAGAGGATGGACCCTGAAATATGACCTTGATTTTGAGGAAGGAGTGGGTAGCAGAAGGCTGACTGTTCTTGTACTGTAAGAACGGTTGTGGGGACAGAGTGGGGCCTGAGGGGTGACGTGCTTGGGGGCCGAGGGCTGTTTAGTGGTGTGGGCGTCACAGCTGGGACACAAACCTGTGGAGGTCGCGGGAAGACGACGGGACGAATACTCAACCAAAAGACAATCCACCTGATGCCCTCGACACTAAAAGTCCCCAGATGCTAAGCTGAGACTCCAAAGATGCCTCTTTCCTTCAGAACAGCTCTACGATACGAAGGGCGCCCAGGACGTGCTATTATCCTGCACCCGAGAGAATGGCGATTGTAAGTCTGTAGAGACAGCGCCCAATTCCACATTCCACCTTGGCTAATAGAGAAAATGATATCTTCATTCATCATATAACTTGAACAGTGGGTAATCAAACATTCACTGGCGTGAGTTTCAGCGATATGTATTAATTCAAAGAGAGGGGATTAGCATCTTTCTATTTTTTATTTGTTTCTCAAAAGTCTTCTTGTGACAGGATACCTTTAAACCTATCTGGGCATGTTTCATACAGCTTTTCCTAGAGACTGGTCAGAAGATTACCTCTGAAAGTCACCTGGGAGGAGCATGGTGCTCGCTAGACCGTAAAACAGAAAGCACAATGTCACAGTGTAAATAACAGTGTACAAAATAGAAACTGGTGTGAAAAGCTGGATTTTACCAAGAGACGGATACTCCACAAATTCCACCGTGATATGATTCATAAACCTCACAGTAATACGTTTTTCATTTTAATATAGTTTGATTATGTTGTAATATTTTTTCAAAATAAAAGTAGAATGTGGCTCAGAAGTAAGTGTGCTTTATATATGCATAGATTCTGATTTAATCTCGGGGGAAAGATCTACTGGGGACTACAGAAGTTGGAAAAGCAATATAGAATGCACAAGCTAACGTTCAATTCAGGTACCCGTTAAAAGAACAAATTTGTACATAAAGTCCCTTGACTTCAAGAATGGTCATAAATGGGTTCTTAGTACCACTTTGTCTTAAAACTACACCTGAAACACACACACACACACACACACACACACACACAGACTCAAAGTCAAGCGGATAATTAACTTGACCATCCAGTGCAGACGGGCATCTCTTCTCAAACCCTCATTCTCTCCTCAGCTCGTCATTGACTTCATTTTTAGGATATTTGAGGCAAAAGAAGAAGGCTTTTTGGCTAGCTCCTCGGAGACAACAGGCTCGTGTCCCCTCCCTCACGCTGACACAGCCCCCGGTGGCTCGGGCAGGGAAGTGGCGGCTCCTCCGTCTCCTTCCCGATGCAATGATCCCCCCCGCCCACTTAGCTGCTTCCTCCTGAAGCCTGTGGTGCTTTGCCTCAGGCTGTCTCTCTTCTTAAGGGAAATTGGACACAGCTCAAGGAGTTGAGGATTCTGACTTCCATGGTCCGTTAAGACAGCACCACAGCTGCCAGCCCAGGGACCCCAGGAGAGCCCAGATGCTGCACCATGGCGAGCCGCCACTTCCGGGCGTCTGCGTCTCCCGGACGGGCCGTGGACCACACTGCCCAGGGGCCGACAGCACACGCAGCAGCCTTGTTGGTCTGATAGAAGACAGATGGCCCCATTTCTGTTCAAATCTGGTAATTAATTCCTCTTCCCACACCCCCTGGTCCCTTCTCATGCCATGTCAGACCAATGGTCAAAAAAGAAAAAGAAAAACAAAGGCAGAAGGCTGTGTGCACAGGGCTAATGGGCAAGGCAAGCAGCTCCCTGCCTCCAGTATCTTAGCAGCAAAGCTTCTCCTCGGCGTGACCAGCTGGCAGGTGTGATGGGCCAGGAGCCCAAGAGCGTCACCTGCTCGCCAAGGCCTGTCCTCACTCTCCTCTCCCACCACGATCTTCTGACAGTTCTTGCAAAAAAATGCTTTTTGAAAAGAGAGCGAAGGGGCCTAGTACACCATCTGAGTTCAAAGCTTCAGGTAAGACACTGACCGAGCCACAGTCCTCTCCTCTGCTCATGACTCTCCACTGGTGGGTTCACTCCACCTCTCTCCCAAGACGGCACCTCAGCTCCCAGGAACAGGACTGTGGCCAGCACTCAGCGGCCTCCCGCCCCCGCCACGCTGACCGCACAGGAAGTCATCGCCCCGGTGAGGCGGACTCACCAGTGGCAGAATCAGCCCCCAGCTGCTCTGGGAAGAACTCAGATTACTCACAACTCCAGCCTGCAGAGAGGCCAGCTTCAGCCTCTGCCAGAAAGATCCAAGCCCCTGGCCAGGCCTGCCCTCCTGCTAACGTGTTCAGATGATCACTCAGTATCTTGGAGAGAAAAGGGAACAATACCGCTCAGTCTGTGAAACTAGGCACTGTCTGTACAGAAACAAGATACTCTGATTTTTTTTTTCTGGAATTCCGGACTTAAGGAGAATCCCAGACCAGGATGCAGGAAGGTCTCCTGGATGACCTTCTGCCTGTTTCCTGCCAAAGGCGGAGTGGGCTCCCGAGACCATCCAGCAGGTCGGGAGGAAGTCGGGGCTGCCGCTCTCCAGAAATCTCAGGGCTGCACAAGCTTTCCCCACGAGGTAAGATCTCGGTGCTTCTGACCAGGTCATGGTTTAACGAGAAAAGAGATAAATGCTTAAAATTTCACTATGGATTCAGAGTTAAAAGGCAAGAAGGCAAAAAAAAAAAAAAAATCTCTTTACAGGCAATAAGCTTTAGAAATATCAACGGCTCCTGGAAAACAAACTTATGGTCACTGGGGGGAGGGGGTGGGGAGGGATAAACGGGGAGCTCAAGATTTGCAGAAACTACTACGTATAAAACAGATAAACAACAAGCTTCTTCTGTCTAGCACAGGGAACTATATTCAATATCTTGTAGTAACTTACAATGAAAAAGAAAATGAAAACAAATGCATGTATGTGTATGTGTGACTGGGACACGATGCTGCCCACCACAAAGTGACACCCTGTAACTGACTCTATTTCAATTAAAAAGAAAAAAGAGCCCCTGTGTGGAGCAGGGGTCTACCAGATGTGTCAGCAGAGCCTGGCCTACGAGAGTTGGGCAAGCGATGCTGGCTGTGAAGCAGACTGGAACGCGGGCTGTGTGGGGCGGTCAGCGTGCAGCGTTGTCCCGGGGCCTCTCCTGTGACGGGAGGGAACTGAGTGTCTGTGCAGTGCCGTCATCTCGCCCCACCTCTGGTTGTGCCTTGGCTCATTAAAAAAAAGGCAAAAGGATCTATTTATTCAACAGTTTTAGTGGAAGAACAAAAGCCAGCATTTATATGGTCCCTTTGATCCTCACAACGACAATATGACCTGTGAAATACTACGATCCTAACAGGTGAGGAAATTATAAAAAGAGACTTACTGAGGCTCAGTTTCAGATAAAAGTGATGGATCTGCCTTCTGGTGGGAGGAACAAAGCAGGTGGGCCTTCCCTTGTCTTGAGAGAGACTCGGACTCTCTGCTGCTGCTCCCACGGACGTCTGAGGAGTATTTCCCACCGACTTCTTCAGCAAAGATCATCTCAGTTTCCTAAATGTTCCAAGTCGCCTCCCCCCGCGTCTCAGCCTTCTCCCAGCCCGAGTGCTGGACCTCAGTCTGGACCGCTTTGTCTGTGGATCCTGCTCACCTCCTGGGGGTGGCGGCCTCAAGCTCCGTCATCTGCGCTGATAGCTCGGTGTTTGCTTGTAAGTGTTTCCACGCTTTGTGTGTATGTTAAGAGCATGCACAGACTTTTATGTAGTTGGAAACACAATGATTATATGGTTTTCTGTCATCTCTTCTTTTTATTCAAATTTACATAAGGTCCACTTAATAATAAACATCATGATAAAAGCTTTTGCAAACTAGGGATAGAAGGAATTTTTTTAATCTGATGGGAAGAGTATTTTATGCTTTTCAATTTTCTTCTATTTTCTTATTTCTTTTTCTCTTTCTGTGTTTTGTTTGTCTTTTTATTGAGGTATAATTGACTACAACACTGTGTCAGCTCTGGGTACACAGCACAGTGATTGAATACTTCTGTACAGAATGACCACCAGCGTAAGTCCAGCTGTCCTCATTGTCCACATTGGGTTTTAGGAGTAGAAATAGGGTTAGGACAGGGTTCCAGCCGTGGGGCCACCGTTGCCTCACTGTGTGGGGACAAGCACGGTGGGGGGTGTTATGTCTTTGTGATTTCCTTTGGCCCTGGTGATGAATTCCTAGCTGCCTGAACAGGACAAGAATGGCAGGAGTGACCACACCTGCAAAGGGTGGCGGCGGAGGTCGGCGTTTGCACAGGTGGGAGTAGCGTCGCTGCCGGGGGCAGTGGCACGTCTGTCCAGCGTGCACACACACCTCCCCAGCCTGGCCCCTCACCTGGGGTGGGCAATGCCATCGGAGCGAACGCTGTGGACGAAGAACAAAGACCAGCCCTCGCCTCCCCTGCGTCTTTGCAGCCAGCACTTGTTCTCCGCATGCGCTGGAGGTAAAGGTAAAAATAGCTCTGCCTCCAAGCTTCACCTCGCTACACCAGGATCAGGTTCAAGGCCAAGGTTCTAGCAGAGGGAACCCTGGTAGCAACAATGGGAGAGCTCCTCCGACCAAGGGGAGGTCGGTCCTGGGGCACAGCCTTCTCTGATTTGCCTTCACCCACTCCACCTCACTCTGCAAACACCACAAACCTAAAGGTCAGGGGCACGCGCCTTGATGCTGACTGGTCTTTGAAAAATGAACACGTTCAGAAGAAGCTATTTATCTTGGGGGGGAATGAATATCATTCCAGCCAGTTTCAAAAGAGACTGTTTTTTCTCACCAGCACAGCAGCACATGGGTAAGGTAACGTAATGTGTCAAGCCAACGTCTGTTGTGAATCCGGGAGAAGCCCTTTTCCAATGACATAAGGTAACTGTGAACAGAAGGGTGGCCTCCTTCAAGTCCAGCAGGAGCTCGAGTCCGGCTATTCACGTTGGCCATACCCACTCAGAATGACGAAGTCACTTGATGGGCGGGGGACGGATATGCATTATTCACAGAGTCACCTTCAAAGAAGTCCATCAATTATAGGTTTCACTGCGGGCGGGCAGTGAAAGCCAGGTGAGGAGGGGTAACGAGCGTGAGGGGTGCTCCCGGTCCGTTTGCCCCTTGCTCAGCGGCGTTCCGGGCCCCAGGACGAGGGGCCGCCTTCATGCTCCCTCCGCACTGCGCTGCCCTCCCAGAGGCCCCCTAATTCCCAAGCGCCGACCCTGGCTCCGCAGTCGGAGTAGCCCCGGCGCGTCTGCAGCCCCGGAGCCAGCTCACAGCCAGAGAGTCTTCGCAGGTCCGGGCCGGGGCCTGGCAATCGGCCTTCTCCTCTCTCCGGTTGAATCGAGTGTGCAGCCAGGGTCTAGAAACAGTGAACTACACTGCAGTTCCTTAAGAGAGCTGCATATTTTTTAACCGAAAGAGAGTTGTGAGAACCAAATACTTCAATACTTTCCCAGTATACTTAGATTCCAAAGAGTCCACTTAGGTCAGTGCCATGGTTTTATGTCGCACGTGGTGGACGCGGGCCAGATTTCGGCTTCCAGAATTTGAACTCTCCGATCTGGGGACTCGCCTTCATTGTTCGATCCTGGTGGGGGCGGGCCAAGATGCCCAACTTGGTGTTAAATGCTGTGCTTTATTCGAGCAGCTGGGAGACAAACTATCTGTCCACAACCGTGTTGAGGACATATTTCAACATGACCATGACTCTCAGCACCTGTCGAGGCAGGTAGAGCTTCCCCTGCAGGTCTGCCTCTGGCTCCTGCCATGCAGGATTTGGGACAGTCCTCCTGCCCCGGGGGTCACAGCCCACTCACAACCCGCCCTGTCTGCCAGGTTGACTCCGTCATGGACTCCCCCACCGGCGTTCCTAAGTGGCACTGAAAAGGGCCACAAATAAAAATTACAGTAAATGCATTGCGATGGGCCAAATGAACAACGCTTTCCATCCCTTAAGGAAACTACGTTCTGTCTTTTGAAGAGGATGTTGAAAGACTCAGTTTGCCCAGACCATCCTGATGTGGCAGCAGGCACCTCAACTCACCCTCATCTCCCCTTTTAATTATTCCAAATCCTGCCCATTCTTCAAGACCAGCGTCAAATCCCTGCCCTCCTTCCATGAAGCGACGTACCCTTTTCTGCTAAAACAATCACCCAGCCCTTGACTGAAGCACATGTATTTGCGAACATTCTAGAGTCAAAATAAAAGCTACCGTGAAGATGAGAAGAGTAATCCTTATACCAGCCGCGTCTGCCGAGAGAACGTGCCCCGGCAGCGAGTGTTAAGCCATTAACAGCCACCAGGGGTAAATTTCAGCCACTCGCGGTCTACCTGGAAACGTGACGTAGCGAGAGGCTTGCTGTGTGCGCCCAGAGCAAGGAGACTCCCGCTCAGGTCCCCCTTTGTCTGTGGACCCTCAGGTCAAGTAACTTCACTCTCTCACCCAGAGTTGCCTCAACTGCAAATCAGTCACGACGGCCCTGCCTCACAGGGACACTCCCGGGGTTACATGTGCTGTCTCACACGAGGGGATCGGCCAGCGCCCCGTTCACAGTCACCTGACGAATGTTAGCTATGATTATTATACGTTGACCCCAGTTTAGATTTCATGTTTACTTCTTCACATAAAGTAGTGACCATCCCTTCCAGCACCTCTGGCTTCGGCGCCCGCAGCAGACAACAGAGCAGCTCGCCAGGCGAATAGATGCTTGATAGATAACAGAGCTATTAGGCAACTTGTCATTTAGGGGAAAAGCGGGTTGAATGAGGCTTTTCATTGTTTTGTCCCAACTTTTAAAGGTTAACAGGAAATCCAGTCCTGTTAAATGGTTACCTCGCTCGCTCATAGTGCAGAGCTCAAACACAAGGACAAAGATTTGATCCCTGCCCAAAAGGATGCCTTGCAGGCAAGCAGGAAACATGACCACTCCGGCAGAGGAAAAGGAAGAGGAAATGAGCTCGCATGGTGGGGAGGCGAGTAGGGACCAATCACAGATAATGCCCTGCCGTTACGAGCGCCTCCACGGGTTCTGAGACGTTATCCAGCGCTGAGAGAGGAAATCTGGGCTGACGTGTTATTTTCTGAGCTGTGTATTAAAGTATTGGCTGCAGAAGAAATGGGAGCAGCCTTCAACCCCATCCCCCGACTCAAAGCCAGTGCTGTGTCACCAGGCCTCCTGGCTCACTGAGGGGAGAGGGGGAGACAAAGATTCTGAAAAAGCTGTTGAGAACAGTTAAGACGTGCTGCTGGACACCAGAAACTGACACACTGTAACTGACCATACTGAAAAAAAAGTATATGATTTTAAAAAGGGAGGAGAAACAAGAAGAAACCTGATCGTGTCCATCCAACTGGAGTCTAACAAAGCTTACACTTCCAGTGGGGGTGTCTGAGGGGAGTTCCCACTCACTGGGGGCCAGAGAAATGCCTTCTGCTCAGTCAGCAGTCAGTCAGCCCCAGTGAAGGCGGCAGCTAACGTTTCTACCAACCGAAATGCTCTGCCTCTGGTCTAGTACCAGAGCAAAAGAAATTAATCAGGCACGGACGGACGACCAAGCCTCCGAATCTAATCTGTGCCGTGGGTCCTAGCTCCGCAGCTGACTGGTTAACAGAGAAAACAGACCAGCAGACCATTTGGCCCAAGCTCATCAAGGCCTCAGAGGCCACCTTGCTGCCAAGGTGAAGAGCAGAAGCGGTCCCTCCACGGAACACGGCGCAGTGACCTCAGTCCACCTCCCCTGGGAGAGCAGGTAAGACTCACGGGGGTTCGAAAGCATCCTGAGCTTGGACGTAGCCGGAAAGCAGCACCTACCGTCACCGAGAGGTGTGCAGCTCAGAGTCGGCCAAGCCCAGAGCTGACCTCGGCCCCTCTGACTCCTCCTCCTGGGGGGTTTTAACCACCAGACTGACTGGGGCACCACTCAACCTCCGCTCCCGACCGGAAGTGCAGGCAAGCCGCTCTGCCAACTGCAACATCACTCAACAGATCTAAAGAGGAGCTCGTTTCCAGCTCCCTCGGGCCAGGCACCAAGCCCGCCCCACACCCGCGCCGGGGTTTACCGCCAACTGCTGAGGCCAGAATCTGTGGAGTAAACTGACACGGCACCGGGCCGCTGAAATGCAGTCCAGCCAGCCTTTGTCCAGCAGCTCTTCCTGCAGTGCACTGTGCCGGGGGTCGTGAAACCACCTGATGGCCCGCGTCTAGCTCCTGCCTTCACACAGCTCCGAATCTTGGTGGCAAGACAGATATGCAAATAACTACAGTAAAAAGCAAACTTACGTACGTAAGGCGTGGAACTGCAGAGACAAGCAAGCGCCACGAAACATAATTGGGGTCACCCCCTTCCCTCCTCCACAGCCCTGTCACCTGCTAACGACCGTCGCCAAAGAAAACGACCCAAGGGCTGAGTCGCTGCCACCTCCCCATTAGGATTCCGCGCATGTCACCCTCCTGCCAAGCCCTTAATCAGCACTTTCACTTCAGTCGCCGTGATTGCAAAGGCCTGGCTGCAGGACAACTGCAGAAAGTCATTGTTTCACCCTGACTAGTGTGGTTTGAAAAGTTGCTACCTTCAGAGAAAGTAGAAACTCAAAAAAAAAAAAAAAAAAAGTGCAATTTTCCTCTTCAGGGTCTTTGCAAAAGTGCCTGCGACGTATCCACCAGTACTTTGCAAATCAACATATATGAAAATTTCTAATTAGCATATCATGGGATCATATACCTCCTCTCTTTTCTTCCCTCTGATCTCTTCCTCTCGTAATTAAACCAGCTGTGGCTATTTCTGCCGTTTTCAAGCTCCAAGAATAACCTTCCCCTTTTTCTATCAGAGCCATTAGAAAAAAGGAAAGTCTTAACATGGCGTTGGATGAACACACCAGGATCTTATTTGAGCCCATAATTAACATCCAGTTTAATCCACAGCAAATAATTAACCTAATCTAGCAGACCTCAGTGAGAGGCTTCCATAGTAAACGCTCTTCGTGTACCTGACGGAAATGACTAAAAAGAATTTCCTCCCACCACCGTCCCCAGCCTCAAAAGATCCATAAAACCTCAGAACCATAATCTTTGAAACTTCCATTTTATAATCCAAAAGAAGACAGAGTAACTGGGCATTACACCAGAAAACGCTTCGCACTGAACTTCCAGCCCCAGTAAGACACGCATCAACGTCCCGCTCCTCAAAAAGGAAGAGATTCAGAAGGGAGAGTCAGGATGTGAACCCGGGTCTTCTGAACCAGGTCTCTCTCACCGGTGCTCAGGTTCCTGCCCTGCGCTGACTCCCCAGGGCTGACCGTGTTCGTGAGCTGCACATGACGGTGCAGCAGCTCGGGCTCTCGTGGTCACGCGGGCTGAGTCTCGGACAGGCATGTGCCTGGACCACACCGCATCCTTGCTCCCCGCCTCCTGCTGCTGATAACGTGCGTGCGGTTCCTCCAGGACAGATGTCTTCATTTCTCCCTCTTCTTACCCTTCCTTCTAACGTTATCTTCTTGATGTCAAGTAATACACAATAGTCGGAGGAAAAACCTACCGAATTCCCCTTCCCAGAGGTAACCACGTTTTGCTGTGCATGGGTGTGTAGCGTTTTCGACATTCTCTGCGCATTTGTATTCTACAAATACATCATTTTACGTTCGTGCAGTCATTCCATTCCATCCTGTGATTTGCTTTTTCCAGTTCACGTACCTTGGCATTCTTTCCACATCACATTCCTGTAACTCTGTCTATTCATTTGAACTCGAGCTGCGTATCCCATCGTATGAAAGCATCAGGATTTCACCAGCATTCCGTTTTTCCTAGTATTTGGCTGTTACAAACAGCAATGTAGCAAAACAAAATTATACAGGCAGTAGGAACAAACATAGGAGAAATTTTTTAAAAACCCTGCACAAAGGAAAACCTATCTTCAACAAGATACAAAAACCCAGAAAATGAGAGATTTACTGTCCTGAAAGAATAACATTCAAAATATAGGACATTATCAAACAGATAAAATACTTGCAATATGAGTCAGAAGGAGGATTACTACCCAGAGTATATAAAGAACTCCTATAACTCAGCAAGAAAGTGCTGCAGTGCGGAAAACGTAACTGGCGTGATCGACGCGATGCTTTTATCTTTTTACTGCAGTTGGTTACAACAGTATATTTCCTGGTGTTGAACCATCCTTGTGTTCCTGAGACCAGTACATCATTATCAAGGAAGGATTTTCTTTTAATAAATTAGGATTCAATTTCTAGCTTGCCGCATTTAGATTTGTTCATGAGATTGGCGTATAGTTTTAGGGGAAAACATTTTCATTATTATTTTCAAATGTGTTCTATTACAGAGGTTTGTGGGGGTTTATTTCCTTGTTTATTCTCAAAGAGTGACCATTTTTCAAGGAGAGAACTAAATTCATTCACAGTCATTATTATGTTTGAACACAATTCTGCCATCTTACTTATTATTTAATGTTCCTTCCTGTTGGTTTCTATGGACTCCTCCTTTTTCATTTTTGTTTTTCTTTCTTTTACTTTCTAGACTTTGGTAGTATTGATCAACTTGTCTTTATTCCATTTCCCTTCTCCAGTGTTCCAGAAGTGAGACATCCTAATGCTAATTCTGAAATAGTTGCTCTCAGATTTTTTTTACACACAAACCTAAGTATGTTGATTTCTGTATTCTCTCCAGAAACAAGAAGGAGCCTTCATGTGTTGCCCTACTCACCAACTCCTCGCTGCTCCTCCCTCGACAAGTGTCCTTGGTCTTGGTTCTAGATTGTGACTTTATATTATGGGTCATGAGCAATACTTCATACTGTTTCACTTTCTGTGTGCTTCCTTGATCACTGTGATAATCACCATCATTTTGTAGATTTATTTTTCATTTCAGTGCTATTGTCTCATAATTCTTTCAGAGCTGGTCAGTCAATCCCGAATCACTGTATGTCTAACTGGTCTTTACTGTCCCCCATAAGCTTGAATGCTGTTTTTCTGCGTGAGGCATTCAGGGTTGAGCACAAAGTGAGGTGAGGAAGGAGACGTGCTCGGTCACCAGCTGGCCCCACTCTGGAGAAAGGCTCCTCATCCCCGCGAGTGGGAGCTCTGAGCCAGCAGGACCCCTGTTACTCTGCGGGTAAGTTGCTTCCCTCTTTTCTGAAAACCTGTGCTGTGACCACGTGGTCCCCAGCTCTGGTCTTACTCACAGAGGCTAGTACTTGCAGCTTCCTTCATTCTGCAGGGTGGGTACTGTCCTCACTTCTTGGAAATTAGCTTCTGCTATTTTTCCAAATGGTTAGGATCACAGGCTTTAGGGCAAACAGCCCGTGTTTGAATGTCCTCCACCACTGTTTAGTTGTGTGACTTTGGGCAAACTGCCTAGCCTCCCTGCTGTTCAGCTTCCCCATTTAAAGAGTGGGGTTAGTCATAGTCCATATCTCTTAGAGTTGTTGAGAACTGAGTGAGTTAATTCCTGAAGAGCTCTTGAAAATGTCTGGCACATAATAAATGCTCAACAATTCACTTTTTTTGCAGTTCTCTTCTGTTGCCTGAATCATTTCTGTTTTCTTCATACTGGGTTTGTCTTTTTTTTTTTTTTCGCCATGATGGTGGTCTTCCTTGAATATCTAGTAACCCTTGGTTATCATTATGATGAAAAACAAGATTAACTAGATTAACTAGGGCAGATGGCTTCTCTGCTGTTTGCTCCAACGCCTGTGATCTTAACCATTTGGAGAAATAGGAAAAGAGGTGGAAATGTTTTCCCAAAACACATTCCCTAAATGTGAAAGCTGACCAACCTCCCCCACCACTGGGTTCTCTCTCAGCTTCTAGGCTTTGCTTCCTTTCTAGGTTCCAGACATTTCTCACAAGCTTTGGTCCAATGACAACTTACTGTCCAACCTTCTGTTTCTCTTGCAGGCACATTCTTTTTAAAGGGTTCTTTTGTGCCATCGAAGGGGGGTGAGGCCAGCGGGGGAGCTGGGCTCAGTCGGCCCCAGATGCTGCCCCTCCCGCAGCTTCTCACCTCTCCCCCTCCTGCTCTCGGGCACCTTCAGTGTAAACTCCCGAATCCGGGCACTTTCACAGCCCCAGGTTTGGTTCTGGGGCATCTCTGATGACTGACCTCTTGCCACCCTCTTCCCCTCACACACTGGGCTTTAGCCGAAGTGAATTTCCTGCGTTTCCTCAGCACAACACGCCACTTCCACCTCGGTTCACACTCGCTCTTCCTTTGGTTGACGGCTGTTCTTCCTTTGCAGCTCTGATCTTGTTCCTCATCAGTAAAAAGAAGTCTTAGAATACATCGTCTTTAGGGGCCTTCCAGCTCTAAAATGTATAATTACACACAAGTAAACTCATTGATATCGAAGCCCTTTCTTCTCACCTCCGCAGCATGGCAAGGTGTCGTAGGTTCTAAAGGAAGGTGCGGGACACAAACCCTTATTGTTTACCTCAGTCCCCCAGCATCTCAGGGTTACAGGGCTTCTCATGGCAGACCCAGGGCTTCTCACATGCTGCGTAGAAACTAACATGCAAGCACCGCAGGTCGAGCCAGGGCTCACTAAGAACAGTCGCCCAGATCCCCAGCTAACCCTTCAGTTAGGAGCCCTGATAAAGAAATGGCTCCGGACAGAGCCCAGCCAGTTTTCATCAGTTAACTGAAGAAGCTCAAACCATGACCTTGGATCACATCCCTGACATTTTTGAGTTTTCCTGCAGACACCAGGGGCAATGTGTGAGAGCACGTGCTGTCCTGCTGGTGAGCGTGTGGTTTGCGCAGAGGGCAGCCGTGTGCCCCCGGCGGGGCCGGGCCTCTCCCCACTCCCTGCTGCAGGCATCACTTCTCCCAGGGACCCAGAGAGTCATCCTGGGCTCTGCTCTGCCCCACTCGTCAGTTAATTTCTTATATCCCCCTCCCCCGGGATGCCGTGCTATCCGGAGACTTAATACCATCATAATCCCCCTGCCATAAAAGACAAAACCTGTCCATAAAGGCTGCAGCTGTGGTCCTGGAAAGGAGGAAACTCACTTTAAATCACCATCTCTGAAATGAAAACACGCTGGTCCAGAGGACCTCGCACGCCATCTGGAAAGGCCTTTGACGTCGCTCGGGGAGCGGTGGTGTCCCGTGGCTGAGGTCACTGTGGGTGTTGTTCACCCTGGGGAACAGTTCCAGTTCTCACTGAGATGGAATTCCACCGAATGGGCGGCCTGGAAAACGATCTCGAGCTCGAGCTCCAAGAACAGCACAAGCAGGAGCCACCGCCAGGCTGTCCAGGGAGACGCGGTCCCTCGAGCGCGCCATGCCCAGAAGTGATGGTGCATCGCCCACATGGTTCCAGGCCTGAGGTGCCAGGGGCGCTGTTAACAGCTTCAGGGCACTAGGCACAGGCAGGGCTGCTGGGACCAGAGGAGTAAACGCGGCCCGGAGAGGAGCGCAGCCCCCGGGGGGCTGAGGTTCTACACAAACCTCTCCTGCGCGCTGCGGTTCAGGGTCTGGCCGCCTCGCCCTGCAGCCGGAGGGAGCAGTGTCCACAAGGAGGCATTTCAGCGGGACCCACCCTCCTGCTGCGGCCGCAATGAGTGACTTTCTAGCCAATGGGTCAGCAGAGGAAGCTGACCTCGGCACGTTCTGTGCGCCCTTCCAGGAGGCGCTTGTCCTCTCTCTGCCCCGCAGTCGGGTCTGCCTGGAGGTGGCCTGAGGATGCCAGCCGCCAGGGATCACGTGCAGAAGCCCTCAACCCAGGTGGGATGTGTCAACAAGCCCTTTTGCCCCCAGATCAAGGGCCACATTCTCCAACTGGCTTTATCGGTAACGAGGCGGCTCAGACCTCTGCCTCTCTGATGCCCCAGCCTTTGTTCAAAGTTGGTTCTGAACGTGGAAGGGGAGTCATGGGAGTTACGTTTTGACCCCTAAGAGTCTCGTCCTTGGTGTCTGCACAGTGGGCTGGAAACAGAGGCTGGTGACACTCTCGGGGCCATAGAAGAAAGAAAACAAGCAAGGAATTCAACGTATAAATGTCTCTCATCTTTGATGGTAAAAAATACCCTGTTTTACTTCAAAAGTAATTTGCATATAAGATTTTTTAAAGGATTTGGCATCCTACTAATTTTCAAACACACACACACACACACACACACACACACAATCTTGAAAAGACTGAGCTATGTGGACTTTTCTTTTTAATGAGGTTCCTCTTTAAGAGCAGAAGCCCTGGCAGGAGTAATGGAAAGACCACGTAAACATCTAAGAGCAGGTCTGGAAGGTGAGAGTCCAGAAACTTGGGCCCATGGACACATCGTCCCAGAGAACGCATGCACACACACACACACACACACACACACACACACACATTATTCTGATCACCTCCCAGATCATCTGAAATATCAAAAACAAGGCTTCTTATTTTTCTTTGCTTCTAATGTGACCAACGGCTGGAGTTAGTAATCTACTTGGAAAGGAAACCTCCCCACTGAGCAGGTCCCAAGAAGGGAGCATGGTCATCAGAGTCCACGCTGGCTCTCTCTCCACACTGTGTCGTGGGTGCGGTGACTTCTGAAGTCCAGCACTCCTGCCTAAATGTTCGCTGTCTTGTGGATGGGCCTGAAAAAAATACTACTTTTAAATTTCTATAGCATACCAGCCACCTCTTAAAACCACTCGGCACTGCTAGACATATCATCCCCCGTAGCAAACTATTTCATTTCGGTGTGACATTAGTTCGAAGGGTACAAATGAAATGCAAAATTCTTGTCAGATTTGCTTCAGATTCTTCTAATCCTTTCTTTTGCTTTCTTACTTCATAGCACTGAGAAAGGCAAATTAATCAGCAGCTGTTTGGATTATGAAGACTTTCAGTTTCTCCTGTGAAGTTATGGCAGTTGTGAGGTGAAGGTTCCCCGCCTGCCCTCCCGAGCCAGTTGGAAAAGCCACTGGCTGGTAGACGGTCGGCTGGCACGAGACGTCACCGCACACCCTTACACAAGTGCTCAGATGAACTTTGCGTCCGGAGAGCTGGAGGTGTTAGCTTCTATAAATCCACCCAGAAGTTCACACTTTTAAAACAGAACAAGGGTGGGAAGGGAGAGGCGGTGCACTGAGAAGTGACTCCAGATTCAGGTTTGCAATCCTGGGGTGCTTACCTTCTCGAATCTTTATGTTTTTGGTAAAATATTCACTCCTGCTGGTCTAATTATAGCCCGAGAGGAAAACAGCGAGCAGAGTGTGCGGTGCTCAAAACTCACCCGTGTGGAGAGACGGGCACGTCGGACTGAGTGCCAGCTTCGGCACTGAGCAAAACACGTGTGCTTCTCACTGAGCGAAGGTTTGCAAATTTTGCCATCAGCAAAACACATTTTTATTGCCTCCGAAGTAACTTCCCACGATAGAAAAATATTTCCCCCTCAACTTAGAATTTTTGTCTCACAAAATACTGAAACTTCGCCAGCAGGTAAAACACTTAACCCCAAATTAATTAGCGAGCAAACTACAGGATAGTGGGGAGAGGCTCCACGCTTCCGCATCAGTCTCCCGGAAGCGGGAAGGACCGGACACGTGGAAACCCCCAGCGTCACCAGGTGCTGCCCCGGGGGTGCTGGGGGCTGTCCGTGACCACGACAAAATGTAACACCTGAACCAGGAGGGAGCAGTTCTCCTGCCTCTTGGCCCAAAGCGGCCCTGCCTGCAAGACGCCGCTCACACGGCTTGAGGGGCTTACTCGGCTGGCCGGCCCCACCGGTCAGCACTCGTGCCCCCTGTTTACTGGGTGGGGGTGCAGCCGAGGCCCAGGTGTGTCAGGGCCCCCCACCGGTGCCCCAGAAGGACATCAGACCAGGCCCTCCACCCACACGAGGGCGAAGAACCAGCTCTCACACAGGTCTTTACCGTCACCACGCTGCCAAGTTCATGAAGACACCGTCTGGGTCTTGCTGACACTCACGTGTCCCCAGATGCCGCAGACGCCCCAGCACATGACACACAGTGGGCTTGGTAACAGTTTCTGCTGTGTTCCACTTTTCCATGCTTTTTTTTTTTAATGAATCAACCTTAAAAGAGATCATATGCTCCCTGGATTTGACTGAGAGAACTGATCCCACGACTTCTGAAGGTTTGTCCCTTAGATATTGGTCCTTCTGAACAAGCCAAGGTTTTCTCCACAGATAAGTTTGTAAACTACCAGTCGCACCCGGGCTCTGATGGGTAGAACTGATCCCAGGACGTATGGACGGCCCTGCTGACCGCAAGCCGGACGTGACCAAGGGAGCTAGCGAGCCCTTCTCACTGTGAGGGGCGTCCCTGAGTAGCCGCATCAGAATGGCTCAAACGGAGCCCCCTTAGACGAAAACTAAAATACTTGCAACTAAAAAACCACCAGCTAGACGTCACAGCCTGTCAAACAGTGCAGAACAAAAGACCAGCGAGCTTGCAGGCAGACAAAGCAAAACAGCCACAGCATCTAAAACAGAGCGTCAGGAGAGAAGGCAGGGGTGTCGGCGCAGAGCGGCAGCGGCATCCGGCACGACGCCAGGTGGCCTCGTGCTTGTGTAGCTGGGTGCCCAAGGGCCAGTAAAGGGCCAAGAGAAAGAAAAGAACTTCAAGAATTGAATGAAAAATGTAATCTCAAAGTCTGATTAAAAAAAAATGTGAACCCGAAGGTGTGAGACGCCAAGTCAAGGAGCCTCCTGAAACCGGCAAGACATCCCCCCCCACAAAGAAAGGGGAAGTGGGCTTCTCGTACCAAATAATTCAGTCGTGAGTTTATTAAGGCCTCCACCCTGGGCTAGTCTATGCCGTGGAGGAGCACAGGGACGCTCAGGCCATGGTCCAGGCTACCAGAAGGTGTCCATAGGCATCAGACGAAACAGCTAAGCGGTGTCTGGTTAATTAAGCACTCCGTGCGCAGTCAGGACAACTCTGTACTCGGGAGGGGGGACCACGGGCTCAAGTCAGAGGGAAGGGTGACTTAACACCTGGTGCTCGATTGAGGTCCAGACAGGTGAGCACAGGTGTGATGGGGCCCGGGGACCAGCGGGTCCCCGGTGATAGAACTTCTGCATAACATCCATAGGCATCCAGCCAAATTGGCGGTAGGTTGAGGATTGAGGGTTTAGCAAAGGATCCACAAACAAGATTGTCAACTGCCTCTTGAAAGGAGATGTAAGAGAGCATGACGTGCTCAAGAAATGACACTCGATCCAGTAGAGCTGAGCTTCCTGGCTTAGGAAGAGGAGCCTCAGAGCTTCAAATCATGAAGGTCCTTGAGTGCCAGGCTCTGACATCCAGTTGCTTCCGAGCGTCTTCAAAGACAGAGTTTGTTTCAAGGACATCTAACAGGCGGCGACAGAAGGAGAAAGTCAGCTTAGTTCTCCCCTCTTCTGAAAGGCTCCCCCTGCCTTGGGCTCCATGACACCGCTGTCACCTCTGAAAATGAGTAAGGAAAATATGGTGTCAAGGAGTCCGGCAGAACCGACGTCCGTACAGCTGGCAGGTGGCGACCGCAAGCTGGGAGGGAGTTGGATGCACAAACACGGGCTCACCCCAGAAGGACGGGAGATCCAGGCGGACCGGTCCCTGAAGAAGCAGAGAATGAAACAGGTGCCCGTATCTGCCCTGGGTTAGAAGGGGGTTGCGAGGCAACAGCCCCGCTCTCAGACCAGAACAAGGGCTCGAGTGCAGTGTCTGAGCAGGTGCGGCAGCCAGAATGAGCTGCATGACAGCCTGGGTTGATGAACCACCAGGTGATGGTCCTGAGGGTCCACGGTGAGGCTGAATCTGCAGGGTCCGTGTGGACACGGGAGGGCTGTGACGACCTGTGTGGCCATCCTCGGTCCTCAGTGTGGAGCACACTGTCCGGGGCGTCAATGGAAACAGGCTGCAGAGGGTCTGGGCTGTGAAACGGAGCACACTGCGGGGACCAGCTTAAAACGGGAGGTAAAAATGACAGACTCATTTTGCAAAAACCTATCAGTTGACCTCTGTGGGTTCTGAATTTTATTTTTCTGACAGCCTGAGCCCTGCTGTGGAATGTACACGTTATGAAATTCCGGCACATCACAAGAACACAAACTTTGTCTCTAACCTGTGGGATTTATCAGCACAGAATCTTTTACTTGAAGCCAGTGAAATTTTCAGTGTAGGCAGGAGTGGTGTAATGATCCTCTGTTGGTGAATAAAGGCGTTTTTCACCTGCTGAGGCCACTAGTCATTACCCAGGGTCTCACTGTGACATGCACGGTGCAGAAGACAGGCCACTGAAGATAAGAGAAATTGGTAGCTCCAGGTCTGCAGGATGAGTGGGTCTCCCATCAAGCCTCTCTCCCTTTGTACGGTTTTAGGTTAAATGAACAGGTGTTCATGTTGGCGTCCATGCATCTCTGCGCGCACCTTCAAAAATCGATTCCTCTTCCAGGGAACAAGCCAGACGGGATTCAGAAGAACTAGCATTCTTTGCGTGTCCTCCGTCCTGGCTGCATCCCCCAGGCTCTGCCTCCTGCTCGTGGATTTCTTTTCTGTGGGTGTTCCCGCCTCTTCTTACAAGGAGACCCCCCTCATTGGATTTAGGGCCCTCCCTGACTCAGTGTGACCTCGTCTGCTATGGTCTGAATGTGTCCCCCAAAATCCACGTGTGCAAATGCTAACCCCAAAGATGCCGGTACTGGGGCGGGCCTTTGGGTGATTAGGTCATGCAGTGGAGCCCATGTTCCGTTGACCTCCCACGGAGAAGTGACATCTAGTTTACGTTTTAATAGACTTTAATTTTAGAGTAGTTTTAGTTTCACAGTAAAACTGAGCAGAAGACAGATACGCATAGTCGCTGAGTTGGTCCTGCTCCCGTCATGCGTGGGACCCGCGCAGAAGTGTCCCCGCCACGGCCGCATCCACACGCGGCTCTCCCTGTGCTCCACGTCCTGGGGTTTGAGAAGCGTCTGACGACGGGTGTCCAGCATTCACGTCTCACACAGAGCGGTTTCAATGCCCTGAATCCTCTACATCCTGCCTGTCCGTGTCCCCTTCCCCTAATTCCCGGCAACCGCCGGTTCCCTCACTGTCTCCACTGTTCTGCCTTTACGTCCTGGAATTACGCAGAACGCAGCCTTTTCAGATGGACTTTGTTCACGTAAAACATGCATTCAAGTGTCCTCCTTGTTTTTCATGACTAATATTTTTAGTGCTGAATAATATTCCGCTGTCTCGGTGAGTCACTGCAGACAGTCATTCATCTCTGAAGGGCCTCTTGGCTACTTGCAAGCTTTAGCCATTATGAGAAAAGCTGCTGTTTTTCAGTTTATTGAGCTTTTTGCCTGTTGTTAGGTCCGAGTGATGACCTCCAAGCTTCTCACACGCAGAAGAGAACCCTGGAAGTCTCCATCTGCTTTTAGAACGATTTTTCTTAAGGCGTTTCATGTTTCTTCCTAGCACAGCCTTAATAAAGATCAAGATGTAAGTTCAGCATAAATAAGATTCTTTTCAGCAACTGTCTGATAATTTTTATGAGAATTATTGGGCAAAAGATACTTATCTATTTTAATTTATGAATTTCACATTTAGGCCTGAAAATTTTTACTTCACAATTTTTAAATCTAAACAGAAACAAGTTTTCCTTCCTTTTAGGCCAAAGTCCCCAATATTACCATTTCGACAGGACCAGCAAGCCAGCCCTTCCCGTGTCACATTCAAGCTCCTGCGATGAATTCACCAGGCCTACGCTCCCTGTCTTTAATACTATTCTCTGACAACGTTATCAAAACTTTTCCACGAAAAGACTATGCAATTTTAATAAAAAACAAAACACTTGGCTTGACATCCTCTTATAAAAATAAAACCATTTCTAAACAATGTTTCTGAATATACTTAAAAACAATGCAATTCTATTATTCAGTGCAAGCAAAATGGTAGATGTTAACTAAAATCCAGAAAACTTACATATTGTTCACCAAGTTTCTCAAATAAAAAACAGATGACAATTTCCAGTAGAATTCTGGAAAATGCAGATGGCAACCTTTGAAGAGGGGCTGACCCACTTACCACTGAACGTGACCCTTACAAACGTGTGAGTTGCCGTCAGACCTCCTCGAGGACTCCACGCCGCGTCGCAGCCCAGAGGCACTCGTCTCGTTGTCGTCGTTTACCATCAGATGGTGAAACACACTAGGTCCGCAGCAAGAGTCACGTACTTTCAGAAACCCATTCAGTGGGAAACACGGACCAGACACTCTACTGTTGCCATCGATGCCAAGGTTCCAAGACAGCCAGGTTTGTCTTCACCCTTAGGGTCAATACCTCAGTGAGAATTACAGGCATTATTTTTTGTCCAACCCCTTGGATCTAAACATTGTCTTTTTTCTAATGTGCTCAAAGGAAAGCTTGAGAGACAGTAAGATTTCTGTGCTCCAAGGAGAGAACTATTTTTTAAAGGTTTTTCTGTTACTGTTAGTTTTTAAATGCTGGACTCTTTCTAATACCAACAATCCTGCATCCTATTTTCTTACACAAAAAGCAGTGAATTACATTAATGCTCTCTGAGAAGTATCACCACGTAGATTTTAATGCTGTAACTTTTTAAGTCATACTTAGCTCTAGACCAATGTTTCTTAGCTGGTTTTTCACTCCTGCCTTCCCAAGGAGACTTTTAACCAGCAAAGGAAAGCTTCTTACATCTTCAACGGTGAGGACTCAGCTGAGTCATCCGTCCTCTCCTGAGGTCACTGTGGCTTCTCCCACCCTCAGGCTCTGACCCAGCCTTGACCAGAAACACAGAGAGTGACGTCCCCACCGACAGACTCCACGCCCTTCCCAGGTACTGGGAACACCAGCCAGTTCACACCGTGAAATAAAAACTACCACCCTCATCCCATAGCTCTGGAAAATGTAAGAAAAAGTTGGAGTAAAACCAGCATCTACGTGTATTAACAAAGACGAGGTTAGATTTTATCTGCACCGTCTACCAGCCGTGGGAATGGGAGTCCCACTTCCTGTCTCACTCCCCCTGCTTTGCTCCTGACTCGACAAACCAGCTCAGCGTCCAGAAGAGCAGGAGGGCCTGCCTCCTGGAGACCCTTGCACGTCGCTCCTCGAGGGTCAGTGACGGGCTTTGCTTCCTGGAGGAGGAGCTGAGTGGCGCTCCCACCATGGCCGAGCTCCACCACTAGACGCTAACGTTCTACAGACCCGGCGTGCGCTGACTGGTTCTATGATTCAGCAGTTACAACGTGAACCCTCAGAATGACACCCCGAGAATCACGGTACTTGGCCTCGTACTTTGATGATGTGGTTGAGTTTTAATTGCAGACCATTTGAAACAGGGCACTGCATCTGTTAGGTATAAAATTCCACTCATGGGCAACTGCCTTTGTAATGGGGTCCTGCCTTAACTCAGAAGGGCCCTCCCTTCCCTCCCCGCCTTCACTGCCCCTCTGGTATAGAGGCCGCCAACTAGACTGGGAAATCGGCTGACATGAGCAGAGGGGTCGGGGGGATGAGGGAGAAGTGAGATCAGAGGGACGAAGAAGAAAAGGTGGGGGGGACGGGGGCCCGTCTCATACTTCACCCAGGAGGGGTCTTTAGCCAGACGCTGAATTTCACTCCAAGTAGCTTTAGCAAACACGGGTCCTTTTCACACGGTACCTCGAGGGAGTTCATGGAACTCTGAAATACTTTGCTGGTGCAGAATTTCACAGCCATGCCACAAACAGGAATCCGATGGTGGCGGCGAGCCCTTTCACAGAAGCTCCAGGCCACAGGCGGTGGGCGAGGACAGGTAGAGGCAGAGAGTCCGCGGAGCTGCCCGGTCCCCGGCTGCCCTGGAGACACACGTGCTGCCCGCGTGGCCCCAAGTGTCTGAGTACGGTCGTTTTCACTTGTGCATTCCTTCTCTTCCCTAAATTGGAAGTTTCCTGAAGGCAGGGGCTGCATTTTACTCACTTCCACGTTCCTTACAGGGCCCAGCAAAAATTACAGTAAGTGCGTAACAAATCCTTTGTCGGCTGACAATTACTAGCCCACTGTATTGTCATTCGCGGGGAGTTCGGGACATTGAATTCCTCTCAGCCAAAGTACCAAACAGATAATCCTCTCGACGTGCTTCTGTTGACATCACCACAGAAAACAGATTTAATTCACTAATAGCCAACCTTCCTCAGTCCCCAAAACATTGGATGCGGCGGGAAGCACCGACCTAGTCAAGACCTAATGATAATTTTTTAAATTTTTTTCTTGAGTGGAAGGGAATTAGGTTTGTTTGTTTGTTTGTTTGTTTGTTTAAATGGAGGCACGGGGGTTGAACCCAGGACCTCATGCATGCTAAGCCCACATTCTACCACTGAGCCATGCCCTCCCCCAGGTAACAGCAGTTAAGGCTGCTTTCTCCTTCACCCCCACCACCAGCCACTAGACCACGCACTCCACCCACGTACCGAGAAGATGCAGTCCCCCCTGGGCCGTGAGCCACGGAAGGCACTAACCCGCGGCCGAGCGGCAGGAGCGGCAGTCCCCGCCCGGGCGCAGCCAGAGCTCACAGGAGGTCTGCGTAGCAGAGACACCTGCCTGGACGCCCTCGTGCATAAATGTCAGAAAAGAAGACATGCAGCTCTGAGAGCATGTGGCTGTCTCCTCCAATCACCTGCACAGGCCCTGGAGAAACGCTCATCCCGGCGGGGTCCAGTTCAGCTCAGAGGCAGCGCGTTAGCCTCCAAGGCCACCGTCTTGGGTTTATTTCTACTTATTTCCAGGCTCGAACACCTGGGAGCGTTACTCCTGTCTTCGTGTTGCAAGTCTGTCAAAGGCTGACTTCAGGCTCAGGAGGAGGCAGAACCCCGGGCCACGTGTGACTGCGGCTACAGCCGGAGCCCCTCCCCAGCCTGGGGGGACCCTCACCCAGGACTGCGCGAGGCTCCGGCCGGCACCCAAAGCCGATTAGCAAGAGGAACCCGGGAGCTGAAGTCGCTGTGGTGTGTGTTTCTCCGGGTCTCTAGAAGCAGGGATGTTTAAAAGGCAGTTCTCTTCTCTTCTTTGAAAATGTCAACTAAAAAATAGAGATGTGTATTATTTGATAAAACACATGGGGAAACGTGTCTTCCTTCCCTTTGCAAAGGGAGGGTAAAAATAAACCCAGTGCTTCTGGCTTTCTCGCTGATCCCAGCCGGGGTGGGGGGTGGGGACCTGATCTCGGGGAAGTCCTTGGGGCGGGGGCCGCAGCGCCCCCGCCGGAGCCCCGGGGGCCCGGAGAGACGGGGTCTCCTCACAGGCCTGCGCCCCGGCAGAGGAGCGCGAACTGTCCCCGCGCGTTTCTAGGAGGCGCCCCCAGAACCGAGAGTGGGGAAGGGAGGTGTGGGAGGTGAGCGCTGGGAGCAGGACTGCAGTGGGGTTTCCAGCTTCCTCTCAGCCAAGTGAGAAAAGTGAGCTGGGCACCTGGGGCCCAAGGAAGCGTTTCACGTTTCTCTCAGGAATCTGTGCGCACCCTGTCTCCTCGCAGATGGTCCCGGAGCTTAACGCTGGAAAAGTCTTCGCTGGGGTCTGACCAGAGAAACGGTCCAGGCAGCAGCGTGCGCCCTGGACCGCCGGGAATCCCCCAGGGCGGGCAGCTCCCGCGTCCACGCCTGCAAAGCACCACGGAGTGCAGACGGCTGCGAGGGGGGCCGGGCCCGCCACCTGGGCCGTGGCGGGAGGGGGGCAGGATCCCCTCATCGCCGCAGGCGGCGTCTGTCACAGAACGGGCTGGGGTGGTGTCAGGAGAGCACAGAGTGGGTCCCGCAGGGCTCGTGTCTAAGATGCTGGAAGAGAACGTGCCCGAGGACGGGACAGCACCTTTTAGAAACTGATAAGCCGGGCACGCGTGGATCTCGTCAGGCCCAGAGGCTCCAGCGCTGGTCTTTAGAACACACTGAAACTACTCTCACCTTCCTCTGCTCCCCCAGCAAACCCAGGCCAGGCCAGTGACCACTATTTTAATCAACATTTGCTAACAGACTGTTCTGAGGTCACATCTCCCCTGTACCTTGAACTAATTAACAATTTAGCTTGAGTCGGGAAGAAGTTCGCTCCAGGCACTTTCCAGGGAAGGAGTCCAAATTTCTCTGGCGTGTCTTAATGCGTTTCTTAAAACATGAATGTCCTGAAGGAAGCTTAGTACCAGGAGTGATTTCATGGAGACAGAATTTAATTTTCACCTTCACATTTTATATCTTGAAAATGCTTAGAAACAACGAAAAATTAGTATTTCTTGGTCTAGGTCCTCAGTCATTTATGGTGATAAATGAGTTTTGAGTAGCTAGGGGTAACAGTGATATTAAGCATTTTAAAGAAAAAAGCTCTGAATTATTTTTCCGTATATTTTGTCCTATATACACAAATATTTATTCTCTTGTGACTTCCAAGGACGCAAATTGATTTGTTAATGATTTCCACTGACGGTGCCTGTGGTCAGTGGCAAAGATGGCTGTGTTCGCCACCTGCCCTGTGTCCACACTCTGCTGAGTGACTTGGTTTGCCCTTAGGCTTCGGCTGTGTCATTCCAGCTGAGGACTTGCAGGGTCAGCGGGCAGCCAGCAAAGCCCAGACACATGAAGGAGCCTAGGCGGGGCCGGCAGGGCCCACCCCCACCCCGGGCACATGAGCCGTGAGCGCGTGCTGGCGGACGTAGATGAGGATCGTGGCTATTCGTCGGGGAGCATTTTTGTGTCAAAACTAAAGCACCAACAATCCCAAAAGGACTACCCTGTCTCCCGCACACCCAGCTCCTTTGTCTCCATGCTCTACGTTACCCTCCTTAAAATGCCGTCCATCAATCAATCTAGCTTCTGCTTCCTCCACTCCTCCACCTGCGAGGCTCAGTGAGCCTGGGGAAAGCCACCCAACTACCCACGTGGGCCCCTAGGAAGGGATGCTCCCCCACCTCAGCCATCACCTCGCACTGGGCAGCTCGATGCCACGTGTCTGGTATCTCCCTGGCACTGCTTCTTGCTTCCCTGTGTTCCGTCAGCTCCCAGTTCTGTTGCTCTCTCTTTCATCCAAAGGTGACTGCCTCCTTTTTCCTCATAATCCCAGGTGAATGCGTGGTCCAGTTTTGGAGGGATGTCTTACTCAGTAAAACAGTCTTACCTCCACAAGGAATTGCAAAGTAACTACAGTCCTTCACCTGTGTGGCTCTTAGAATGTAAAAAGGGAACCCAAATGCGTAACTTACCACCACACTCTTTATAATTCTTTCCTCACTTTGTTACTTAGTCCCTCTCCAAAACAAACAAACCCAAAAAACACTCCAGAATTTTTCACCAACCCCCTAAAAGCTCTCTTAGCCACACTAGACAAACGATCTCTTCCTCCAGCCCCTTCCGTCTGTTTCTTCAAAACATGCAGCCTCAGGTCCAGCCTTGCTAGACTTGCCGCACCCAAATTCCTATGGAAGGGCCGGGAGATTAATGTGTGTGTTGGAATAGGACCTGGGTAATTCTTCTCATCAAGTGAGTTTGAAAACCTGTAGCTTGAACTCCAGCTCTCAGTCTTGGTTGCTCATTGGGATCTCTGGGGAAGGTGTCAAGACTCCTGAAGCTGGGCTGCCCCAGATCCTGATTTAATTGACATGGAATGAGTCCTGGACATCTGCACTTTTAAGAGCCCCCAGGAGAGTCTAACGTGCAGCACTGTGGTCCCCAGCGATGCCACACAGGCATCCCCCAGGTGTGCAGCCAGGCATCACTCAGGGTGTAATCGGAAGAAACGAAAAACTCCCACATGCACAGCTTCCCCCACTACAAGCCAAACAAATACAATGAAGCCAGCGTCCCTCTAGAAAGGAGGGGCGAGTGAAGATTGCAGGTTCCCCACCTGCATCCCGAGTAGTTCCCAGAACTGGGGTTTGTTCTTCCGTCTTTCTTTCTTTCTTTCTTTCTTTCTTTCTTTCTTTCTTTCTTTCTTTCTTTCTTTCTTTCTTTCTTTCTTTCTTTCTTTCTTTCTTTCTTTCTTTCTTTCTTTCTTTCTTTCTTCCTTTCTTTCTTTCTTTCTTTCTTTCCTCCTTATTTTCTATAACAGATCTAATCTTCTGCTTAGGCCTCCCTGTTGAAGGCGGGCATGGACAAGGAGCAGGCAGATCTATTCAGAGGGTCCGACAAACTCACAGTGACTCAACATGCAGATAATTCCCTGCGGCAGCTAACTTTTTGTCAAGGTCTCAGGTCAAGGCCCTGCTCTCAGCCCACGTGGCCCTCAGGGTCATGGGGAGAAGATGGGGTGGAGTCCCTGGGGCCCACAGGCCTTTGGTGCCCTTGCTGAGAGGGATCTGCAACCGCTGGGGTACGTGGTGCAGTGTCCCCTGGCCAGGCACAGTGATGCCCCAGCTCCCGTGACGGGGTCCGCTGTCCCAGCGCTTGGCCTTCCATCTCAGCGTCCCTCACACACATTACAGCCTCTTCGCTCGGAACCCGCCTGCATCCCTCCCGTGATGCGTCAGCAGCTCAGCGTCCGTCGGTGGAGCACGAACCCCTGAGCGCTCTGCACATCGCGGACGTGCAGGGAAGCCCAGGTGCCACCCGGGCTCACGGTTCTCACCTCCTCCTGCTGCCCGTCCACTGCAATCTTCTGCCCACATGCGTTGTGGGGCCTGGTGCAAAACAGACACAGAGTCCCTTGTTCAAAATGTCATTGAGAATCTCAAGACAGTGACGTCGAGCCTTCAGCCAGGTGGGACAAACACTAAGCAAGCCCTGACTGCAGCCACACAGCAGACAACCTCAGTCCCGTCACCCACCAGGCTTGGGGCCAAATCTGACGATGGAGGGGCTGGGGGGCGGTGGGGCACAGTACGCAAAGGAATCAACTTGTGGAATTTCACACCTAATTTAAATTCCAGATGCCGAGGGGGGAAAAGCCTTAAATTGTGTAACATAACTGTCTTAGTTTTGAAGATGTCTTTCAAAAACAGTCATCTTCACTCTCAGTTCTTCAGCCCTCCTGTCATACCCATCCACCCATGAAAGGAGGGGTCCTGAGCTCATCAAAATGCAAAATATCAGTGATTCCTCTCCCCCCCGCCTTTGATGTTTGGAATAAAGTATGTGCGTCTTAGCACACTGCTACCGCACCGCCCGTTAATCATAAGGCGGTCAGAGACCCCCCTTTATGGGAAAGGCGGCTGAATCTCCCAAATTCAGTCTGGGCATTACGGCCCCTCAAATTATAGAGCGAATTGTAGCTTAAAGAAAAATGAGAACAGTGTTTTAACAACGACTTATACCAGCTTCTCGAGATTCCTGTTACTCCTATTCGTATGCAGGACCCAGTAAAACAAAACTTTTTAATTTGAAAAAAGGAGGGTGACGCAACAACTCCGCAAACTGCGCAGCCTTGAGAAAGCCCTGCCTCCTTCAGGGCAGGTCTGAGGGCGTGTTACGTTGCTATGATTACCATGCTGCTGAGTGTCTTCCAATCAGAGAATATGATCAAAAGATAATTCACTTTATAGCACAAGGGAAAGCAAGCCATTGAGACGGCACCACTGTTCTGCTTAAGTATGTCACTTGTGCCTCGTGGGGTGTGTCCAGCAGCACCGGAGGATGTGAACGACTCAGGTCTGAAGGATGGAGGGATGCTATGGGGTCCGCTACGAGCTTCCTGTAAACAGTGGGCGGTCCCATCAGCGAGTGCTTCATGGTGGTACAGACATTACTCCAGTCCATCTCTCCAGACATCAACATTAAAGACACTGAGGCTGGATAAATTACTGTCAGAACTGCTGCCTTGGCGCTGGTCAGCAAATTCTAAGTCCAGACAGACCCAGTGACAGCCGGATGTGGAGACCCAAGTAGATGTCTCCGCCTTATAAGCATGGCATTTAGCACCAAATCACCAAAGCAATGCACGTGAACCACACAGCAGCTGGTGTGCACCGAGCTCTAAGAGTTTTGTGTATACTCAGCCATTTAACCTCGTCCACAGGCTCTGAGGCACATGCTGCTGTTACACCCACTTTACAGATGGCGACACTGACGCACAGAGAAGTCGGGTAACCTGACCACACGGCCAGGGAGTCCCAGAGCCACTCCAAGGGTCCATGTCAGGAGTCTGCACCCTTACCTGCAGGCTGTTCCGGTTCTCGTAAGAAAGAAGGCAAATCTAAACGCTGTACCAGTACAGAATAAAATGTAGAAGTCTAAATTCATCTGGCTTGATAGCTTCATTATTTTACTCAGAACCAAGGGCATGGCCTTAAGGTCATGAGACACAGGACTTGGCATTGGGATTTGAACACAGTTTTGTTGTCAGTTTATTCTTTACCGCATGTTCAAATCATAAACACAATTAATTTGTAAGAGATCATAGCTCAGTTTTAGAAACATGTTTCCTTCAAAAATAATTTGAACAAGCCTCTGATCATTTAAATAAACTAACAAAAATAAACAAGTGATTTTAAGTTTGAAGCAACTGTCTTCACATGCAACTGCCGATGAGCTGCTTCGTACCACAATGGACCAGCTTGCTCGCTTTTAACTAGATGCTAAGATGTGCAGGCAAGCTCTTCACCTGCTCTCATCGTCCAGGGCGGGGGTAGAGCAAATCGCCCTGAGAGCTGGGGTCCGCTGCCTTGCCAGGCATCTGGATCGTGACAGAGAACCAGCCGGTGAAAAGCAATTAAGTCTGACCGGCCCTGACGGCCATTTAATGAGGCTCCCTGGCAGAAGGGCCTTCACTCTACCTGTCTCAAATAGGTTGTGACGTGCCACAAAGCTAAGGTAATAAATAATTTAAGTGCTGAAATATTCCAGCAGAAAGGCTGTCTTGCTGACTGTGGAGCGCCAGGCTATGCTGTCACCAACGGAAACAGTGCGCAGGAACTCGCCCACAGACGGTGACCAAGGCACGGGCGACACAGCAGCTCTTTTCATGGGGAAGGGGTTAAAACACTGGCTAAGAGCTGAGGATAACGGTGCTGGTGCCTCACGTCCACCCCTCGGCACGACCGACAGGCCCTGTCAGGCACCTGGCAGGCCTGGCCCTGAGATTGAGTTAATGGTGAGAAGGAGGAAGTCCTGCAATTACACAAGAAATCACACGCTCTGCTGTTTAGCCAGCAGAGCTGAGTGGCTTCTGCAGATGGTAAATTAGCCCAGCGGGGACTGGGGGAATAGTTCTGCACTAGAGATTTCTTTATTCATGAGGATAATTGGATACTGAAAAGCCATCACGTGTTGAATCTTGATTTGAAACTGTCATCTGACACGTGAAGCCCTTCCCTGCCTGCGCCGTCCTCAGCCGCGTGTCCCTGCTTCTCTGATGGCGGAGTCGCCTCTCTGCAGTGATGCCCAGGCCGGGACCCTCCGGCTCGAGGAGCCTGTCCTGTTTGGCATTGCCCACTGAGGTCACTCCAGTGACCCTACGTCCAAGAGGAACCGTAACGTGTATACTTTCAAGGAGCTCAGAGAACAGCCCGCTCTGAAGGCAGAAATGTGAGGACGCCTCGAGGAAGCCCCCTCTGGGGGTCGGTGCTTGCGCTCCACAGAGGCTGCGGTTTTCAGGCATTTTCTTTCCACATCCACATTCCAAAGGTGCCGTCTAGAGAGAAAGCAGCAGACAGATGCCTGGAAGTTCACTCGTTATGAGGTAGCTGCATGGGCACGCGGCAGAAAGGGGAGGTGTGCATAAGGCCCTGCCTGCGCTCCTCCGCGCGAAGGCGGCACTGGGGGCCGGAGCACGCCCGCGGGGGCCACCCCGGGGGGGGGGGGGCTGGGCGCGGACGCACCCCCCCCCCCCCCCCGCGGGCCGCCGCCTCCGCGGAGCAGCCCCGCCTGCACACCGACGCCAGGCCGGTGAGGGTGCCAGGAAGGGAGGGCGGCCGCTCCTGACTGACACGTCCGTCTGGGCGCCGGTGTTCACACGGGGATAACGAGGCCGCCCCCACGCCCCTGCTGGGCCTGCTCACCACGCAGAGGCTTCTCGGGTTGTGTATAACTGACGCCCCCTTCCCCCCAGCTAACCGACGGCAGCGCCCAGGAGAGGTGCTGATTCGCCTGCAGCTCGCCATGCAAGCAAACACCGGGAACGGCGAGCTTTCTCTCTGCTTAACAATTTTTAAAGATCCCAAAAGTGCCATTTACATGTTTTAGAAGCACAAGGACTGCGCGGCGGGTGTGGGCTCCCTGCTTAATAACAATCGTGGAATCAGACAGCTGAGAGACGGTATTCAAGGCCGGCTTAGCCTGTGCACGCGTGCCTCTGCGTGCGTGTGTGCGTGCATGTGAATGTGCGCTGCGTGCTTGAGAGAAATACACTGAACTACGTCACTCTTTAAGGCAAAGTGTCGCCTCTGACGACCCCCCTCATTTGGGGTGGGGGAGGGGCGCATCTGAACCCCAGTTTGCATTGGGAAGGGTCTTCGTGCTTTTAGTCCTGGAAGCTAATTTTCTAGGGGCGATGTCACACGTTTGTGGCGTGGGTAGGCAGGGGGACAGAATTCAACTGGGCTGCAGTTCGGATCCCAGTTTATGAAGGGAAGGTAAACTAGGGGTGTGAAGCCCCCACGCTCCGGTCTCACGGAGCCACTCAGTCTCCAACGCAGTCACACTGCCCAACCTCATGCGTACGTGGAAACCAGAGCCCATCAGCCCAAACAGGACCACTGCAACACAGTGACAGGCCGCCCTGAGCCTGACCACGGTACCCAGGCCAGTGTGCAGACAGCAGGACACTCTCAGCCCTTGTGCACATCCGTGTGTCCAGAATGACCCAGCTCAAGACCTAAGACCTGGGAGGAATGAGGCTCCTCCCAGCCCGGAGCGGGCTCAGCCTGGCAGCCTGGCGGCACTGGAGGAAGCGGGGGAGGCGGGTCCCCCTTAGTGGTCAGCCGCAGGCCCTTAATCACTCTCTGGGACCCTCCATACATCTCACTTGCGTGTTTTAAACCTGCTTGTGTTTCAGTTGCTACCATTTGGAGGATGGTGTTCCCAAAGTTTGCATGGCGGGAGGGGCGGCTCTCTGGTGAGGAGGACAAAGGTGGAAGCCAGTGAGAGGCAGTCCACCTTCTTTTTCTCACCACTGATGCTTGTTCACATCTATTCTCAAAAAGAAGTGAATGGAAGGCATGAGGGCAGAGAGGCTCTTCAGCTGGATGATTTGCTGGAGGAAGAGCTAAAGTCTGGGGAAAGAGCCCGGAAAGATAACTTACGTATTTTCTTTCAGAATAATCTGGCCACCACCGTTGTCTGGGTCTTAGCACACCCAAACTCTCGACGCTTCATAAACCTTTGAAATTTAAGAGTGAGGCGGATCCTTCATCTTAATCCTTACCGTCTCCAGGATGCACGCACCCTGAGGAAATACCAGTACTTTGCGCTTGGAGTTGGAATAGTTTTAAAAAGGCCGTTTCCTACTGGTTCACAAACTCCATTTCTAACGCAGACTTAACAGCAGGTGAGCAACCAGGTCTAAGACTGGCCTTCTCCAGTTAACAAGGAGACAGACTGTCCCGTTCAGTCACAACAAGAATTAAATAATCAGGCTGCCGATTGTCCTGTGGTGCAAAGACAGCCCTTTACAGCAATTACCCAGCCCGCACCACCAGCAGCACCAACACCGAGAGATCCCGGCTTGAGTGAAGGAAAAGGTTTGGGACCCTATCCGTTCCATATTTACAACATCCAGTTTATTACTTCCCTGGCAAACTTTCAACAATAAAGAAAGTTAATAGTTATATATAGAGGTGTGTACATTTTACTTAATAGCTAAAAGAATAAAGTGTTTATTAAAAACAGAAAATTAAATAAAAACATCAGTAAGCAAACAGCCATAGGAAGCAGCACGCGGACCAAACCAGCAGCAACTGATGAAACCATCAAGGCCACCAAGACCGAGCAGCCCGTCGAGACAAGGCGCAGGGCAGCGCAGACGCACGAGGAACAGAGTCAGCGCCCTCCGAGGCAGCGGCCTCGCGGCCTCGGCTCCGGCAGGCACAGCCCCTTCGCCCGCACGGGAGGGGCTGGTCCCAGCCAGTGAAGGTCCCCCGTGGCCCACGGCTGTCTCCAGAGTGTCAGATCACGTCACTAGGCCATTGAACGCCGTTTGGACATGAGGACTGGTGAAAGTGGTCGAGGGGCTCCCCCGGCCGCCCTCGGGGAGGACGGTCCCCCCGGCCGGCCCTCGGGGAGGAAGGTCGCCCCGGCCGGCCCTCGGGGAGGAAGGTCTCAGCTAATCCAGGGCTTGGTTAAAACCAGACATTATCTGCTTCTGTGAATTTATATTAGGTTCATTTCAGTTCATCTCCAAAATTGTCAAATACTAGATTTAAAAAACCCTGGCATTTCAAAGTATCCTCAAGAAAGAAGCTGTTGTGAGAACTATCTCAATTAAATTATTTCAAGATTGATTGACTTGAAGATTTTCAATGAAATAAAAACGTTCCTCGAAGGTATGGAAATCTGCCATTAATGCAGTTACTCAAGGGACTCATGCATCCGTGCGCAGCAACCACCACTGCCCAAATGTCCTGCTAATTGTCTCTCCACGGACCATGACCGTGTACACCTTATTTTATAGGAAACCTAAGGCCACGGTAACATGAATACACCAACTGTTCTGTGAAGGCAGTCGCTGTATTTGACGTAGGCTGGAAAATGAAAGCTCTTCTCCCGGGGTGTGCTTAGCGTTGCACTAGATGAAAAGTGACTCTTGGATAAAAGAGTTTTTCATGAGCATCTCTAAGTCATAATGTGTCCCGAATGCGGGAGCTGAGGGCCCAGAAGAAACCCACGCTGCTTCAGCGCGTCCGCAGGGCAGGCGCGGCGCTGCGCAGCCCCGGGGAGACGCCTCCAGGCGGTTTGCTAGATGAGATCATCCCGTTCCGTGGACCGTGGCCAGTCCAGCTCCACTGCCCATGAGAACAGTCTGGGGCTGGAGATGCTGCCCTGCTCGTGTGCCAGCAGCCCTGAGGGATACGCATTCTGCTCGTTTTCAGGAGCCTCGCATCCTGCGATCCACGAGGTCAGAAAGCTTTTACACCACAAACCAGTGGAGCTTCACCTTCTGTGAAGACTGAGCTGCAGCCATATTCCTCTGACGATGGTGCTGTTGAGGTCGACCTTCACCCTCTTTCCTAAATTGATATAAAGTGTGATGTTAAGTAACATCCCAGCTGATCATCAGCATTAGCTCCTCTGCTGTGGTCAAAACCCCCAATACCAGACAAATATTTGAGTGATCAGGTAACCTACTTGGACTTTTCCAAATATTTATGATTGATCAAGAATTCTTGGGACCCCTGGGCTTGCGTATTTCTGTAATACGTCATCTTCTGCGATAAGACAATGATTAGGAAGAATGAGGATGAATTAGAAGCAAAATGAGTTTATTCTTTTTTAAATTAATCGAGGGATGTTTCTCCCTTTTGTTAGTACCTGCTAATTCCTAGTAAAACAATCCTGTGGTTTCTTTCTAACATGTGCTACCACCAATCACATTTATCCCGTCTGCATCTGGGCGCTGCCTCACGCGCTCGGACGAAGTGATTCATGCTCCTGCTAGGAACGGCACTGGCCCGGATTTCCCTGAGCTCCCTCTCATCCCGCAGCAGGACGGTGGCGCCCCTGGAGATGGAGGTGAGGCGCAGCCGAGCGGTCGCTGTGTCACTGCCACAGCTCTCTTTCTTGTCTTCCTCTAGTTACGACTTCCAGCCCCTAATTTGGCTACTTCAGGCGAGCCCTCCCTGGTAGCAAAGTCAGAGGTGTCTAGTACTGGTCAGCCTCTTGGAGGTTTTTCATATTCAAGCCTTTAATACTTCTCCTCATCACGGGAAGGAGCCAGCGTCTGGAGAGGCCGCCAAATCTGCAGAGGCAGCACGGCCCCGGCTCCAGCCTGGACCAGCCCCAGCGGGCACCCTGCCCTCCAGCTCCTTCCAGGCTCCTCTGCCACAGGCCCGGGCACCCCTCGAAGGGAGAAGGCCCCCACACCCCTCCGTGCCCGAGGAAGGCGGCACTGAGAGTGCGAAGGGGGCTCCCCTCTTTGGTGAGCATGTGCAGACAAGGAGGGCAGGAAGGTGGGTGCTCACCTCTGCCGGGCGGCAGGAGGAACCCGGCTTCTCTGCAGAGCTGACGGTGGCAGATCCAACTCATCTCTCAGGGAAGGCTGTCAGATCCGTCAGTGATGAGTGACAGCTGTGACCGGTGTAAATCCCCCTGTGTTGTAAATTTCTGACAGCAGTACACCTGGGCCACCTCACGCCAGGCGGTGGGCGGCTGTGCGCAGCCCCCGGAAGCTTGGGCTGCTGGGGACACCGCACAACCCACGCCTCCACTCTGAACCCACAGGACAATCCCAGCTGGTCACAGACGCCGTGTGCGGGTCACTGACTGTCCCGCTGCTGCCCAGACACACTTTCCAACTCATGTCCCTCCACTGAATCTCAGATCGCACCCTCCCATTACTATGAGGACACAGAGAGGAAATTATTTGCTGTGTCCTGAGCTAATCAGCAGCTGACCCACGATTCACACCCACGACTGCTGACTCCAGTGCTCAAGATTGTTATTACTGTCCTAGAGCATTTTTATCCTGCTTTCTCCCCATGTTCCTCTGCTCTAATGCCCCAAGAGGTGCTAATAAGGGTTTATTAATGTCAGAAAAATCTGTGATCTACACACTCTCAGTCCAAGAAAGTCTGAGCAGAACATTTTCTTAGCCTCTGAGAGGCTGCTGAGGGGCCAGACATAATAGTTAAGCAACTGGAAAAATCACTTGAATGACTCACCACAGCTGTACTGTCTTTCTTTCTTCCTTTTTTTTTTTTTTTTTTTTTGGCATTGGCTTTTGGGATTAAAACATGGAAAATGGAATGAAATCTTTTAAAGAGAGGAGTGAAAAAATTACAACAGAAGCTGAATCCTGAAATGCACAGAGGGGTGATGACAGACAAAAGCCATCATGGGGTCAAGGGTGACGGGCGCTCCGCCAAGGAGTGGGTCCTGGGTGCCCGACCGACAGCCTCGCGGGTCCTGTCAACACGGTGCCCCTCGGCCACCAGCCCACGTGTCGGCTGCGGAGCTCGGAAATGGTGACTCAGATGAACACAGTCCCAGAGCTGGGGCTGTGCCTGTAAGTGATGCCTACACGACTCGGGCTTGGGGGGGCACGAGAAAGCGGCTTAGAACAGCAATGCCCAGGAAAGCAGGAATAAAAGACGACTTTGAATGATACGCGTTTTAGCGTGTTCTCAGCAGCCCTTCAGAGGCCTGCTACGTCTTTACGCACCTGATGGTGATGACATCCATGTCTGCACAGCACACGTCCCGGCACAAGGTCACCGAGAACTGGCCCTGCTGCCCCACGGTGCCTGTGGTTCCCTCCCCTTTCCTGTCGGTCTGTCTTGCCTGGCATCTCGCAGCTGCCAATAGGGCAGCCTGGTTGTCAGCCCAGGGCTCCACGCCACCCAGTCCCCGAGCCAGTCCTGCCCGAGCCTTCCAGGACATCAGAGCCTGCCCCATGTGGAGGTATCGAAAGATGGCTGCTATTTTAGTAGCTGATATTCCAAAATGCCACTGCTGTGCCTGGCAAGCTGTGTATCTGTCATCTGTCACTGCATAACAAACCAGCCCCCAACTCAGTGGTCCAGAGTAACCACCCGTTTATCTGGTCACGGTTCTGGGAGTTCACAATCAGCGTGCCCCTGGGGCGGCTGGTCTCCGCCCACGTGGTGCTGGCCTGTCAGCTGGGGCTGGCTCATCCCAGGTGGCCTTTAATCCCCCACAACCCGCTCACAGCATCAGATAAGGAGACCCTCTGCCACGTACATCCCCATCTTTCACCTGTGACACTTAATCCACTTTCTGATGGTTGCTCTGCTAGGTCCTGCACCCTCTCCTGAGCCTCAGCCTATTGGGTTGTGGCTGTCCCCATTTCCTGAGAGGACAGCTGGACCCCTCAGCCCTGGCTGGCATCCTGTTCCAAATGTAAGGATGCTCCAGTCATGGCCAGAAGCTCTTGTGGCTTCTGCCTTATTCTGTTAATTCTGGCCCAGACCATTCATCCAGTAAATGTTTATCAGGCATCTGCCATGTGTCGCTAGACCCTTGAGAAGTTTCTGATGTTTTGGAGAGATGTGTTTGTGATCAGGTAAACTGCACCATAATATAACAATTGTGCTCCAGAAATGTGAATGACAAGCTGATAGGTACCAAGGATGTGGGGAAACTTGACCAAAGAGGGGACGTTTAAAGTGGATTCTCAAGAATGAATGAAGTTTGCTGGCTGATGGTGGTAAGGAAAGGAATTTCAGGTAAAAGACGCTGCAAAGTTGTGGTGAGACTCTCAGTCCCGTTGAGAAAAGCCTGGGTCCACTGCCTGTGGACCCGAGGACTGAGGGTGAGGCAGAAGAGCAGGTTAAGTCCTGGGGGGCAGCAGCTAAGCTGGGAAGCCTGTTTCCCGTCCCACAGGCTGGAATCCAGCTGCGAGGTGTGCCCTGGCTTGCAGACCCTCGGAGTCACCGGGACCTCAGCCCAGACCGATGAATCAGGAGAGTCGGGGAGCCTGGGAGTCTGAGTTGTCAAGTCTACACCGTCACCCTGATGGCCGGCCTCATGGGGAAGCATGTCTTCATCTAACGGGGAAGCCCATGTAAGGGGCGAAATGTGACGGCGTCTGGAGATTGGGAAAGTGACTGCAGGTGCCGTAGGGAGGTGAGTGCAGCTGGGAGACGACCAAGGAAGGGAGGTGTGATGTGGGTCTGATCCCAGAATGGAGACTGGGGAGAGCGTTCCACGGAGTCAGCTGAGTGTCACGGGAGGAGGCGCAGAAACTGAGGAGAAACAGAGGGTGACTGTGCAGCTGCTCGCTGGCGTCTGAGGGGGCAGGACGGCCGTCAGCTGAATCCCAGGACTCGGCGTCTCGGCCTGGGGGAGGGTGATAAGCGTTTCACCTGAGATGGGTGGGATCTGAGATATGAACAAGACGGCAAGGTGGACCAGTCCGTGTGAGAGATGGGAAAGTGACAGGATCGAAGGACGGCAGGTGCAATGACCAGGGACCCCGCGGAACCACAGCCCTCACATCAAAGTGAATAAAGCTAATTTAAATAGCCTCTGAAGAGACAAACTCGTTGGGCCACTCCCTAGAGATTCTGATCCAGGGGGCTGGGCTGAGGCTCAGGGAGAAATGTTTGTAACCATAAGTGCAGGTGATTTCTGGGACCGTATTCTGAGGAACACTGATGCAGACAGAGTGCATGGATGAGCCTCAGACAACTCCTCAGAGCTGAACTGTGAACCCCTTACCTGCCCCCCGTGCCTCACAATGGACTGTATTTGGAGACAGGGGCTTGAAGGAGGTAACCAAGGTAAAATGCTGTCAGATGCTGCGGCCTCAGTGCAACATGGCTGGTGTCCCCATCAGGAGAGAAGAGCAGGACGCAGACACACACAGGAAGACCAGGCGTGGACACTGGAGGCAGACGGCCATCTGCAAGCCAAGCAGAGAGGCCTCTGAGAGAGCCGACCCTCTGACACCGTGGCCCTTAGAACTTCAGTCTCCAGATCTACAAGAAAATTAATTTCTGTTGAGTAAGCCACCCAGTCTCCGTCCTCAGTCATGGCAGCCAACTCACACAGAAACAAAGATGGACTGTCAGAACAATCAGAACTAAAAACAAGAGAAAGGATACCCGGAAAATGAAGGGAGGGGGTGAGCGACAGTGTCTGAGTCCATGGGGAGACCAGATGGTGACCTGGAAAAGGGGCATTGCCAGGTGATCTCACGAGACCAGCAACAGCACAGTGATGTGGCAGAGATGGGGCCGGGGGCCAAAGGGGGCTGAACAGCTGGGAAGGGGGAGTTGGGCTGACACCGTGAGGGCGGCTGCCTTGGAGGGGAGCATTTTTAGGACAGAGAAGAGTAGAACACATTTGAGACTAAGGGGAGGAGCCAGAAAAGAAGGCTGTGTTGAAGGTGCAAAAGTTATAATAATAATAATAATAATAACAACAACAACAATAGAAGGCAGGGGACAACCAGAGCAGTGGGGAGAAGGAACCCAGGTTTAGATGAAGGAGGAGGAGAAGGTGGGGCAGGTGGAGGAGATGGAGAGGAAGAAGGGAGGGAGGGGAGCAGGAGACGGGTCAGGGAAGGTGACCCCTTTTCCTCAGCAGAAGAGAAGGACAGGGTGGAAGTGGCACAGTCAGGGGACTGACCCTCTTTTCCCGGGAACACAGCAGGTGTGGTCATCAGCCGAGAGTTAGGGTTTGGGGTGATATTTTTATTTAGATTAAACAAACACATGGGATATGGTGACAGGGAACCTAGAGGCTTCCAGTGACATGTGATGAGACAGGGAAGGTCTGACTTTATCCAGTTTGCAGAATAAAGAGGAAAGACTTGAGTCAGCCCTCCCGTCCTCCTCTCCTAGGCTGACTGAGTGCACCTGAAATTAGTCGATTCCAGTTCACAGTTAACTGCGTCTGTCAACATAATATTGTCCTTAGAATCAGGGGGGTTGACTGGATAAAGAAGATGCATATATACACAATGGAATATTACTCACCCCTAAACAAAATACTGCCATTTGCAACAACATGGCTGGACCTAGCGATGATCACACTAAGTAAGTATGTCATACTTACTTAAGACATACTGAAGTAAGTCACACAGGGAAAGACAAATATCATACCACTTGTGTGTGGAATCTGAAAAAAAAGGACCCAAATCCTATTTACAAACCAGAAACAGACTCATGGACACAGAAAACAAACTGTGGTTACCAAAGGGATAAATTAGGAGTTGGGGATTAACAGACACACACTACTGTGTATAAAACAGATAAACAAGGACCTACTGTACAGCAGAGGGAACTACATTCAATATCTTGTAATAACCTATAATGGACGCGAATCTAAGAAGAAAATAATAGCAGAAATCAAGTTTTGTGACATTCGATTGTGTCCTTCCCATCCATCAATTCCTGTCCTGCAGTTCCCAAGTCGCTCTCCGTTCCCCCAGCATCAGGGACCAGAGATCTCATAACCAGTGTCCCAGTCACCGGGAGCCTCTGCTGTGTTCTAGTGGAAGACACCGCATGTGGACTAACATTGTTCAGCAAAATGCAGTGTTTTTAACAAAGTGGAAGGAAATCTTGCTTGATCTCAATAAGAAAACTTTTATGTTTTATTTGCTTCAGTGAGGTCAGCAAATACTTGGAATGGCCCTAAAGAAGGTTCAGCCGTGGGCTAGGCTTTGAACGAGATTGAGTTTTTCTTCCAGTGTCTTATCAACCGAGATTTTGAAATAGGACGTCTCACCTGATGAGAGTTTTATTCTCAGATAGTCATGAGCTGTTTTAATAGAAGCTCCTGAAAATTTTACAGAAGACTCCCAGGTCCAAGTGCCGAGTTCTATTTTTTTTTCAGTTGAAGAAAGGTCAGTTTCCTGTGTACAGCATCCTGTCCCAGTCATGCATATATATATATATATATATGCACATATATTTGTTTTCATATTCTTTTTATTAAAGATTATTAAAAGATATTTACTTAATAGAGTTCCCTGTGCTGTACAGAAATTTTTTTCATTGATTTTTACATATAGCGGTTAACATTTGCAAATCCAGTACCGAATTCTTAGTGCTGGCATTTCAGACCCGTAACAACCAACAACAGCTTGGAGGAAAGAGCATTGCTCGCTGTGGTCAGTCGACCTTCACGTGCTCCCTGGTCTGGGGGACACAGGGATGGACAGTCCGTCCCCCGGCACCCACAGTGGCTGAAATCAGGCCCCCCCCCCGGCACTCCCGTCTTCCCTATCAGGGTGGCCATCCTTCCCTGGCCGCGCGAAAAGCCATCCGGCTCCTCAGCCATCCCCGTCGGGAGCTGGCCGGTCCATTTCCTGGCGATCAGAAAGCGAGCTGTTGCGTCTGCAAGCCTGCCCACCTGTCCCGCGTCTCGGTCTCCAAACAGCTGGCGAAAGCCAATATCGCCCGAGCGCTGCCCCTGCCGCGGAGGCGGACGTGGGGGATTAGATGCACGATGTTCCCGCGCGCTCTGACTTGGCAAGCACAGCGTGACAAGTCGCTCGCCGTTCTGGGCAGAACCACAAAGCCTGCGGTTTTGATTACATGAGATGCCGCTGGGTTTGGGGTTTTTTTTTTTTAAAGGAGCTATTCTTCAGCAACATGTGGCATCCGACTGGATTCGGGATGGGGTCCCACGGGCCTGCCCGGGGTCTGCTGGGTCCACTCCCACGTCTCTGAGCTGAATCCCGTCCTGGGCTAGACCAGCCCTCCCAGCAGCGGGGAGCCCGGGGTGGGGGTGGGGGTCCTTCCCAGACAAGACCCAGCGGGGCTAAGGCTTCCCCAGGCAGAGGAAAGCAGACGACTGTCCCTCGTCACTGGCTCCGTTCACCTGGAAGGTGACTATTTGACACGTTGCTGTCTCTGCTGTAAATAAGCCCGCTGATGTGAGCCTTCAGGTGCGGCTTTCCTGTCAAGTATCAGGTGTCACTTTGATACAATAAATTTAAGACTCCAGACCTGGTTGGGACGCTCCATCAGAAGAGCTGCGCTGATTCCGGTGAGCAGCCTGGCAGGACCAGCACCATGTCTTTGAAGAGAAAAGGGGCTGCACAAATCAATACCAGAGCCTGGGTTTATTCATCATGATTTTCAGGGTCCTTGCAAGGGATAAGCAAACGGCAGGGGACAGACATACGGAAGCCTTTTTTAATCACTTTTTTATCACTGAAGTGTTGAACCGCTCTCTGGTAAGATCCGCTCATCTAAATATGTTATAAATATTCCTAATGGGCGGGGGAGGGTGTAGCTCAGCAGCAGAGCACGCGCTTCGCATGCACGAGGTCCTGAGTTCAGTCCCCGGCACCTTCATCAAAAAATAACTAAGCAAATGAGCCTAATTACCTCCCCCCAGGAAAAAGGTTCTTTTATTTTAAATAAACAAAAAATATTCCAGGAGGGGAGGGTGTAATTCGGAGGTAGAGCGCATGCTTAGCATGCACATGGTCCTGGGTTCCATCCCTAGCATCTCCATTTAAAAAAAAAAAATTAAATAAATGAACCTTAATTACCTCCAACCCCCTCCCCCAAAAAACTAAACTAATAAAAAAAAACTTATAAAAATATTTATTTAAATATTCCTAACCTGCTTTTTCTCCACCCACCCATCACTCCCTACCACCCTTAGATTCATGTTGCGGCATCTTTATACCACGCTGAGCAAAACCTGCGTGCCAGAAAGGACTGGTTATTGCACACAGATGCGCGGTGGAGTCAGTGTGATCTGTTCCCACTGGATCCTGCACCTGATCTCTGAGGGGGGACTCAGGCCCTGCCTCACTTGCCCTTGATTACTCGGCTGCCATGGAATTTTCCTCAACATCAACAGGCCCACAGACATCTGAGTCCCTAACACTTTTGTTGTGTAACCCTAACACCGTGGAGAAAACACAAAAGCAGCTCTCGACAGAGGACACGCCGGACAGCCCGAGCGTGTGCTGGAAGAACAAACAGGCGGATGCGCCGGGGCAGACCGGGCACGCGCCGTCACCCCGTCTGCGTCTGCGGTCTCCCCATGGGGGCGGCTGTCTGTTTTCGGGGGCTACCATCTCCGTATTCCGAACCACTTACCAAACAGGCAGGGGCAGGAACGTGAGGATCAAAACAATGCCTCCGTCGCTGAGAAAGGCTGGAGAACGTGCCCTTGGTCCTCACACGAGAGCCCGAAATGAGACGAAACTGCCCGTCACAGACACAGTGAGCAGCCTCAGGACCTCACGTGGAAGCTGTGCCCAGGAAGCTTTCCCGCCATACATTTAACAAACCTTAAAGTTTCACAGCATCTTAAGACTGTTCACACACTTAGTAACTTCCCGGAACTTTTGATTTACAGGCACAGTTATATCAACCGTGCCTTGAATTCGAGCGCGAGGCTTATTTGTGCCAAACCCTGACTCGGCCATTATTTCACTTGCCCGAATGCGCATGATTCCTGTGTGGGATATTGTGGGCCACACTTACTGCGTCATTTCTATGGCTCTTCTCATCGTTGCCAAGGATAAAAGACACCAGCCACTGAAGGGGCTGCTGTGGTCTGAATGTCTGTGTCTTCCCGAACTCGTGTGTCGAGAGCTAACACTCAATGTGAGGCACCAGGAGGTGGGGCCTTTGGGTGATTAGGTCACGAGGGTGGAGCCCCCGGGATGGGATCGGTGCCCTTACCTTAGGGGCCTGAGAAAGCTCCCTGTTCCCGTCCAGCACGTGAGGAAACAGTGAGAGCCAGTGAGAGCCAGTGAGGGCCGGGTCAGAGCCTGACCTGCCGGCACCCCAGTCCTGGATGTCCAGCCTCCACAACATGAGAAATAAATTTCTGTTGTCTATCAGCCACCCAGTCTGTGGTCTTTTGTTACAGCAGCCTGGCTGGACCACGATGGAGACATTTATTTTGTCCCAGGTAACTGGAGGTGTCCAACTTGTGGCCCAAGAGTAAACATTAACCAGAGAAGTTAGGGCTGAGAGGTAAGAACAGAACCTTGACCAAGAGGATGATGGCACAGGCTGAATCTCTGTCGGTCACTGTGACACGAGTCTGTGCCCTACAGAGAGGTGGGCCTCCCAGTCCACTGCTTACTCTGCGTGGAATTCCACGTGCTCAGTTCTTCCCTCTGATTTGACACCCCCCCCCCCCCCCCCCGCCGGGGACGGAGCTTCCTTCCCTGCCTGCGGGGATTCGGGAGGTCTGCTGGTTGGGTCGGTTTTGGTTCATCGCCCTCACATGACCTCCTGATGTCTGTCTGACTCTAGAGACCCTTTTAATGGCATTTCATTCGATGCCTTGGACTCTAATGTATTTCTTTCATAATTTCTACCACCTGATTTGAGTAGATCGGATTACATAACCGTTTTTCCTTTCATTTTTCTCTTACCCTGCCAAAGCCACAACTCTTCAGGCTATGGACACGACATCAGCCGGGTTCTGCACTCCGTGAGACCCTGTAGTCCTCACAGGAAAGCCGCGCTAATGCCCGCACACACAGAAAGGACATCTAACACGCCGGCTGCAGCCGTCCCCCGGATTCTGCTGACCTCATTTTACCCTCATGCTGTAGAGGCAACCTGCTCTGTGTTGTCCTGGAAACTGGAATGCAGCCTTCCGGAGGGCAGGGGACACTGCTGTCTGCTCCCAGCGATGTCTGTGCGTGGCAGGGAGCAGGCCCTCAAGGAGACATGAGTGTGTGACTGTAAGCTGGACTGGCTCATAATTTGTGGGATCCTGGGTAAGATGAAGATACAAGGCTTTTTGTTCAAAAATTATGAAGACTTTCAAGACAGTAACCCTAAGTGAAGTACCCAGAAAGGGAAAGGAAAAAACCCTATGATATCATTCATATATGGAATCTAAAAAAAAAGGAAAGAAACAAGAGGACACTAATGAACTCATCTCCAAAACAGAAACAGACTGGCAGACATAGTAAACAATCTCATGGTTATGGGGGGAAAAGGGGATGGGAAGGGATAAATTGGGGGGTTCGAGATTTGCAAATATTAACTCCTACATATCAAAAAGTAGAAAAAACAATTTTTGTCTGTAGAGCACAGGAAACTATTCAGTGTCTTGTAATAACCTTTAATGAAAATGAATATAAAAATGAATGCATGCATGTATATGCATGGCTGGGACATCACTGTACACCAGGAATTGACCCGTTGTAACTGACTGTTCTTTGGTAATAAATAAAGACACATATAAGTAAATAAGACAGTAACAGCGGAGTGTTAAACCAAGCCTGGGCCCCACCTCAGCACAGGACACTGTGACAAGGCAGGTCACACACCCGTAGGCTGGCCCTGGAGATGAGGGTAGGCACACACGCTAAGTGGCACACGGCACACGGGGTCCTGATCTCATGTGTGTGTCCGTCTGACCCCCTTGGTTGTAGACTCCTCGTGAGCACGGTTAGCGTGTTCTTCCTGCTGGTGCATCAAGTCTGTGTGTCACTGGGGTGTCACCAGACAACACTCCGTGGGCGCTGAGCACTCCAGGGCCAGCCCAGGGCCCGGCAACAGGCAAACCGACGCTCGCCAAGCACAGGGAAACGCTGGCGGGGAACGAACGCCCTGACCCCAACAGAGCATTTCAAGTGCAGGTCACCGTTTCGTCCCCTGTGCCATCATGGACGGACCACCGGCGTTGCTAGAGACGCTCAGTACTTTCGGCATTTATGTCTTCCCGGGGGGACCCTTGAGTCTGGGGTGGCATCCCAGCCTCTGTTAAAGAGTCACCGCCTCATGCTTAGAACGCCTGTGTGTCTGCAGCAGCACTCCGTCCCAGCAAGCGTGAGGCACAGCGCCAGCTAAGACAGCGCTGCCCGGGGCACGTCCTGGGACGCAGGCACACCCGAACCCCGACCGAAGCTGCAGAAACAGGTCAGCTGCTAAAGGAGGCACGTGAGGTGACCGGCCACGCGAGCTCTCGGTGAGCACATGCCACGGAGAACTGGAGGGCACGCTTTTGCAGGCGAGGTGTTTGTACCGGCCGTTTCTGGCTCACGTCTTGTCCGTGGTTTGGCTGGAGGAGAGCTTCATGAGCAAGTCGAGGAGAAACAAGACTGCTGCTGATGCTTTGCTTTGCTGTTAAACACAGGGCTTAGTAAGATTTTTCTATGAAAATCGCAGCTTCTCAATCCCTAGAAGACTGGGGAGCATTTAACTGCAATCAGTGAGGAAGTTTAAACCAGGCCGTGAGGATGCACCCCAGGCGGGGGCAGCGGCGCTCCTCCCCGGGGAGGAGGGGGCCTCGCATCACCGCGGGCGATCCGGTGACAGCGAGGTCACCGAGGGGCGGGGACAGAGGCAGGCAGACAGTGAAGGCAGGGGAGCGGGCGCTGCGGGCGCTCACACCGAGCACAACGCTCTGGCTGGAAACCGGGCGCATTCCGCGCCGGTCAGGACATCAGTCAGACTCGCAGTTAACCATCTGACCGGCCGCCCGAGGCCGGTGAGTTTCGGGGAAAGCATGACCACACGTGCCTCCCCGTGGGTTCTAGGCCCTCCCCTGCCGTCCCCCAAATGTGCCCCAGTCCGACGTCTGAGCGGGGACAGCGAAGCAAGCGGCTGGCACAGCTGGCCGGGCCGAGGTGCCGGAGACTCTAGCGGCGGTGGGAGCACTCAGCCGGCGCCCCTCTGGGGCTGAGCACGGAGCAGCGCGGGGAGGAGCAGCCTCTGGAGGCACCCCCACGGGGTAAGGCGGAGCCCGAGGAGCCGCTCAAGCCCTCAGAACGCGACCCTGCACCCAGGGCCAGGCAGAGCCACAGGCCCAGCATCGCAGCCGCAGGAGAGGCGGGGAGGAACGCACAGGAGCCCAGTGAAGGGGACAGCAGCAGCCCAGAGGCCCAGGGACACAGAGGGGGGACACGCAGGGGGGACACGCCATCCCCAAGCATCAGTATCTCTGTTTCCTCTCTGATGGACGGGCAGCTGGGCGTTTGCTGGCAACTACAATGGGGTGTTCAGTTAGGTTTTTCCTCTGACAGTATAGTGTTTTCCTAAAACACAGTAGGAAAAAAACGTTCCCTCCAGCTTATGGGAGAAAATGGCCTTAAATAGTTGGCAAATTCTGAAAAAAAATAACACGTTTTTCAAAATGAAGAATCTGTCTGCAAAATGAAGACAAGTTCTAACAGGTCTTTCAGAACAAAATGGAAATCAACATACACAAAGAATTCAGCTCACAGAGTTAACCGAGATTTGAGGAAAAAAAAATTAAAGACTCAAAGTAACATGACACAGAGAAATGTTTGGCAACAGAAGGAAACACGAAGCACTTTGTTTCTCACAGCCCAGCCCCAGGCAGGACATGCGCATCAGGGCGATAAATTAGGGTAACCAAGAAGGGGGTGTGTGTCCACCTGACGTCTGCATCAGTAGGACCGACACTAGACGCAAATTACCCACCCTGTAGCTCGCAAAGACTAGCTGGGGAGAAGGTCAGAGTCCCCGTGGAGTGAAAGTGTCATCTGAAAACTAGGGCAGGACAGCAGGCAGAGCGCGGGGCCCCTGCGCCCACCGCGGGCGCCTTCTGTCCCCTCCACGCCCACTCCTGAGCCCCACCTGCAGGGCGGCAGCAGAGGAGATGCTGGTGGCGCCCCAGCCCGTCTCTTCTGGGGGAAGGGGGGCTTCGGGGGGGTTCAGAAGGAAGCAAGTTCTGAGCTTCCTGGCCCGACGAGACTGCAAGTCACTCAACATTTTACCCGTGATTCGTTCCGTTAACTTTCCCTGAATAAGGGATTTCCGTGCCGGCCACAGCTGGCCTTTCGCCCACCGAAAGATGCCTCTACGCTCACTCGATAAAGCACTGTGATCCAAAACCAAGTCAACGCACGTCAGTGTCCACAGTTCTCAGCCTGGGAAGTCCTTGCTGCGCTCGGCGAGGGGTCCCTGACCGGCCCGGAGCAGTGCGCGCCCACAGTCAGGGCCGAAGGGAGCAGGAGACTCCCAGCGCTGGTGGCTACAGGAGTGTCTCCCTCCACCCAGCCCCGGCCTCTCCTGGCCTCCCCGGGACCCCAGCCTCCCCACCTCGTAACCCTCCTCCCGGCCCGCGCCCCTTGCTGGGTTCTTTTCTCTCCTTGTCGTGGAGAGATGGCCAAAAGTGTGATGCTCAAAACACCATTTTATTATGGTCTTTTTTAATACATATATTCTTGTAACATTAAAGGCTATTACAAGACACTGAATAGAGTTTCCTGAGCTCTGCAGAAGAAATTCGTTTTTCACATGTTGTTATGTATGGTGACTGACATTTGCAAATCTCAGACTCCCACATTTATCCCTCCCACCCCCTTTCCCCAGGAACATTACGGCTGTTTACTATGTCTGCCCGTCTGCCTCTGCTTTGTAGATGAGTTCATTAGCATCCTCCTTTTTCTTTATTTTTCTTTCTTTTTTTTTCTTTTTTAGATGCCACATATGAGTGATATCATTTGGTATTTTTCTTCCTCCTTCTGATTTGCTTCACTTAGAATGATGATCTCCAGGTCTGTCCACGTTGCTGCAAATGGCATTATTTTATTCTCTTTTATCGCTGGGTAGTACCCCACTGTATAAATATACCACATATCATATGTGGTTGGAATATGCCATATTCTGCTGGTAGTCTTTCTTAATTAAAAAATAATTAAGAACTTATCACTTATTTATTCAATGCTTTTCATTATTTTTAAATTTTAAATTCACAGAACATAGTAGACTCATTTAGTGCATTTTTAAGGTATGATTACAGGATCTCAGTTTTAGCAAAAGATGTGATGGTTCATTTTTGTAAATTTCTGGTTTTGTAAAATTAGAGTTTGACTCTGAGCTGCCTTGAGTCTTTGAGGATCAGCAGGTACAAATCCAGGGGCCACTGTAAAGGCAACATGATCACTGCTCTGCTGAAGCCCAGGTCTCTTTCTCCCCCCGCCACTCACAGAGGTGCTTATGAGACACTCACATGGGCCTGGCCCTTCGGTCTCGGTCCAGTCCTCTTGTGCTGTAACTGAGGAAGGAAACTCGTCAGCTGACTCATTGAGTTAATGGTAGAAACAAGGCTCTGCTCGGGTCTTCTGACTCCAAGACCAGTGCTCTGTCCACCTGTGTGTGGAGTTCTCGCCATCTGTGGGAAAACAGCAGGCTCTCTAGTTTCCTGTGTAATGGCCTTCCTAGTGTGAAAGGTAGCCAGATCACCACCCAGAAACTGGCCGAGAAAGGTCAAGGAACAGGTCAGTGAATTTAATTCAAGAGGGACCCTGAGTAAAGCTAAGCAGGGCGCGTACACATACACATGTAGACACAAACACACAGCTGTGTGCATATGTGCACAGGCTCACACACACGCACAACACACATACATACATGCACAGGCTCACACACACAACACATGCATGCACACAAACACGTTTACACAAAACACATACATGCATGCACGCAAACACAAAAACCTATGCAATACAAACACATGTACCAGGTACATGCAAACACATGCACACATACGCGCACAGAGACACATACTCCTACTCGCACCCCTACACAAATATACATGAGCACATACATGCGCATGCATACACACCTGCATAGACATGCACACACACACGCAGCAGTGGCTAGCATAGATGGCTAACGTGCTCAAGGATGGGACTAGGAAATGGGACAATACCCCATGCTCCTGGATTGGAAGAATCAATATTGTTAAAATGGCCACACCACACAAAGCAATCTACAGACTTAATGTGATCCCTGTCAAAATACCCAGGACATTTTTCACAGAACAGAAACAAATAACCCTAAAATTCATATGGAATCACAAAAGACCCCAAACTGCCAGAGCAATCTTGAGAAAAAAAGAGCAGAATTGGAGGTGTCACCCTCCCACATGCCAGACAACACTACAGAGCTACAGGAATCAAAACAGCGTGGGCTGGCACAGAAACAGACACACAGATCAGAGGAACAGGACAGAAGGTCCACAAGTAAACCCACGCAGCTGCAGTCAGTTCATCTTCCAAAGGAGGCAAGAACATACAATGGAGAAAAGACAGTCCCCTCAGTACGTGGTGCTGGGGAGACAGGGTGGCTCCAAGGGCAAGAGGGAAGCTGGAGCATTCTCCACCACCGTGCACAAAACGGACTGATGGCCTAAAGGTAAGACCTCACACCTCAAAGCTGGAAGAGAACAGACGCAAAACACTCTACAGAAACAGCAGCAGTGCCGTTTGGCTTTGTCTCCTAAAGCAAAAGGAATAAAAATAAAAATAAAAATAAATAAGTAGGACCTAGTTAAACTTAAAGCCTTTCGCACAGCGAAGGAGACCACTGACAAAACGGAAGGACAACCTACGAGACAGAAGAAGACACTTGCAAATGATACAATCCACAAGAGAGCATCTGAAACAGACGGACCGCTCATGCAACTCAGTATAAAAAAAGTCTAAAAACCCAACAGCCCTATCGAAAATGGTCAGAATAAACCTGAATGAACATTTTTCCAAAGATGATGCATATAAAACACACACACACACACACGCGCACGTGCGTGCACACCATGGAACACCAATCAGCCATAAAAAAGAATAAAATTCTGCCATTTGCAGCAACATGGATGGACCTGGAGAGTATGACGCTTAGTGAAAGAGGTCAGACAGAGAGAGGCAAATACTGTATGAGGTCACTCACATGTGGAATCTAAAAAATAATACAAACTGATGTGTATTCAAAACAGAAACAGACTCACAGCTACAGAGAGCAAACTGTGGTTACCAAAGGTGGGGGGAGCAGAAGACGGGGCGTGGGACTAGAGACACACACTGCTGCGTATAAAGTAGACGAACAGCAAGGACCTGCTGCGCAGCACGGGGGATGACAGTGACGATCCTGCAATAGCTTTTAATGGAATGCAGTCTGCAAAAGTCCTGAATCACTAGGCTGTACACCTGAAACATATAATACGGTAACTCAGCCATCCTTCAGTGAGAAACACAGAACGTTCAAGGACGCAGCATTTGAAGGGTGGCGTTACTGAATGTGTTTGCGGTGCCCCTGGTTCCTGTAAACACAGAGGACACCTTGTGCCCCCGTGACCTTCTGTTGTGCGGTCTAACCTGCACGTTACAAACGTTTTGTCTTCTCTCTAAACTTCCACCTGTGCTGAAATCAGGCAGCCAGGCCCCACCTCCTAAGCGCCTACAAAGCTTTGAAAGGAAAGCTTCACAGTTTGTAAAGAAAGACTAAATGACTCCTCCCTGCACTCTGTAAGGTCTCCTGTTCTGGGGGAGACCGAAGCTGCAGAGACACCCGGAAGCCGGCACCGCTGGAGGCAGGAGCTGCACCGGGAAGCCGGGAGGGAGAGGAGGCCGCGTCAGCTTCCTTTCAACGGGCTTCCGAGAACGTCGCCACTGCCGCCAGGCCCCTCCGCTCCGCGCCGTCCCCTCTTGACTGTGTAACTCTGTTTAGTGAGCACAAGTTAGCCACAATCACACCAGCGTGCTCATCTGGAACTTGAGATTCCTGGAAGAAAAGTGATGCCTAGTAGCTTCCACATGACTTAAATCGTTGCATGTCTCTCAGAGCGCTGATGGCAGAGGAAATTTTTCTCCTGCTCCGTCTGGACGGCACGTCAGAGACATATGCTTTGGAATCGGGCCAGTGTGGCTTCAAACCCCAGGACGGCCACTTGTTAGTGGGGAGAACGGGGACGAACAATTTCCCCGCCCTGAGCCCCAGCTTCCTCACTTTCTGAGCGAGGACAACACTTCATACCCTCCCAGGTGCGTTGGAAGTGACTCGGCTCATAACTGACTCTCAAAAGACTTGTTTTATTTGTTCAGTTTCTTACTCGCAGCATCACAACCACCGTTATCTCAGGGAGAATGATGAGCAGTCAAAGTAATTACTTTATGATCTTTTCTTTTTCAACTATCTGCTTTAGTGAATTACAAAGGGACCTCGAAAAGACTCTTTAAAAAGTGTTTTCAAACTAAAATATACTTTGCTGATAAAAATACTACTGTTGATTAATAACAGCTCTTCACTTTGGCCAAAAGCGACCAGTTACTTGCTCAGCACGATGTCACCAAAGGCATAAGCCTTATCGGTTTTGAGCCTCTCCCAGCTGCTGGTCAGCAGCGACTGCTGCAGGACCCTTAACCCCCCCGCAGCGCACAGCAGCACAGACAACAGCAGCCAAACGTAACGGCGACGTTCATGAACGCGTTCAGGCCACGGTTTTGACTCGGCTAAGGGTTTTGCTGCGTGTAACATCTGCGTGTATGTAAAAGGTACCTACAGTTCATCTGAGCGTCCGTGACCGTCCGACTGAAACCCAACAGGACCAAAGAACTGGCCACGGAGGTGATCTTCAGACAGACAGACTGTGACCCACTGCATAACCGAGACAGCTTCTTGTTTACCTGGCAGGTAGTGGTTCCGAAGGATTCAAATGCTCCCCAGAACGGGAGCCGGCTCCTTCACAGGCAGGCTTAAGTAGTGACAGCACCACAGTTTTGTCGTAACTCTGGTGAGACTTCCTTCGAAACGATTATTCACCCGTGTGGTAAGTGGCACTTGTGGGTTAGGCTTGACTGAGCTAACGGTCGACTGCATCGCTGTGATCAGCTGCATCTGCATTGACCTACACGATGTCAAGCATCCAAGTCTAAAACCGCACCTGTGATGGACGAGGTGTTCGTCCCACATCCTCCGAGATGCTCAAACACCTATTAATAGCCTTTTTTTCAAATAATCACTTTAAAAGAAACTTTCATCTAGAGACAGAGCCCTAGTCAAACTACAGATGCAATGTAAGAACACACATTTCTTAGTGGCGGGAAAAAAACAGGTGTAGAAGTCTGTTTTATTATTCTCAGGAAATAAAGGAGCCGGTTTAAGATGTTCCCCCAGATGCTGGCTTCGTGGAGAGAAGGACAGCGACAAGGAGACCCGGACGCTGTCCAGGATCGTCAGTGCTCGGCAACGTGTCCGGGGATGTTTTCCATAAACCTGAAAGTAGAGCCTGTGATGGACATTTCTGTGGCTGCTTCTTGTCTATTTCCTTAACTGGAAATCTTTTTCATTTGTTTGCTTTCCATTTTACTTAGATTTTTTTCCCTTATAGGAAAAAATAAAGGATGAAAGAGGATTAAAATGTTAAATAGTGTATTTCTATCTTAATTGCATTTAAACATTTCGAATTCAACCCATCACACATCCTAAAGCTCAAAGTCTGATTATTTGATTCTTTTTCTTGTTTTTTTGTAGTTTTCCCTGGTCTGCTTTCTAACCACGGAAATGCACATTTCTCAGAGTTACCTTTCCAGCCTGTTAGCCCCAGCCCGAGTGATCACAACTTTTTCTCCCGTAAGCCTTTCCTTGTGAAACTCAGCGCAGTGAGACCGTCCGCCTGGGCCACGCCCCTCACAAGTCACCAGCGGGCCTTCAGTACCAGGCACCTCAGACTCGCTGAGGAAGCCCGAGGCGCCACGCTGAAGCAGCCTGGGGGGTGCCGGCGCGGGCCTGAGAACCCAGCTCCTCACACAGCTCGGCCCCGGGACGAGAGCCATGCCCCGGCCCCACGCTGGGCCACAGGAGCCTCCCTCAGACTGTCCATCACCACTTAGAGCATCTGAACAAGCGGGGAGCCTCAGACGCCCCGGAAGAAATGCCAGCGGCCATGCAGCCAGCCCCCATCCTGAACAAACAGTAAGGCCCGGAGAGGCTTGGCCTGGCCCCCGAGGGCAGGGCCCGCTCCTGAGGCCCCATCTCTGACCCCCGATCTGCCCACAGGTGGCCTCACTCCGAGCAAACTGGGAGCTCCTGGCAGTGACACCATCACCCAAAGAGCTTGATCCGCGAGTGGGTCGTCCGGGCCGTCGGGGCTGGAAGGACGCGGCTGCGGGCTGCCTACCGGTCGATTGTGTGTCTAATTTTGGCCAAGGAGCACAAAGTCTCAGCTTTGCAGCACGAATCATTCTGGGGATCTAATGAGCAGCCTGGCGGCTCGCGTTAACGCTGCTGTACTGTATACTCGAAATGTGCCAAGAAGGTAGATCTCAACAGCTCTCGTGACATTAAAAAATAGAAGAAAGAAAAGAAATGGTGACTATGGGAGGTGATGGACATGCTAATTAGCTTGGCTGAGGTGATTACTTCACAGTGGGTGTGCATTCCAAAACATCAGGTCGTACGTCACGTACATACACACAATTTTACTTGTCAGTTCTACCTCAAAAAAGCTGAAAAAAATACTGGGCCAATACAAACGCCCGAACTGAAGTGCAGACTGTGGCTCTGGCTGGCCAGCGCTGGGAAGCCTGAGGAAGCAGGTGACACGTGCCTGTTGCTGGATGCCCGCGACAGCGTGTGTGCTCTCACACCAGATCTCAATCACTAGTTCTCACCTTACATTTAATAACATAACAGCTTTCCATTTTTTTCTGCTAAGGGCATGAGGTATTATATCATTAGATCTTATTAAATATGTATGTATATCAAACTACTGGGTTCTGCTGAACAACTGACTACGCCAAGGGACAAGGACCAAACACTGCCAGCCCAGGGACAGGGAGTTAAGAAGATGCTGGGGGGCCGGGATGCCCCTGGCCCCTCAGTCCACCTCGCTGGACGCCTGGCCCAGCCTGCAGTGTGGCTGACCCCAGAGAGTGAGCGCACTGCCCCACCTGACCGTGGACGGAGCAAGAACCCTCAGGGAATGCTGGGATGGCTGCGATTTGGAAAAGAAGACTGCGTGGGTTCTGTGCTGGACGTTCTCCTTTGGGCTGAGGTAAAGCAGCGGCTTAGGGAAATCAACTGTTGTCGAGGTGACTTAATTTAAAGTTCCACAGGGTCATCATCAAACTGGATCAAAATCCACTTCAATCTTCAAAATAATCACTTCGGCTTGATTCCATGGGTTAATATATGCCACAAACAGGAAGAACAGAATGATAATTTAAGGTTTTTATTTTTGATAAATATGAACTATTTCAGCTATCAGGGACGTAAACACATTTTCCACTGAATTAGCCAAGCAAGTGCCTCCCACGTCTCCCTCCCCACATCGCCACTGTAGACACAGACGGAGAGCGATACACACACGTCTTTCTAGCAGAATCATTTCACCGCGATAAAAACGCAAATACTGTGTGGTCAAGTGTTTTACGGAACGGGAGACCACAGACATATTTCCACAATGCTAGCAAAATGGAACCTTCCGAGGTGCCCCTCTGCAGCAAAGAGGAAGTGTGTTTCGGAGTCCCAGCCTGGGGACCACACGCCGCAGGACTCCTTTCTGGGGTGTGGATCTGAACCCTGGTATAAAATAACGGTTTATAGTGAAAGTCCTGTGGCCCCAAACAGAGCTGGTGGGTTGGCACGGAAGGGCTCTCCTCCGCCTTTCAGTTCCCCAGGGAGGCTGAAGGGGGTCCAGACAGGTGAGAGGGAAGGGGGACTTCTCTCCTTTTCTCAGAGGGTTTTCCCAGACCTGAGCTCAACTCAGTTGAATGTTTAAAAATAACTACATTACAACAATTACAAGCAGGAAGCCCACCTGGTCTCACAGATATTTTCATAGAGGGTCTTAAAATTTTGGAAGTTTTTCTCAATTAAAATTAGAAAGAAAAAAGTCACAAATGTCCCATGAAATCAAACATCACTCTTAACATTCTGGTGTATTCTCTTCAAGTCTGTGCACAGACTTTCCTAGAGCCATGAGCAAGCGATTGGACCGTTCCACAAGCCAGAGCTCCCAGAACTCTGTGTGGCTCCCCTTCACCATTACTGCGGGGTTAAAGCTGGGGGCAGGGAATAGAAAAAGAGCGTGTTTTATTTACATAGAAACAAAGCTTAGAAATAAATAACAGACTGAACCTTGAGTGTAACTGACCCAGGTTCACACGCGCCCACCCCCTGAGCATGTCTGAGGGGGTGTCATTCACAAACAAGTATCACACCTCACACTTGAATAACTGAAGAGCGATTCAAGACAAATCTCCTCCTCCAAACTGTCATGGTGTGAATGACTTAATGCCAGTTAAGAAAGAAATACCCAGTTAACCAGAAGAGCACATTAGCAGACCACGCTGATTCGGTTAGAGTAGCTGCCCAGTGTCATCTCAACCGCTTTGAAGGTAAACTGCAAGCTTCCAGAGCTTGGACTCTAAAACCATTCTCCAGTAAAAGAAGCCAGGGCACCCTGAAGGCATGACGGGTTTGAGGGCTGGGGCAGAAACACACAAGATGAGCAGGGAGCGTCTTATAGACCCAGAAAAAGAAAGAAAAAGGCCAGGATGATGAGGTTGTGTCAAAGGGACACAGGAGTCAAGTGAAAAAGCTCGCCAGGCCCACACTGGGACAGTGTAGACAAAATAAAGTGGTGCTGGGTTGTAATCCAGAGCGTGAGGTGAGCACCCATAAGCCCACCCTGATAGAGGCAAGCAGGTGATTCAATTAATAAATGGGGGAAATAGAGACAAAGCTCTCACGCAGAAAAACAACGTAGATACTTCACCCAAAAGAGGGCGGGGCTGAACTCCCTGCCCCCGACACGTGGGCTGCGTCTCAGGACCTCCCCCGGAGACAGCATCGGGCCGGTGTGGGGAGAGCAGCTTCCAGGTGAAGGAGTCTGACCGAAGCTACTCCAGCCAGGCGGTCAAGGTCGACGTCCCCCAGGAGGGTACGTGCCCCGGACGTGACGTGACGTGGCGGTGCCTGACCTCCGTGGTCTCCCCCTCAGAGCCTGTCCTCCTGGCCTGATTGTGAGGAAGACGTCACGCAGATTCCTGTAGAGGGACGTCCTTCCATGTGTCTGCCCAGCGCTCCTCAGAGCTGTCAAGACCACCAAAAGTAAGGAAAGTCTAAGAGACTGTCACAGCTAACGGAATCTTCATTAAACTTAACTCAGTGTCCTGGGTGGGATTCTGAGGGGAGAAAAGGGTGTTTGATGAAAACTAAGGAAACTTGAGTAAACTGTGGTCTTCAGTGAATGATACCGTATCAGCATCAGTGCATTAATTACACAGAGACATGGAGGCAGCCTAGGTGTCCATCGGCAGGAGGGTCTGACCACACGGCCCTGGAGTCGGCAGGGATTCTGACTGAACCCATCAGAACTCTAGACACCATGAACTTAAACTTTCAATTTGCTTTTTCTAAGATAAAAATTTTTCATTTTTCCTTCCCTAATTCAAGCTCCTTTCTTTTTAGTTAATTTTTTTAATGGAGGTGCTGGGACTGGACCCAGGACCTCGTGCATGGTAAGATTACCTACAACGCACACAGAAAAACCCACGGCGGGGCTAAACCAAGGTGCTGATTATATTACAGTGAGCACTGGTCCTGTCTGGTTAGGTCCTTGTCACTACCGCACAGTCACCACTGTCGAGTTCTGCCCAGTTTCTTGATGGCGCTCACTTAGAGGCAGTAAAGCCCCTTTATGCTGCAGGTGGGCTCACTGTCACCTTCCAGACCTTCCTCCCTCTCCACCTGCCTGCCTGGTGCCCCCGCTTCTCTAACTACCTAACAATACTGCCAAAAGTCTAGTTTTGCAAACAGAAAAATCCCATATAAGTGAATCACAAAATTGCAACTTTTGTCCTCATCCTGAAACGTCTCTTTTTCACTGAACCTTCTGCAACACGGAACCGCACAACTTCCCTGTGTGTCTGGCCAACCCCAAGCCCTGGCACCAGGCTCCAGGGTGTGCCTGTCTCCTGCTCCCAGCCCGGCTTCCCGAGCGAGCGCGTGGGCTCCTGCCCGGCTCTCAGTTTGTCTCCGTCTGTGCTCACGATGCTATTTCAAGAACAGGTGCCCATTTTCACCCTTAACTGGAACGTGCGTCAGTTACACACTACGTGAACTCCCCACCCCGCACCGCGGAGCCAGGAAGGCCAGGAGTCCAACCCCCAGGAAAGGGACCCCCTCTCCCCGCACCCCCTCCCCGCACCCCCTGCTCTGGAGACGTCAGGCGAGCATGAGAGCCCTGGGCTGGCAGGTCTATCTGGCTGAAGTTATAACCTGAGATGTTTCAAGTGGGCCGGGAGCTGCTGAAGACAGTCAGAGAAACCCACCAGGCTCAAGATGGTTCCTTCTGAGACCCCAGATACAGAAGCCAGGTGCTTCCTAGTTGCTCCACGCATCAAACTAAAACTCTGGTCCACGCACAGAGGCAGGATTGCAGGCATTGTGGAGTCAGAAAACACTTCCTGAGCCAGGACAAGCCAATAGGCAGGCAGTCTGAACTCCTGTGCCTCTGTGTCCTCAAGAGCAAGGCAAAGGTAAGAACTCTTCCCGTGCCTACGGATGGGGCCTGAAGATGTAATGGGTAATGTGACAGAGGGAAACGGGGCGTGGGAGGATGGCCAGGTCCCAGGTGAGCCCCTAGGAGGGTCCTTGGCTTCACGCAAGAAAGAATTCAAGAGCGAGCCACAGGCGAGTAAAGGTAGATTTATCAGAGAGATGCACACCCTGTGGACAGAGTGCGGGCCGTCTCCGACGGCAGGGGCACCGCGAAGTGCTGGGCTGCTCGTTGTGATGGGCTCGGGATCTTCATGTGCTGACAGGTGGCGGGGTTACTGCAACGACTGTGGGGAAGGGACTGGTATTCCCAAGAACTGGGCCCTCTCCTGCTCTCTGGCTTTCATGGCCAGCCTTGGAGCCACATGGTGCCCGTGGGGGTGCCATCCAGCAGCTGAGGGTCACAGTGAGCGTGTGCTGAGGCCCCGGTCCCCTGGGAGCTGGGTCTCCTGCCGTCTTGGTGCTACTGGCTGCATCACCTTCAGTGGCTGTTCCCTGCCCCCTTCCCTCCTGTCTCAACACGCGACTCCCTCTGCACGTGTGAGTGGACGCACGTTACTGTGAAGACTCGTTTATCAAAACGCAGTAATTATTTTAAGGTCTATTACCTTCGACCTCAGCTCAGATATATTTCAACCAGAAAACCTCACCCGTCACCCTCCACGCGTGTGGCTCATTTCTTTGCCTTTATCCCACCTCCTAGACTCTCCAGAGGCCCCCCTCCCCCCCAGCACCCTCCTCCCCCCTCAGTGCCCCACCTCTGCTCCCCCAGGACCTCCTGGGGCCTGTCCTCTCCATTGGGACCCTCAGGTACCCTTGTGTATGTGCCCTTCCCTGTCCTGCTTGTCAAGAACTCAGAAGCCCACCCGAGAGCTGAAAGACTAGAAATGACCTGGACTGACGTCTTCATCATACCAAGAAGGAAACGGAGACTCGGACCCTTTGACTGACCTGCTAGGTGGGGACAGACGGGGAGCAAAGCCCAGGAGCCGCGAGAACACCGGCCGACGTCTGGATTCCCGTCTGATGGCACTAAGCCAGGACGGCGTCCGGTCACTCACTGCAGTGCACAAGCAGAGCTCTTCAGCACGGAGCTCGGGCCCCCCGCAGCCTCACGGTCCACACAGTCATTAACTCTTGGTTCGTCTGTAACGTGTGAGTGAAGGAGGAGCTCAGAAATGTTTGCTGACAACACTACGTTGTGTTGTGCACACAGAAGGTGCTCAGCTGTTGCCTGGCCAGTGGGCGAATGCGTGGGGAAAGATGAGGACCCCGAGGGAAGGCCTCCAGAGCCATCGTCATAGGAGTTCTACTAGAAACTTGGAAGCTTGATTTAGCACAGAAATTCATTCCTTCTCTAAAGGTTCAGACCTCTCGAAATCAGCTTCGCAGAGCCCCCGGGCCGTTTGGAGACAGTGTTCCACGTGCACAGACGCGGGGGGCCAACAGCTACCCAGGATCACATAAAGCAGCACAGCTCCATCCAAAGTTCCAGCTGGGGTCTGCCAAACAAGAGCCTGTAGTTAGAATTACGCCGCCAGATATTAAGGCAGGGGCCACCCTGAAACAACTGGAAGATTGCACTTCTGGTCCAATTATTAAAAAGTGCAGCAATGGGGAAAACGGAAGATTTAAAACCAGACTCAGACTCCCATCAAAACTGACTCTCATGGACGTGGCATCGCCCTCAAGGGGAGGACACGTGGCTCGTGTTCCGCAGTGCTGGGGACATAAGCTCGTGGTAACGACAAGATTCAAGCGTAGCCCTGTCTCTCACTGACAAGCAAGGACGCATTCACACGGGCTTAAAGCCGCCTCACAAAACAAGTGAACCAGAAGCTGCCACGCGGTGACTGACTACGCTGCAGCGCAGAAGGAGGGTGAAGACATAAATAACACAGGCTGAGAGGGAAGCGGAAAGCGAGAGAATATTTACGACCCTGGGATTCGGAGAGGCTTTTCAAGCATGAAAGAAAAGGCACTGCCTGTAACGGGGAAATGGGAGGGTGTGCTTACACCAAAATCACAGATTTCGGCTCTGCCAAATACACTGTAGACACAGTGAGGGCTAGGTGACAGACGCAGCGAGGACATTGCCAATGAACAGAACCGAGAAGAGATTAATACTCAGAATCTTTAAGAAACTCTTTTAACTCAGTACACACAGGGAGCACCCCACCTGGAAAATGCACCAAGGCTGTAAATGCTCCAGGGGCTGCAGTAGGAACGGAATGGCTAACGTGAATAAATGCTTGACCTCCCTGGTGGGTGAGCAGAGAATTCCAAAGTACAGGCCCCAGTCTAGAGCCACACTGACAAAAGTCGGTCTTCAGACAACAGCCAGGTCAGCAAGCGTGGGCGGAAACAGTCCCTTTCCTGGGTGCTGGGGACTGGGCAAGTATTTACTACAACCACGTGCGTGAGCAGCCCCGCAGGAGGAAGTAAAACTGCGCTAGCATGTGCCCTAAGGTGACAGGAAGTTCCGGATGCACAGCTCCAGGGATCTCAGCAGACACAGACACATACAAGGTTGTCAGAATCGCAAACCAAGGGGCTGGCCTCTGCTGGGAGCCACCCCGTGCAGCTGGGGGACAAAGAGGGAAATGAAAAGGTTCGAGACTGGAATAATCCTTCGCGCTGCCACCAGGCACGGAGCAGCACTAGTACAAGTCTGTGCTTCCGTGCCAGAACAGGCCCAGATGGCGGTGGGGAGGGTATCGCTCAGTGGGACAGCGAGGGCTCCAATCCCCAGCACCTCCATTAAAAAATAAATAAATAAACCAAATTACCTCCCCCCCGCTAAATTATTTTTTTTAAAACACGGTTACAAGTAATAAAGAGAACAGTTAAAAACAGGGTGGGGAGGGAAAAATAAATGATCTGCTGTTAATTTATGGACAGTGAGCATAAAGGGGTTAACCTAAAATTCACTGAAGTCACAAATCTGTCTGGTAGCCCTTCATCCCGCTCAGCACCGGGGTAATTGAGTGCTAATTCTGCTGACCTATTTGCAGCAGCTCCTCCATCCCCCGTCCCCCTGGCTGGCAGGCAGCCGGCTTCACAGACTTGATGTTCTTCTTTTGACTGGATTTTTTACCAGAGGCATTTTAATTCTGTAACTTCAGCAATCAATTTTGGCCCAAAGCTGCACAGGCCTCAGCCCCCTGGAAGCAGGTATTTGCAAGCGAGCTAACAGCTTAAGCACCCGAGGACGAGCTGAGTCCACACAGACAGAGGAGCGGGCCTTGTGCTCAATCACTTGCTGCAGTCAGCTGACTCGCCTGCGCAGAACTGCACCACACGTGTGAGAGAGTGTGTGTGTGTGTCTGCGCGCGTGTGTGTGTGCGTGTGCGCGTGTGTGCACGTGCGTGCATGTGTGTGCATGCGCTTGTGTACGTGCGTGTGTGTGTGATGGGCTGTGATGGGTCAAAGTTTATACTATGTTTTACAGTTGTAGGCAATTTTTAAAATTTTTATACATTTTGATTATATAAGCTATTTTTAATGCTGTTTGTTTTCATGATCCTAAGCCAGCGCTTTTTACAAGTAATCCTGAAATTCCAAAAGCTACAGAGGTCCTAGAAAGAGAAACTATTTGAAACAGAATTTGAATGGAATGATACAAAGAAAATCAGAATTTTGATTTTAATTTCTGAGGCAACTCGACTTCTTCAAAGACCAGAATGTCAAAGGGCAAGGAACAGGCGTGGGCTGTCAGGAAATGAAACGTCACCTCCACTGAAGACCTGTCATTATGTGCTGTTGAAGATCCTTAAACTCTAAAATGACATAGAAACCATCTTCCACTCACTACAAGGAACGTGGGCTGCAGGCAGGACCTTTGCTGGGAGCTTGCAAGCACACCAGTAGATCACGTATCGTACCTGCATCTTCCCCCCAGGAGAGGAACTGCGACGTTCACGTGTGAAGGAAGAAGCCGGCTTCCCTGCTGCGAGGCTCCCGCATCCTCCCCGCTGCGTTACAGGGCAGCGATCTAGCCCGAGCGACCGGCCTAGTGTGACGGACAGACGGCGCCTGGGACCCGGGCACTGCCGGGCCCGACTGGAAGGAGGGCAGCCCCACCTCGGCTGCCCGGCAGCAGAGAAGCCGGCGGACAGGACGTGGTCCCAGCCACTGCTGGGGACAGCAATCAGTATTCCCAGCTCCACCCCCACACACCGCACAACTTGATCCCCCAACAGCCAGAACAGAGTAACTGCTCACTCGGCTGGCCTGCGGGCCAGGGCTGAGAAAAGCAGTCATTCTTCAGTAAGAAGGGACACATCCACTTACATGAGGCAAGAGGAGCCTAGAAGCGAATTTAAAAAAAAAAAAAAAATTGATTCAAGGGTAAGTTTGCCTGAAAACTGAAGCTAGCAGGTCTCAGCCCACCCTGCTGAGATGAGTTACTGAAGATGCAGAGAAATAAAGGCAGGTGTCCTGTGGGCCACAAAACACGTGGTGCATTGAGGGGTGTTCTTAGCAGCAGTTTTGCCACAATTATACGAGGATTCACTTGTTCCTGGGGGAGGACCACCTGCCCCTGGGGCCACTGAGATCGCTCGCAGCATCTGCACACAGAGCCCCTCCCTCCAGGAGCCGCCCTGACCACCAGCAGCAGGAAGGGGAGTCAGTAGGAGACCCCTCGACAGAAGAGAAGATCGCCTGAGATTTCAGCAGTCACTGAAGACGCGGGCAGAGGGGGAGGCGGAGGGCCAGAGGGCAGAGGTCCTCTTGGTGCATGTGAGCGGCCCGGGGGTGTCTTCAACCTGATGGGGCCGAGGCAGGACCAGAGAGAGGGCATCTCCGACCAGCTCCCCAGCGGGGACCCCACTCAGGGTCTGACCTCACTCAGAGTGACCAAGTTTACAAGAATGATGGATAAAGCAAGAGGGGACAACACAGGCCAAAACGCCGCCATCGTGATAAAATGCTGGGGGAAGGTGCTGCAAAGTGAACACCTGCACACCTCCTGCCTCGGAAGGACTGTGTCCCCCGGGGGTGCTCACAGCTCGCCAGGTGCCGCTCTGACCCTGTTCCCACAGTCCTGCCCGTCCCGGGGCCCAGCTCTGACAGCCACGGCATCAGTCACCAGCCCCTTGAGCCAGAAAACTCAGATTCATTCGCAGCACTTCCTTTTTCTCAACCACACACCAGACTCATCACTTAACAACACTGAGCCTGGCGATTTGTTACTCGGCCACAGATAACCGGGAAAAGGACCGAACGCATGCCGGGTACCGTGCTGGGTCCTGGGACGGCTCCTCCCCTTGTACGATTACGACTTGCTGGCACAGTCGTCTCTGCGACTCTAACACACGACCCCTGGTCTCCCGACTTCTCTGTGCAGACAGACAGCGCTTGAGAAAGCATTCCTATAAAGACCCACATAAAGACAGACAGGGCTCCAGCTGTGGACAGCAAACAGAACTGACTGAGAGGAGAGGTGTGGGGCTGCACGGTCAGAGGAAGAGCCGGCAAGGGCCCGGGCTAAACGTCCAGGACCAGTGTGGCCGGAGGTGCTGGAAGGACAGGCGCTGTGCCCCGAGCAAGGCGGGCTCCTGTGCGCGTGTGGGAGAGCTCCCCCCCAAGGGCGTGTGCGAGAGAGGGGCGTAGGAAAAGCAGCAGGAGGCAGATGGCAGAGGGTCTCGAGGGTCATGGGAAGGGTTGAAAGGACCAGACCTCATCTTCCAGGCAAGAGGATGGACAGTGGATTCACACAAGGGACAGGGACACCAGTGGGGGACTCTCGAAATAATGTTCCAACCGAGTAAGGAGAATCAGTCCCCACAACCCCTCCTACGACATGCCCTGCCCCCCAGCTCTTCCAAAACGTCATTTCTTGCCTCTGCTGCCTGTTTCTGTTTTAGCACCTCTGGCCTCTGGAGCCGTGACGTCCCCTCACTGACCCACATTCCCTGGGCCCCCCCGGAAGGAGGGGGGGCTCCTTCCACCCCCAGCCCCCGGCAGCAGCTCCCTGGTGACCCGAGGGCTTCTCGTGCCTGCGGTTTGTTCTGACTGTTTGATCCTCTGTGCTCTACACGGTGTCACTTGTTCCCCGAGGCCTGGCAAGTTTTATCCCACCGTGAGCCACGCCTGCAAAGACGTGTTCAAGTGTCCCCGAAGCAGCTGCATTCCTGGTTTCCGGAAGAGACGCTGTGCAATGACAGTTACACGGGGCTTTCATCTTCAAAGCCCTGCACAGACAGTGCCTAATTAACCCTCTTTGCCCACCTGCAGGGCACACCAGCATCTGAGCCTGGTTTCAGGACAGGGGATGGGCCAGCCCGCCACCAGGATGGCTCAGTTGGGTGCCAAAACCAGCAAGGGAGAGACCCAGCCGCCCCCACGTGGGGGCCAAGGGGGAGACTCAGACGGAGGGGCTGCTTCCTGCCAGCGCGCCTGCAGCAGGCCGTGACTCCCGTCGTGACGCGGGAGGCAGCGTGCTGGTGCTCGCGCCGGGTTCCACCGCTCATCGAGTGACCTCTCCATCTTCTGCAACCCCCGACTGTCAGGGAAGCCCTGTCAGTCCGTGATTTTCACCCGGTCCCAGCACTGAAGCAAATCATGGGAAGAGTGCTCAGAAAAGGAACGCCAATGCAGTCCTACAACACGGGTCATTTCAGAAGCTGGGAAAAACCCTAAGATAGATGAGCCTCCTCCCCTTTTATAAAGTTTCCACCTCGTTCTGCCACATCACCATGGCAACAGAGTCCCTCCGCCCCTCCAGTGTCCCCAGGGTCTCCCCTGCCCCCCTCACCAAACACGTCTCAGAGCCAGCCCCCGCCTCACCCGCACCAAGGCTAGGAGCAGGTTAGGGGAGGCCATGGAGTGGGGTGGGGGGTGACTTTGCACGTCAACACGAGCCCTGTTCAGCTCAGATCTTGGCTGTGGTTGCTGTTCTGGCCACAGAGCTGTAGGAAGTGAGCTGTAGGGCATCTGGGTGGCGGGGCCCTAACACCTCACAGTCAGTGCGTTCTGAGCCAAGCCCCGTCGACAAGGGGTCTGGTGCTGTGGCCAAGAGCAGGGCCAGGCCTCTCTACCACTGGGAAACCCCTCTCTCTCGGCCGGTTTCTTCTTCTCTAAAATGGGAATAATAACTTGTCCTCTGGGCTTGTCGTATGACGCGATGAATCGATGTCCGTGAAACGCAGGGCGCAGCATCCACACACGCTAAGCACCAGACCCGGCTTGCAGCGCTACAGGCACTTTACTTGCAGTAGCCAGCGTGTGTGAGACGCCCCCTGACCTGGGCGCCAGCCCCAGCCCACACACACACACACGGGCACAAGGTGAACACGCGGCGGGTCAGCGGTGCGGCCGGGCACCCACCGGGCAGCCTGGGCACAGAGCCGGACCTGGCCCCACGCTGCGCGGCCCGGGCCTCGGGTTGCGGGCCCTGGGGGCGGGCACGAAGACCTGGTTCCCGCTGTGCCTCGTGCACACCAAGCAAGCTCTCTCTCTTCCTCCGATCTTGGCATCTTCAGAACAGACCCAGCCCGCCAGCCCGCGTGGCCGCGAAGATCAGATAACTGTGCGCGGGGGTTCAGACAGTTTCAAGAGCCTCGCTCCCATCTCCTGCAGGCCCAGCGGCAGCGGGGCAGCCGGAAGCCAGGGCTGGGGGAGGCTGGGTGGAAGATCACCGGCGCAGAGGCGGGGCACCAGCGCGGGGAGGCGACTCCCTGGGAGCTCGGCTGACCCCACACCACAGCCTTACTGTGGTCCCGCCCTGCATCCCTCCCCCAAACCGGGGAACCTGCCCTGTTGCGGGCACTGCCTGGGGCTGCCCTTCACTCCCTCGAGAGCCCCTTTCAGGCCGGGCACCCACTGGTGGGCCCAGAACTGTGCGAGGGAGGATAAGAGGCGGCCCCGGCAGGGTCCGCAGCCCCGCGGCCTTGGCCACACCTCGGGCTGGACTGGCCGTGCTGCGCCTCCCGCTTGACACAGAGCGATGCCAAGGTCCGAGGCACGTGGGCCGGCGAGGTCAGCCCCGGCCCGGGTCCGGGGAGGACGCAGCGCACAGGCCCTTGGAGAAACTCCCCGGCTCCTGGTTACCTGAGGCACTCGGCGTGCGCACTTTCAAAGTCCCAGACGCAAGTGACCCAGTCCGCTGTGCTGGGGATGCCAAGGGCCCGCAAACGCGTTTTCAAATGACCGCTTTCTTGGATGGTAGCAAGTATGCTTTCACACCTAATCAGAATGATCTCTTTTAAAAACTGTTACTTTTTTAAATCCTGTTTCAGTTAACAGAAGGCTCCATCGCACAAGGGGCAGTGGTGAGAAGGCAGCATCCGGTGGCAGGCAGGCCGGCCCGACCTCCAGCCGCGGCCACGCAGGGAGCCAGCTAAGGTGCGGGCCCGGAGGGTGCACGATGTTCCTGGGGGGTGCACCGCAGCCGCAGCTGCCCGGGGCCCTTCCCACCGTCAAGCTGCTCGCCGGCCACCCCTCGCCCCACGTCTCTGAACGCCGTTTCCTGCGCGCACAGCCTGATTTCGCTACACTTTGCACCGGTTTTATCGCCGACGCATAATGCCCCATTCACACCTGTCGGGGATGCAAAGCTGGAGCTTGTGTTTTCAGACCCCCTACTTCCCACTGGTTTCTCCTACACGCCCCCCCCCAAGTGGTATCACCATTTAACACGGGTCCAGTAGGCTCGTGTGCCCAGCGCTCCAGCAAATGAAGGGAAACACTGTTCCTGCCAAGCTGACTTGGCATCTAACCAGGGAGGGCAAGAGAAGGAGCGAACAGGAGGAGGCCCGCCCCCTCGCCCCGAGGTCGGCGCGTGGTGCCGCGGGCGGCGTCTCCCCTAGCAGCCCCCACGCCGCCTGCTGTGGGGTGAGCTGTCAGGAAGCTTTGTTCCTCAGTAAGCTTACTACTCTACTTGGGGCAGACCCTAAAGCAGCATCCTGGTCTGAGCGGCTCACATACCCACCCCAGCCCGCTAGGCGGGTCCCCCTCAGTCTGCCCCCCTGCCCCGGAAGAGGAATGTGCGTCACAGCTCTTGGCTGAGAACAGGCTTCCTGTAGGCCTGGGTCCCTGCATCCAAAGCGAGGTGTGCTGCCCTCGAATCTCTCCCCTCAGTCGGCAGCATTAGTGCCCTCAGCTGTGCTGACGCTTCTCTTTCTTAACACCTTCACTGCGATCTGGTTCCTGTACAGTGAACGGCACATATTTCAGATGTGCAATTTGATGAATTTTGGTAGATGTACACACCCCCAAAGCCACCGCCACAACAGGACAGCTAACGTTTCCATCACTCCCCAAGAGGTGCAGGTTTCAAATTCCCCATTTACCCCTTCCCACCCCCTTTACCTGCTGGTAACCATAAGTTTGTTCTCTATGTCTGTGAGTCTGTATTGATCATAGTCATGAAATAAGCCTAAGACTCAGCCAAGGGGGTGGGGGTGGGGGTGGGGGTAAGAAGAGTGTGAATCAGGCCGGACCTCACAAACAGATCGCTGAGGAAGAGAGCCAGGCTCTGGGAGAACTGGCAGGCCCTCCCCGCCCTTAGCCGCAGGGAAGAGGGCGGGCTAAAGCATCTCCCAGGGGGGGACCAGGCACCGCTGTCTGAGGATGAGCCCCAGGACAAACCTTCCCGGAGCTGAGATGGAATTCTGGCCTTGACCCGGGAGGTTACTCCTCCCTGGCCACTGAGTCAGGAGTTGAAAGTTGTCCCACATCAGGACACATGGTGTTTCCTACTCTCAAGGGCAAACTTCTCAGCAGAACGTGAGGCCAGAGGCAAACTGGGCCCGGGTTTCTGCAAGACATAAGCTGACTGGCCCGGTTTCCCAGCTTAAGGTCGGTGATCTCAACTAACCAGTTCCGGCCCACTTGTGCTGCTGGTTCCTGGCCCTGACAGAGTTCCCTTCCCTTGACAGCCTCTCCTCTGAGCACTTCTCCCACTGAGGCTGGAAATGGTTCACGCCAGTCCCTGCAGGAAGCGGCAGCTGCTTCCTGAGAGCAAAGCTGCCCCAGATGACCCAGGAGCCCCCTTTTGTACCTGAGCTGGGTGCCAACTGCTGGATGTTCAAGCCTGAGTCCGCTTGGAGGCTCTGATCTACTCCGTCCAGAACTGGCATTCCACAGTTAGCCGTTGAGAAGGGGCGGGTTTGCGTGCAGTCATGGAGTTTGTAACTGCTTACAGCAACCTACGAGGGACAGACTGTTGTCCTTAGCTCCACTTCAGAGTTTAAAAAAAAAATGAGGCTTGGAAAGTCTAAGAAATTTGTCCCCAATTCATCCAGTTAGCAAGCGGCAGGGACAAGACTGAACCCAGGCTGCCTGGTTCTCATATCCAGCTCAACCTCCCCTTGGGGGAGGGCGTATCTCAGCAGTGGAGCACGTGCTTAGCAGGCACGAGGTCCTAGGTTCAATCCCCAATACCGCCACTTAAATAAATAAATAAATAAACCTAATTTCACCCCAACAAAGAAAATAAATAAAAGTTTTAAAAAGGCACAAACTCATCACTTCTTGGCCTTTTGGCTAAGATCAAATGTAAAAAGACACAAACTCAAGCTCCTTTTAGAGCCACAGGGGTGCAGGATCCGGAGCCCTGTGCCAGAGTGAAAATCAGTCCTTTTCACAGGAAAAATCAGAATAATTCATAGATTCTTGTCACATATATTTTGTATTTACTGACACGTTGTTTGGTCTGTTCTTAAGTCATTTCAGGTCTGCCTGCCTCATCTCTTCATTAGACTCTAAGATTCTCCAGGGAAGCACCATGTTTCCTTTTAAATGATGCTCTTCCTCACTCCGCTCCACTACGATAATCTCTAACCTGATGAAAAAATGTTCCCCGTCTGCCTAACCTGGCAGGATATGGCTTGGAATTCACTCCCTGGAATTTTGCTCTGTTTCCCTCCACCCCATAACATTCCTGTTGCACCAGCTGAAGCTTCAAAATGGGATTGCATCACTCCCCAGACAAAGTCTGGTCCCAAGAACGGTATTCACTTACCACCAAGATGGCTATCTCTGTCCATCTGGGCGGCTGTAGCAACATGCTGCAGTCTGAGCAGCTTACAAGCAATAGAAACTCACTTCTCATGGTTCTGGAGCCTGGAAGTCCAAGGTCAGGCACCAGCAGAGTAGGGTGAAGCCCTTTTGGGGCTGCAGACATTTCACTATATCCTCTCACGGCAGAAGGGGCTACAGAGCTTGCCGGAGACTCTCGTACCACGACACTAACGCCTTTCCCCACGCTCTGCCCTCACGACCCCTCCCAGAGGTCCCATGTCTTTGTTCAAATTGTACAACCTAGAAGAAATGGATAAATCCCTAGGAACATGCAACCTATAAATGCCGAGTCACAGAGACAGAGAAGATCCGAACAGACCCATTACCAGAAAGAGACCAAATCAGTCATCAAAATCCTCCCAAGAAATGAAAGTTTAGGACCAGATGGCTTCACTGCCAAACATTTAAACAATTAATACCAATCTTTCTCAAACGCTGCCAACAAATAGGAGGGGACACTCACAAACTCCTTTTACAAGGCCAACATCACCAAAATCAGAGAAGGGTGCTTCAAGAAAGAAAGTTACAGGCCAAGATCCCTGGTGAACATAGAAGCAAAAATCCTCAGCAAAGTATTAGCAAGCCGAATTCAGCATGACACTGAAAGACTGTCACACCGTGATCGAGTGAGACTACCCCCGGGGTGCAAGGATGGCTCACCATCTGCAGATTAACCGAGCTGACGCACCACGTCACCAGACTGAAGGGTGAAGCCGCATGAGCACCTCACGGACACAGAAGAAACATGTGACAAAAGTCAACACACATTTATGTAAGTAACTCTCCACAAAGTGGCTACAGAGGGAACGCACCTCAATGTACCAAGACCTACACGCTATTGAATGGACAATGCAGTCTTTCTCAGGTGTCCTCATAGCAATAATTTTCTTTCTTCACCTGAGTGTAAAGTCATCAGGTATAATTCACATTCCCTTTGAAACAGTGACGTTAACAATGACATAAATTTAAGGAGTAAAATCTTCCCCACAACAAAGTCAAATTCTGCTTGTGAGTAACTCAAAAGCCTCATGAATGTGATTACATGTAGAAATTGTCTGAATGCGCTGCCCTTGGTCCATTTCTCTGCCTTGTCAGGTACCTAGGATCCTACAATGATGAAATCCTCAGATTAGGGGGTGACAGTGTTTCTCAAAGGGCTGACAGCTCGTCATGTACTGAAAATGGGAAGGAAAGTTCCTTGACCTCCTGCACATCCCTGCCACGTCCTCCTCAGAGCCCCTCTCCAGCCTCAGTGTGGCTCTGGGCAGCTGGGTGGGGGGTCGGGAGGAAAACTCATCCCCAGAATGTTCTGTGACTCTAGGGTTTCCTCTTACCTCCTCTGTTTCTGAAGCAGAGTCCAGTTAACAAGTCAGATCGGGGTTTGAACTTTTGGTATAAGATCTGACAGTAATTTTTCATTTCTAAAAACAAGCAAACAATCAGAACGGCCACCATTTGCAAGCCCACAAATGACAAACGGGGCGGGGGTGTGGGGAAGAGGGAGCCTCCTGCACTGCTGGTGGGGGTGCAGTTCAGTGCAGCCGTTATGGAAGGCATGTGGAGCTTCCTCAGAAAAACTAAAAGTAGACTTACCTTCTGACCCAGCAATCCCACTCCAGGGCATATATCCAGAGGGAACCTTAATTCAAAAAGATGCATGCACCCCAATGCTCACAGCAGCACTGTTCACAATAGCCAAGACATGGAAATAACCTAAGTGTCCATTGACAGATGACGAGGATAAAGAAGCTGTGGTATATTTATACAGTGGAATACTACTCAGCCATAAGAAAGGGAAAAAAAACACCATTTGCAGCAGCATGGATGGACCTGGAAACTGTCATTCTAAGTGAAGTAAGTTAGACAGAGAAAGAAAAATACCATGTGGTGTCACTCCTGTGTGGAATCTAAAAAAAGGAAAAAAGAAGACACTAATGAACTCATCTACAAAACAGAAACAGACTTACAGACACAGTAAATAATCTTATGGTTACCAGGGGAAAGGGGGTGGGAAGGAATAAACTTAGGAGTTTGAGATTTGCAAATGTTAAACCACTATATATAAAAACAGATTAAAAAATTTTTCTTATGTGTAGCACAGGGAACTATGTTCAATATCTTGTAATAACCTTTAATGAAAAAGAATTTGAAAACAAATGTATGTTTTTAAATGCATGACTGGGACACTGTGCTGTACACCAGAAATTGACACATGGTAACTGCACTTCAGTTTAAAAATAAAGAAAGAAATAAAAACAAGCAAGAGGAGGATAATATTTTGACCATGAACTTGGAGGTTTGCTTTCCTTCCTTGGACTATAATTAACAATAATAATAACGCTTCTTGGTTGTGGCTGCAGTGGCTCGTTATGTCCATCATCAGAAGCCCTCGTTAAGCCCTAACGGGGCCAGGTGCTTCAATTAGCGATGGCACCATTCCATTTAGAGTTGCAGAACGTCACAGTTCTCAACATGGCAGGATGCGTGTGTCTGACAAGGGTTTAACTTCCCTGGTTTGAAAGTGTGTTCCATCCCAAGGGATCTGTTTTGTGTGAATCTCCAGATAGCAAGAGGTAAGATGAGAGGGAGAAGGCGGGGGCGTGCATCCGCCTCCTCCCAGCGGACTCTGGTGCCGCGCGCTGAAATACAGAGACGCACGTATCTCTGCTCCCCTGAAGTAAGTCCTGTAATGAAGGCAGCTCCCTGCTAGAGAAGCACGTTTAATTAGCATGGGTTTATGTATGTCTTGTCTCACCAGGATAGCCTCGAGAGATTAACGTCTTGTCCCGGGAAAGCCCAATAGCTGTAGCCGCCAATCTTCCTCCCGCAGACTTGGCACAGGGCAGACAGCAGGTGAGGGCGTCCGCATCCTGCTTCCATACAGACGCGGACCCGGAGCCCCTGGCTTCTGCTCATTTTCAGGAGTGGCCCCCGAGAGCCCAGGCGCCCCTCCTTCCACCCTGTCAGGCAAACCTGCTCCTGAGGTGAAGCTGAAACTCGGAGAGCCTCCCCCAGCCCCTCAGCCGCTGTAATTAGCAAGAAGGAAGGACCTGCTTCTGCCCAAATGCAAACCATGTCAGCTTCCTAAATACAAAGCCCACAGAACCTTCACATGCAAACATTTCATTCCTTGACCTGTAGCCAAAAGTCACTCTGATCATGCCTCAGTTACGTCCTTTTTTCTTGCTAATTTCTTCTAGAAAACAGTAGTTTTCTTTAAAATAAGGTTTTTGCATTTCCGATTATTGCCCACAAAGAAAAATGTAGTGATTTTAAAGGAATGATGTTCTATAGAGTTTCCGTTTTTAAAATTAAAACAAATGGTGGGTAAACGCATCATTAAAATATTAAATAATGGAATTAAGTTATGGCATGTCAGAACAGCTTGTTTACCTTACAGCTGACAAAAACCGTAGGAATTTTTACAACAGCGCTTTGTGGAAGGCAGGGGACATAATTATCACTCACACCCCACCCGCAAATGATATCTTCTTTCCTCTGTTGGAGACTGCGGTTCTAAACTGTAAGAATTTTAAGTCGAATTATAGATTGTGTTAAAATAAAACGTGATTTAAAAAAAAAAAACGCCAGCGACACCTGCATCTGTCATCCCAGCTGCTCTGGTCATTCCTGCTGGCTGATTAGCAAGGTGTTCAGTCGTGACCCGCGCCCATTTAAGTGGCCACGTGGCCGTGGGAGAAGTGCTTGGGGTCTGGGGTCGCCCCTCTTGTCCGGCATGTGTAACCCACAGTAACCCTCTGATAACCGACCGGTCTAACCGGAACGGCGCACGCAGAGGAAAGTTCAGCAGAGTGATCGCTGACACTGACGGCGCATGTCCAGCCGGCTCTGCCGGAGAGTGCTGGCAACGCTGGTGAAATTGTAGAAAATTGCTTTTTCAGGAGACTTAACAAATAAACAGAGAGAAAATTTCCAGGGTTTAGCAAAAGGACACAGGCAAAGACCGCAGGCTGAAATCATGAACGGGCAGCACCAGAGGACGAGGGAGCCGGCAGCCAACACCCGGCCAGGGTTCATTATTCGTCCTGAGCAGCTGTTAGGAAAGTTAATTTTTAAACACTTTGAGGTGATTAAGAACCGGGCAACACTCTAAATGTAAATAAGTCCCGTTTCACTTCCTCGAGCCCGCCTCTGACTGGGGCGGTCACCCGCTCCGTAGCCTGCTGGTCACTTTAAGACCCAGTCTCGTTCGTAATTAACCCTGCCTCCTCAGGAAGCCACCGCTTAGCACGCTCGCTTATAAACAGAAGCACAGGAGGCCTCGCTCTCCACGCCTCGCTGGAGAAAAGCTGGGTTATCACAGAAAGCCACGGTAAGGCCTGAAGCCTTCTTGTGTCGGTGGCAGAGTGCTGACCAGGTATTTGGGGGACGGTGGTGTCATTTCCTTCCACCGGCAAATCTGAAGTCACTTGAGAGACGTCTGAGCAAGTGAGTTTTGGTCTTTTTTCTTGATAACGAGATTTCTGTCCCTTCAACTACGGCTTCTGGGAGGAGCCCCATGAGTTATGCATGTCCCAGTCACCTTCTCTCTCTCCCTGCATATCCACTGTTCAAGTCCCCTGTCTTATCATAACCAGCCAGGTCGCCCCGAAACTTAACTTCCATCACGACTGCTGGGCACCGCCTGCCCCACGGGCCTGGATGGCCCAGTTCATATCGTATGCTCTTCACTGAGAGTCAGTGCGCTGCTGTAAGATTGTGTAACTGCTTTACCCTGGAGACCCTCATAAAAATGAGTGGGCTGACTCATAAAACTGTCCCACTGTGCAGAACTGTCAACAGCTCCCTTAGAGGCAGGACGCATCCAAGGCCACAAAAAGTGGGCGCCCTCGGTGCCAGAGAACAGAGCCAGCCACCGCTCGAGGGCGTGTCCCTCCTTGCCCCGGCGGCCGCGTTTGGCCTGAGAACTGCAGTGCCAATTCTTTTCTCCATGTTTTGCAAGTCGGCAGCGTTTCCTCACTCAGACTTCCCTTCTGTTTCCTCTTCAGCACTGTTTGCAGACACAGGAAAGGGCCAGAAGCTCACATGAGGACAAGGCCCCTGCTGGAGCTCGGTCCTGTTGACCAGCCGTGTGACGGGCTGTCAGCGTCACCGTGTTTACACGAGGGATTAAATAAATAGTCTCTGGGCAGCTGCTGGTTTTACTCTCCGCTTTTCAGACTCAGAATGATGTTCCAGAAGAGCGAGCCTCTGACCCAGTATATTGAGCAGAAGCAGCTTGGAGGTGATTCCATTGCCTAGAATGTTTGTAAGCCCTCCACGAGCAGCACTCAGGGATGTACTGAGACAGAGTAAATCTCTTCCTTAGCCAGCCACAAGAACAACCAGCACCTCAACCCAAAATAGCCCCCTTCCACCACCCTCAGGGAAGAGCAGAACCCGAGACACCATCATAGATGCAGATCCAGCAGAGGAGAGTGGCAAGGCTGCGACCTCCTGGCTGAGAGAGCAGGCCCTTCCACTGATGGGTACAGTGTGCGAGACTTGCAGATTAAATGCAAACACACATTTCACCTTTCCTAAAGCAACTGGACCACGGGGGGGTGGTGCAGAGGGGGCCCCTGGGGGGGTGGAGCCTAGAGCTGTGGTTCTCAAAGCTGGGGCCCATTAATGCCTTCTGGGAACGCATCAGAAATGCAGATCCTCAGATTTACGGGTCCGAGCACAGCTCATCTGACATCGAGGTGCTGTATGCCAACCCGGGCTCTGCTGGCCATGGAGCAGTCACATTCCTTAACTCCAACATCCATCCGGAAAACAGGCAGGGATAAGCCATCAGGACTGCTCAGTGAAGGGGTTCGGCCTATTAAACACTTAGTAGAAGGCCCACAGTAAAAAATATTAAATCTTAGCTGTCATTGTTTTCATTCTTTTGAAAGCACTGGGACTGGAACAAAGTATGTGCCCAGTACCGGAGACACGTGGACGAATCCATGAACGACTGACCAGATTACAGATGCTCAGCTCGTGCTGAAAGGAAAGTGCTCATGCGAGTGCAAAAAAGGACCCTTGCTTGCAGAACGCAGATGAGAAAAAAGCACGCACTCTCCTCGGAGAGCTTGCGAACCTCACATGCATTTAACAAGTGGGAAGTGAAGGGAGAAAGAGAGGAAACAGTCACGCAGAGGAAACGGGAAAGGCAGGAACTGGAAGTAGCTGCTTCCTGTATTAGTCCATTAGACCGTGGCTCTGAGCGTGCCTCCTCCGAGTGGTCACCCCACAGCCTGAAGTTCCTGACGTCCCGGGCGTACGTCCTCTTCTCCCTCACCAATGTCCCTGCTGTTTCAGGGCCCTTTTTCCCGATGAAGAGGTGCTTTGGGTTCCCCTAGCTCTGCTGCTTGAGGGGGGCTGCTGATCGGGGGATTGAGGAAGGGTTCCGAGAGTACCAGGTATGGGGGACAAGGTGGGACCGTGGGGCTGCAAAGCAGGAGGCAGAAGACGTCTGTTCACGGGGTCATCACAGCAACACCTGCTCGTGCGGTCATCAGAACAATCGATTCCGGCTTCAGAAAACAGGGCTGCCACAACCACACCAGGTGCAAAATGAGCCCAGGTGAGGAAACGAAAGCTACCAGCTGGGAATCTCTGTGAAAACCAGATAATTGGATAGCTCTGCCGCCCTCACTTTGTGGCAAGACAAACCTGCAGTGACCTGATAGCCTGAGAAAGGATTTCCCGAGGCTTGAGCTCATGACTCAACAACAAACCCCAGCAGAGGCTAAGGGAGATTGTTGTTCAGGCTGACGGTGTGTTTCCTCTGCTGGACACGGCTACCAAGTTCTAGAAAGTGTAAGGAAGCAAAGAGGCCGCTGCAGAACGTAGAGGTAGGTCTCCAAGTGAGTTTAGCTGGCCATTTCTTCAGTTTTCTACCCAGAGTGGGTGTACCCCATTCGAGGAACCACCAAAGGCACTTCCTGGCAGTCTGCAGCGAGAGTGACAGGCTTGACCTAAAGCTTCAGCCGACAGAGTTGCCTGCATTCAACAGCGTATCTGCGGCAACGTCTTAGGGCCACGACCGGTCACCACCGTCCCACCTTCCCCAAGCCACTCTGATCGAACTTTCCTCCGGTGGCTGAGGCAGGTATAAAGTACCCTGGAGTCAGTTAGTTGCATGCCTCTGCGATGCACACAGGTTGCTGTCTGTCCTGGGGGGCGGGTGTCTTACCGAGTGCCTCCCAGCTGCTCACCGCCATTTCCCGGCCTTGATCTGACCCGACAACTCTTCCTGGTGGAAGAGGTTTCTGTTCTCTCTTGTCCAAAAGTCGTTTTTCTCTCCATCTGGCCCCAGTGAGCAATTTACGTCCCTTCACTGTCCCCTTCCCCGCATCCCGGATCATTTTCCCAAGAGAAAGGGAATTCTAGCCGGGAGCTTCCGGAACCCATACTGCTGAGAGATGGCACTGCTAAATGGTTGAGGGGGTCATTTTGTCCCTGGAGCACACAACACTTTTACTAAATGAAAATCCTTTCCCCCACCTGCCTTTTTTCCCCCCATAATAGTAATTCTTTATTCATGAGGTCTTTTTATTTCCGTGAAAAACACTGAGGTCATTTTAGGTTTTAATTACAGTAGCATTTACAGTTGTATTGATTTTAACTCTGTAGAAGTAAGCACTGGCCAGACCTTTCCCCACCCGTTTCTACTCTAAAAAATATTAAGGAGGAAAAGATGGTTTAAAATGGTCATGAATCTCAGTTAGTAACAACCGTTAGCTGTAGATTAATTCTCATTTCACCTAAACCTGCCCTGAATTTTACATCCAATTAATTCTCCTATTTTTGTCTACACCCTCTGGCTAAAGGTATTTTCGCAGAAAGTAAACTACGACGGGAAACTCGATGTGGATGCCGGTAGCATAAGAAGCTTGGAATGAACGTGACGTTGCTGTGAAGTAACCGAAGCTGAGAGAACTAGTTTTGCTACTTAACTGAGTAAACTGGGCGACCACCTCATTTCCCCGGCCCCCGACGTCTTCCTCTCCTGTCGTTGTTGTTGAGGTGTGGTTGATCTACAATGTGGTGTGAGTTTCAGGGGCACAGCACAGGGTTCCGACACATCAGTGTGCACAGGTGCACACCCGTGCGCTTCTACAGGCCCTTTCCCCTGGTCTCCTTTCTTCAGTCACCTCGTTCTTATCTCCAGCCCTCTGCTTCCTGGTCCTTACTGTTCTCTATCCAGAATCATTAGGTCTGTTCTACAGGGAAAGTCACCCCCTGCTTCCCCGGAAAAGCTGTCAGACAGGAGAGGAAGTGACAGATTTCTCACCTACTACCAAGAAGGGGAAGGCGCTGAGCACCTAAATGAGTCATGAGTGTCCGCGTTCCACCTGTAAATTCAGCCGCATGCCTCACCCGTTTGCCTTGATTTCCTCTTCCTCCACGGTCCCCAGGAAGGAGACCATTTACTGCCCTAACATAGGGCTCTGTTACACGGTCACTCCATTTCCCAAGGGTCTTACTTCGACCCTGTCTGGTGGTGAAGGGCCCACGACTGTGCTCAGGCAACGCGGCAATGAATGGGTCGCTTACTGAAGTCTGCTCTCTCCTCCTCGTGGTCTCCGGAGGAGCTGTTACTTGGCATCGCTTCCTGCAGTTGCACCATTAAGGGGGTGTCACCAGGTCAACCACAAGGACCCTCACCTCCGAGAAAGTGGCATGTTGTCATTACACAACTGGCATTTACAGAAACCATCAACACGGCAAAACAGTGCACGGCTGTGTGCACAGCAAACAAACAGGAGTCAGGAGTCGGGGAGAAGTGGGTCTGAACCTCTGCACCTCTTCCAGCAGCCTGTTTCCTCACCCGGAAGATGGGAAAACAGCAGTATTTCCCTCACAGAGTCACTGCGAGGATGAAGAATGCACCTTGCACATGGCGCGCTCCCTGGCATCTCGCTTGTGCCTATAGGCAGCTTCCCGGCTTTACAGCTTTACGAGTTAACCCGGCTACCCTGGCAGCGTCGAGATGAGGCAGGTGAGGGAGCGTGACTGTCACCCCCATTTCACAAAACAGTGAAATCGGATCGGACGGATGAGCTGACGTGCACGTTCACGAAGCAGGTGGCGGAGCCGGCACTGAACCCCAGGGTCCCGGGGCCTCCGAGATGCACACTCATTCTCATAGTGTGTCAGACTGTCTGTTGATAGAAACCTCTTTTATGACTCACATAAAAGGATTCTACTTGGTTCTAGCATCGACCACGTGAAGCAGGCGGGCTAGACCTTGCTTTGCAAGTTGACAAACGAAGGCAGCAGAGCGGCAGGGACCCAGTGGGCGGCCTCTCACCCAGTTCCCCGCCCAGGGAACCAGCCCGCGACTCTGCCCCGAGAAACAAAGTCCTTCTTGAACCAGCGCAGAATCTGGTGTTTCAGTTAGCTACCCCTGCCCTAAAGACCTCCAAAAATTAACTATTTTCCGTCTACAGAAGGCAATTCCAGCAAGTCCCTCCCAGAATTTCTTAAGGGGCCCTTTGGACAAGCTGCCTAATAAACGCAGTCTGGAGACGCCACCTGGTCTCGGCTCCGCTTTGCAGACGCTGGAGGTGGAGGCGACGGCGGAGGCGTAGGGAGGGTGCGCACTGGCCCCGGGCCACCTGCGCGGCAGCGCGGGAGGGTCCCCGACGGCCCTTTGCAGACCCAGCTGGGCGGGGCTGCCCCCGCCCGGGAGAGGAGACGCTGTGGCGCCGTGGGAGCGCTGGTAATTCTGCAACCAGCAGATGGAAGGGCAGAGAGAGATCACCAGGAACCCTCTCATTGCGAGGTATCTCTAATTTGTGCAATTATGTAAATGCATGATGCAGCCCTCCTGGAACCGTGGGGCTGCCTGACAAGGCCGGCTTGGACGCTGGCTGGTATTTAGTGGAAGGATGGGGGCCCGGGGGCTGGGGGCTGGGGTCAGAGGAGAGGGCCTTATTCAATTCAAATATTGCATACTTTTGGAATCTTTTATTTCTGCTTCATTTTCTAAATCTTAGACTGAATCAGAATGAGACTTTAGCTGTGTGCTACCATCCAGTTTTACAATAAATTTTATAGGGACTGACAGTCCCTAAATGGAGTTATTTCTATGTGACAAGCAAGATCAAAGAAGGCGAGTGGGTGATTCGACAATAATGGGGAGGGGGCGGACTGCACACCCGCGGTGCGGGTGCTGGGGGAGGGGGAGCTGGTGCCGGACCCGTGGGAACCACACAAGCTCTTGGCCGCTGTGCAGATGAAATAGATCACTTACTCTCATTTCTCAAGTGATTGTGGTAAAATGTCCAATTGAAATTAATGTATAGACTAGTAACGATCTTTGTATTCACTTTGACATAACAGTGACTCGTATTTGAAAATGCCTTGGCTTGAGACTCCTTTTGTTTTGTCTTCCAGAAGCGTCAGAACTGGATTTGATGGTCAAGTAAGGTCTCACCTCTGATGAAAAGCATCCATCACGTCTGGCTCAGTCACCCGCGGTGCCGCGCCTGCAGCCAGCTCTGCCTTAGACTCCCAGTTATCTGACACCATTCGTTTCCTTTGTTTAAGTCAGTTTGGGGCAAAAGCATCCCTGGACATAATGAGGGAAAGAACGGAACCAAAGAGCATAACAGACAACACGTTTGTCTGAGCCTTAAATAGAAAAACACTGCTGGTGGGAATGCAGTTTGGTGCAGCCACTGTGGAAAACAGTGTGGAGATTCCTCAAAAGACTAGGAATAGACTGACCATATGACCCAGGAATCCCACTCCTGGGCTTGTATCCAGAAGGAATCCTACTTCAGGATGACACCTGCACCCCAATGTTCATAGCCGCACTATTTACAACAGCCAAGACATGGAAACAACCTAAATGTCCACCAACAGATGACTGGATAAAGAAGATGTGGTATGTTTATATGATGGAATACTATTCAGCCATAAAAACTGACAACATAACGCCATTTGCAGCAACATGGATGTTCCTGGAGAATGTCATTCTAAGTGAAATAAGCCAGAAAGAGAAAGAAAAATACCATATGAGATCGCTCATATGTGGAATCTAAAAAAAAAAACATAAATACAAAACAGAAACAGACTCATAGACATACAATACAAACTTGTGGTTGCCAATGGGGTGGGAAGGGACAGACTGGGATTTCAAAATGTAGAATAGATAAACAATATTATACTGTACAGCACAGGGAAATATATACAAGATCTTATGGTAGCTCACAGAGAAAAAAAAGTGACAATGAATGTATGCATGCTCATGTATAACTGGAAAATGTGCTCTACACTGGAAATTGACACAACATTGTAAAATGACTATAACTCAATAAAAAAAAGTTAAATAAATAAATAAAACTGTTCTAAAAAGAAAGAAAGAAAGAAAGAAAAAACAAAAGGAAAAAGAGACTGAGAGAGCCAACACCTTAACTCGCACAACTGGTGGTGACAGCAGGGGTGGGGCCGGGGGGCAAATGCTTGGTGCTTGGTCTCCACATGTTTGCACGAGCAGTAAGTATGGATTACCCCACCAGCCAGCCAGGCGAAGACCGAAAGGATGAGTAGAAATCATCACTTGTCTAAACACCCAGATAAACCGTGCCAAGTGTGTGGGGACACACACAGGCGGGGAGGGCGATGTGTACTCTGTGAAGGGAAAAAAGCAGATCAAGATATTTTAATAATCATGAACGTATATGCATCTGACCATATAGCTTATCAGGGATTAAACACCCTCCTCTCAGAAAGCGATAAATCAAACTGTCGAAAATTAGCAACCACAGAAGCTCTAACAGCATGAAGAGAAACATTAGGTATATGTAGAGACTTACACCATCTAATATAAAAATATAGTTTTGTTCAGGCATACATGTAATATTTACAGAAGCTGAACAGGTACAGACCACATAACAGGCGGAAACACCAATATCTTGGGGTCTGCTTGCTTATCACAATGAGACAGAAGTGAAAACAAGTGACAAAAATGTTAGCTAAAAATAGTCCATATGTCTGGAGACAAAAACACCACTAAATACATCTGATCTGAAGAAGAAATTATACAAAATTTTAAAATACTAAAAAGCAAACAAGAAAAAGTGCTTCTCAATCTGTACGTAGTAGAACAAATGCAGTGCTCAAGGGAAGTTTATAATTACAAATATATTTGTCAGAAAAGAAGAGAGAGAAAAAATAAATCACCAAAGTGTTCTAAGGGTCCATGTAATTGTCGGGCACGTTTGTACAGAAAGCTTTTCCCTGTGGCTTTAATTCAATGCAGGGAGACTTAAGAAGACACACTACCTCCTTAACTTCTCCTTATCGAAGATCTCAGTTTATGTTCTTCTAGGGACTGGCAGGTTCCTGTTCCTGGGAGTATTTATTCTCCATGTTCTATCAAGGCTCGGAGGGATGACTCACTTTGCTGGCACCGCACTGCCGTCCGCAACAAGGCACCGGCTATAAGATTCAGGACCAGCCCCTCAGCTGCCACGTGCAGGGCTCCGGAGGATTCCTGGCCCCCAAGCAGCCGTGCCAGGAACCTTTGTGAAGCTGCCTTCTTCCCAGGGAGCCCCACACGAGCAAGACCTACACGGACTCGTCAGGCCTTTCTCGTCTCCGGACCCAAATCCGGTCCCCTCATTCTTTTCCAAATACTGATTGGGAAATACTGAGAACCAGCCCAGTAAGCCATCGAATGACCACCTGAGTGAAACTGACACCTGTTTCTGACAATTAAAAAATATTTATTTATATTTTTGCTTTATATTGATAAAACAGAACTAAATGCTCTGAATATATATATATATATATATATATATATATATATATATATGTGCACACATATATATACACATATAAATCAGAGTGAAAGAGAACATTTAGTCCTTTTTTGCTCTAAGTTCTAAGGATACAGGAAAAAACCAAAATGACAATTATCCCCGCCCTGGGACCTTACAGTTTAGTGGGGGAAGATGGGGCAACTAGCAAAATATGTACCACATGGTACCATGGTGCTGCGGAGAAAGGAGAGCCAGTAACAGACGAGGCAGGTGAACGGTGGGAGAGAGATGGGCGGCGATGATGAAGGACAGATCTGGAGCTGCGGTGGACTGCGGTCAGGAAAGAAGGCCGTGTCACCCTTCTCCAGTCAGCCAACACCAGACCCTCTGTCACGGGAGACCCCACTTCCTTCATCCTTGCCCCATCCAAGCCACCACCAACTTCTTTGTAAGTTCATTCATCCCGTCTTGTAACCCATTTCTCCTCCCCATCCCCCACATATGTATGTCCCCGTCCTCTCTCCTCCCACCAAGACCCAGCTCACACCTCTCCCCTTCCAGGCAGCCTTCCAGGATGCCTCCCTGGCTTCTGTGCCCCATCTCGTTTACTGTCAGCAATGCTCTTAAAGCCCTTAGCCCTGACTGTGGCCAACTCTTGGCTGTTTAAGTACAAAGGGAAATCGCAGCAATGATGCTTTGGGGATGACACTCTCTCTGTATCACAGAACACGAGCGATAAGGAAACAGTACATTCAGTGTCAACGCTGTGCTGCAAAGACCCGTGACCGGCCTGGCAAAGTGCTCCTGGAGATCCAAGGGGTTTCACCGCGTTGCTTCTGAAGCCCCAGCCTCCTCGTTCCAACAACGGGAGCGAACAATCCCTGCTTCGTGGTACTGCTGGGAGCACTGACCAGAGTTCAGTCCTCAGCATGTGCTTGGAACACAGCAAGCCACTTGGTGTTCACAGCCACCATCACGTGAGAGGTGAGGCTTCTCTTCTGCCTCCCCTCCTGATGACCCTCCCCCTCCCCCCGCCACCCCGGTTCAGATTCCCAGAGCCACCTGCCTCCTGCTTCCCTCCTGGCGTCAGTTTAAAAAGCAAGCCCACTGGGACTCATTCAGACCTGCCTGGTATCTCGAGGCTCATGTCCATGTGCCGCCTCAGCCAGCATCTGCATCTTACAGCTTCTAAGTGTGGGAGAGCTCCCAGGCTCACAGGTAGGTTGGGAGAAAGGTGGGCAGGTAAAGGAGTTTCAGAGCGGAGTTCTCCCTCCTGCTTCCCCACAGTGGACAGTGAGGAGCTCACCCAGCTGCTGCCGTGGACAGCTGCCTTCGTGGTCAAGGACGTTCTCCGGATCTCACATCCAGCCCCTGAGAGCCCTCCCCGCCCCATCCTGTCAGGAGTCCACTGTGTGCAGCCCCCCCACCCCCCGCAGCTAGCCAGGGGGTTCTGGGGACCAAGGAGACAGGCTCCCTCCTGAGGACACCACAGACGACCACAGGAGCGCCTTGTGGGAGGCTCTGTAAACAGCATCCCAGTCTCCTCTGCATGTAAGCTTCTCACCATAAATGAACATCCAGCATCAAATGTCAACCCCATTTTTGGTGTGAACTTGGGTAGCTTGAACCCAGGATTCAGGAGCTGGCAATTCCCAGGGCAGATAACTGCCAAATGCATCTCTGAGTCTGCCAAGTCAGAGCCAGAGCCCAGAGGGAGCGCCAGGGGCTCCAGCAAAGAGCAGCGCGCCTGGCCCTGCCTCCACGTTCTTAGACAGCAGGAAGATGCGGAAATACCTATGACTCCTCACGGGCCTCGTGAGCCCCTCTGAATGCAAGTCCCTTGAGGGAAGGCTGCTTCCGACGGCCCGTGATTCCGTCAGACCTTAGCGCCTCGTACGCAACTCAGGCTTCCTCCCGCTGCTTAAGCAGAAAGATGCAAGAGTGGAGTTCTCCACACTCCACATCCCGTCCGACGGTGTTCGTGGGTGGGCCCCCAAGGGGGGGTGCCGTTTCACGGTGTTCAGCTTCAGTTTAGCTCTGTGTCCTACACGTGATGGCAGGAAACTGGGCAGTGTCACCCCGTGCTGACGGGAGGGAATCCCAGCGCTAACAACAGCCAGAACACAGGCGGGAGAGGTGGGAACTGCCGTGTGGTGTCTTGCTGAAAGGGACAAGACTCGTGAAATGTTTCCACCGCTTATTCAAGATTTTCCTTGTAAATCACTGGCTGGAGGCGCGAGGTTGTAAATCACTTCCAGTGACGCCAGCTGCCACAGACCCTGGGCTGACAAGGCCGAGGCTCCGTGCGAGCAGCTCCACCCTCCGCGGAGCTGCCGCTGGTGGGGCTGATCCCCAGGGAACGCCACTAATAAATAGGTCCCACCTACATGGGGACCAAAAGAAAATGCTTAGTGAAGAAGAAAACTTGTTTTTTTAGAAAAACCACCTGAGCGGTAGAATTTCTTGCTTTGTCCTGGTGGCTTTAGGGATGGGCTGTAACGAGCGCCAAGCAGCAGGCAGGCTGCCTCATTAGCCTCGCCGGCACCTGCTCGCACACCTGTTCCTGCTCGTTAACCCTTCCCGTCTGATGGCGTTTCCCTATCTTCCGAGGAGGAGGCATTCTCTCCTCTCCTGGGTAATGACTGCGCAGGGTACGCAGCGGAAGACGGTCCCCCTCAGGGTGCACCCAGGAATCAGACAGGGTCCGGCAGTCCAGGCTGCACAGGAGGAGGTGGGCACCTGGTCCACGGGCACCCGGGGCAGAAACCCTTCCCCCAGCACAGTGCTCTCTCCTCACCTTATAAAATACACTCTCATCGCAGGCATGTTTGCAGACAAACAACGTTCCTGTTATTTCATTTTCTCCCTGAACTCCTAACCTGCCGTGACAGTAATCGTGCTTAGCAGAGTGTCCAGATTTACTGGGGTTGGAAGGTTTCAAACGACGGATGCAGCCTAATAAATCCTCACACCAGAGTGATCGGAATGAGACACAGATTCTCAGAGATGCTCACAGCCCCTCTCACGATGCCCGGAGAGGGTACAGGTGCAGTCAGGGTCGTCCCTCGACAGCTTCTCCCAGACCCCTCCCCGCGGTCAGGAGAGACACACGTTCCAGGGCAGCGTCGGGGCAGATGCACTGACCCACGCCTAAACGGTGTGGTTATTTGCTTTTATTGTATTGTATTGTATTGTATTGTACTGTATTTGCTATTAAGCCAGTTACCCAGATTTCATGAGAAAAATAATTAGATCTTTTTTCACTCTAAGATGCTCCCCAGTTTAACTCAGCAAAGCCAGTTCAAAGCCAGGGAGCAACCTGGAAGACTTGGGGGGAGGGACACTTTGCAGGGCGCTGCTCCCGAGACACACACTGGTCCCGTGACTTTGGTCAGCTCCCTAAACTAAGTTTTCTTTCAAAGCTGAGGTGAGAGCAGGTGCCCTGGTGTCCCCTGGGGCCCCTCTGAGGGTCCCAGGAGACGGGAGCGTGTGGCAGGGCTTTGTAAGTATAAGTTACTCCCCAGGGGAAAGGGTTGTTTCTTGGTCCATTTACAACCGGTAAAGATTTGGGATTTTGTAGTAAAGGAGAGGGGCCATGGTAATGCCAGGTTTTTGTGCTAATTTTTCTCAGTCTTAGCTCACCCTGTCTCGGGGTCTACAGGTGGATACAAAGCATCCGGGGTCCTTCGCTGCCACAGTTGAACTTACCTGGACCCACCTGCCTCCGCGTTTCCCTCCTCCTCATGTGGGCAGTCCTAGCTGCTGCAAAGCCCTGGGTGCAGACGGAGGCTACGCCCCGTAAGTTTCCTTAGGAGGACGTCTGAATAGGAAATTGTGTATCGTGCTGAAAGAATGAGAAATTGTCCAGTACAGATTTCCCAAATAGGAGGCTTTCTGGCTCTAGAAAGAGTGAGATGGGAGAAGGGCCCCCAGGGGGTCTCTTTTCCTGCACATCTGGACAGAGACCCTCTTCCATCTTATTTGATGAAAAACTCCTTAAGGTCCTAGCAGCTCATGCAAGTCAGTCAGCAAGCTTCTCTTTCTTTCCCCTGCTGTCTGCCTGGTCCAACTCAAGGTCACCTCACCTGGACTATGAAAGAGCCTTATGACCTGCCTGCCTGCCAGCCATGCCCTCAAACTGGTTTTCACAAGAAGAAGACAGCTGTTTATAACATAACTCTATCTGTGTCATTCCCTAATTAAGACCCACTGATAAGCACTCCCCCCTCCAACCAAATGCAGAGCAAAAATAGATAAAATAGAAAAGCAGAAACTAAAGGTGTTAATGAGGCTCAAAAATCAAGACAAATCTCTCCGTGAACCAGAAACAGAAGAGAAACAGAAGGTACTGGGCTCTGAGCCCATTCTGGAAGGAGGCGGTCTGCATTTTGATTCCCGTGGAGCCAAGAGGATAAAATTACCCGACTCAGGAGTGGGGGTCCCTGCTAGTGTCCGTCACCTGCTCCCACTCCCAGCACCCACTCATACAGGAAACCAAAAGCTTTAGCTAATCGTCCCTGGGGGGCAGGTTTTCAACAGACTTCCAGCCCAGGAAGAAGACAGAAGCGCAGTCTCCCATCAAGTCTGGAGGCAGGTCCCAGCACCCCCAGTCCACGGCGGGACAGAGGCTCAGGGAGCCCCGAGCAGCTGGGCAGAGGCGGCCACAAAGCCTGCGGCCCAGGAGGAGTGAGCACAAAAGGAAACAGAAAAAGAAAAACAAAAGCAAAAGCCTCCTGCTCAAAATAAGCCAGCAAAGCAAAATTCCAAAACAGAGGGAGAAATCTAACACCGAGAAAGACAGCCAAGAAAATCAACAAGCAAAACATGCATGCGCCCCCAAGGAAATCAAGCTTGTTGAACCGTCTGGCAAAATTCTAAAATAGGTATGTTCGGTTGCCCAGCAAGATAAATGAATAGCTTCCATTTTAAAAGACTGAGAAAATTTAAAATAAAAAGATTTGTTTTTAATAAACTTAAATTTTTTTTTCTGAGTACTTTTGGTTTTCTAATTTTTTATTTATTTATTTATTTATTTTTGCTTGTTTGGGTGGAGCAGATAATTAGATTTTATTTATTTGTTTTTTGTTTACTGGAGGTACTGAGAATTGAACTCTGGACCTCATGCATGCTAAGCAAACACTCTACCACCAAGCTATACCCTCCCCCAAATACATTTTAAATAAATATTTTTATAATTTAAATAAATAAATTTTAACTAATTTTAAATAAATTTTTTAAAAATAATGATAAAAGTATTGCATTTAAAAACTCAGTAGATGATAGACGCCCAGACCTGACACATGGAGAGAAGCCTTGCATCGCAAGGAACGTGTCCGAGTGCAGTACAGAGAAGGGACGGGTGCCTCATCGCAAGAGCAGTCCTCAGACAAGGAAGGAGATGCACAATTCAGAATTAAAACTGCAGATTTCAGACACGTCTGATGAATCTTCAGATGGAAAGTATATGCCAGTTAACAATCAGAATAATAATGGTAAAGTCATTCCGAGACTTATCATAGTGAAACTGCAGGACGGGACGAGTAACAAGAAAAGGTTTATAGCTACCAGAGAGAAACAGATTGTCTACAAAGGAACCACAGTGAGAAAGACAGTGGAACTTCTTATCAGCAACAATAGATGACAGAAGACAATGGAATTTTATCTTCCACTTGATGAGAAAAGTTAGTAACTCTCAACCTCAAATTTCATATACAGATAAACTATAATTCAAGATCCAAGGGGAAAATATGTGTTCAGCTATAGGAAAGTTCACAGACCCTCACACACACACACACAAAATACTAAACAATTAACTCAGGCAAAAGAAAAGTGAACCCAGAGAATATATATAGGATTTTAAAAGTAAAGATGATCAAAGAAAAGATAAAATGTTTTGGTAGATTTATTTTAACCATTAACTGAAAAATGCCAACTTAAAAAAAAAAAAAAACACTAGCAACAAAGATAAGATGGATGGTTGATGTGAGCTAAGGTCCATGTCATATTTAAGGGTGGGACAGAAATACTCTGTTTGAAAAATTTACAGCTAAGGATGTTGATTTAAAAGTTAAGAATAACTGACTTAAAAATGGAAATGCAAATGTGTAGCTTCCAAATCAGTTAAGGTTAAAAGGGGGAATCTAGAAAACTCTATCAATCCAATAGAGAGTGGAAAAGGAAGAAAAAGCTGATAAAGAGTGTGGTATAAAGAAAATTCAAAATAGGTTTATAAATTCATAATTACAATAAATGTAAAAGGATTCACTCATCTGTTAAAAGACAGAGAACATCTGATTTACTTAAAAGATAACTCCTGCCATATGCTACCTGCAAGAGTTCATCTAAAACAAAAGACTCTGGAAGGTTAAAAATAAAGGGATAAATAATGTGCCATGCAAATGTATTTTTTTTAAAAACAAGTCTATTGTAGCAACTTTAATACCAAGAAAAAATAAATTAAGAAAAAATAAAGAGGGATAGAAAGGAGTAGAATTCTATATAATTCTGCACCCGAAGAACTGAGAACACATATTCTTGAGTGAAATCCTGCCCTTTGCAGTAACATGGATGGACCTGTAAGGCATTGTGCTAGGTGAAATGGGTCAGACAGGGAAAGACAAGCGCTGTATGACATCACTTACGTGTGGGATCTAAAAACATACAACAAACTAATGAATACAACAAAAAAGAAGCAGACTAACAGATATAGAAAACAAACTAGTGGTTACCAGTGGAGAGAGGGAAGGGGGGGGGAGTACAGGGGAGGGGGCTAAGAGGTACAAACTAACAGGTATAAACTAAGCTACAAGGATGTACAACGTAGGGAATACAGCCAATATTTTATGGTAACTGTAAATGGAGTCTAACCTTTAAAACCTGTGAATCACTGTAGTGACTATGTATGAAGCACAGTAGCACACCTGTAACGTATAATATTGTACATTGACTATGCTTCAATAAAAAATTTTCAAAAAATAAACAGTGAACAGGGAAACAACCTTAATATCCATCAGCAGGGAATTGGTTTAATAAGCATATGCTGATAAATCCACCCAGCAGTATAGCAATGGTAGTGTTTTCTTAGTTAAAAATAAATATACATTCCTAACAATAAAAAAGACAATGGAATAGGCAAATCACTTGTAAGACTAAGAAATGAGAATTTAAAAATTTATATTTTCTATTACATTTAAGTAGTCATCGCTGTCATATAAGAAAGCTATATTGACCTTGTATTAGCAAGTTGCTGCCCTTCTTTTAAGTTCAAACAGTTTGTAAGATTTTTAAATTGGCTCCATTTCTGGTAATAGCCAAGTAAGCGTCTGTCAGAATGAGCCTCCCACATATAACAACTGCATGCATTTAACAAACAAAAATCAGACAAAGAAATGAGTAAGGAAGGGTAAAGGAAAGAAAAGCAACACCTGAGGGCACTGGCAGGTGTAGCAAAGCAGGCCCACCGTGGGGGAGAGCTGACACTTGGAGGAAGGGCCACAGCCCCAGGTAAGTGTCCCCTTTTCAGGCATCCCAAGGGAATTCTCTCCCACATGAGGCTACTAAAATTCTGAGAAAATCAGCAGCATTTCTGGAATGAAGAACCAGAGGACGATTCAGGAAACTGCAGTCTTTGGAAAATTAAGGAGGACTCCCAGAAAGGAGAGTGCCCAAGAGGCAACCCCCAAACTCTCTGCATAGACTCTCCCCAAACCTTGGCTGACTCCTGAGTCACAAGGACTTGAGGCTGACGCCGAGAAGCTCAGTAAAGGTAAGAGGTGGGAACTGAGATCTGAGTTTCCATCCAAGACAGAGCTTTCATCTCAGTGCAATCAGGGCTCATCGCCTTGTAAACAAATAAAGACAAGCTACACTTTAAGTTTCTTACAAAAGTATAAGCACGTGGTATTAATTTAAGAGAAGGTATAAGAACTTTATGAGAATAATGAACATACAAGGAGTTTGCTGAGAGAGCAGCCCTATTTATCGATGGAAGAACTCAATAGAGTAAAAATGCCAGTTCTTCAAAAATCAATCTGTAAAGTCAAAGCAATTCTGATTAAAAGTCCAAGAGGGTGTTTCGTTGACAAGCTGATTTTTCAATTCATATGGAAAACATTTAAAGAACTAGAACAAGGACTTATCATGTGAGAAACCATGAATCTTACAAAGTTGTGTTATATATTGTGTGGCAGTTAGAACCACAAGCAGACAAACGAGAAAGGGCAGAGAGTGCAGAAAGAAAGCCACGTGTATGGAAACTAGATACATGGATACACAAAAGTGATGCTATAAACCAGGGGAGGAAAGGCTGCAACACTCAGAACAACTGAATATTCACAAGGGAAATAGAGTGAAATTACATCCAGACAAAAAAATTAATTTCAGCTTGATGAAAGCTCTAACTGTGAAGAGTCAGATTTTTTAAAATTTAGAAATTAATATAGGAAAATAATTTATATCATCTTGAGGAGTTATTTCTTAAACCAGACAATAAAAAGTACAAACCATAAATGAAAATATGGAAAATTCTAGCTTAATTAGAAGTTAAAACTTACTGTATATCAAGAAACGTCACAAGCAAGAGTCCAAGTCAACGAAGGAGACAAATCACTACCCGGGGAAGTTATTTACTACGCGTACAACCTACAAAGCATCCAAGTCAGTGTTACAGAAAACCAGTGAGATAAGGGCACGCAGCACGCGAGAAGCATGGGCAGAGGAGGGAAAGGCAAACCGCTGACAAGCTGCTCTTGTAATTCACACGGGAAGCGCGCTGAAACAGCTAGAACAGGGACCTGCCACGTAAGCGCCGAGACTTGTTAAACTGCCCTGCGTACCTACGGCAATGAGATCGACAAGGAGACAATGGAGACTAACTTGCTGGAGATCAATACATACTGTCCAACCCAGTTTTCTGGAAAAACTCTGGCTGCTTTACACAATGAGCCACGGACAGGAATGTTCTTAGCAGCATTGCCTCTATCAGCAAAACACTGGAAAAATTCCTAAATGTCCATGAATGGGAAGATGTATAAATAAATGGTGGTAAATTATTAAAGGTATAATCACACACCAAAATATTATATGGCAGTTAAAAATAAATAACCTGATATGCCAAAATGTATAAGTCTCAAAAACTTAAATTTTTGTGAAAAAAAAGCAAGTTGTAAAATCATAGAGTATAATGTTCATTATATAAAGTTTTAAACCTTACAAAACTACATTATGTTCTCTTGATGGACACTCAAAGTTATAGTGGGAGTATCGAAGCCTGAGTATGAATGGTGGATACAAATGCCCCAGGGTGGTGTGGTCTCTGGAAAGACACAGGGAAATCAGAAAGACAGACACAGAGGCGTCATGTGCCCCACAGCATGCATTGCCCTAAAAATACGAAACTATGGCAAAACGTCCAGATTTAACAAAGCTGAGTGGTCAGGGCACGGCTCATTGTTTATATCTTTCTATAACTTTCTGTGTATTTGAAATACTGTATTTTACCACAGACATCTCAAAGGTCGATCAACTGCTGTCCCCACTCTTAGAATAAAGACTTCTGAGCTCTGAGCTCCACCTGCGTCTCCTACTCTCCTCCCCATTCTCTCCTTTCCGGGCCCTTTGAGTTTCCCCCTGCCCCTACTTTCCCTGCCTCGGGTGCTCCCGCAAAATGTGCTGTTCCCTCTAAGAACACCTGCGTCTCAGCCCCTCCCTCAGGTAACTGGCTCCCCTCCCACGGTGGAGCGCCACACCGTCCCGCAGGAACCACCACAGAACCGCTGAGTTGTAACTGGTGTCACAGCTCCCACACACAGCGAACTTCTCTGCCGTTGCCCTGATAAACATGAAGTCATTTTATTTCTATGACTGCTTCAAACGTCTGTTCTGAAAATCCCACGAGAGCAAAGAAAACACCTGTTCTGTTCACCATTTAGATCCAGCACGAGGACTGTTGGGACGCAGTGTTTGCTCAGCCAATGTGTTGGAAGAAAGTGAACAGAGGAAAGGGAGGGAAGGAAGGAGGCACCACAAGTGAAGTGTCACATCCACATGCAGTCAGAACCACCTGCAGGTGCCACAGGCAAGCCATCATTAAAGAGCTGTGGGGATTATCCAGTGGCCAAACTCTTGCTAAAATGAGGGAACCGAGGCTCCCAAGAAGCTGACCGTCTAATCACCCAGCTACTGGCAGGGCCAGACCTCGGGTCCAGAGCCCCCACATGATGGTCTCCTCTGACCACCTACAGAGTCACCAGTTAGCACCTTAATCTCGGAGCAAGTTTTGCCCCTGTGTTTGTTCTAAGTGTGCTCGATGTTTATTAGATGTTCTGTATATACCAGAAGCAAAACACTTCCATTTGACCACGGGTGCTTAGTAGTCTACTATTCAACCGACTTCACACTTCCTGTCTTTTAGTTGTCACACAAATATAGAGAAATGAGTCCTACAGTCATGACCTTGTGAAAAAGACAGGCTGTGCGATTTTTGTGGTAACCTGTCCCCCAACAGACGTCCTCCTGAGACAACTGCGTTAAACGTCTGTTCCAGGCATCAGGGAGAAAGCGGATATTCATTTGCTGAGCACTCGGGCCGTGATGAATTGCTGGCCGGGATGTGAGTCAAGCGGAGGAGGAAGGACAAAATAAGCAAGATCACGTCCCGGGCAACTTCGGTTCCTTAAAGCCCGCACTGAGAAGAGCCTGGGGGCTGCTGGCTTTGGCCTGTGTTCTCCGGCGCTCCATGATCTGCAATCACGGACTTATAATTACATGTTTCCAGCGGGGGCCCAGCTGCATGATTAAGGGTTTCTGCTAAATTGGCCCCTTGTGGATTAGTCATTATTTTAGCATGCACTGTAACAACATATTCAATAGTGTATTCGTACATATGAAAGTTTGAAAAGAAATTATTCTGTTAATACCACGCATCAGTTCAATGAATGAAGCCATGAATTTAAGTGAAGTCTAATGAGACCAAACAGGTTTTAAAACTTGGATCTGCTAAAACACACATACTTACAGCCACGCTCACTCTCCTACACATGCTACTTAATTTGCGACTGAAGTAGTAAATACCTATCAGAAGATAAATGTAAAGAAGAAGGCTATTCCTGGAGGGTTTCAAAGCTCTTTTGTTTTGGTTTTGGGTTTTTTTGGGGGGGTAGATGATTAGGCTTATTTACTTATTTACTTTAAATGGAGGTACTGAGGATTGAACCCAGGACCTTGTGCGTGCTAAGCATGTGCTCTATCTACCACTGAGCTATACCCTGCCCCCTTCAACGCTCTTTTGTATTTTGAAATCCAATGACAAATTATGTCAACTTGGGTGCATGCTCTGTGCCGAGCACGATACTAAGTACTTCCCACGCACTAAGTACCCTACTTAATTCTTACAAGACCTTATGAAACAGGCAAGTTTCTTACCCCACTTTGCAGTTGATAAATTGAAGTGTTCCCGCCCAGAAGTTATCTGACTCTAAAACCTGTCACCTGTCTGCTAACCACACCGCTAACTGCTTCACCAGCCCCACTCTGCTCCCCCAGAACTGTCTCAGGCACACACACACGCACACCCCCCAGAGTTCATTTTCACAGGTATACAGTGGAAATCCGACATGAAAACCTTTCACTAGCGTGTTTGAAAATAAAGGCAGGCACAGTAAAAGCAGATCTATCCGCTGGTTTGCCCAGGTTCCAGAATGATTAATCCAGCTTTCCCCTCTGTGTCCTAATTCTGAGCACGTGGCTGCACATGCTGTAGCCCCATCCATTAGAATCTAATGTCCAGACAGTTCAAGAGGTGTTTGTGCCTGAATGTCACCAATTCAGAGCATTGGCAGAGCTACCCATCCCCACCCCGGGGTGCGCTATAAAGAGCCACGTCCGGCAGAGACGGCGTGTTCCCCATAAAATAAGTAGAGCTGGGGGTTTCATGGCAACCACCCACTAAATGGCTCAGTTTCGGGGACCACACGACTCATAAACATGAGTGAGGAGACAGCAACCCATGTCTGAGAAGAAAAGCTAATTTCCTACCATTTCTCTGAGTGTCAGAAGCCCTGCAAAGGGAAACAGCCTGTTTCCTCGTGTTGGATAGGAGTTCAAATGCCCTAACTGAATCCTGCGTGTCCAGGATTCTCAAACAACTTTCACAGCCACAAAATACCCAATTTGAAAGGCGTCCTGAGCTCACATGAATGTTAAAAGCGAGGCAGGTGCCGGTCCATACACATCAAAAGAGAATTTCAGATGTGGAAGTGAGTTTCCTTCTTGCCTTAAGTAGGATTGGAGCAAACAAACAAAAAATGGTACCAAACTTACAGAGGAAAAACAGAATTAAATGGAAGAAAACTCCAGATACTTCCACGAATTTTCAAATATATCTTTTGTCCTTTTTGCTTTCTCCTTTTCACACCCCTGCCAGGAAAAACAAAAAACAAAAAACAAAAAAACCTCTTAACTGGGGAGGGACCAGAGTCACCACCTTCAGTGCTCAGATCCAGATTCAGTGATCAGGACTTCCAAGCTAAGGCAGTGGCTTCACCGTCAGACAGAGGATGGCCGCCCCGCATCATTCACTGGACGCTCTGGACGCTCTGGACGCTCATCTCTGCGACACAAAACTCTGCAGGAAGATGGGCACCGACACAGGCGAAGGTCCCATCTCCTGTCTTCCCCTCGCTGGCCGTGTGATTCCGACACTGGATTAATCTGCCTGAGTCTTGGCTTCTTTGGTTACAAATAAGAGCTGTCCCACCTACCTTATAACACACAAATCACGAACAGCGCTGGACAGACACACAGTCCGCTGCCCATGACAAAGAGTGGCTCGTGTGACTTGAGTCGATCTGAGGAGCAGCAGAGTTTTCAGAGCACCTCAAAGAACAGCACCTTGGAGTCAAGGAATTTTAGGATCAGAGGACACTTATAGATCCTTCTGGTACAACCCCTCCATTTTAAGGAAGAGGAAACAGAGTTTTACTCTCCACTGGGATGCCTTCAGATTCAGTGGGAGCCCATTAAAATAAGAACTGATAAACTGGTTCCAAAACATGGTCTTGACACACAGGGAAGTCCTTGACTGACAAGGCAAAGCAAGGGCTCCATCAGTCTCTAGTGGAAAAATGACTTCATAGAAGGGCGCTGCCAATACAAATCTTATAATCCCCCGTTTCTCAGGAGAACTCAAGGTCAGCCCATTGTGTTCCACCAAGGCGTCTGGCCGCTTGGCCTCCACTTCACTGGCACTAAAACAGGGGCTCTTTTTCCAGTGGCTCACATCCAGGCCTCCCCATCAGAGCCCCAGTTATTACAACTATGTAAAAAAAAAAATGCCATTTATTCCCATTGCTGAATTTCAGTCTTTTTAAATTAGCTCTCTCCCTGAGAAGTTACGGAGTGGAGAGAAATGCCTGCCATGCAAGTTCCTCCCCAGACAAGGCAGGCAGCTGACCACAGAATGACAGAGTCTATGAGCTGGGCCTTAATCCTGCCCCCCCCACCCCCCCACCCCCCGTCGTGGACAGAATCCCACCTACAACATGAAGGACTTGGTTTTCCCATCTCAGAATGGGTTCAGGCTTTCCCTGTTTAACAAAGACATCCGTTCCACTTTCAGATGGCTCTGTTTCACAGAAAGATTTCTTTTTCCCCCTAAAATCCATCTCCCCCAAACTTCTCCCCATGGTTCCTGGTTCTTACCCTGGAGCTTGGATCTTGACATATTAATCGTATTTTTAATCTTCTGTATTTGATGGTGTTTGACATTGTCGGGGGGAAGTGCCCCTCCCAGGGCTAGTTAATTCCTAAAAGCACGTTTCTCGTATACAAACCGACAGATCTCGAGTCCACACCCAACAACAACTCGGTTATCTGACTCTTAGCCCCAAGACGGTATGTCCCCTGCCCTAAATCAGCCTAAGGCTGGGTACCAGACACCAGGGACACCCCCAGGTCCCAGAGCCTGCTGGAGTTGTTTTGCAAGCTAGTCCTGGGCTGTTTCCCCTGTCTTTCCCGTAGGAAACACAGTGAGGGTGTGGCCATGCTCTCCCCTCCCTCTCCTCTGCCTCCCCAGGTGGCCCTGCGTGGCCCCCAGCCCCCTCCCCTCGGGAACTGTAAGTAAGGGCAGTCTTCTGTCACTCTCACTGGCCCCTCTGTGGTCACCTTGCCACCCCTGTGAATTAAAATGGGCACAGCCATTGAGATGCCGGCTGCCCTGTCCCTCCCAAACCGCCCCTTGACGCCCTGGACCCTTGTCCTCCACCAGCTTTCTCAGGACTGCAGTCCCCCAGGCAGGGTCTGGCCATCTCAGATGCTGAAGGGCGTTTAACTGTTTCGCCGGGAGCAGTGTGCTTTTGTCAACTCAGACATCATCCTTTTCAGGAGCTAGTTTACGCTACTGGTTAAAATAAAGGTTTCTTGCTCAAAAAACCTGCAGCTGCATTTCACAGGACTGTTCAGTCAAGTAAACTTTCTCCGTTCCTATTTGCTAAACTGATTAGTTCAACTGAATGTTAAAATTTATCATTATTTCCAATAAATGTGCAGTTACCTAAAAGGACAAGATACCTCTACCATAGTGTTATATTTTATTTATTTATTTATTATATAAATATTTATTTATTTATATTTATATATTTATTTATAGTATTGATTAGTATATATATTGATTATGTATTAGTATGTATTGTATATTATAAATAAAATACCATTGCTATTAATTATATAATAAGCATCTGTAAGTTATGTAATATATTTTATTGTAGTATTCTTTTTTACTGAGCTGTAATTGAGATACAGCACTGTATCGGCTTCAGATGTAGGACATAATGGCAGAACATTTGCATATATTATGAATTGATCACCACCGTCCGTTTAGTCAGCATCCACTGCCGGGCTTAGCGACAAACATTGTTTTCTTGTGACGAGGGTGTTTAAGGTCTGGTCTCCTGGCAACTTTCAAATAGGCAGCACAGGACGGTCACCTCCAGCCACCTTACATCCCCAAGACGCGCTTATTTCATAACTGGAAATGTGTGCCCTTTGACCCCCTTCACTCACAGGACATCATTCTTAAGTCATAAACAACTTCGATAACACGAACAGTGACAACGGCCAGAGCCTTCAGCGCTGCTCGGTCGGTGCCGGACGCGCTCCCCGCCGGCAGGCCCCCCGCGCAGCGCCGCCCGCCTCGGCTTTCGGACCCAAGAGCAGCGCACCAGACGCGCAGCCGCGCGCAGGCTTCAGTCCCGCATTGTCTGTCTTGTTTGTTGCGTCTCGTCTCCGTTGTTTGTGTTTCCATCTCCCAGATGAACAGTTTGAGCCCCCGTGTTTCTCTGTACACACCCCCGACCTGGTGCCTGGCCGGGGAGGCTCCGGGACTGGTTCCCACCGATTCCGCGTTAGATCGCGGTCGTCCATCCGTCCCGCCGCCCGGTCCGCCTGGATTTGCACGGATGCCTTTTTGGTCCTCAGGCGCCGCTGACAAACGCAGTGAGACACACGAAGCTGTAACTTTGCCCCGGACCCTGCTCTCCTTGCGATGACGCTGGCGGCTGGATGTACGGTTGCTCTAACCGGCCCCTCCTTCCGACGTCTCCCCCTGCCCACACCACGTGCTCCCTAAGGGTCAGCACGGACCACCACGTCCCACCACGAGAGAACTCATCAGTGACTTTTAACATTATGATCACATCACGACGTCCCTAACAGTAACCCTTTTATCAACAAAACGTGGGGGGGGGGGTGGGGCATGAGTCCGCTTCCTTTTCCTTGTGTACCAGCCAGGCTCAGCTGCTTCTATCCTGAGCACGCTTCACCGCTTGGGGGATAGCTCAGGGGCGGAGTGTGCGCTTAGCATGCGCCAGGTCCTGGGTTCAATCTTCACGCCTCCATTAAAAATAAATAAATAAATAAACTTAATTAACCCCCAAATAAATAAATAAATTGTACACGATATAAAATAAATATTCTAAAAACTTTTTTAAATATATTCCAGTTTCATAGATGCAGACTGTGTTTACATTCCATCATACTAATGCCTGAAACACCAATGGTGTTTTTTAATTTACAAAAAAAAAAAAAAATTTCACAAACTATGAGAGTGCAGTGAAGATGTCAGCTCGAGAAGGCACAGCAAATGGAATGGCTGAACCTAAACCAGGTCTTCGGTCTGTGCGTCCAGAGCCCCGTGTGCACTCCCCACGGCAGCAACCTGTCAGCGAGGGCACTTAGGCCCTGTGGATGCTCAGAAGCATGTAGAAGCCGCCAGCCGTAAGTGGAGATCGGGCCCGTGTCAAGGGTTTGGGGGGTCTCCTGGGGGCACCCGCGTGTCCCTCCTGCATTTCAATCCCGCCACCCCGCCGCCCCGCCGTGCACCTTCTTCCCAGAGTAGCCGTCAGCATCCCTGACTGCAAAGATGAAAGCAATGAAACATATATTTACATGTGCAGGATTTTACAGTCCTCACAATATTCTTCCACTTGCAACTTTTGACCTGGCGAATCTCTCCAAAAGAAGACTTCAAACTGCAGCCTTCAGCACAGAAAGCAGGGCAGAAAGCCCTCCCAGAGCCACAAAAGCAGAACTTGTAACACTTGGTGGGCAGGGAGGGGTACGCTTACAGCTCTCGGGCAGAGCCGCACACGGCTGCTCAGTGCTGGGCCTCCTGGGGCACCGTTTCAAAGCCCTGCCTCCCCCGCGCCCAAGCCTGTTTACAATAGACTGTCTGGTCCACGGGACTTGCCACAGGTAGTGAAGTGCGAATGACGATAACCTAAGAAAAGAGAGAAACCGAAATTCCCATCGCTGAAGAAAAGCTCACATCAGCCCTCGGGGGGAGACGCGCAAGGTTAATTATGTTGTAGGAGTTGACGTCTTTCTCCATTTCCCTTTCCAGCAGCTTTGCAAATACACTTTTCCACATTTTTCAAGAAATGTAAGAACTCCCAAGTTCCGCGGCCAGAAACGCCTGACAGTCTCTGATAGCTGAGTAATGGATGGGGCGGCACTGTTTACTTAGCAGGGGGAGAGAAAAACAGGGCGATACCGCCGTCCAGATAGCATGCCGGCATCTGACATCCTCTCGCACCAGTCCTGGTGAGACGTGTATTCAGGCCTCCCATCTTCTTTTTCCTGCGTACAAAATGTGTCTTGGAAACAACGGTTCAGGATGAAGTTTACGATCATCGGTCCTGTCCCGAAGAGCTAACCCCACGATTCCGCTCCTGCTCCCTTCAGTGAGGGGACGAGACCTGGAACACAGACTTCCAAGCCTTTCTGTCCCCCAAACCTCCAATTTCCTCCTGCACAGACCCGAAGGAGACTTCGCCTGAGATACTGTACAGCTTTCCCGGCTGGAAAATGCCTCCAGTGTGACCACATGTTCACTTATTGGAAAACTGATTAAAACGTTGCAAGCAAAGGTTGGAGCATTAACAACGGTTTAATCAATCATTAGCAAAGGTTGAAGGTTTTCTTTAATAAAGTTCAGTACTTCCTGGCTGATTAATGCACGTTGCTGTGTCCGTCTGCGGGGCCAGCCGCACTGGGGCGCTGGGGCTGCGGGCTGTCAGGGCTTTGACTTCTCAGCGAACCCTCCCTGGAAACTCTCCCACTGAGCCTGTCACAGATCCCTAAAATTCCACCATTAGAGATTCACTCTTTTGGTTCTGGAGACATTTACATCCCTAGGGGCCCTATTAAAATGCAAAAAAAAAAAAAAACTCTGAGAGGAATAACAGCAGAGAAAGCTATTACTGACTGACAGCGAGGAGGCCCTTGGGAATCGGACACAGCCCAGAGCCTGAGGATTGACTACCGGAAACCAGGACGGAGGAGAGGGCTGTGAGACGCAGCAAAAATAGACTTTACCTACCTGACAATTTCCAGGAGCGAGGCAGCCCTGCCTCTGGTGTTCCCTGCGCTCGTGGAACCCCACCCGAGGTGGGGTGATGGGCACAGTATGAGCAGTTCACTTCCAGCTGTGCTAAAGGGAAAGCCACAGCGACACAGCGAGCGCTCATGCACAGGTCTGACTCGGCTGAGGGTGTTTAATCAGGACGCCGCCCTGGACCTTCTCCTCCAGTGCTCTGAAGTCGCCACTTGGGCTTGTCAATAAGCAATGCAGCTAAGTCACGTGAGGATGCGCCCCTGATCCCCCCCTCACCTCCGTGCTGGCGCTGGCCACGCGTGCAGGCTGTGCCTCAGTTTGGAGGCAGCCATGTGGGCATTTGTTTCAAGCTGTAGATTTCACATACACCAGGAGTCCTTCTTTAGAAAACCCAAAAGTGACCAAAATGAATAAGGTCTCCAGAAGAGAGGACCTTGGAAATTACTGAGAGCTGGCTTTCTGAATTTCAGGAAGATTCGTCTCCATCCAACAAGGTGCTGATTTGCAGCAGTAGAAAATGTTCTTGGAGCAAAGTGTCCCCACCCTTCAGGGAGGCTACCTTCCTTGAAAGAGTCATGTGGATGCTAAAGGGTGAAAAAATGCCAAGAAAGATGAAATTCTGATCACTGTGCCTTGGTTGGCTGGTGTGTGTGTGTGTGTGTGTGTGTGTGTGTGTGTGTGTGTGAGAACATGTTTAAAGATATCAGTGAACAGTGGGAAAAATTAGAGTGGGAGCTTAGCTTTTCCCAGAAAAATAACTTGAAGTATTGGAAGGCGCTGTGTCCGCAGGAGGGCAGGGGGGTGCTTGAGGCAGTGAGTTTTAGACTTTTTCTGTGAGCCTGGAGTGGGGCTGTGGAGGTACTTTTGTGTCCTGCTCGTCGTTGTGTTGTTGTCATCTTGTGGCAGACAGGATGGCTTGCCTCACACCCAGACTCCCTGTCAGAGCCACGGCGAGGTGCCCTGGCCGTGTCAGTGAGGGCCTCTGCCCAGGAGAGGGCCATGGTCTGGGGAAGACGGCCAGTCCCTAGGGAGTTCAGTGGCTAGGCCTTAAGAAATCTGTCGAGTCTAGAGGGGAGGGCACAGCTCAGTGGAAGAACACATGCTTAGCATGCACGAGGTCCTGGATTCAATCCCCAGTACCTCCATTTAAAAAAAAAAAAATCTATTTCTTCAAATCTTGCTGCAAACAGTGTGTTCCCGCTAAGCGAACAACCACGTGGCTGCAGCTAACCACAGCTGGATGGCTGTGTTCCTGAGGGTGTGACCTTGTTTTAACAAGAGTTCTGTTTCTGTAGAGAAAGCCAAGCCCCCTTTGCCGCCCAAATCAGTTCCCTGAGCCTGAGTACAACCTTCCACTGCCCAACCTACACCAATACAGGTGCCCCTTGAACAAGAGGTACCCCCTTTCTGACACCCCAGAAGAGCAAAACACACATGTCAGAAGCACCTGAGAAAAATCCAGGAAAATCCTAGGCCCATGGAAGCCTCGGGAAGCCCGTGTACTACAAGGAAAGCCTCAAAAAGGATGTCTTCCTGACATGTCCTCCTCCAGGCGCAGAGAAGGAGCAAGGGCTCCCAGGACCCCTGAAGTCGCCTCTGAAGCCACTTCTGAGAGAAGCAATAACGAATCCAGTGTCTAGGTCGTCAGAATTCCCACCCTGGGTGTGCGTACAGGTGTCTCATGACTCACAGGCACCGATACCGTGAGAAGCCCTCACTCCATCATCAAATACTGAGTACCTGTTAGGTACCGAGGAAGGTGCTGAATACCAGGGAGAAGAAATTAAGGGCAAGCGCCTGCCCTTTGGTCCAGGCTGGGAAACCATTCAGCAAAGTAGCTACAGAACCAAATACTAAGTCGCACCAGATGTGGGCACGAAGTGCTGTGAGCTTTGAAAGCTGTCATTCTGAGAATTATGACTACGAATCGTGACTAACTTCCAATAATACCTAATAATAATAATTACTCCGCAATGAGCGGTCGCTCAGCGGCACGCACACACATGCCACCTACTTCACTCTTCACAGCACCCCCGAGATAAGCGCTGTAATCAAGCCGAGGGAGCGCCAGCTTCCCGGAGTGAGCTCGTTTTCCCAAATCACCCGCGACAGCAGAGCTGAAGTCCAAACGCGGGCCAGGTCAGGCCAGGCCAGCCAGTGGCCGTGGTCCCGACCGCTGTTCCGCACACCAGCCCCGCATCCTGAAACACACGCTGTCCTCTTTACCTTCCAGAGACTGCTGGAGCCTGTCTCTGAAAGCTGCACCCACTGCCTGTGGCTCGTCTTGCTTAACTGAGTCGTCCTGGGTGCAGTCGGTCCCCGGCATGACGCCCCGTTCCCACAGGAACGCAACAGCCTCAAGCAGCGATAATGAAAGTCAGCGAACTTCAGCAAAGCGTCCCAGTGGGCGGCCGCGTGCAAGGAAGTATTCTGAGGTCATGGAGGAGACAGTAATCCTCGTGTGGGGGCCCGAACGCAGCTCCTAGCGAGGCTGCAGGACGCGCATAAATGATCCAGCCGGTGAGAGGCGGCCTCGGGGCGCAGCTGAGCCAGCAGCCGCCGCGCAAACCCGTCCCCCCGAACACCCGCCGCAAGCCTGGCCGCCGCGCGCCCGGGGGTTGGTACCCGAGGCAGGTAAGGCCTAAGCCTCTGCGGGGCCGACCTCGAGCCCGCTGACGCCCCGCGAGGGGGCCCGCGCAGCAGACCCGGCGCTCCGCGAGGGACGGGCCACGCGGGCCACGGGACGGCGCGCCAGGCCGGCGGACGCCAGGGCGGCGGGCGGCGATCAGCAGCGCTGGGCGGGGTCCGGGGTCCGTGACCCCCCGGCTGCGTGACGGTTCGGCCGCGTGAACGGGGCACGTGGGCCCCCCCGGGGCTGTGCAGTCGCAGACGCCAGTTTTTAGGAAGAATAACCCAGGAGCACATAGTGAAACAGAGCTGTCGGGACGGATCGCCTGAGCGGGATGCCTGGCAAAAGCAGGCCCCGCGGGCACTTACGTAGGGTTTGAGGGGCAAAGCGCTCCTCCCGGAGCCTCCGGGCTGGGGGTGACCGCCGTCTGCTCTCAGGGTCTGGGTGCTTCCCTCCCTGTTAGACTGTCTTCAGCTGTTTCATTACGAGTTTGAACAGACACAGAAGCAGAGAGAGTAAGACACTAAAACCCCAGTCATGCATCGCCCAAACTCAGCACTTCCTGACACTGAGTACAGTGTCACCCCAACCTCCCCCCGCCCCTCCCCCCGCTCCTCTCCACCCCTCCCCCTCTTCCCCCCGCCCCGGCCCCGCCCCTCCCCCCCCCACAGGCCCCTGGGTCGGTACCAGGCAAGTACTTCCCGTCTGCATCTCCAGAAGGACTTCTGTTCTAACACACCACACTATGATCACACCAAAAACAAACTGAGCAGTAAGCCCTCCACGTCATCAAAAATCCAATCAGTGTTCACATTTCCTGGACGCTCTTAAATGTTTTTTACATTTTGGGTTTTTTTCTTTTTTAAGTAGAACTTAAGCAAGGACCACCCATTACATGGAGTTGATATAGGGGGTGGGGGCATAGCTCGGGGACAGAGCGCCTGCTTAGCATGCATGAGGTCCTGGGTTCAATCCCCAGTACCTCCGTTAAAAAAAAAAAATAATAATAATAATAATAAATAAAAATGGTTACTTTGTCTCTTAAGTCACTTAACATGTGTATGTTCCCATCTTCTCTATTTTTCTTTGCAATGTGGTCATTGCAAAAAAAAAAATGGAGAAAGGGGTTTTGGGTTTTGCTGATTGCATCCACGTGGTGTCATTTAATGTATTTTTCCATCCCCTGTGCCTTGTATTTCCTGGCGATTAACTCCGGATACATAATCAAGCTAAGGTTCCATTTTTTGGCAAAAATACCTCACAGGTGGTGTTGTGTCCTTCCATCAAGAGAAAGAAAACAGCAGACTGAATCCCGCGTCGGAGCGTTAGCTGCCACTGATGGTTCTGGTCCAGGTCCATTGCTTCATTCCGGGTCACAAAACCATATTCCAGTTCTGTTCTTTCTCTTTTACCCAACAGCTGGCAGACAGGATAGATGTGCCTCTGAGGAGCCAAGTGCCCTTGAGTCTCCTCTGTGTGCCAGTGTCCTGTGCCACCAGCGGTTTCACCAGCACCCCTGAAAGAACTGTAATCAGTGTTACTGTGATCGCAGTGATGTACACATGTTTGGTCCTTTCCAACCCACTGCCACTGTTATTCTTAGCAATGCTCAGGGAGGGCATCTTCAAGTCACCTCAAAGGTCCTTTTTTTAAAAAATTATATATTTTTATTGAAGTATAATTGATTTACAATGTTGCATTCTTTTCAGGTGTATCGCAAAGTGACTCAATTATACATACACGTATCTGTTCTTTTTCAAATTCTTTTCCATTATGGGCTATTCAGGGTATTGAATACAGTTCCCTGTGCTCTACAGCAGGTCCTCGCTGTGTATTTTATGTGCAGCAGTGTGTGTCTGTTAATCCCAAGCTCCTAGTTTATCAAAGCTCCTTTTGAGGTAACTTTTGGTAGCTGACTTACTTGTTCACCTTCTACATTTTTCTGTCCAGACATGGAATCAGCCATTTGCCTCAGAAGCGCGGCTTCTCAGATGGGAGCCGTGGTGTTAGAGACCGCAGCCTGCCCCCGGGCACTCGCTAATGAAGACTTGTTCATTCTCTCCAGGTCGAGGGCTGAGCCCGGCTATTTACACAATTTTTTTTCAAAGACAAAATACTTCATGAGGTTGTACTGAGGTTACCAATGAGAACTGAGGATTCCAGAGTTTTTACTTTATCCCTATGATTTCATATTTGTACACGTTTTTTTCTGACAGAGATTAGTTTTCAATTATATTAACAAAATTAATGTGGTTACTCATCTGATACTATGTAATAATTTTAGGCTAGCCATATCAATAGTATTCCTAACAAGATGATTCCTAAAAACTGGTCAAATTTTTCAACAGTTTGTTGTTTTGTTGTTGTTTTGTCTTTAGGGTATAATTCTCTAGGGATTATGGCCAAATTACTGAATTTGAAGCCATTTGAAATCACTCTTCTCAGTGTGGTTATGCTACCAATTTGATACATTTCACTCATTCATTTTGGTTTTCTTTTCTTTTTTTCTTTTTAGGAATGGTTTCTTAAATTTAATTTTGCTTTATAATTTGGTCAAACACTCACTTGGTTCCTAAATTGCAGCTACAAAACCAAGTGCACTCAGAGAAGCCTCCCACCTCTGTCCTCTCCATTCCCTTCTTCTTCCCCACTTGAGCGAATTTTGTTAGGTTTGGGATTATTACATGTAAATGTGCACACTTACTATATATTAACATATGTAAGGATACACATACATCCCACAAATATACACGTGTATACGTGTATTCTTAGCCCTCCGTTTTAGGTGGTATACTATATACTGAGGTTTTTTCATCTTACTTTTTTCTCTTAATGAAATATCTCACAGGTTAACTCATAGCGCTATATAAACTATTCTGTATTTCTTTCCGCAGCTGTACAGCGCTCCATTATGTGGATGGATCACAGTTTTCAACTAGTTCTAATTCCTGACCAGTGTCCACCAGAGGCTGAGGGCTAGCCAGCTTCTAAGCCTCATCTTCTGTCACCTTCCCAGACTGCCCCACCCAGGAGGCTTGTGCCCAGTTTCCACAAATTTATGTACACTATAACATTAGCTTTCTCTGACATGGCTGGGCTGAAATTCTATTGGATACTTCCACTATGCCGTTGTCATGACAACCTTCACGTTACGAATCCGGGCACTCGGGGGAAGGGACAGTCACATCTGGAAGAAGGAACGTGTTTCAGCAGAGGAGTGAGGCATGAGGCCATCCTCCCAGGTTGGGCAGACCAATGGGGACGGATCAAAGGGGCTGATGGGGTGGGGGAGACGGGGCAGTGCTCTGGGCGCCCTCCTCCAGAGACGAAGGTGCGCGGGTGTCCCCTCTATGGCAAATCTGCACCTAAGCACTGCCAGGGCTCTCTGCTGCCCACCCCGTGAGTTCCACGGGCCACAGCTCGCCCTCGGATGCCCTCAGCGAAGACCCCATCCTTTTCCCCACGGCCACTTCTCTTGAGTCCCTCGGAAAATCTCCTGTTTCAGCCAGACCCATCTTCTCACTGGCCCCAAACTTGGCTTTCCTGTCACGTCAGCCAAACTCGGGTCTTCATTTAACTCACGCTACCTTCTCAGCCTCTCTCTGTGCTTTGCCTCCTAAACCCCGTAAATAACGCACCCCTTGCAGGAAGCCTAACCCTTCAGGACATCTCACAGTTCTCACGCCGGGGGCTGTGGTGGCAGCTGGCATCCAGCCGTGGGTGTTCACAGGCACCCTGCCCAGGCAGGACCAAGTCCGAGCTGCTGAGATGCAAGTGTGTCTGCCATGGGGTGGAGGGTGCATCAGCCTCTGGACGCGTCTCTCTCACAACGATCAAGGGCAAATACTTACCACCTTCGGATGAGCCAAGCTTGAGGATGCTCGTGGCTACGTTTCTCTCTGTCGGCACAGAGATGCCTATCGGGGTCCCCGGCTGCCTCCTTATCATTCAGGATACGGTGCCAACACCACCTCGTCACAGAAGCCCTCCTCGCCTTTCAGTCTAAGGAAGCGTCCCAGTCCTTCTAGCTGGCATCTCTCTGCTTTTTCTTTCTTCTCATCATGACACTGGTGATGTCTTGTGTTCAGTGATTTCTTTACTGTCTCTGTTTCCTGGCTGGAATGCAAGACCCAGAAGAGGAGGGAACTCGTCTGCCCTGCTTGCAACCTTCCCTGGGAATAGTGGCTGGTATACAGCGTGGAATCACCCAGTAGTTGCTGACAAATCAGCAGATTCTTATTCTAAGAAAGCAGTTGTGATGTGTCTGTAATTATTCCACCCATTCACTTACAAATAAAGGAAATACTTGATGTCGCGGGACATTTTCTAGTTCTCTTTGTGGCGGTTCTGCTCTTTTGTTACGGCTGTGATGGAGGAGCTGAAGGCAGCCGCATTCCCAGCACTCTTGCGCCCAGACATTCTCCCTCCATCAGTCCAGACCACCCCTCGCCCAGAGGGTGCTTAATTAATGAACTTGTCAGATGCGAAACGCATGCATCTGGAAGAATAAACACAGAGGCAGCAGCTGGCGGCCAGGCACCGGTGCCGGGGCCGCGGGAAGTGAAGTCAGCCGAAGCTCTCAGCGGGTCCCTGGGATGCAGCTCCCAGTGACAGCAGGAGCTGACACTGGTGTGCTCCAGCAAGCGCGTCTCAGGAGGTGTAACGGACACACCCAAAGTATTCCTCCAGAGAGGTCCCCCAGCACTCACTCCCACCCCGCCATCCCTCCTGGCCAAGCCTGTGACTTCAGAGGGTCCCACCTGGGACCTCTCAAGAGGGCGAGTGGCGGGCAGCCGGGACACGAACCCACCGAGTCCTTCTCTCCTTGGAATGCTGCGCCTTCAGCCCGCGTGCTCGTCACAGTGCCCACAGGACGTGGGCCGGGAGGCGGTGCCTTCTGCTCTCCCAGCTGCTGAGGACTGAGAGTCTGTGTCTCCCCCAGACTTGCACGCTGAGACCCTGCCTGCCAGTGTGACGGTGTCCGGAGATGGGACCTTCCAGGCAGTGGTTAGGACTAACAAGGTCACGAAGGTGGAGCCCTGGAGAACGGGAATGGCACCCTTACAGGAGTTCAGGCTTCGCTCTCCGCCCTCCACCACCGAGGATGCAACGTGAAGTCAGCAGGCTGCACCCTAGAAGCCGGCTCTCAGCGGAGCCTGAGCATCCAGGCACCCTGATCTCAGGAGGGGTCACGACACGCCCAAAGGAAACCACCCAGCCGCAAAGGCACCTGCACACCCAGCTCTCCGTCCTGAGACTGACCACGCTCCGCGCAGCAAACCTCTGGACGACACTCGGCACCTCTGTCCATCCCCGGCGGAGGAGTCTGGTCTGACGGGTCACAGGAAGCGAAATCACCCTTCCCCTCCCTGGTCGAGCTTTCCAGAGGAAACTCGGTGAGGCAGCAAAAGCAAGTCCCCAGAATAGTCTGTTTTCACAGAACCCCTTCCAGCCCACAACTAAACTAAAGCAAAGCCAATTAAAAGAAAAAGCTACAGGTTTTTCACATTTTAGTTGACTCAGAAGGATTCATGTTATAATCTAGATAAGAGGTTCTTATTTTTTTTCTTTCTCCTTAAGACATTATTAAAACAAGACTCTTATTTTCCTATCATGAAAAGACTTGGACAAATCTATAATTTATGTTATGATTTTTGAGAGGTTTCACCTGAAGGAAGTGCCAAGCGTCCCAGAGCCCTGTCGAGCTCCCCTCGAAAATGCCTCCCATCACTAATAGACAGAACCTTTCTTCCTTATTATTTATATGGGGCTTCTTTCATTTCTGCGTGTGACACTTTGGGATGAAAAACTGGTGACTGAATTAATTAAAAACAAAGATGAGGTGTCTTATTTTTTCCCTCTGGAAAAATGCTAGTCGGAGTCCCTGCAGCAAACGTCGGTGCGAGCCTGCGGCCTGCCGGGGGCGCCCCGGGGCCCGTCGTTGGCTCTGATTGACACTCAGTCACTGAGCAGGACCGTTAGTGGGAGAGCAAGACTGACGTGCTAAGGGGCTGAGACAGGTGGGGGTGAGGCAGCAGCTTGAGCTGTCGTCCCCAGATCTGGAGAGAAAACACAATGCCACGAACCCCTGCCTCCTCCCCCTCCCCCCCACCCACCCACCCCATCAAATCTCCCCATCGGCTGAGACTGGGAACCAAGGGTGGGGGCCTCTGCCTCCAACTGAAAGCCCCCGTCCTCCCCTGGGTGTCTGGGGGCCGCACAGCTGGTGCAGATCATGGGTCAGGAGCCCCACTTCCCCTCCCTCAGAAAACCGCCCATCAGCGAGAGACTCGGGAACCAGAGCTGGAGCCCCCTGTCACCTGGGGAAAGGTCCGGATGGGACTTCTGCAATTTCAGGGATGAGAAATGGCCCGAGATGCCCTTATCAGAGACAGGAAAGATTCAATTCCGGAGCTGGAAAAACAGACAGATTTTTCACCTCAGGGTCGTTGCTCTTTCTTGCCCGTCTGCCTCTGTTAAATGAATAACTATTCTAAGGCGAAGGAAAGAAATAAAGAAATACTGGACTTGGTCTTTGTCACCAAAGGGCTTCTCATTTCTGTTTGTGAGAACAGAGCGTGATGTGGCTGCGAGTTGGCGGCTGTAACTTCAGTAGGAAGCAGTGAGTGTGCCTTCATCCTGGTTCATCTCAGGAGTGGTCGGCGCCTACGTGCTCTGAGATGCCCCGTCCAGACACTCACAGTCCTGTGTCAGAAAGGGCCGCACTCTGAGTCCTTTGCACCCAAAACTGACAGTTTGCAAAGCAGTATGGCATTTGTGCAAAAAATTAAAAATAGAATCACCGTATGATCTAGTAATCCCACGTCTGGTTATATACCCCAAAGAATTGAAAGCCGGGCCTTGTTTTTAGCACCTTCACTGTGGTCTGATTCCTGTACAGTAAACTGCACACATTTCAGATGCACACTTTGATGCATTGTGATAGATCTATACCCCCATGGAGCCACCTCCACAATCAAGACAGCTAACATTTCCACCACTCCCCAAGAGGGGCACATTTCGAATTCCCAATTTATCCCTTCCTACCCCCTTTACCATAAGTTAGTTGTCTATGTCTGTGAGTCTGTTTCTGTTTTGTAAATAAGTTCATTTGTGCCCCTTTTTTCAGATTCCACATATGAGTGATATCATATGGCATTTTTCTTTCTCTTTCTGGCTTCCTTCACTTAGAATGACAATCTCCAGGCCCATCCATGTTGCAGCAAATGGCATTATTTTATTCTTTTTTATGGCTGAGTAGTGTTCCATTGTTTAATATACCACAGCTTCTTTATCCAGTCATCTGTCAATGGATGTTTAGGTTGTTTCCATGTCTTGGCTACTGTAAACAGTGCTGCTATGAATGTTGGGGTGCAGGTGTCTTTTTGAATTATGTTTTCCTCCGGATACATGCCCAGGAGTGGGACTGAAAGCCGGGTCTGGAAGAGATACTGTAGCACAGTGTCCACAGTAGCCAAGAGGTGGAAGCAGCCTGTGTGTCCATCAAAGGATGAATGGATAAACAAAATGTGGCCTCTACATACAATGAAATATTATTTAGGCTTTAAAAGGAAGAAAATTCTGACCACTGCTACAACATGAATAAACCTAGAGGACTTGCTAAACGAAATAAGCCAGTCACTGTGGACAATGGACAGGTGTCAGTCACCTGAGCAGCGCAGGGATGCCCGCGGGGCGATGGGGAAATGAAAGGAGAGCCCTACAGGCAAAACCACCAGGAGCACCACAGAGCAGACCGCCACGCCCAGCGCGACCAGAGAGCCAGCAGAAACATGGCTTCGGAATCGGGTCTGAGCTCACTCCCTGTCCTGTGGATGATCAGCTGTGTTGTCTTCCATGAGCCAGTCAACATCTTAGAAGCGTCTGCCCTCTTCTGCGAGTGGGGGAACTGCCGTTACTTCTCGGGGCTGTTTTACATTTTAAGCAGAAACAAAACAGGTGAAGGGCCTGCGTGGAGCAGCTGCTTTGTAAGTACCAGTGACTGCAACCAGGATGATGTGCAGAGCTCCCCGCCTTGGGAGCTGGGCAGACGCCCCCCGGGTGGGACGCTGATGGCGGGAAGGTCTGCTCTGCTCTCTGCAGCTGAGCCATGCAGCTCTCCCATTAGGGTTACCTCCTCACATCTCACATCCAGAACTCTTTATGGGGCTGGGAAAATGACATTAAGTACTTCAGGTGAAAACTGGACCCCAGTTTCTATTATTAAGTTGCCATTCTTGGAGCGTGGACCCAAACGTGTGCATTTTCCCGCACCCAGATGCTCCGGCCAGCTCTGCGTGCCAGCCCTGCCCGGGCCTCCTGGCCCCACAGCAGCTCGTCTGTGGGCAGGGGCAGACTCCGTTTCTCCTGCAGGGCTTTGCCTCTCCCCGTGTACTTGCCACTGAGGTTCCAGAGCTGCCTGAAGCCAAGTGGTGGCCCTCCAAGCCCAGGGAGCCACAAGCCAGCACCAGAGGAGAACGGGCTCCTTCTAACCCCCAAGCTGCCCAGAGACGGCAGAGAGGAGATCGGCCAGAGCCCGCACCCTGGACCAGTCAACCTCCTCCTACAGCCTCCTGCCAGAGAGAGCAAAGGGGGAGCACGGATTGCGGGCTGATACTGGCCTGGGTTCACACCCCAGCTGCTCCCTTTAAAGCTGTGTGATTTTGGCCCAAACACGTAAGTTCTCTGAGCCCCATTTACCTTTATTTGTAAAATGAAGAAAATTATACGTGGGCCATTGTGTTCTAGTGAGGATTAAATAAGCTGTAATATGCCTAGTAAATTCCGGGCCTCCAGAGAGCACGTGCAGGTTTATTATCAAGAACGGGCTAGAGTCTCCCACAGTGGGTCTGGCTTCTCAGTTCCTGTAATGCTGCTCTTACAACAGGCAAACCGTCACTGGGTAGTGATGCGCGGTGGGGGAGCTGCAGGGGCACAGGGGGCGGGTTGGGGGCAGCACGGGGGTGCGGCGGGTGAGAGCGCAGAGGGGACGGTGAGAGACGCACGCACTTCGGTCCAGGAGTCCTCGATGCTCAACCTCTGTTCCAAACTCACAGGAAAAGCCAGTCGGCCTCTGCGGATACCGAAATGGGGAAGCGCCTGGCTCACCTTTCGCAGTCTCTTGGTCTCAAGGCTGGCTTCTGCTCTCTCTGGCCACTCCCCGAGGTCACACCCCCCTTTCTCGGGCAGACCCCCGCACCCGCACCCGCACCCGCGCCCGCGCTTTTGTCCGGGAGGAAGGACGTTCTGCTCCCGGGCCTTCCTCTCCTGCCTTCAGGACTTCTTTCTGTTTGAGTCACAGAGGACTCTGCAGGAAAGCAGAGATGTTCTTTCTTTTTTTAACTTCCCCTGTTGAATATTCATCGGGTGATGGATTCTACCTCAAGGATCAGCCAAGGGAGTGAAAACAGTCTGCAGCCTGCTCTGTGCCACAGACGGAGCCCCAGACCCTCGTAGGGAGGAGCTTTTCCTGCCTGGGGGGCGGGGGCGCGACAGCTGCTGTGATTCCCCCAGACGGAGCTGGGGGCTCAGAGCAGATGCCTGTCAGACGAGCCGCCGGTAAGTGGCAAGAGTGATCTCACGTCCTTTCCCTGAAGGTAACTGTCCTCATTACTCTCATTACTCAGCCGAGTGAACCTTGGGTGCATAATAGAATTTTCTCTAAAATATTCATCACCTGACAAGTGATATTTCAGCCATATTTCCCTGAAAACTACATTGGGAGCGGAAGGCTGAGCGGCGGTGCTCAATTAGCTCAGTATTTTGCTCATCTTCTTAAACTACTTTTCAAGTCCAGGCCATTAAAAATTCATGGGGCCATGGAACGTGGAGCTCTCCTGTGAGCTCGGAGAGGACAGAGGTGGCCGCCGGTGCAGAGCCAGGGCTGCTCCCACTGCGACAAACAGAAACTGTCCCTGCCCTCCACAGCACCTTGTGCCAGAAACGCAACACCCTTACCAAGCTATACGGGTCTTCCCAGCGGGCAGCCCAGCTTCGTCGTGGTTTCTGGGGGTACCCAGGAGCGCAGCTGAAACGTGACGAGTGGGAAGCGTTGGAGACAGACACACAGATTCACAGTGTTGAAGCAGTGTTGCTGCTTCCTTCTCAGAGCTTCAGCTTCCTCGGTTTCAGTGCAAGGATGGGGATGGCGTAGAGACTGTGGACTGACGCTCGGGGTGCTTCACTGAGGCCGCAGAACTTCTCCATCACTCCATCCCGGGTGCGGGGCTCAGTGCACCTGGGCCACTAGCACGTCACACTGCGTCACCATTGGCTGCCAGCTTGTCTGCCTCTCCCACGAAATGCAGGATCCCTATGGCCAGGACCCAGGTCTCCCTCACTTCCGCCCTCGGTGCTCAGCATTGCCTGGTACGCACCAGGGGCCTTGGGGACACTTTCGAGGTAATTACACTCACATGCAAGTATAATCATTCATACTGCATATTCCTCTTATAAGGAAACATAATTATTAGTAGTCCATTAATTATTTTACCTTTTGAAAAAGAAGACTTCTTATAAAGTGAGCACAAACTAGTCATTGCCAATGCAATACTTTTTCAGCAAAAATTTAACAGGAAACGGACTGAAGTAAGTTGTTCTAATGGCCATGGTGCCAAGTCCTGGGCAGACAGGAATCTCGGTTCAAAAGCAAACAACTGAAAACAAAAACCAGCCCTTTGGACACAGTCTGAAAACGTGCTTGCTGACTGCGTCCCAGTTGCTGATGGACACCTGCCCGTGGCCCCGAAACCATCTCAAAATTTGAAATTTTTCAGTTTGTTTGTGATTTCTCAGCGTGCTGAGGTTCGGTTTCGTCGCCACATCCAAATGCTCAGAATCCTATTCAACCAGATCCAAACCACTCTGGTCTAGAAATAGGGCTTGAGATCTAGCCAGCCTCGGGTTTTATGCAATATTTCCAGTACTTCTGCTTTCAAAACAAGCCGGTGGAAAGAAAACACCAGACAAGCCCTGCTGTGGGATTGCAGAGCTCTCCCAGCTCAGCCTGGAAACTTCGGAGGGCTGTGAGATACGACCAAGGGAAATAAAATGACGCCGCTTCACATTTGTCTAACGTTCGATGGTCTGGGTGTAGCTAATGTTTATCCAGCAGTTGGGTTTCACGCATAATATCTGCTGAATCCTGCAAACAAGCTTGTGAAGAAAGGATTTTCTCCTTTTCACAGAGGATTCTTTCTTCCGGGAATTCAGTGCCCAGGTTGATGCTTTTCTTGGCGCGTCCACATCGTTATCTTCTTCAGTCATCTGGGAACTGGGGACAGCAGGCCCGTCAGCCCCTCCTGCAGAACCGGGGTCGGGAAGGGGGCTCTCCCAGGTCACAGCCCCCGCTGCAGCCCCAGCTCAGGGCTCTGACCCCCAGGCCGCGCTCTGTCCACGCTGTGTGTATTCTGTAGGTGCTGTGAGCACCTCCACTGCACTTACTGCCTTTGAAAACTAACTGTGGAAGTGCGGGTGTGCCACGGACCCCTGGAAGCAGCAGCCTACCTTCGGTGGGCCTCCAGAGTGTTCCAAAGGAGTTACGCAGCATTCACCTGCACTGAAACAAGGGCGCAGCCAAGTGGACACCAGGTCTACACCTTCAGGCTGAATAACGAGTGACCATTTATGCTGACTTCACACTGAACGAGTTAACGGGATGGGAGGAGCTGGTACATTCCAGTCCTCAGCAGTCCAAGCGGCTGTGGGAGGGTCAGTGTCCTCCCCGCCCCTCTCTCCCTCCCCTCCCCTGGGGCTCCCAATATGCCTGTGTCTGTTCACCTGCTGACGTCCCACAGGCCCCTCAGGCTCGGTCCGCTTTTCTTCAGTCTTTCTCTGTTCCTGTTTCTGCCTGTCTTCCAGTTCACTGGTTCTTTCCTCTGCGTGCCCGCGTCTGCATTCGAATCCCTCTGGTGAATTCCTCATTTCAGTTACTGCACTTTTCAGCTCCAGAGCATATTTTTGGTTTCTTTTTAGGTTCTCGATCTGTTTATTGATATCTCCATTTTGTCCACACGTCATTTTATGCTTTTCTTGGCTTTCCCCGCATCTTCTTTTAGTCCTTTGAGCAGTTTTAAGGCATTTGTTTAAAGGCTTTTTCTGGTATCTCCGTCATTAGGTGTTCCAGGGGGTTTCTGTGTGCACTGCACAAGGATTCATAATTCAACTTTTAAGTACATAATTTCTTTTCATTTTCTTTTAAATTCACCCAAACTTTATATTAGCTTTCTTTGAAATGAACTGCAGTTTAAATATAGTAGAAAGTACATTAGATTTGGAGTCGGAAAACCTGAGTCCAAACCCCAGGTCTGCTACATATTTCCCATGTGATCGTGGATATGTCACTTAACTTCTAGAGTTTCATCCCAGGTCCCTCACAGGCAAAGCAAGGAAAACCCTATTGCCCTTTGTACTCACAAGACTGCTGTGAAAACCAAAGCACCGATGCATGTGAAATCTCCAGTGACCAGAGTGTTTCACAAGAGTGGGAGGTGGTAATATTTCTGCCTCACACATAAATACACAAGCACAATGTTTGCAGTAGCACCCCGCGTGTCCTGTGCTCCACCTGACCTCGGCTGATCTACTGTAAACCTCTGAGTTCACAGCTGGAAACTGTCCCTGCGTCACACTGTGTGATCCTGGTGGAGGCCGTCAGCTGCCCCCTCAACGCCTTAGTCATAATACACTACTAACAAGCTGAGGGGACAGGAGTAATTTTCTCACAGATCCGATCTGACTCCCAAATGGTGTGAAATAAGACTGTTTTCCAGCCCCCTGCTTTCTCCATGTCTAAATAATTTGATGCAGCTTTTAGATGGATTAGAGATGCTTTACTGTGAACACGAAATGTTCTTCAAAAAAAACAAAAACAAAAACTGGTCCTTCAGAAAGAACAACACAGAAGCAGTGCTGAAATCCACAGTCCTGACCTGGGGCGGCCCGCCTCCACGGTTCACGTCAAAGGCGTCACATCAGTCCCCCATGAGGCTGGTTTGTTTCCTTTCTGACACACTGTGTGGCTAATTCCCAATGTAGACACTGTGTGGCTGATCCCCAGTGTAGGCACTGTGTGGCTGATTCCCAGTGTAGACACCGTGTGGTTGATTCCCAGTGTAGACACTGTGTAGCTGATTCCCAGTGTAGGGAGGCATTGCCTCTCCCACAACCCTGGTCCGGAACCATGGGCTTTTAACCAGATGCCAGATCCAAACTGCATCAGGAAAACGTGGCCCTGCCTGGCTTCTCACTGGGGTGAGATTGGCTTTCCCAGCCGGGGCTCCTTCGCCATCACGAAGAAAGGTCAGCGCAGCCCCTTGTGAGCCTGATACCTGATGACTAGGGCGCCCCTTCAAGCAGCAGGAGAGTCTCTGCCCTCCAGGCACTTGCCGGAGACACAGGCTGGAAACCTCAGTGAGCTGAAGGCCCCTGGAAGTAAAGGGTGTTTCCATAAAAACTGCTTGAAAGTCCCTTCCACAGAGATCAATGCCATTTATTCCTTTTGGAATCTGGTACCAAGAAGTCTGTCTCACCAGCTTCTTCTATCAGGCAAATAGAAGTAGAGAGCACGTCTGTGTCTTGGCACAGTTGTCATTAGATGTATATGTAGTATTAAATTGTGAAAACTCAGCCTACAATTTGAATTTCACTCCGCCTTCTCACTCTGTGGTGTTTCGTTTTCATTCAGGTATTCCTAGTGTGTAAATATCCACGTTCGCCATCATCCATGTAAGTCGTTTTGAGAAGTAGATGAAAAATAAATTAAGAATAAATGGATCTTACAAGTCCAAACCTTTCCCGTACATGGTGTAGCAAGGCGTGAAAATACAAGAATAATGTACACACTAAGTGTAGTAAGTCAGAGAAAGACAAATATCATAGAATATCACTTATATGTGGAATCAAAAAAATGATACAAATGAACGTACTTAAAAGCAGACTCACACACATAGAAAACAAACTCATAGTTACCAAAGGGGAAGGGGTGGGGATAAATCAGGAGTTTGGGGTTAACAGGTACACACTATGTGTATAAAATAGATAAACAGCAAGATCCTACTGCAGAGCACAGGGAGCTATATTCAATATCTACACCTATAATGAAGAGGGATATATATTCGTAGGACTGAATCACCACGCTGCACACCAGAAACTAACTCAACATTGCAAATCAACTATACTTCAGTGAAAAATAAAAATAAAATTTAAAAAGAATAATGTGTACATCATTTGGGTCAAAAATGGTCTCAAATCTCCTGAAAGTAAACCCCAAGCCCTAACTTGATGAAGTTCTGCTTACTACTCAAGAACTGTCTCTGAAGTTGTCATCTCCAGGAAGCTCTTCAACTCCCCGGAACTCTGCCTGTGGCTGGGCCCCCCACCCCCAGCCAGTGGAGTCTGCGTGACTGTGACCGGGACCCTTCCCTGCTGTGACCGGTGGGCTTCCTGAGACCAGACACTGTGTCTCATCTCTGCAGCCCAGGACCTGGCGTAGGGCCTGGCATATAATGATGACATAAAAATGTTTATAGAATAAACACGAAAATACAGCACTTCTCCTAACAGTAAGAAGCAACTTAGTGAAGATGCTAGAGACCAAAAATCTGGGTTTAAAATTTAAATTATCAAACCACACACTGAAATGAATGAGCTCTTTGTGCTGCTCAAACATCGGTCTCAACGTTGCTCATCTGAAGGAGCGCTGGCTCGACTACCGAGCAGGACGCTCAGAACACGTATAAACTGACGCTGTCACCGCACGTGTCTGCGTTCGGACAAGACGTCAGGTGAGCGTGCCCCAAGTAGGAAAAAAATGCGTGTTTAAACATGAGTGTCCTTTTAATTTAGAAAATATGGTGAAAAATTAAGCCTTCTGCAGAAACCAAATGAAAATGTTCACGGTGGGGTCTTCCAGACAGAGGGAACCTCACCTCGCCGAGAGTTGTACAGTGTATAGTCTTGGCCAAATGTACTGTAAACGCCAATGCAGAATTACCCAAGCGATCTCAATGTTAAGCAGAAAATCAGAATTTTGGATCGTTAAGAAAACACACGCAGAAGAGCCAGTGGCTGTGGGAGAGGAGCGAGGTGTCAGCGAAACGAGGTGCGGAGAGTCCACTCATCCTCCCAGGCTTTTGACATTAGCCGTTCACAGCAGCCGAGACGTGGAAGCACCCTGAACGGATAAAGAATATGGTCTCCACACACGATGAAAGAAGGCCACCCCGCCACTTGCAACAACACAGATGGACACACAGGACACTGCGTTACGTGAAATAAGCCGATCACAGAAGGACGAACGCTACAGGACGCCTCCTATACGGAACCTGAACTAGTCCAGCTCACAGACGCAGAGAGTGATGGCGGTGACCAGGGGCCAGAGGGAGGGGAGGCGGGGCATTAACCCAGGGGGCAGAGTTCCACCTTTACGAGGTGCATCAGCCCCACCGCGCCCGGCAGCACAGAGCCTGCAGCAGCAACGCCGTGTCATCTGCTGAACCATCCACTAAGAAGGGAGCCCCTGCGAGCGGTTCTCACCATGCAAGACAGTGGACGAAGGCGGTGGGGCAGTAGGAAGCTTCGGAGGCCACGCGCATCCAGGCAAGTCACCTGCATGGGTGGGCACCTGTGCGAACACACCCAGCGCCTGATCCACGTGGCTGTGTCTCCCACACCCGTGAGGAGAGGACCTCTACGTGGCAGTTTTAGCCGTCCTGAGTTTGCATCAAAGAAGACCTAGAAGCCGAAAAGGAGACATTCATGACACAGGAATTTGTCCTCCAGAATTTGAATTCTTTTTTTTTTTTTAATTTTTAAAAAATACACATTTTTTTATATTTTTGTTTAACTAGCTTATTGGGAGGTAACTGAGTTTGTTGATCCTATTTTTGATGGAGGTGCTGGAGACTGAACCCAGGCCCCACGCGTGCTGGGCATGCGCTGTGCCCCTGAGCTGCACCCTCTGAACTCTGGTCCCTGAGATTAAACAGTAGAAACACAGCTCTGGCCCTGAAAACGCTGCCTTTTCTCTTTTCTCTCTGGCTATCCCTGCTTGCCTCCTTTGGCTTCCTCAGACACCGCCACCACCGCATACACTTCTATGTTACAAAAAAGTAAATTATCTGCGTTAGTCCATTGATTGTCCCATCGAATGGCCGGGGGCTGCCTTCAGTCGCCCAGGGAGAGACCACGAGCAGCCGCAGAGGAAGTGCCTGCAAGCCTGAAGGAAAGCAGGTGTGGGTCGTGCTGTGTGTGCGCCCGTGCGTGCCCGTGCTGGGCGGGGCATAATCAGAAGGCAGAGAGAAAAGGGGGCGTCTAAAGGCAGACACTGCCTACGAACCTGCAGAATTACCGACTAGGACGCAGCAGCCCCTTCAGCAGCCCAGCCACCCGCCGCCCACCACCGAGACGGAGGGCAGTGCACTTCGGGCTGGAGGGCCGCCTTTGTATCTCTGGCAGGCGGGAGACAGAAAGTCAGCAAGCTAAGGGAAACAGATCTCCAGCTCCACTTCCTTAACCAAATCCAAAAAGCACTGCTTATAGCGTTGGCAGTGTGCGATGGCAATTAACATCACTCCCAGGGTCTAATTAACCTCAATCAACAAGTCTAAGTAGGTTAATTAAGTAGGATTTGGCTAAGCAGAAAGCAGAAAAACACAGCTGTCTCGTTTAAATATGATTTACCGAGGGAAGTCGCCATTTACCCGAGTTTTTCAATTTCTCTTTTGGGCAGCAAAGCCTTTTGGAGGGTCAGGCGGGGCAGACGGGTCGTTCGGAGCACCTCCCCGGTCTGCTCTCCCAGGGCCTCCTTGGTCCACGCCAGCCGCACAAGTTCCAAGCAGTGCCTCCGGGTCGCCTGCGTTGATCTCAGTCTAATCTGGGACCTGGGCTCGTCGGTCTGTTGTTTGCTTTGCCTCTGCTCTGCCCACCCCCACTCCCGAACATCACAAATTCCCTCGGGGCGCGGAGCCTGTTTGATTCATCCTGGTCCCCTTCCAGGCATCAAGCAAAGAGCTTTGTGAGTAGTAAGTGCCCAATTAATCGTGCTTTTAATTGGATTTCCATCCAAACGCACTTTTTACTCACCACGCCCCCAATCATAATTTGGATTCCTGGGCTTTAGGATAAAAGAGTCCAGATTCTGTGTGGGAGGCTGGCATCCCAAGCTGCAGAGTGACCTCTCTGGTCCCATCCTCGTGCCTCGTTTGTTCCCCCATGGCTGTTCTGCGCGTCATTCACTGTGGGATCGAGGAGGCCAATTCACTCAGTGGTGGCGTCAAAGGTTCTGAAAGTTCAACCTTCAGGGTCTTTCCCCCGGATCCGCGCTCGGAGCGCCGAGAGCCGGGCCCACTGCTCCGGTTCCACGCGGTCAGACGGGCCGGTCCTTATTCTGCCCTGGTTCTGTCACTGTCGGCCGTCTGCTGCCTGGCGGGTCTGGACAAACACAGGACTTTTCCTTCTTCTTAGAAGCGCGTCACGTTGCATAGGCGGAGCTGCCTTCTCAATCGCAGATCCAAACAAGACCCACCTGGTCGCTGACGCCGAAAGTAAACGTCTGTCCTTCCTGGGCCTGAGCTCTGAGATCACAGCCTCGAGACCGGAAGGACCTCGGGGATCAGCCAGCCCAGCCTCCCCGTGGAAGCACCAGCTGTCCAGGCCACGCCCCGGGGAACTGCCCGCAGCCCAGAGCTGCCCTGGATGGTGGGGAGCTGCTGCCACTCCATCGGGAATCAGAGGGAGCACAGGGTCCCAGGCTGCCACGGCCCCACTGGAGACAAGTGACTGCAAACCCAGCTAGACTGTTAGGTCCTCACCCGGGATGTGGCACCGTGCGCACCCCGGGGAGCAGGAGGACACCCCGCATCCGGGCCCCCACGCAGGGCAGTCGTCACCACATCCAGTCTTTGTTTGTTATTCCTGAACTGCAGTCAGCCACCGCATGTCAGTGTCTGGTGCTGTCACCATGTCCCAGTCACGCGTGTACAGACATATGTTCCTTTTCATGTTCTTTTTCATTGAAGGTTATAACAAGAACTGAATATGGTACACTGCATTTACTCTTAATGAGAACTCAAGAATACCATTTGAATGCTATTTTTCAGTTTGAAAATCAAGGCTCAATGTATTTTTTTCAAACCCAGATCTCCAAGTCTCCAGGTGCGAAGGCAGCCCTCCCTTCCCCTCACCCACCCTCCCCCTCACTGCGTCACTCCCTTTCCTGTCTCTCTGTCCCTCACCCTACCCTCCAAATAAAGATTTGTTAAAAAAAAAATAGCAAAGACCTTCAAGGAAGCCATCCCTGCACGGACACAGATGGAGTCAAAGGAACGCCAGCATGGTCCGCGGGCTCCGGCACCTCGCTCTGCAGAGGGACGTTTAGCCCGAATCCCACAGGCGACGTTGGCGGAGGCCTTCCAGGCTCCCTGTGGAGAAAAGCACCTGGGGAAGGGGCCTTCCCACCCTTGCTGACAGATGTCTTAAGAGCTTCCTGCTTCGTTAGGGACCTGCCTTGGCTCATCCCGTTCCAGCCCCCAGGCCCCCGAAGCTGCCAGACGCTGAAGCTTGCGGATGTCACATGTCACAAGTACTGTGGCTCCTAGTCCCAGGGCCTGATTGAGAGAAAGACTTTGGGGGTGTCAGGGGTGTTGACAGGTCCTGCAAATCCCTCGACGCTTTCAAAAGTGCCCCCGTTCTCTCCTTGTGGTTATATTCCCACATCCTGCTCTCCCAGGGCCAGTGCTCTCCAGTGAAGCAGCTTCACTCTAAACGCCGCTGCGGCCTGGGACGGCGGCCATCCCCCAGGATGCAGGCAGCTGCGCTGCACCAGGGCTCACGGCCTGTCTGCCTCCAGCCAGTCACACCCGCTCGCCGGCGGACGCCCACCATCCGTGTGTTGGCAGAGCTTCCTACGAGGCCACATGGCCTCACCCTGTCTCTGTGTGTGAGCCGCGTACCTTCGGCTAAGGCTGGCGGTGTTTGGTCCAGCATCGTGTGGAGAGACGGCTCATCCACGGGCAGAGCTCTGAGTTCTAGTTCTGAATTGCTCACTAAGTAGCTGTCTGATCTCAGGCACCTTGGTCCCCTCACCGGTAAGTGAGAACGTACAAAGTCCTAAGGTCATGTTCAGCCTCATAAATTCACTAATTTGGGGAGCATTCCACACTCTTAGCTAAAACTGCGATCAAATGATTTACTTGGCGCATTTCAGCACTTGTAAGTGTAACCAGATCCGTAAGGTGAACAGTCCCGCCAATCAGGACCAATAGCCTCTTCCATCTTCTTACTCAAAGTTAGAGACATTCCGCGTCTACACAGGGCAATTTTACACGAGTAATTTCCATAGGGTTTCTTTTCTTTCTTTCCCTTTTTACAAATGGAAGAGCCTCGTGGTGGGAAACACTGGTAACGCGGTCCTGAGACCAATGCCAGTAACAACACTCTGATCCTGACTGTGACCTCAGGTCACCTGCAAGCCACTCAGGTGCTCACCGGAGAAGCAGCACCCGTCTCACGCGGGGATGGAAATTCCATGAGGAAAACATGCTCATATTAGCTTCGGCCGCTCTCCCGTTGGTGAGATTATATAATATGTTTAATCTAGTGTATTCATTCGGGGGAAGTGGCATTTGACAAGTCGGCTTGTGCAGCATGTAATCAGAGAGGTTGGTTTGGGTAAGAGGGGGGACACGGACCTTCTAAGTGTTAAACCAACAGAGTAAGTCATAATGTTTTCTTCCAAAGAGCTGTCAATTAACAGGTTTTACCCACACAAAAGTATTTGGCTTCTGTCTAAAAGAGTGACCTGATTTTTTAAAACCTGTTCCACCTGCCTTAAACACCTTCCAACCACATTTTCCAGGGGGAAGGGAGGTCCTGGGGGGGGTCACAACCTTGGCTTGGAAACTTTTTCTGCCAGCTCCTGGCTTTTTAAGGGCACACATGCCCTGACTTAGAGGGGCTGACGTGACCGTGATTAAATTGCTCCTTCCCCTGCTCTGCGACTCAGGCCACAGTAACATCGGAGGACTACTGAAATGGAGAGAGGATGGTGGCTGCCCCGCCATCCACAGTCCCAGCAGCAGGGGGACCACCAGAGGGATGCTGAGCGGAGAGGATGGGGACAGGGTGGGAGCCATCCCTGCTGATGCCATGTCAGGGGATTCGGGACAAGTGGCTCGAGCCTTTGGTGAGGTGGCCTGAGGAAATGGCTGGGGACGCTCCCCACTGAAGCCCACGGGACAGTCACCCACATCATCCGATGCTTCATGAGGTCTCAGTCTGAAGGAAACAGACACAGAACTCAAACTTCTAAAACTAATCGAGCGGAGTATACTGGGGGAACAAGAGATGTGGTGTAAAGGCAGGCCTGGGCGCACATCTTCTCCCCAGCCTTCCACAAACGCACGCAGGCCCTCAGCCCTGGGCCTCAGGGTCCCCTCCTGTACAGCGGAAGTCAGGATTCCTACCCTTGGGTCCGAGGGGCACTGGGACAGCGGGCGCGAGGTGGCACTGCCGTCTCGGGCAGGGACCAGAAAGGCCTGGGGAACAGTGGACTTGCCCAAGAAGCCAGCCTGTCAGATGGGAAGGGCGGCCCTGAGCCTGGGGGACACGGAGCTATCCAGCCTCACCCTTCCCACGGCCCCCTTTGACACGCCGTCTGCCCCCGCCCCGCACAACCGCAGCCCACCCGCTTCCTCCTGAGTCTCGAGAGTTACATAAGCTGCGTGTCCTCCCCTGAAATGATGGGGGCGGGCAGAGCTCACACCCGGGCGGAGGGGCCGTGCTGGCATCGGCAGGGCCCTGCCGTCTTCTATCGGGTCCGGCTGCCGGGGAGGCATCCTTCTGTTACGTCACATCTTGCTCTCCCGGGTCTCTCCCGCCACCGTGCTGTGGGGCTCGCCTGATGGATGGACATCAGAGATGCTGCAGCCCCTCACCAGCCAGACAGGCCTCCTGAAACCTGCCAGCCCAGCAGCCTTGACCACAGCTCCTGAGGCTGGAAACCAGGCCTGAGAGCCCCGTGTGGTCCCTCCCCCAGGACAGGCCTCTGTCCACGCTCCCATGGCCTAGGAAGAGTGGCCATTCAGCCAGTGGACGTCTGCCCCGACTGGGCCCTTTGCCTGCCCAGCGCAGAGTCTCTCCAAGTGCCAGCCCTGGCAGGTGCCCTCCCTGGTCCAAGGGCGCCACACCAGGCTGGACGCCCCGGCCACTGGCTCCTTCATGCTGCCTCCTTCCGAGGCAGGGGAACAGGCAGGAGCAGAGCAGGGCTGGCCCGGCAGCCTGCTCTCACAGTGCCCACCGCCCACCTGGCCCCCCACCACACAACTTCCGATGAGCGGAGGCAACTTGCCATCTTTAGAGGTTCTCTTAACTTTCCCTGCACTCCCACCCCCAGACTGGGGGTCTCCCCACCATGCTCGTAGCCTGTCCTGATCACTCCCAAGCACGTCCCCCCACACACCCGTCTGCTCCCTGGGGAACCTTCTCTCGTCCCGGCCACCTCACCCTCCCAGGTTCTCGGTTCACTGCGGAGGCAGAATCAGAATCATGTCTTGCTCTGAAACTTTGCACCTGGCTTAGCTCCTGAATTAAAATCTAAATTCATTACACATCGACTATGTTGTTGACATTTTAAGCATTTAAAGCATTTCATTCTCACCATGATCATCCAAGAATCATCCTCGCCATTTGGCAGCTTGGGGAGACCCAGGCCAGTTCGGCAGTCAGTGCCGGAGCGGCCCAGGAGCCTGCGACAGTCTGCCTGGGGGGTTTCCACTGGCATCTCTGCCCACACACAGAGCCCTCCAAAATGGCTGGTAACTGTGGCGGGACCTGCAGAGAATGGAACTGCTCAGATACGATTACATAATGACTTTTTCATACTGTCAAATGGAAGACTTTTTCTTGAGACAACTCAGTGCATAGTTCCATCACTCACAGAGGAATGAAAAATGTGGGGACAGCTGTCAGTGGAAGCAGGAAAAAGCTTCTCTGCTATCCATGCTCGACCACTGAAAAGAGGTGTGTGGGAACCTCCACCCCAGGAGAGGCTCCCAGGAGGGAAGAGGTGGGCCCGTCACCCAGCCAGCCTTGCCGTCCACGGGGCCGAGCGTCGTTCCGGGAAGAAGTTGCCTTTGCGAGCTGCCGTTCCTCACCCATCGCTGTTGCCTGCAGCCCAAGGTCACAGGACTCACACCTAGAGATGGTGGGGCTTCTTGAGTAGGCGGGATTTGGGAGCTGAAGTGTCAACCACAGGCAAGGCCTGGTGGCCACGATGCCGGCCGGGTCAGGCAACCTCGAGCTACAGCGTTTGGGACTCGTTGTAAGTGTCACTCTTCTCTTTCCCTGCGAGCCCTGCTCTCCCCACCGCCCCATTTCCTCGTTCTTTCCTGGGATCGAGTCCTTCCCCACACGCAGTTCTTGCTGTTCACATCCTTACCGTCTGCAGAACTTGCACAGCATCTGCCTTTTAAACACCGCTGTCCCTGTGCTCAGCAGGACGCCTCTGAGCACTGAGCGGCCCTCTCCGCAGCTGGGACGCCTCCTCCCGTGAGCACACCCACCGCCATGCGCCCGTCACCTCAGAGCCGGTGCCAGGTGCCCACGGCGTCTCAGCTCAGCTGCACGCCCGCCCCTCACACCCCGCGCCACACTCAGGAACGTCGGACACACGCACTCTTTCTCTCTCTGGCAATCATTTCCTTTTAGAGGCAATGCCTCCTCATTTCATCTTTACCTTTGTGAGCAGAACCTCCCCAGAACTCTCCTGCGGAATCGGTAATCAAATTTATGAGAGAATATATAGAGACCGTCAGAAGCTTTTATCAACTGAGCTGAGATCGTAATTAAGCCCTGTCGCAGACGTGAGTGGCTGCAGACGGGTCTGGAAACACCTGTGCTCCCATTCTGACGTGAGTTTCTCTAACAATGAACCGCTAGGATTTTAAAGTAGCCAAAAGGAGCGGTGTGCCTGCTACCTCAGGCAGGTGCCCCCACCCCGGGTGAAGGCCACGCTCCCCGCCGGTGTCCTTGTGGGTTTCCAACACCAGCACTGGAGTCACGGGTGGACCCTACCTGAGAGGAACCTTCCAGAAGCATCCACTGGAGTCGGCTAGGACAAGTCTCACCATCACCTGCCCATTCACAGGACGGTCAGGAAAAGCCACTGCAGGAGTTTCTCCATCCCTACCACGGGGCGCTGTGGCCATAAGTGACTTCAAGACTCAGCAACGAGCCAGACAGAAACGCAAACCCCGAAGCTGGCAGCTGGCGGGCTGAGCGATGACACGTCCCTGTTCCGCTGTCCCTGGGATGGCTCAGGGTTTGTGACATCTTTATGCTGGCAAGTCTCAGCGAGGAAAAGTTTAATCATTTATAGCCGCTGCTCGATTCAAGTTTTGTAAGACCGGAGCCCATGTGGAAGAATTCTACAGCTCATGGAGCAAATAAGATAAAATTAGGCTGAATACAGTGCAAAGGGGTTACTGCAGCACCGACGGGGGTGCTCTCCTATTTAACTGAAATCCACCGTCGGTCACGACACGGAACAGCACAAGCACCGGGAGACACAGGGAGAAGGATGCTCGGGGACTCACAGCAAAGCACGCGCAGGACTTCAGCTCCAGCCACACTGGCAGGACCCGCCCGGGTCGCAGCTGCTGCCTGATAGGACGAGGCCGGTACCTTCCACTAGTCGGCCACACATCCCGGTGTCCAAAGAACGGCGTCTGGTTTTCTGTTCATTTACTCATGTGCCGCAGAGCTTGGCCACGCAGATCTGTGGCGGTGTTGCCAGGGGCGGCTGAACGCTCTTGACTAAGCACATGCCATGTTCAACTATCTCTAAAAACAAAGGTTTCAAAAGGGTGAGCATCATTTGGTTTGAAAGTTCTGCTTTGAAAACGGGAGGGACGGTGACGCCCTGCCCGCCCAGCATGGTGGGTCCCGGGTCCCAGGGGGGTCGACACAGAGCTTTAAAAGCCCTTCAGCTTCTGTCGTGGCCTTGTGGTTGTTTACTGTTTACTTTTTAAATGTTTACATTCACTGGCTCTTCCAGCCCCAGACATTGGGAAAAGGTAAACACCCTGTTAGAGGACTCATTCCTTTTTTTCTTCCTTCCACGAATATTCACTGAACACTGTCCACAGCTCAGCGTCAGGACTGGCCCCGCCCTCAAAAAAGGGTGAGACGCAGAAACAAGGACGCAAAGACGTCCCGTGCGCCCGACACCAAGGGACCCGTGTTCCCCCGATGCGCCGGGAAAACACGGCTTCTTTGCTTCTCTGTAACTCAGGCGTCACAACCTGGGTAGGAGGGAAAATGACCCAGATGATGAAAAGCAGCACCATCTCCTAGAGATCAAATGTTGTCTTTGAGGTAAGTAATCAACCCAAGATTCAGCTCCCTTTTGCCACTGGTTTTGATCATCTCTGTTCGCTGACCCCATCCCTTTGGGTAAATGTTGAGTCTTTAAACTCTCCAAGGTGGGGGCTGGGTGGGGGAGCAAGGGCTCCTCTTGGCAGAAGATAGAGTCTTAAGCCGCACGTGCCGGCTGCCCCCTCACAGCCTCCGCTCATCGAGCTCACGCCGTGGCCCCCCTGCCCCCTGCCCCAGCAGTCCTGGCAGCAGAGGGAAGACAAGCTGTCCTGAACCAGATGCAGGGAGGCAGCAGACGCAGTGACGAGGTGTGCGCGTTGGCTCCCGGTCACCTCTGCTCTCTGGTTAGGCGGGAAGCAAGACTATCCCTGGAGGGAAGAAGGCACGAGAGGGAGGAGGAACAGGAGCCCTGGGCCAGGGCCAGGAGGCCCGAGCGCACCCGGAGCCGGGCCTGACCGCCACAGCCCCGCAGGCCAGGGAGGCACGCGGTGGAGAACGACAGTCGGGTTGGTCAGCCCAGGGCGCGGGTTTTCTTTGTCTTTTCTTTTCTTGCGTGCTTAATTTATTTTAGCCTTCACTGTGGTCTGGTTCCTGTACAGTAAACCACACACATTCCAGACGCACACTTTGATGAACTGTGATAGATGTCTACACCCGTGAAACCACCACCACCACAAGGCTCCTGACATGCCCATCGCTCCCCAGGAGGTGCAGATTTTGAATTCCCAATTTATCCCTTCCCACCCTCTTCCCCCCCGGTAACCAAAAGTTTGTTCTCTGTCTGTGAGTCTGTCTGTTTTGTAGATAAGTTCATTTGTGTCCTTTTTTTCAGATTCCACATACAAGCGATCTCATATGGTTTTTATCTTTCTCTTTCTGGCTCACTCCACTTAGAATGACGATCTCCTGGTCCATCCATGTTACTGCAAATGCATTATTTTATCCTTTTTTATAGCTGGGGGTGTGTGTCTTTCTCCAGCCACATTCAACTATCGGTCCAGACACAGCGTGGATGGAGATTGGATTTACCCAGTGTTTGGGTTTTTCTGATTGGAAGAGACGGGAAGAGGAGGGAGAGTGATGCAAGGAATGCTGATGATGGTGACGCTGGGCTCTAAGCCTGGAGGGTGTGAAAGTAACCGGACAAGTGAGCTGGTGGCTGAAGCACGGCTGGCGGCGGGCAGTAGAGCTGGAGGTGAGCGGAGGGTGTGGCTGCAGGAGAGAGGACTGGTGTGGGGTGTGACGCTGGCAGCTCCTGTAGGGCGTGGCGGAGGGGATGTCTGAGCTGAGGTCTTTGGAGTGAGGCGGGAAGCCCCATAAAAAGACCAGCAGGACCCCCGGGCAGGGCCACTGCTCTCTTCCCGGCACCATCTGGTTCCCTGGCCCAGGGGCTCTATCTCACTTTTTGCCTCTGAAACGGCTTACTTGCCCCTAAAATTCTGTTGGTTCCTTGAGCTCACTCCTAAGTGGTTATTTCCTTCACTCCTGATTGGTTATTTCTCTCCCTCCTGATTGGTCCATTTCTACAAGGACTGTTCCTAATTAGTCAACTTTTGTTATACCTTATTTGCATATGATGATGCAAAGTGTAAACTGTCAGCCTATAAAAGCCTATGTTAACCTACAGACGGGGTGCAGAGCTTGGAGCGTTAACTCCTGTGGGCCCGTTGGTGTAATAAACCTGAGTTCTCCAACTCTCCGAGTGCTGTTTGGTCTCTAGCTCGGATCCAGTTTGCTGTCACACCGAGCTGTCACACATTTTTTGTGCAACAGAAGAGGTCAAGGAATTGGGAGACCAGAATATTGAAAGGATCATGATCTCAGATATTTAAATCACCAAGAAGGTACCAGTCATGGTGGGAAGACCCTCGCTGAGCTGGGGAGACCCGGGGACGGTAGATGACCATGCAGTGTGGGCAGTGACAGGACTCTGAGTCTGGGGTCTCCAGAGAAGAGGAAGCCAGAGTCTGGGAGGGGTGGTGGCAAGAGGACCACGGTGACCCCTCTCCACCCCCAGGCTCAGCACCAGAGTGCAGGCGAGGAAGGCAGCTGGGAGACGGGCACCAGCTTGCAGGCTGTGAAGTGATGATCGGTGGAGATTTTTTAAAGAGTGATGCTTCTGCGGTGAAAAGACGGCAAGTTGAGTGTTGGCTTTGTGGTGAAGGGCTTTCGCCCAGCTCACAGCAAACAGGAGAGTCTGTTCATTCCGAGCTGTGAGGCCCAAAATCTAGAGTAGCAGGTCTGACTTCTCCATTTCCACCCGCTTTAGCCTTTGTTCAGAGGAAATATAATAGGGCAGCTTGGAAAGCGCACTGCTGTTCGCATCACACGGGTGGAAAGATTAAGCTCTTTATTAATTGGGGAACAGGTACCTGATCATCATCTTGAGCAGGTCCGAGTCCGTGAAACTGGTTATTGTCTTCTCACCCAAAAGGGGGTCAGGGCCGCTGCTGAGTCACCTTGTGATGAATGCTGAGTCACTGTCCCCCCACCTGGGGGTGGGGATGCGTGATTGGTGAGCTCGGGGTTTCCTCAGTGCGGAAGCCTTCCCACTGTTCACATCAGCCTCTTCACAGAGGGCGATTTCCAGACTTACACATAGAAGAGTACAGGAGCAGCAGGGGAAAAAAAGCCAAACTTTTCAAGCAAAAGTGATTTGAATTCAACACGCAAGGAAACCTGGTGGCAAAGCTACTTTAACGATAAAAATTCCGATCACAATGTTCAGCCTGGTTCTCAGCTCACCCCTCCCCCGCCCATGCCCGTCACCATCGTCATCATCGTGGGAGGAGAGGAAAGGGAAGTAATTATCAGCACGAACACAGGATCGCTGCCAACAGGATTTTTAAATTCACCTCCATTTCCTGGCTTGAACGGTCTCAAGTTAAGGATTAACTTTATCCATGTTCTTCAAGGCTTTGTTATCCCAGAACCTGCTCTCTCGGCTGTGTTGAGTCAAAGAAAGAATCAAAGGGGCTCTTTTAAGTGCAGCGTCCGTGTTGCGACTTCAGCAGAAAAGTGTCTCTCGTTCTGCCAGAGCTGCGGTCACCCTGGTGTGAATGGACACAAGCGTGGAGCCGTGCTTTGCAGACGCAGACAGTAGACCCCGGCAGTGTCGCAGGGTGAGCCGCAGAAGCGAAAGGTCCACCAGGCGCATCTTCCTGAAGAGAGGCTGCAGGTCGTGAGGACGGCACGCGGAAGTTAACACGGCGCCTTGACGGGCCGCAGCCCAGCGTCTGGTCAGACAGGTGCAGGAGAGGGTGATTCACTCAGCTGACGGCACTAGCCTGCTGGGTCCAGCGGCTCGCACTCACCCCGGCTTGTGGGAAGCTCAAGAGCTGCTCAGATCCCCATCCCACCGGCTCACGGGAGCCCCGGCTGGTCCCCGTGCCCGGGGAGCCCCTGCAGGTGCAATCAGCAAACCCCACACAGGCACAAAATCCGCAGGGCAGACGCAGTCCGGGATTGTCCACCGCCTGAGGCAATGACGGAGACCGCCTGCTTTGTCCAAAACTGAGTCACCACCCATTTCTGTGAAGAGCAGTTTCTCCTAAGGCACTTTAAAAGTCTGTCTTTACTGGGGAGATTTCATCGACAGGTGTGCAAAGTGAAGCATCCCTGTAACTAAGGCTGCATCTCCCTCGATAGCCCCAGTCCCATGTCACCCACCGGCATCAGAGAAGTGAGCCGAGGCAGGGGCTGCACCGCCAGGACCCTTCAATCCTGCGTGTACCCAGCTGAGGCCGTGCCCCGCATCTGCGCGCGGTTTGTGCCAGCAAATGTCTTTAGGAAGGAAGCATCTGGTTTGCGGCCCCGTCTGCCTCTCTCCTCCAGCTCTCCTTCCCCTTGTCACTCTCCCTTCACCTCTGACAGCTGCCCTGACTGTCCCCTGCCTGACCCCAGGGGCCCCACGATGGTCTGCCCCCTCCTCCCGTCAGGACCCAGGGTGGCCCTTCGAAACCAGCCAGTCCACTCCCTCCTGACTTTGTACAACTCACTTTGGACACAAATCCTGTGCAGGACTGAGGGATGGTCAGGATGATCATTTTCCACAGTGTTAGCGCTTTTATGTAACATACTCCCAGCCCGAGGACTGGAGACTCTGACTCCCACGTGTGTGTTGCTGTCTGTCCTTCTGCTCCCAGGACAGGTGGACTCTCCCACTGGTGACCCAGGAGGACACACTCCCAGAAGCTCCCAGGAGGTCCGCTGGGAAGAAGAATCTAAGGCTGCCGGCACATACATCAGGTCACATGCGACGGTTTCCTGACCCGGGCAATCCCGGTGCCCGCCAGGCTGCGAGAAAATAAAGCCTCTGGCCGACTTGTGACTCTGGCCCCGGTGAAGGAAGGTTCTGGAGGAAGTAGCCTCCCCAGAACAGACCGTCCTGTCTGGGGCATCGCAAGTTAGAAGTTCAGAGCAAGTCCAGAGAGGTGAGGTTTTTTAAAAAGGTTTGTCAGGGGAAGTTGAATGAAAAACTGTTGAGTATAGAGGGGTGAGGTCAAGGTGGTTCTAGATGGGAGAAAGGGGGGGTGGAGGCCCATGGAGGCCAGTGGACAGCACAGTGGGACATCTGAGAGGTCGTTCTGGGAGGACTTCTGACACCCGAACAGGAGGCTGAGTTGCAGATGCGTCATCTAGAGAGAGACCCGGTGATGAGCAGGAACTCAGATGCAGAGTCAAGCAGGCGAGGGTGAGGAGTTGGGAAATCCAAGAATAAAGAACAGAAAAGCATATTCCAGGTGGCTATTTAATCATTTATGTATTCAACAGATATGTATTAAATACTGTTACACCTCTAAAGTTGCCTTAGGACTGTATTGTAACAAGAGTCCTTGTTCTCACTAAGTACACAATCTGTCAGGGAAGATACACAATGTAAAAAGCAATCACACATGACTGGATAAAGAGGCTGTGGTGTGTGTGTATACACACACAATGGACCGCTTAGCATGCACAAGGTCCTGGGTTCAATCCCCAGTTCCTCTACTAAAAATAAGTAAATAAAAACCTAATTACCTAATTACCAAATGTCCATCAACAGATGACTGGATAAAGAAGTTGTGGTATATTTATACAGTGGAATACTACTCAGCCATAAAAAAGAATGAAATCATGCCATCTGCAGCACCATGGAAGGACCTGGAGACCATCATTCTAAGTGAAGTAAGCCAGACAGAGAAAGAAAACACCATATGATATGAGTGGGGACCGGGTGCCTTAGGTGCTCACTGCAGAGTCTGCTCAGGTCCACAGACAGTGGCTTAGTCACATCTGGTGAATGAATGAACCTCGTTCTGGGGTTGAAAGTGGTGAGTGACATCATCCCTCCCGCAGCGTCTCCTGACTCACCTGTGCCGGCCCTGCCGGGCTCACAGACCTCAGGAAAGTCCCGGAGACCCAGGACTTGCCCTCCTCTCGCAGGAGAGAATCAAGGGTCACCTCGTTTCCGTCATGCAAAATGTAGCTCAAAATACTGCAGGCTGCCCCAGTAGGCTAACTTCATTTCTAATCTGCTTTGCACAGTTCTGATATTAATTAACGCTTTTAGTGCCATTTTTCTTTACATTTGGATTGAAAAATACAAATTTAGTATCTTCCTCACTAATACTGAAAAATTAAAACTTATTTCTTGTCATGCATAGAATCATGAAAATGATGCATGGAAGACATCAAAAACTACTATTAGGTGCAACCTTTAAAGCATGATGATAGTAACTATTTAAAAGGCAGTATACATAGACAGAATCCACACCCACCTGTGGTCACACTGCCACCAACACATCCTTGCCAACATTCAATAACCATTGCCCCAAATCAAAATTAGCTGAATATTTGTAAACCCTTTAAAGAGAGGTCCCCAGAAGGTTTCATTCCCCCCAGCTTGAACTGTGACATTGTTGAATTTCAAATCCCCTGAGCACAGCTCAGCTCGCAGCAGGCTCCAGCTCTCTGTTTGGTCCAACTTGTCTCATGCACGACCAGAGGGAGATGATTCAGTTAAGGACCACGTGAACTTGCCTTCTTATGGTCACTATTCTCTCAACATGGCCTTCTTCAATCTGAAATGCTTGGGGAGCAATTTATTCTTCAGGGCTGTTTAATTTTTTATTTTACTCCTTGTGACCATCTGATTTTGGACCATGGGGGTGAGTTAGTCTCTTATTCAACCACCAGGAAAGTGGCATATAAATATTTTAACATTCTAATTAACTTCAATTTTGTTTTGCTTGTCCTAAGTCTTCCTGGGCTGAATGTAAAACGCATTGAGTCCAAACAAAAAAACCACGACTTCAGTTATTTCCTACACGGGATCAGTTTCACTGAAGAGGCCGCCTGGTTGTGACCAAGGGGTGCGGAGTTTCATGATGGCCAAGGTTCCTGGCCCCAATTAGCCGTGTCTCCCGGACACGCGCGCGCGCGCACACACACACACACACAGTTAACGCCTGTCATTGCTCCATTATTTCTTTAGCTCTCCATGGCTTCCTGGCCGTTTAAAATACCACTTGAAGGAATTAAGCCTTATCAGTTCATAGCTCCGTTATCAGCTAACACCTTAGCTGACAGCCAGCTGGGAGTGAGCTTTCAGGAATGTGACCTGGCTGGGTGCTGGCGGGAGGGGAGAGGGGTGCCGCGCGGGGGGGGGGGTGGCTAGGGAGGCCTGAGCCGTCCCTGGGCTTTGTTCAGCACCAGGACTCAGCCTCCGGGAGAGAAGCTGCCCCTGTGGTGATGGATTCGGGCCCAAGGGCAGGGAGGCCTGTGGGGGGCAGACGTGGTTGGAGAAGGACCCCCGGCTCAGGGCAGGGACACAGGCGAGCAGCTGCCCACACTTACCAGGCCGTTCACGTCCGCACCCCGCCCGCACTGACCGGGCGGCCTCTGTCCACACTGTGCACATGAGCTGGCTCCCTAGGGCTAAGACTTATGCATCCCAGACACCGTTCTACACACTTTTACTTGCCAGCTGCCAGATCATCTTCTACAGATGAGAACTGAGGTTTAGGAAAGTAAAGAGCACACAGCTGAGAAATGGGAGAGAACCTAGGGTTTTAACCGCTACGCTTTTGAGCCTCTTTATGTTGATAAACGACTCTTTAAAAAGCTATTATTTCATTACTACCAAAACATTCTGGCAAATACAGAGGCTGCACATGCTCTCTGATTTCCATTTGAGAATAAAAAGCAAAGGTGTTGGGAGACCTAAAGTTAACAGCCCTGGGCCGTTAGACGGTGCGGAACCTGGATAAACATGTGCCCCGGTTGGTGCCCAAGGCTTCTCGCTGGAGGCTGCACGTCTCCCTGTGTCTCCCTCAGTGATACCCATGGTAGTTTTATTTGTTTGGTTTTGTTTTAGTGTTTGTTCTATATCTACTGTTGAGAGTTTGTCTTTGCCAGAGATAAAAGTCCATATTAAAACATGATCTGCCCAATTTGTTCATGGACCCAACTCTGTGCTTTGAACACCATTTCAGTAAAAATGATTCCATTAGGAAGTTCTCGTCAGGGTAAACTGCGTCCGCGGTGGTTCCCATACGCCTCCTGAGAAGTGCACCCAAGATCGTTTAGACTCAGGAAAGTCTCCTGAAGAAATGGAGCATAGGGCCCCGCGGCGGGGCTGCCAGCAATGCCTTCCAGAAGTTTTCACGAGCTGCCCTAGTTTTTTATTGACTTAAAGGGAAATGGAGTCAAGAGGGGAAGCACCAATAAAACCGTAGGTAAGTCAAAGGTTTGTTTTTGTTTCTGTGGATTCGTTCTCACACATTTCCTGTTACTAGGCTTTTTCTTGGTGATGTGTAATTTTAGCCGCAAGCCTCGCATTAAGCAATGAGGACTAGTCTATTTCCTGATGAACCTGAGAAAGGTCAGGGGTTAACTGGGCCAGGCGTGGTTAAAATGTCACAAGCTGGAAGGGAGAGCTCCGCACCTCTGCACGGTGGCCCCCAACCTTCTCAGGACCCGGGACGCTTCAGTGGTTTAGTAACAAGCAGACACAAGCGTGTCCTAGCTTCAGAGAAACAAATCTGTTTTTTTTTCTTCACTGTGCAACACTAAATAAATGACTCAAACTTCCTGAAACCTTAGGAAGACACAAAAGGCCCTTAGTCTGAGAGCCTGGGCCTCACCGATACCGCAGAGAACAGACGCAGCTGAAATGTACTCCCTCATCAATTACACGGAATCACATCTGCCACCAGGCCCCAGAGCTGGGTTTTCCCGTGAAAAAATGAATAACACATATTAGCAAAAAGCCCAGAGGGGACTCCAAAGGGGGAGAGGGAAACCTAGAAGAGAAGCCACAGAAAGCTCTGTGTGTGAACACAGACTCCACTGAAAAGTGAACCCCATGGCAGACACAGCTTCGCTCCTGGAAATTCAATCAGTGCATCTAAAGAGGCAAAAAGAAGTTTTTTTGAAACACAGTTATTGATCTCCTCTTAAAACTCCAGTGAGATTCCAGTCAGTAGCTGAGGTGAAGTGGAGAAACCAACTCAGCATCCAGATGTCCTTCCAAAATTTTCTGTCTTTTTTTTTTTTTTTTGAATGGAGGTACTAGGGATTGAACCCAGGACCTTGTGCACACTAAGCATGTGCTCTACCCCTGAACTCTACCCGCCCCCCTAGAATTTTCTGTCTTGAATCAGCAAACCTGACTGGGGAGCGGTGATGAGAGTCCGGGGTCATGGTGGGCAGGTAACGGCCGGGGTAGTTATTTATGGAGACCTTACAATAAGATGAACCAGGACACGTGCCATACAGACTTCAAGTCATATTTCTATTTTCAATGAGTTGCTTAAGTTCCTTGTTTCAGCCATAATTGAAAGAAGAAGAAGAATAAGCCAAAAGCAAACCTTGTCCTAGAAGCACTGGGCTGCGAAGAGCTTGCAAACCTTTCTAGAACCCGTCCAGCATATTCCTGAAACCCACATTCCTGGGACAAGAGGACAATGTGTCAACTGAATGGGCTTGTGAACGAACCTCTCGCAGTGACAGCCAATGAAGGGTCGCTGACAGAGAGCTACGGCTGAAGGCGGCGCCACACGGTCCCACGGGCTCTAAGACCCAGTCCGCTCCCTTGGGGCTTGGGGACGACCACCAGACAGAAGCATCTTACTTCTCTTACTGAAACAGAGTCTACAGTTTTAAATTATTCAAATTATTTAGTCTTTAAAAATTCCATTTTAACCAAGCAAGTTCAAGAATGAACTTGGGATGGTGGGGGCAGGTGGTGATGTTTCATATTTGGGAAGATAAACCATAAGATACAAAACAAATTTCTCTGGGTTTGTATCTTTATGTATCTTTACTCTTAGGGTATATAAATCTCTGAAGCTGAAGAGAAGTGCTTAAAATGCTGCCTTTGTGTCTTGGACGCTGGCATGTTTCTGGCCAGGTTCTCTTAGTAAGTGAATTAGTTGAAGACCGCACTTTGGGAAGCTCTAGTTGCCTCCTATGACACTGTCTGGAACAACGTTCTTGGTTTCCGTTACACACAAGCCAAACTGAGAAAGATGAGTGACGCTGCCCAGGACCTCAGGGTGCCCAGGACCACTCGGCCCTGCAGGGGCAGAGTCAGCGAGGGAACCAAGATGAGCCGTGCCTCCTGCTATGCACCCACCTTTCAAAACGCTGCCTTCCCTCCCCAGTAAAATCTATTTAAATAGGACTTTACTAAAACAAAAAGACAGAGCATGTCAATTAGGCTCAGCCAATAAACAGAATGCAAAAAAAAAGAAAAATAGTGTCTTAAAGAAAGAAAGAAAAGTATATCCTGGAAGAAAAAATGGGCAACAGTAAGCCAGAGCATTATCCGTGATTGCCTCAGGGATGGGCAGTACTTTTCCTGACACTTTTCTATAATAAGTAGTATTCTGAAAATCATCAGAAACATAAAGTGGAAAACAAATTCAGAACTTCTCAACATGTAAGGTCATGATTTGAAACTTCCTCTGTTTATACGTAGGTCGATCACAGACCAAATGGTTTAAAAAGAGAAAGACAGAGCAATACTCCAATGCAATGAACAATTGGTAGACGTAACATAGAAAGAGCCCCACAAAAAAGAAAAGGAGATAAAGAATACTAACAGGAAATTCACAAAAGATACCCGAACTCTCCAATAGTGAGGTCATTGTAAACTGAACTGAGATAGCAGTTCATGTCCATATTAGCAAAACTGTAAAGTGTTAGAATTCCAAGTATTGGCAAGAATGCAAGGGAGTGGAAACCCTCGTGTTGCTAATGGCTGCATAAACTGAGACACCACTTTGGAATAATTTGGTAACACTGCGAGCCCAGTGAAGACTGTTACAAAGTGTGACTTCATCACAGTGCCAAGGAGATGGCACTAGAGCATTTATTGCAGCATCTATTGAACACTTAGTAACAATCTGAATGTCAACAGAGGAAAGGATAAACAAATTGTAGTCTGTTCATAAAACAGATCACTTTTGAGAAATTAAAATAAATAAGATGTCACTGTATCAATGTGGGTAAATACTGAACACGTTAATTTGAGTAAGAAAAGCAAGTCACAGAGCAATATATTGTCTGCATTACCACTTGTGTGAATTTTTAAAACACGTAAGATAACAGTACATGTTGATATCACTCATATGTAGAATCCCAAAAAAAAGAAAGACTACACTAATGAACTTACCTACAAAACAGAAACAGACTCACAGGCACAGTAAACAAACTTACGGTTACCTGGGGGAAAGGGAGTTAATATTTGCAAATATTAACTACTGTATATAAAATAGCTTAAAAAACAAAATTCTTCTGTATAGCATAGGGAGCTGTATTCAATATCTTGTAGTGACCTATAGTGAAAAAGAACATGAAAACGAACGTATGTGTGTATATGTATGACTGAGACATGATGCTGTGCACCAGACATTGATACGTTGTAACTGACTATACTTCAATTAAAAAAAGATAACACTACATATTGAATAAATGCCAACTTCATCTTATTGATTAACTGCCAGGGAGGGAAGGATATGGATGAAGAATGAATAGGAAGTTTTCAGATGCATCTCTGTGACATTTTATTGCTAAACAAACAAACAAAAAGCTTCCAATACCTTAAGCAAATACAGCATTTGTGGTACCTGGGTGCTGAGCACACACAAATGTATCCTATTATCTGTTCTCTTCGAGTGTTTGGTATATTTTGTAACTGAGGACATTAAGCATCCTCTTGGTCATTGTTTATTGCAGCCAGAATAAATCTCTGGAATGGCAGGGAATGTCCATGTCTCAGAGTTCAGAGAGAGAGGCAGAGCCAAGAAAGGCTCTTGATGGACATGGAGGAGAGCTGAGCCCAGTATGGACACCACGATGTGGCCAGCGTGGCCAGAAGGAGCCGGTGGAGAAGGTCTGGGGTGAGGGGTAAGGCAATGACTGACTGATGCCTGAGTTTGGGATGGACAGCTGGACGCAGAGGCTGAGGGGAGGAGACAGTGACAGTATCTGAGGTGGAGGAGCTCGGAGCCGAGGCAGCAGCGTGAACAGACAGAGGTCATGGAAGGGCTGCCAGTGTGAGTAGAGGAAGGACTCGAGATTGTGGGATGCTCTGCAGCCGGGAAGGAGCAGGGGTCACAGGAGGGGGGCAGGGGAGGGCGGAGGGTAGGAAACTGTGGTCAGAGAGCAGAAGCAGAGCAATTCTGGGTGGCCCAGGTCTGGGAAAGTCACCGTAAACATGGTTGCATGGACAGAGCCTCAGCTGCTGAGGCCGGACTGAGTGGTCGAGGGATGGAGGGGCCAACCTGGACTCTGAGGTCCTTGGGACTGAGCCAGGATAGGACAGAGGAGGGACAATTCTGGGCTCAAATGCCAAACCCCTCCCCGTTTGACAGGTGCTGGGATGAGGGGACACACAGGAGGACATGGATGACGGCATCACTTTTGTCAAAAATATGGTCACTAGGAGAGGGAGGCAGTGTGAGCAGAGGTGGCTTCACATCATTGGGACCCTCCCCTGCATGGGTCCCCGGGCTCAGGAGGCACCCTGGAAGGGCATTCACAAGGGCAGGGCTGTGCGGCATTTTACCTGAAATCACCTGAGGCTTCTGTTTCCCTCTCCAGCTCCCTGTCACACTCACAGTGTCAGGCAGAGCTGCAGGGGCCACAGGCATTTTGGATTCTGGTTAAGGAGACGAGTCTAGGGTACGTTTGATCCAGATCCAGAGGGACGTACTTGTACAGTTGCAGTCACACCCAGCCCAGGGCAGGAATGGCTCCCAGCAACAGCCCTACGGCCCACCCTGCCAGCCCACGTGGCATCGAGACAGAAGGCCAGGGCCGTAAGTTTCATGGTTGTAAGAGTGAGTCCCTCCTGCTCAGTGAGAGAAGACGAGAAACAGTGTTTAAAATTGATGGAGGCAAAAGCTAGTCTGTGGGAAAGCCTTCAAACCGCCTGAAGTATAAAACTAAAAATTAAGGAGACTTAGAGGAAAAAGCATTCTAGCAGCATGTCCTGATTCATTTAATAAGTACATTGTTTTCTGCATTTGTAATGTTTGCAGTATTTGTAAGTCTGTGATTTGTTGTGGGGTTTTTTTTTTTCCATTCTTTTTTTCATTCTAAGGAAATATTCAATTTCATGCCTAACTTTATATTCATAATTTAAAGAAAGTATTCCAAAATTGGATAAGCTTCTGGTCCCTCAAAATATAGATCATTTCTGGTGGTTAAAAATTGTATGAAACAACTGTAAATAGTAATTAAGAGTCAATGTCTCTTTTCCATCTTCCGTTCACAAGATTTTGTCTTTTCCCCAAAGAAATACAAGTTAAGATTTAGCCAAATATCATTTATTATGTTAAAATTTATGTAATCACTGTTTTTGTAAAATGTGATCCAAAAACCGAGGAATGAGACCAAAATTTTGGATCCAGCAACTCTTGCCAAGCTTAATGACCTCTCAACGGTTATGAGAGGTTCCATGATTTTATGTTTCTTTTTGTTATTGCTTGGATGAACTTTGCAAAACAAAACAAAATAAAAATAGTATTAATGATAATGAGAGTTTCTTTAAATGAGGATGCCAGAATCCTTCTCATTATATAATGGCTCAAACAAGCCCAGAAGGCACCGTGTCCTTAGGGACCTAATCCAGAAGCAGGAGGAATGGGCCCCACAGAGTCCCCCCCCCCCCGCCCCGGGTGGACGTGGGAGACATCAGTCCTGTCCACGCAGAAACGAAGAAGACGGCTGCAGAACCCACAGAAGGGGAACCGCACTCACCCCCACACCTCCTCCAGCAGAAGGCGGGAACGGCCTCCGTGAACTGCGGTCATCGAACTCAGGGAAACATTCCATGGTCTGAGGCCGGCTTCCCAACCACGTGGCCGTTCAGACTGTGACTCTGTATCCAGTACTTCACTCCGCACCACCTTCAGAACATTACAGGGACAGTGAAAGAGTTAGCCGAGAGCCACTGCACACACCGCCTGCAGTGGGACCCGGACGGCCCCAGGCACACTTGGCGTAGGTGACGCTGAGGGAAGCCCGGTGGCTGACACATGTCCCTGGCTCCTCCTGGCTGAGAGGCTCAGGACGTCACCCCGCCCATCCGCACCTCCAGGCCCTTCCTCCCACCCACAGCAGCTGCACTGCTTTTTGTTTCCTGTGAGGCCCTTGTGAGTACCTGTTAGCCTGCTTCTGCACTTACTTTAAAAAAAGTGGCAAATGCTGGGTCCTCACCGACTGTACCAACGGGAGGGGGTTCTGCACAAGCCCCTCAAGGCCAAGTGTGGTGGGCGAGACCACAGGCACTTTCGGGGTCTGTGATCTTCAGTGGCTTCCGTCTCTCCTTGGGCCAGAGCTCCCTCCTGCCTGGTGCTGGGAAGGGCTGGGGGGAGACCCGCCCGGGGCCTCCGCTCCCGCAGCGCCTCCAGGCGACACCATTCCTCAGGCCCCGGAGCGGAGGCTTCTGCTCGTCTTAGTAACTTTGGACCCAATTTGGTGTGAACTTCATGTCAATTCAAAGGAAACAAAGGGACAGCAATTTTCAGCAGGCAGGTGACAGAAACTCTTGAATAAATGCTTGAACAAAATTGTCTCTTTTGTGGTGAAAACACTGTGAAAATGTCAAGGAAACTAGATCTTGGACTTTGCAGCACAGCTGAAGGGTCCTGTAAAGCCTTTTCTGAAGCTTCCAAGGTCAATGACCTCTGCGAGAAATTCAGGATCAGTTCACATTATGAATGAAAGGTCTTCCAAAGGGGCCTTTATAATTCCAGAAACATGCACTTCATTCTTTTTTTAAAGGCACCCCTTATAAACCGGTGCTTCATACTGTCTCCTTCTCATCCCCCATGTCGAAGCACTGACCGTGGGCCTCAGGCACGCGTCTGACGGGACGCCCTCTGCCTAGCATGTGGCCACCTGTGACATCACGTCGCTCCGCCGGGCCCCCCGGAGGACTGCATTGTCCGGGATTCACCTTCACGTCCTGCGCACTGACCAGCTCTGTGCATGGTGGAGGATCAGCGCACACTGCTGGGAAGGGCGTGTGCAGCAGCCTTCCTTGTTTTCGGCAAGGCTAGAAGCCAAGCAGATATTTTGATGCTGGGGGTCCAGAGCCAATGACCGCCCAAAGGTCAGTATCACTCCCATGGCACAATTGCTGCAAAGCAGAGCCACACACCTAAACAAGCAAGTGCACGCCACACACTACGGCCAAGAGCTCGCTGCCAGCGAGTCCGCCTTCCACGCCTGGCTGCGGATTCTGTGTGCACCCCTCACCTGCCCACTCAGCCATCCCATCACTCAACAGACACTGGCTGGGGACAGAAGTGCCGGGCGCTGTGTGAGACTGCGCCGAGACAAGCAAAGCACAGACTTCATCCCCAAGAAGCTCAGTTTGTTGGAAAAGACAGACATGATGAAATAATGTTAATTCGAGGGGCAGATCAAAGTGCTCAGGGATTGCACGAGAGAGAACACGGAAAGCGGAGTCGTCTTCGTCCAGGGAACCCGAGCGGGCTGCCAAGGGGAGGCGGCGTTTGAGCGAGATGTTGTAGAGCGTTTCAGGATGACGTAGGGCAGCCACCCGCACGCGGCGGGAAGGCTGAGGCGAGAAGGGCGGGCGGGAGGGAAGGCCACTCACAGCGGCCGCCGTGCGGAGCGGGAGGGGGGCAGCTGAAATACGCTGGGGCCACACTGCGATGAAGGCACAGCCACAACCACAACCTGCAGAAGTTTTGGAAGCAGCTAAAACAAGTATTGACGGGCAAGACGAATTCAGTGAGAGGTGAAGACACGAGAGCAGGGACCCGCGCAGGGAGCGCGACCCAGGAGGCGCGCGCGGGCCGGGCCGCTCCGGAGGGGCTTCTCTGGCTGCTGGGGCCTCCGAGAGCCGCCCGGCTGACTTAGGCGCGAAGGGAAGCCCCTGGCAGCCCCGGGGAGCTCGCTGTGCCGTCCAGCAAGGCTGGGGACCTGGGCTGGACTGGGCGGGAAGCCCGCTGCGCGCGGGGGGTGGGGGGAGCTGGCAGCCCCGTCCTGACACCGTCACTGAGGATCCGAGCAGGCTCTTTATCACTGCGCTCAGAAGTGAAATTCCACAGGGGAGACTCGCATTCCTCAGCTGGGGGAGGGCAGGACTCCCAGATAAACAGTCCCACACTCTGCATCCAGTGAGGGAAGTGCAATTCCCCAAAAGGAAGTCAGGCCGGGGTCAGGGCCGGACAGCCAGGAAGACCAGCCGGAGAGGCCAGGGCAGCCGGCCGCGCTCCGGGAGGGGAGACCGCCCCCGGACAGAGCCAGTGCTCGAAGGGCTAGAGGAAGAAATCCCAGAGGAAAGAAAGTCCTGAATCTAGTCCACAGCCGGCAGCCAGGAGCATCCGTGGAGGGAGAGCTCTGCCAGAGAGACGTGGTGACCTGTCTCCTTCCTCCCACGCCACCTGGAGAGCCCGGCCAGGGACACAGACGCTTCTGCACAAGGAAGAAACAGGCACCTCTGCTCCCAGGGCCGCAGAGAGATGCTGGGAGGGAGGGAGCCACGCCCACAACTCCGCTGGCCTAAGTGGAGGAAGTTTGTTCCTGGCTCGCTCACAGTCACGTACCAGGGGAGAACAAGCCTGACCCCACACTGGATCTGCCCCTGCGGCTCTAACCCTGGGCTCTGTTTCCTGGGCTCAGTCCTGCTGGGTCTGCACCTCTTGTGAAAGAATGTGGCCTGGAGCCTGAAATAGACAGGGGAGACCAGTCTCAAGGCTCTGACCTTGAAGGGGAGAACACTTTCCCATTCATACAGAGATGAAAAGTTGCAGAACAGAGAATAGCATTTGTCTTGTGAGGGTTTTACAGGGACGCCATGACCTGCCCCACATGCACAGCTGCAAGAACAAAGGATTCCGACACCAAGAAGTTTGCAACAACCAACCACACCCCCTCCCCTTTTGGTGTAAAAGGAGCCTGAATCCTGACTTGGGGAAGATGGTTCTCCAGGACATTAGTCCCCCATCTTCTCATTCTGCTGGCTTTCCCAATAAAGTTGTTCTTCCTTGCCCCAACACCTCATCTCCCAATTTATTGGCCTGTTGTGTGGCGAGCAGAACAAATTTGGACTCGGTAACAGTCATGGCCAGGGGAGATGGCGGTCGGGTTGGGAAGGCGCAGTGGGAGGCACTGCTTCCACGTACAGGGGCTCTGGGCATGACAGGGAAGGGTGAGATGGGGTCCTGATGACAGCATTGAGTGACAACCTCAAACTCTATCTTCACCGGGAGAGGGAAGCCCTGGGCACGTTGTCTTTAGGAAGGTAATTCTCTGGGTTCATTTTAAAAGTCCGTCTCTCTGCAAATTACAATTTGTCCTTAGGATATGTGTGCTGCCCAGGAGTCACTCGCAGACCAGAAGCCCAGTGGAGGAAGCATATCATGACCCTGCAAGACAGGTGGTGCCCTTGGGGGCTGCACCGGCTGGTGCAAAGCACACTCTGGATTATTCTACTTGACCCAGAAGCCCAAACCCATGAGGGTCTGCTGTGTTGAGTCCCGTGTGTCAGCCAGACCCTGTAAGTCATGCTTTGGGAGCTGTGTGACTGTGAGTTAGTGGTCCTCCAGGATGCCCTGGGGGAAGCAAGGTCCCTGTGTGAAAAGCCATGGACTTATTTACTGTACATAAGTGGCACCTCAATTACAAAGTGACTGCTGGGACTAGGGGACCAGGTACTCTTACTCACGTGGCGACGTGCGCTGTGAATGACGGGAGGACGGTGGAATTACAAGGGTTTATTTACCTTTAAAAAGAACCATAGTTTTTACCTGTAATTTTCATACTGTGAAATATGACTGTGTATGATTTATTTAAAAATCCCTAGTGGGGAGGGTATAGCTCAGTGGGGGAGTGCACACCCAGCGTGCATGCGGGCCTGGGTTCAATTCCTAGTATCTCCATTAAAAAAATAAATAAATAAATAAACCTAATTATCTCCCCCATAAAAAAATAAAAATTTTAAAAAATTATGTTAAATCCCTGAAGTCAGTTATCGCAAGAAATATTTTTTCATAGTTACAAAATCTTCACCTCACCCCAGTGGGACGACTGTGAGCTCTGACATTCATAGTGTCTGACTGTGATGTTGCTACGATACTTGCTGAATATAAAAAGGTGGATGCCTTCTTAGTCTTTCCTTCTACAAGCTGAATCCTGGGTGAAGTCACTTGCCATTTGGATTCTGGTGATTAAAGAGGGCCATTCCAGCTTGTTAACTGACAATTACAGGAGGCAACTTACACACTCAAACCTCAAACTAGGTCAAGAATTGTTCCTAAACGTCTGTCATCGCTCTCAGTGAGGAAAACACTGGCAAAAGTTTTAGGTCACTCATGATATTCTACAGACATTTTGGACAAGAAAATTTTCCAAACAAATGAAAAATCATTTCGAATCAAGTTGACTTTTGGTCTAACTTTGATTGCTGTACGTCTAAGAACATTTTTGATCTAATGATGTTTTCTATTTGCTAAATAGGTTTAAGTTTGGGAATAATTCTTGAAAATTAAGCAAAAATCCTGCTTCATGATAAAATATCCGGGAAAGAGAATTTCTGGTTTTCATTTAAGCCTCAGCCTTTATCAACAAATTTTTATGTTGCTATTTTAGAGCTAAAAGAACAGAAGATCTGCAAAATTAATTCTTCCCCAAGCATTTAGAAAACTTGTCCTCTTATTTCTCCAGATTTCAGTTCCCTGATTGTTTCAGTTGTGGTCAGCCCTCACTTAATAGACATGAATTAGAACTTGCCATCTCCTAACATGCCCTTCCTGTGTCTTCAAGTCCAAATCACATAGTCCATCAGATACAGGGACAATCATATGACCCACCTGCATTATTTGGACTGTGGGCACCAACAGAATTAGTAGGCAGAGTCACACGATCACATAGATAAGATTATAGCCTCATAGACAGAAAAAAAATAACCACAGGCTAGCTGCGAGCTCTGCCCCCTAGAATTCATCTTAGTATTGTCTCAGGACAGCAGGAGCGACATGACTTGTCCAGGACCTGGAGAATTGTGGAACCAGCATGACATTTAATTCATAAAAGCTACCTGTTAATACCCAGTCTCCGGGGTCTGTCGATTAATACTGACTGCTGACTTTCCTGCGTTCATTTCTCCTTGCTGGTCAGACTGCTGTACCAGCCCCCAGTGCCACTGAGCACGTGCCGTGCACCAGGTGCCACGCTGAGTCCCGCACTTGCCTCAGCTCCTTCAGCACGCCACAGGTGCGGGGCTCTTTCTATTTTGAAATAATTATCCCTTCGTGGGACTTTCCTTTTGTTTCCCATGCTTTGGTCACTTCCACTCTTGTAGAAATGATGTCCAATAACAGGGTGCAATTGCATCTTTAAAAACATCTCTCTTAGAATTAAACAGCCTTTATTGTTCAGCTCTCAGCAACTGAAATGTCAAGGAAATCACACCGGTCCAGTTGGATCTGAACAGAAAAAGCTGGAACTCGGGTCAAGTTATAATCATTCAGCAATTAGGGCAAACTTGATTGAGTAAAGTGCTCATTTCAGCGTAGCTCGTTGTCCATAAAAAAGGTAAAGGGAGCTTAGATCAATGTGAGGAGATGGAATCCCTCTCAATTAGAGTTAGATTCCACGCATTTGAAGCACTGAGGCTCAGATTCAGACTCTGCCAAAGAAGAGTGAGACGTCTGTCCCTCAGCAGTCACTGAACAGTCAGAGGAGAGGACTGGGGATGCTTCCAGGCACGCACATTGGTGACTTTCCATCAGGCGGTGCGGCTTGCCTGGAGTTCTGAAACTGGACTCAGCTACCTGTGCCAGCTCCTGAGGCACCTGGGTGTGACTGAAAAGCTCCTCTCTCTCCAAATCATTTTGAATTAAGTGAAGTTAAATTAAATATGAAAGAGAAATGGCCCTCGATCTACTTGTTAGAAACATCATAAAGGAGCCAACATTACTGACATGGCCCCGTGCACAGCACAGTTCCAAGTGTCTCACAGGCACTATGTTTTTTGTTCTCAGTTGCCCTGGGAATGGACACTGCCATCACCTCTGTGTTGCAGGGCAGATGGCTGAGCCGTGAGCCCGGTGTGAAGCCAGGATGCACGGCCAGAAGGTCAGCCCCATGCAGAGGCTGCACGTGCACCACAGGCCTCGCCTCCACCCCTGCCTCCTCTCCTGGTCCTGACATACCTCTGGTACATGATTCACCCCAGGATTGATGGAACTGGTCAAAACTCTCTGAGTGATGGACAGAAGACCTAAATAGACATTTCCCCAGAGAAGACATTCAGATGGCCAAAAGACACATGAAAAGATGCTCAGCATCACTAATTGTCAAAGACATGCAAATTAGAACTACAATGAGGTATCACCTCACACGGGTCAGAATGGCCATCATCAAAAAGTCCACAAACGATAAGTGCTGCAGAGGCTATGGAGGAAAAGGGGACACTCTTTCGCTCTGGTCATGGACCTACACGCTCCTGGGAGTGCAGTTCGGCGCAGCCACCCTGGAAAACAGTATGGAGTTTCCCTTAAAAACTAAAAATAGCTCTTTCCTCAGCTGCCGCCAAGGTGCTCAGTTCTTCCAAGGGAGCCAAGGCCGCGTTGGGGCGAGGCCCTCACTTCCTCCGGGACCAGCACGGCGCCCAGCAGCACCCGCCCACAGCTCTCCCGTGCCACGGCCTCGGCCCAAGCTCGCCTACATCTACCCGGCCCTCACCATGCACGACAATGAGGTGATGGTAACGGAGGGTAAGGTCGACGCCCTCATTAAGGCAGCCGGGTGTGAATGCTGAACCTGTCTGGCCAGGCTTGTTTGCAAAGGCTCTGGTGAGTCTCTATATCGGAGTCTCGTCTGCAACGTTGGGGCTGGGGGTGGAGGTCCCGCCCCAGCACGAGGGGGACCCGCCCCCTCCACCACTGCTGTCCCCGCTGAGGACGAGAAAGTGGAAGCAGAGAAAGAAGAGTCCGAGGAGTCTGATGACGACGTGGGCTTTGGGCTTTTTGACTAAACGTCTTTAGTAACACATTCAGTAAAAAGCTGAGCTCTTTGCTGTGGTTGGTCTTGCTAAAAAAAAAAAAAAAAAAAAAAAAAAACAAGGAAAAAAATTAAAATTAGACCTCCCCTATGATCCAGTAATCCCACTCCTGGGCATATGTCCAGAGGGAAACTTAATTCAAAAAGAGACATGCACCCCAATGTTCATAGCAGCACTATTTACAATAGCCAAGACATGGAAGCAACCTAAATGTCCATCAACAGATGACTGGGTAAAGATGTGGTATATTTATACAATGGAATACTACTCAGCCATAAAAAGGAATAAAATAATGTCATTTGCAGCAACATGGATGGACCGGGAGATCATCATACTAAGTGAAGTAAGCCAGACAGAGAAAGACAAATATCACATGTTATTACTTATATGTGGAATCGAAAACAAAAGATACAAATGAACTTATTTACAGAACAGAAATAAACTCACAGACATAGAAACTTATAATTATGAAAGGGGAAAAGTGGGGAGAGATAAATCAGGAATTTGGGATTAACAGATAAACACTGCTATATACACAATAGATTAACAAGAACCTACTGCAGGACATAGGGAATTATATTCAAGATCTCATAATAACCTATAATGAAAAGAATCTGAAAAGGAATATATGTATATTTGTATGTATAACTGAATCACTTTACTTACATCTGAAACATTGTAAATCAACTGTACTCCCATTTAAAAAAATTCTTTCTCCTTTTAAAAAAATTTGCATCATTTAAATTAGAAATACATCAGTTGAAGGAATTATATTGGACTGACAATCTAAACTACACTCTACCCTAGCTGCTAGGTCACAGAACTATGTAAATTCTTTAATACCTTCAATCATCTGAAGCACAAGTTAACACAGTAACGTTCTGAGCAGGGAGGAGGGGCTTGCTCAGCGGTGGCGTGTGTGCCTAGCATGTGCGAGGCCCTGGGTTCAATAAAGCTAACTGTTCTCCCCCAGTATCTTTCTCAGCTGAACACTGCAGCCACTCTCATTGACAGAAACGTTGAATCCACGGAGGCTCACATGGTGCTGTATTTATGTCTGACTCTAAAATTTTCAAAAGTGCCCTGGAAAAGCCCTCTGATTTGGGGGCATGATCAACAGGCTTTGTTCGTCCACTCATCAAGGGAACCCATCTTCCTTGGCATGGTATTTTCTGGGAAGAAAATAATGTCATTCCCCCAGGTTTGTCGTTCAGACTTCTTTGCGCCAGCTGGGCGGCCGACGGACAGCGGGAAGGCAGCTCTCATGGTCCTGAGGCTGGAGGCCCGGGCCGCGGGGGGCCTCCTCCCGGCCTGCAGCTGCACCTTCCCGCTGTATCCTCATGTGGGGGCAGGTGCCAGAGCTCTGTGGGGTTTTTTGGTTTTGGGGGGCTTTTTTTGAGTTACAGGCAGTTTACCATGTTGTGGGGTGTCTTTTACAAGAATGCTAATCCCATTGGAGAAGACGCCACCCTCATGACCTGAGCACCTCCCAGTGGCCCCGCCTGGCCCCATCAGTTAGGGTTTCTGCATATGAATTTTGGGGGGACACAAACCTTCAGACGACGGCAGACTGCGTTTCAGTCTGTAGGTCCGGAACTTCTAACAGGTAGACCGGCACCACAGCGGGAAGGACCCTGAGGGCGCATGTGAGGCCGAGCGCGGTGAACCTCCTACCCCCAGGACGCCACAGCCCCGGTTTCGACCTGAATCCCTGACATTTGCTTTTAAAAAGTTAAATGAGCTGATTGTTTATTCCTATAAGTAATCGTTATAATGTGAAATCTACGAATCTTTGAAGAATAAATTACAAAGCTTCCATCTGGGCTCGGAGCTTTCATTTTACCAATTTAAAAGCAACTTCCATCATGGCTGAAAGTCGTGGACGCCAGACATGTGTTTGATAAATCCAGTAAAAACACACACACCACTCTCTGAGCAAGACGTAAAAACATCAGTCGGGCACCCAGATGATCTATTTCCTCTACGACTCATCACCACATGTGGAAACCTCCAGAAGTTCAGGGCCAGGGAGCCAGAGCATAAATCCAGTCAAAGCTGCTTCCTCTCTCCTTGGCCTGAACACCCCTTCAAATCTTTCATTTTCCTGAGGTTTCGCTTTTGTACCAGTTTAACTTTGAATTTATGTGGCACTTTAACTTTGAATTTAACTCTACATTGTCTAGAGCAAACCTAATATTTGCAAATGAGAGAGATTTGAGGAGGTGAAGTCCGTACCCTCCAGGACGGCATGTTTTTTAATCTTGAGATTTCAAACTGCTAGTCTTCAGTTCTTATGCTCATCCCCAAGCGTGTTAATACTGGGCTACTTTGTTCCCTGGTCAAAGGAAGATGTGAGACTTGACCCACAGCTGAGAGCTGTGCTCACATTTCAGTTGCACCTCAGACACCGTAGCCTTCAGGAAGGTGCCCACTGCTCTCTCAAACCTAGAAAGTCAAGCTGTTCTTACTGATTTAGCCAAAGGGGGTGTCATGACACCCACCCCTATTCCCAGGATGGCCCTAAGGATGAGTAAACTGGTCCAAATAGAACAGTCATATTATGTGAAACTGGTGGTGAGTTTTATAATAGCATTTAAGTGCTTTTTAAAAAATTAGTTGGTGTGTGCTGCTTCAAGTCCAAATTCCCAAAAAAAGAGCCGTTCTCACAATGTTTGCAGCTCAGTGCTCACCATATCAGGAGCTCTTAGATCACACATTCGATTGTGAAATGCCAGACAACACTGTCTTATTGACGCCTGAAATTTGAGGCTGACTTGTACCTATTTCTTCTCTTCCTATGCAAAATATGTAAATGCAGATCCTTTGCTAAGAATACGATGTTTTCAGTGTTTGAACTAATCAAAATCTAACAGTGAAATAAAATTGAGAGTGCTCCTAGTTTTGTGTGGCAATGTACCCAGTTAAAAACACTTTTTTCCCTAGACACACCATGGCCTATCCTGGCCAATGAGATGTATGTAGAAGTCTCTGAGTGACACTTCTAGAAAGTTTTGTTATCCTGATCAAACAGTAGAGTTGACATGGGCCTTTCATCCTTTCCTTCCCTTCACATTCCCATCTGGAATGCATCCACAACAGCTGGAGTTATGGCAACCGCTTTAACACCAGACATCCACCAAGTTGGAGGAACAGGTCAATAGAAGAAGTTGAGTCCCCGTCAGTATCTTTGACAGGATTCAATGCAAATTCACCTCATCGATAGGACTTGATCGAAGAAATCTTACCTCTAACACCAGAATGCTTATTTCCCAAACTCTAGAGGCTACATTCTGATCAAATGGTTTCCCTAATTAGAGCTCATTAACACGTGCTCTTTGTGCAGAATAATCAATGCAACAGAAGTATAGAAATGGGGGGGGGGCAGGAGTATGGCTTAGCGGTAGAATGCGTGCTTAGCATGCACGAGGTCCTGGGTTCAGTCCCCAGTATCTCCATTAAAAAAAAAAAATAGCAATAATAAAACAAATAAATAAACCTAATTACCTCCTCACCCCCCCAACAAAAGCAAACAGAAATAGAGAACATTAATTCGATTCAAAGTCTTATTCTATGTACTGTAGAATATAGAGTCCTTGCACTTAAGAAACTCAGTCTAGTTGGAATGAAAAGCAATAAATGAAGAGAATTACTGAAATAAAAATAGCAGATCAAGTTAAGAATAGAAAAGACTTCGTAAGACAGAAGCAGATTAATCTCTTTTTTTTAAAAGCTGTAGAGATGAGAGCGTTACAGATGCTTGAAGCAGGAATAGTGCCCTTTAACCAAGACTTGAAAGAAATAATGGGCATTGGAGGTTTTTAAAATCTTTTGGCCACAACAGCATTTGAAGTACCCTTGCTCTTTCAAACACATAGCAATTACAAATAAAATACAGAAATTAAAAAGAAAGTGACAGAACCCATTTCAGAAATGAGGAAAGGGCACCACAGAAGAAACAAAACAGCGAGTCTGACTAGAGCCACGAGCCTGCCGGTGCCGCCGGTGCCGCCGGTGCTGGTGGCCAGAGGTGGGTTCCTGCAGGTCGGACAGAACCAGATGTTCTTTTTCTCACACGACGGGCCAGGCCAGGCATGGGGCCAGGGGCTGGGAAGACGCTCTGTGCCGGCAGATAAGGAGACAATACTGAACACTCCCTAAAGTAACAGATGTGAACAAGCATCTGATCTAAAAAACCTCAAAGCTCAGACACGGCCTCCTGACCAAAAATTAAACAAGCCACCTTCTGACCCAGTAACTGAATCTGCAACGTCCTTGCTTTGACCTGGGATGGGTGTCCCCAAGATAACATTATAAACCTGGTCTGGACGAAGGCCCAGAGATCCTGGTGGACAGAACTGAAAAGCAATAGATAAGGAGGAGTAAGAACAGAAAAAGAAAAGAAAAGTATATGTAAGTAAACCTAAAACTAAAAAAAAACCACTAAAACTCACCATTTAAAATAAGCCTGAAAAATCTAAGTTCCAAAAACTATGCAAAAATCTAATAAAAATATGATGGCCATCAAATTTTAAAATGGAAATAAATAAATTCCAGGTAAAAATAATGGGATGGGCTGATATCGCTCAGTGGCAGAGCACATGTTCAGTTTGTGTGAGGTCCCCCCCAAAAGTAATAAATAAAAAACGGGATGGAAGAGGAGAATATTGACTTTAAAAATATACTTAAGTGCTTAAAGAAAAACGTGCAATAGCTTCTATTAAAAGAAAGTAAGAAATTATTGGGGAGGAAGGGACAAGATTAAGGCATAAACAGGCATTAATTATTTTTAAAAACCATTCAAAAATCTTGGAAATAAAAAAATGCAGTTAAGTAAATTTTAAAAAGAAAACCCGAGTGGATACATGTTAAGATGAAAACAGTCAGAGACTAAATGAGAGACCTGGGACCCGCTGCTGATGAAGGTGCCCAAAATACAACAGAAAGAAATGAAGAGTTCACGTTTAACACGTGGAAATCCAGTGAAGATCTGAGGATGAGTTCAGGTGACGTCCTCAGCCAGGCACTACTGACGTCTGCAAGGGGCAGTTCTCTATCGTGGGGCTGCCCTCGGCTTCGTAGGCATTTAGCAGCACCCCTGGCCCCCACCCAGGAGAAGTCAGGAGCAGCCCCTAGTTGTGACAATAAAAATGTTTCTAGACATAGTCAAATCTCCCCTGTGGGGGCAAAAGTGCCTCCTGTTGAGAATCAGGGCTGCAGCATAGGTCCACAGCAGGTTACAGAAAAGACACGGATGGGAGGGCCTGGGGGGTGGCAAGGGCCCATCAGTAGCCAGCGCTCAGATGAGCCACGCACCCCAAGTACGCAGCAGGACACGAGCATCTGAACTGGGCACGTTACCTTTTCCTGCTTTTTAAAATTAGGATGTAACCGACACGTAACATTACATTCGTTTCCGGTATACGCGGTAATGGTGTAATGTTTGTGTATATTGTGAGATGATCAGAGTAATAAATCTGGTTAACATCCATCACCACACACAGTTGCAATTTCTTGTCTTGGGATAAGAACTTTTCAGATTTACTCTCTTAGCCATTTTCAAATATCCAATAGATTGCTGTTAACTAGGGTCACCATACGACACTACATGTATGTTTGTGTATGTATTATATGTACATACCCCATACTACACAAACACATGCTCCAACTTAGCTCGAGGCTGCGAGCATTCGCAGCAGAGACTAGACCAGGTCCAAGCCACCGTGTAGCCCAGAGTCATACCACTGAATTTCCTCCTTCTGTGTGGAGAATTCTCCCAACCTAGATTTGCACATCTTCCCAAAGTTAGGAAGCCTCACTTGCTTTGAACAAACCCCACACTGTACGACTGAATACGGATATTTTACATGAAAGTCCCCAACTACACAATTCAAGTGCCAGACTAGAAAGCCCATTCTCCAAAGTTCAAACATGGAGTTTGAACCTAATCTCTTATGTTTCTGAAGGCAGAAGGCGGCAGGCATAAAATCTCAAAGCTCATATTCTGGATAAATTCAGAAAGCTAATGAGTGGCGAATCCCTCCCCTCCATTTCCTCGGGTCGGCTTTCTCTATTCCTGCCAGGCAGAAAGCGCTCGGGGAGTTCCCAGCTTTGCCATAAATGTGCTTGTGGCAGGAACGATACTCCAATATAATTATAGTCCAGACCCACCTGTGTGCAAATTTTATTTGAGTTTTATCAAAGGATCTCACAGCACATCGAGTATCTTTGGATCACTTTCCAATATTAGGTTTTTACAATCCTTTCTGTAGATCACTGTCATGGAGACTTGGTTAAAAGGGGTAGGTAAGTTTTTTTTCCATTTCCACAAATAAGAGCTAGTCTTATATAATGAGGTGGTGCTGAGAAAGTTGAGTAGTGGTGACTCTTTTCAGCAAACACAAAACTGATATCTGTACACTGTTATGGGCTGAACTGTGTCCCCCAAATTCGTATGTTGAAGTTATAACCCCAGGACCTCAGAATGTGGCTGCATTTGAATATAAGATCTTTAAAGGGTAATTAAATTAAAATGAGGTCATTAGAGTGGGCCTGAGTCCAATATGGCTGATGTCCCTATAAGAAGAAATTTGGACACAGGGACACGTGGAAGCCCATGTGAAGACATGGTAAGAAGATGGCCATCCGCAAGCCAAAGAGGGAGGCTGCTGGAAAGCGGCTTCAGCGCGGCGATCTTGTGTGTGATTGTCTCCCCTGCTTCCATAGACCACACAGAGACAGCTTGATAAAACTTACTTTCAAAAAGAGCAATTACACATGGTTTCATTGTTTGTCTACTCTGTTTTGGAAGAGCATTGAGTTGGAAGACCTTGGTCTATCCCCAGCCAGCTGTGAGATTCTAGGAAAATCATTTAATCTCTCTAACCTTCCATTTTCTTATAGGTTGACTGAGGAACTGTCAGCCTAGTGAATATTTTTCAAACTGTGTTGCACAGAAGCCTAGGGTTTCAGAAAGGAGCCCCAGGAACTGCCTGGGGACACAGCCCTACCCTCGGTCTTCTCGTTGGAGTTTGGCATAAAATCAGAATTCGTCTTTAATGGGGAAGGTTAAAACAGAAAGTCATCACTGGACAATCTTCAAAGTTACCCCAGCCCTTATGCGCTGCATAATTCTATTAGCCTGCAGGAGTGTCTCCACTTCCGTGCTGGTTCTGTGTTTCTGCAACACCCAAGCATCTGAAACAAAAGTGCAAGTTAACCAACTGGTAAACCTCAGGAATGCTTATCACAACGTTGTGCAGGGTTTCTCAGCACTACTGAGATGCTGGGAGGCTGTCCCATCTCACCGGACATTTGCCAGCATCCCTGTGTCCATTTGTTACATGCCCGTGGCACCCTTCACCCCCACTGGGACAACCAGAAACGTCTCCAGACATGGCCAATGTCCTCTAGGGAGTAAGAGTTGCCCCAGACTGAGAACCCCTGTGTTACAGTAACTCACATCTCCTCGTAACCCATCGAGAGAGGTCAGGAAGGGCGATCTCAGCCCACGGCTCTCACATCTATTCATTGTGCACTTGGGCCCTCTGAGCCGGTCCCGCAAATGAAAGAAAACTGGAAAGAGAGGCAGTAAAAAAGAACGTTCTGCTCCATGGGGTGTTTTGTTTTGTTTTGTTTTGGTTGAAGACTGAACAATCACCATTCCGATCACTTAAACGCAAGGCGGGTTGTGAGGAAATCGTGTTGCCACGCTGGGGCAGGAGGGCCCGGAGCTCTGGGCCGAGTGCTCAGCGGGACCTAGGTTTCCTGCTATTCTGCGTTTTCAGCTGGTTTATGCTTCTCCCCCACGGCTGAAATAAAACACGACAGTCATAACCAACTTCTGAAAAATTCAAGGATGAGGGGGCTTTAGAGGGAAAAGAGCAGAGAACTTAGGTTTGCTTTGGAACTTAGGTTCCCAGAGGAACCTTGACAGAGGAAGAAATTAATTTGTAGCAAAAACACAAGTTCACCGAAGAACAAAACTTTAAAGAAAAAATATCTACCTTTTTTTCCCCCTTTTTTGGTCTAAGATTTAAAGTAACTCATCACCCTCAGAGGTTTCCCTGATTTGCCATAACCATCGCCCTTAAAGACAACGAGTAGGTCAGGGCGGGACGTCGGGAGAGCTGACGGGGGCTCGGAAGGTCTGCCGACTTTCCCGGGATGAACTGTGGATTCCAGAGCTGAGATTCGGGACCGTGCCTCCACAGGGAACATCCTGAAAAGATGCCCTGTAGTCAGAGAAGACACCAAGCTGCCATCTCCAGAACACTTTTTAATCGGTGGGTTTTAACTCAGGGACAAAATAAGCATAGTTGTAGTTTAACCAAGTTGCTTGACCAAGTTGTTTGAACGATGTTTACTTTTTTCCTGGGTAAAGTCTTGCCTTTGGTCTGTAATGTTAAGAATTTGATTATTAGAGCAGATTCTCAATCTATCTTTGAGAGCACAATTCAGTTCTCTTATGCATAAGAAATGCAACTGTGCACGAAGGCACGTTTTTATCTTATGAACTGAAATATCCTCTTGTCTTGCATGAGAACTTGCGAAGTCTGGACCACTTCCTTCAGAAGTCGTCAGGGTGCAGCACGTGGGGCTAACACACTCATTCCATTGTGTCTGATTCCATCAGCAGTTTTACACGTCCAGACCTGTGGTCCACGGCATAAAGCTTTGCCTTTAGATTTCTGCTTCTATTATTAAATATGCAGCCTCAAAACGTGCAAATGAATAATACTGCAGGGAGAGAGGAAAAATGTAGTTAGAATTTCTGCAAAACTCCAGGGGAAGGAAAAAAAGAACAGGTTTATTTTAGTAGCTTTTGCATATTGGAATTTGCTGCATCTTCAGAACATGTATTTATGGAAACATAATCAAGACTTTTTCAAACTTCCTGCTTCCTTTTCAACATTCTCCTGCAATGTCGTCATAATAAATGTAGCGTTATGCTCATTTTTCCACCTTGCCTTTTCTCTTAAAACCATCTGAACATACATAAAGCAAAATCAGATTGATGTTGTTGAATTTTGATATTTGTGAGTTCAAATAATAATAATCACTGGTTCAACAGAAACTGCACAAGGCAGGCATTTGATGGATTTAAATTACAGGAAATACTGCAAAACACGGCACAAAACTCTGAACAAATCACAAGATTATTCAGATTGCATTCACAGTTAGCCTCGGCACATGAAAAAAGGCCTATAATAAGACCACAGCCTGACAAATGTAAGATTTACAAAAGATAAATGTTAAGAACAACATGAACTTGTCATCTTTTTCTAATCCAGAAGGAGTTCCCCCCACAATAGACCAATGATTACGCGAAGGCCCCAGGGTTCTACAGGGCACGGGGAACTACACTCCACGTCTTGCAGTGACCTGGGATGAAAAGAACATGAAAACGAGCATGCGTGTGCGTAAGCGTGGCTGAAACATGACGCTGTGCACCAGACGCTGACACAGCACTGCAAACTGACTGTGCTCCACTGGAAAAGGAACAAGACTTCAGGGTTTGATTTGTTTAAAACACTGCAATTCCTTCTTAATTTCTGTCAAAAATAGATGGCCGTCTCCCCATAGTAACTACTCTGCTCCTTGCTTTTTTCTCTGAATTCAGAAAAGAATACTAACATAAAAAAGAGGAAAAGAAATTAACGAGAGAGGAGAGGAAGGCAGAGTGGGGAGGGCTCGAATCTCAGTGCCTCTGTAAAGTTAACCTTCAGCTTTCGGTTTAATTTGCTCAGCTATTAAGACAGTATGTGGCCCACCGAAGCCTGCACAGTCGACCTAAAATCACCATTTTGTGATTGATGAATGAACAGCTGATCCGACTGACCATACTGATTGGCCCTAGAGAAATATCACCTGAGCTAAACATTCCTGGGCTTGTGGGTTGCATCCTTAAGGAATACTCAGTTTCACTTGGCAACATTGAGTGGAAAAAGAATATTATTCAGGGGGGTCGGCAATCAAGCAAATGAACACCCAGAATTATAACTTCTCTTGCCAGCGACTTAGCTCACTCCCTCCCTTCACAGACAGAAACTGTGCAAATTCAGCCATCAGCCTGGCCCTTGGAGGCTTTCCACTGCTCCTCAAAGTGGGCTTTGGTACCAGCTCTACACAGAATAGTTCTTCACAGTCAGAAGAAGAACGGCCCGGCCTCACTCAGGACCTTCCTGCTTCTCTAGATTTAATCTTCCTCATATTTAAGTTGTAAACTGACTCAATTTCTCGAGTACTCACACCCACTCTTTCCTCCTGGCCTATGGGGATTTTTTCTAGCCTTCCTCTTTCATTGTCTACACCAGCGGTTCTCAGCCAGGGTAACTACATGCCTAGGGGACAGTGGACAATGTCTGGAGACACTTCTTGGTGGGGGGGGGGGCGGTTAGGTTTATTTCCTTCTTTATCTTCAGAGGGGGCACTGGGGATTGAACCCAGGACCTCATGCATGCTAAGCACGCGCTCTGCCACTTGAGCTGTGCCCTCCCCCCCAGAGACACTTCTGATTACCACAACCTGGGGAAGGCGGGTGTCACTACTGGTGTCTCGTGGGTGCTGCCACACACCCCACACCGCACAGGAAACCCCCACGATGGAGAATCTCCGCTGGGCCAACGGTACTCACCCCTCGGCCGCTATGGTGCGTTCATCCAGCCTTTGAGACTGGTCAGCGCGACAGGAAGCAGCTCAAACACAGACCAAACCTCTCCCCTTTTTTCATCAGCATATAAATGGGGTTTCAAGTCATGAGACTAAATGAGTTCCCTTGGAAAGTGAATACAGAGAGCAATTTTTAAAATTGTTTTAAGAGGTCCAAGGACTGAGTCCTGGGCCACTCCAACATGTACAGATTGAAAGGATGAGGAAGAATCAACAAAAGAGGCTGAGAAAGGGAGGCCAAGGGGGTGGGAGGAGAAGAGCCGTGTCCTGGAAGCCAAGGCCAGAGAGTGACCCACCGAGCCAGTGCCTGTAAGTCAGGCAAGACAAGCCCAGTGGACACCTGGTGGGTTCCACTTCCCAGAGATGGACGCCTGGTCGGTACCGCTTCCCAGAGCCCACGAGGACTCAGATAACAATCCAGGGAGGCAGTGAGGGCAGCAGGGGCAGAAGTCTGACTGGAAAGTGTTCAGGAGACAGCCAGGTGAGGATTGGGAAGGGCACAGATGACTCTTTCCCTGGCGTCCACCCCCCAGAGTTATTACCTTCTCCCCATCAGTTATTGCAGCAGTGTCCCTTGCAGACAGCATCTTTGATTTGGTCTTATTCCTTAATCAGCTCTTTTCACCATTACAGTGAAGCAAAGGCACTTTTTTTAATCCTGCGACTACCCAGTGGTTCGGAAACTCTTCCCAGACTCCGCTTCATTAACTTCATGCTGAATCCCTTGCGCCTGTCAGGTGACCTGCGTCCTGCCTCGGCGGTGAGCTGCTTAGGACAACACTTTGGACTCTGCCTGCATTTCTGTTTCCATTTCTCATCCTGGGTCATACCTCCCGGGCTGCCCCCATCCCTGTGCCCAAGCCAGGCTTCGAGGTGTCCCAGCCCTAATGCAGCGTTTCAAGTTCCCCTATTTGCAGACTTTTTAAAGACAGGAGAGTTGAATATTGTCTTTAACTCGATTTCAGGCCACAAATCTTTTAGTAAGTATAGCTCATGTTAGATTCCTTATAACTGTTTGATGTGACCTTGTTGATGTCCTCTTCCTTTAGACCTACTTTTACCATGTCTCTTGGGCGGGTTGTTCATCAGTCGGGGGAGTGGGGGGGGCGTTTACACGCTGCAGAGTTTCCTTTTCTTCCACAGGATTCAGAAGCCAGACCTTCAGTTTATAATTCTTATGACGGCAACCACGTTTTCCAAAATAATACTGAAATGTGCATCTAACTACCAACAACAATCACAAAGCAGGACTTTTTGTCTCTATAGGAGACAAGAAACTTGGGGCTTTTGCACTATCCCACCGCCCATCACAACCTGCTTCATTTGGGAGGATAAATGCCGTGTTTTACGAGATGTGTATTGTCCGAACGGCCTCCCTGCACCGAGCGGCACAGCCTAACAACCCCCGGAAGCCTCTTCTCCTGCAAGAGCCGGATCCCCAAGGGAGGGTGTCCCCACACCCAGGTCCCCAGGCCCCAGACGCCCACTCCCCCTGCTTTTGGAGTTTCCAGGCCCGCTACGCTGACGTCCCGGAAGACTCCAGTCTGTGCGACCTTCCCATCCACCTTCACTGTTCCTTGGGCCTGGGGAAGCCTCGACGCTCGCCCACCAGGACCAGACACACTGAAATGCCTTGTCTGGTCTGCACTTAGCAGAGATGGTGTGTTTTCCCCTAATGTTAAAACCAGGTTCAAAACGGTCCAAAAGAAGCAATTTTCTGTCATTAGATATTTCCCTCGTGCCACAGCGAGAATTCCCGCGCCATACCTACAACTGCAGGAATCCAGAAACAGCCCTCGTTCAGCCCACACGGCCAGCTGCTGTTCGTAACGGCTGTTCCCGCACCTTCAGGTCACTTGTGAATTGCTTCAGTTATCCAGGAACTGAACAGCTTCGAGACCTTGGGGTCCCGGTCATGGGGCGGAGCCAAGTATTGTGTTACAAGGGCAAAACTTAATCACAGCAATCAGGCAGGGAAAGGAGGTGTGGGGCCAGCTCCCAGCTCCTGGAGCAGAGTTAGGTTACCGCTGGGGACCACGCAGAGCAGGGCTGCCGTCGGTTCCTTAAGGCAGTCTGGGGACCTGGGGTGCCCGCGTTTTAGCTGAAGTAACGAGCCGCGATTCCCTCAACCACAGCAACAAACGCTGTCTTGCTCTGCGTCTGGGCCGCCTAGACGTCCTCTACATTGCATTTCCCAATGAAGCTCATCTTTGGTCACTTTTAATTATGAAAAATATACACTGGGCCCCAAATAGGCCCATCTAAGTGGTCTTAATCTCTTTACAAGGCGGGCAGGGCTGTAACCCAAGTGCTTTCTCTCCTTCCCGCTCTAGAAAGGGCCTCGCTGCGAAGCCAGGTGCTAAACCATTCAGGAAGCACAGCAGGAATTCGGCGGAGGAGGGTGTCCCTGGGGCTGGAGTGGAAACGCTTTAGGAAGAATTCAGGCCTTGAGTGGGACTTTGAAAGCTCAGTGGGCTGTAGAGAGGCGGCTGGGGAGGCGGAGAGCTGTGGCTGGAGGAACAGCACACAGGCATGGAAATCAAGCAGTTACATGAAACAGATGCGCGACCCCGCGCCAGGCTCCGCGGGGTAAACAGAGAAGAAAATCTGTCCTGAAGGAATATGAGACTGGTTGGGAAAATACACACAGAGCTGGCACTGCAATTCAGAAGGAGAGGTGGCCGGGAGAGCTTCCCAGCCATGGGCTGCGGGGAGCCCAGGGTGGGCCTGCGGGTGCCTGAGGCCCGAGGGACCGGCACCTGGGGGTCTGCAGGGGCCAGGGGCCCAGGAGGGCGGGGCCGTCAAGGCGCCCGAGGTCGGCCACAGAGCCACACAAAGGAAGCCACGTTCACGAGGCTGCACAGTTGCCTCAGGTCCAGAGTGGGGCCGTGAGAGGCTAAATTAAACTGATCGGGCGGAGAGGAACGAAGAGGGAAGGGGCAGGCGCAGCGGGAGAGCTGGCGAGACTCAGCGATGGCCTAGTGGCTGCGGGCTGGGCCCCTCTGTCATCACGGGCCCCTTCTTCCATGAAATGTACATTGTATGTAATACGTTATATAAAATGTGCCCGTTATATGACGGTAATGATGTCATGGTATCAAATGAAAATATAAGTATTACATATTGGAACAGATTGTTTCACCTAAATTTTTTCTTCATTTTTTTTAATTTGGGGGGTTTTGGGGGGATAATTAGGTTTATATATTTATCTGTTTGTTTATTATTTGTTTATTTGGGGGATTGAAGCCAGGACCTCATGCATGCTAAGCACACACTCTACCACTGATTTATACCCTCCCCCACCTTTTCTTCATATTTTAAAAGAAATTAAGCATTTTCATGGGCCCCTAAAACTATCATGGGCCCTATTATGATAATAGGCCCTAGGCGTGTGCTTATGGAGCCTAACGGATAAACCAGACCTGGCTGAGGGGCTTAAGGGAAGACAAGAGTTTAAATGATTGCAAAATCTCTAAGAGAATGAAGAAGTTAAGGAGTTTGGGAGTTTGGGATTTGCAGATACTAACTACTATATATAAAATAGGTAAACAATAAGTTTCTTCTGTACAGCACAGGGAACCATATTCAATACCTTGTAGTAACTTACAATAAAGAAGAATATGAAAAGGAATGTACGCATGGACACGTATGACTGAAACATGACGCTGGACACCAGACACTGACACAACATTGTACACTGACTACACGGCAATGAAAAAAGAATTCAAGGAGGGAAACTAATTTGAAGAGGAAGACAGATCATCTTGAGTTTGTACTTGCGACACTTGAAGCGGCTAGAGAAATGCAGGCGGAGACGGCCAGGAAGTATGTCCGGTGTGGCGTCTGGTTCATGCACATTCGAAAATCAATGGCATACAGGTGCCACTGAAAACCATGGAAGGGAACAATCTCCCCAAGGACGTGGGCTGAAGAGGGAGGTGCTGGAAACTGATAGGAACGGCTTTGGGGACCCACACCTTTTTCATGCTTTCCTGCTTCACTGTCCGTAAATACCCAACACGCATGCACCACACACTCACCCCTGAACATAAGCTCCCCACGTTATGGAAGGTCTCTAAATGCCTCCACCCAAAGGCATCTTCTAAATGATGACACACAGACCCAACTGAAGGAAACAGCTGGCAGCTCGGCAACGTGAGGCAAGCCAAGCACGAGCGACAAGAGCACACTCACGGTCAACACGTGAGCTGAGGGGAAACGCGGGGCTGCTTCTTCCATCCCAAGAAGAATTTTCCTTGTTGGGTGAACCACCAGCTCCACTCTTGCACTCATCACGTCCATGGTCTCTGGCTCTGTCGGAGGCAAAGCAGATGATGGAAGACACACTCACAGTTGACTGTGAGAGGCTTGTTTTCTGTGCTAACATTTCCTTAAGGAAATTCCCACTGATGAGGATTGCAACACACGTCCCCCAGGACTGCAGATTCTAGGTATTTCGGTGCAACTGCAGTAACCTACTCAGAAACAGATGGGTTTGTGAATGATTGATGGATGAACAGGGAGGCGGTTGTTTAAGGTCAGTCATCTGAATCATGTCTTGGGAGGGTTCCCGTGAAGTTACATAGGATGAAAATCTGGGCCAGTGCTCACATGCCTGATTACTGAAGTAAGAGCAGCTGCATGTGTTTCAGCATTCTCAGCCTCACACATACATACACGCCAGTGAGGCTCAGAGGTTAAAATGTAAGAGGGAAGTCACAAGCGGGATCGTAAGAAAATAGAACTGAAAAAATACCCTGGAAAATGAAGCACATGCCTTGGCTGGACTGGAACGTAAAACTGAAAAATGACTATGATGTGGCACAGAGGAGGCAGAATGGGGAAAGGTGAGAAGTCATGAGATGTGGAGGAAAGAAGGAGGAGCTCGAACATGCATTTAACTGGCTCCTTCACCAAAGAGTGCAGAGGCGTAGCGTACAGGACACACACAGGAGGTAATAGCTCAAGTTTCCCAGAATCAGTTAAAAGCATGAAACCACAGATTAAGTCAGCACAAAGTATGTGAAGCAAGTCAACAAAACAAAAACATCAGTTCTTCAAAACAGACAAGTTGAAGAACAATTTTAAGGAGAGCAAAGATCTTAGTAGCGTCCTAAGTGAAAATGTAGATCACGAACAAAAGGTCAGTGAGGCGGACAGCAGACTTCCCAGCAGCAGCAGTGGGAGCTCAGTGAGAGTGGAATGCCTTCCAGGCGGTGCACAGGTGTTTCTTCCAGCTCAGAAAGGTGTATCAAGCAAAGCTCTCTTGCAAGGACAAAATGGTCATCAAAACATTTTCAGATTTTAAAAAACCTGAACAATGTCTAACGGAAGAGCTTTAGGAAGAAGTGAAATGATTCCAGACAAAAAAAATCTAGGGTATAAGAAGAAGTGGCCAGCAAAGAAATTGGCAAACAGAAACTGGCGAGTTGAATAAAAGTGCAAAATCTAAATGATAAAAAGCAACCTTGGTGACATCCAGTTGGTGAGGTCTAGAAAATAGAAGATTAATCCTAAAGACGGGGAGCATTAGCACACGGGCACGTGCGGCGCTACAGGTCCTCGCATTTCTTCCAGAGGAGAAAGAAAGTTACGGATTTACTTTACATTTTACATGTCTTTTACGTACCTTCAAAGGAAACCAGTAAGTAATAGAAACAAAATTTAATTTCCACACAGCAGGAGATGAAATGAAAGGGATGGGGTGTGGGAAAGACAGCAAGAAGGAAGGGGTGGATGGATTATAATAAAAGCAGGACAAGCAAGAACTAAACAAAATGGTAGGAAGACACCCAAAGACCAAGAGACAAACTCACCAGCTAAGAGACACAGCACAATCACAGCCTCTTTGGTCAAATGGGATCAGTCATAGGAAACAAAGGAAGCAAGTTCCGGAGACCAGATGGCCTCTTATTAAAACTCAGAATATGCATCACTAGTCTGGAGGCTAAAGGTGTGCCGGGAAGAGGGGGACGGGCAGCGTAACGCGGTGGCAGCAGACGCAGCAGGGCTTCCCCTCAGTCTTCTGCCTGGCGTCTGTCTGCGCGAGCCCGGCGCCTGCGCGAGCCTGGGCAAACATTTATCCTGCACTGTTTTGTAAGGCAGTAGAACTGAGACAGGACCAGTGCCCACTTCACAGGGTTATTGTGTGGCTCATACAAGATAAAATATGAAAAGTCCTTGTCACAGTGCCTGCATGTGGGATGGAAATGGAAAAATGAATGGGAGGGGCTGTGGCAGGTGTCATCCTGTGAAAACCCTGGAATTTGACGGGGTAGAATTAGGGAAGGTGAAACAGTAAGAAAAGCAAAAACAGAAAAGCTGAGCAAAGCCAGAGAGACGAAACTAGGAAGATGAGGTGCACCTGGCCTGGGTGGGACTCGGCGGGCTGGCTGGGGGAACTGGTCCCAGAGCATCCCACTTCCTCGGCCTCTCCCGTCCCTCCAGGAGGTCTTGCTGGAAGTCAGCGGTTACCATGAGAAAACATCTGCATCTGAAAACAGCTGTGTGTGCTGTCGTCTCATTAAAAAAGTTTTTTCAGCATTTGGACGTTAATGTTGTGTGTCACCCACAATGTCATGAGAAATCCGGAGAGAAAAATGTGGTCTGTGCAATTAGTAGCCCTGGGGCAATAAAGCTTCTGTTTCAGACGATGTCAAAACACAGCAAGATCTGGGAAGGCAGAGCCAGCTGCCAGAGCACATATGCAGACTTGCATTGTTTCTGGCTTCACAATGCATGCAGTCTTTCACACACTTGCGTGTGCACACGCATGCATGTGCATACGTGTGCATGTACATGCCATGCATACACACACCACATATGCTGTACACACCCACAAACACATACACGTTTGCATGCCATGTGCACACATGCATTCACACATGCATATGGCATGTGCGTGCCCTAGACATGCACACGGACACATCACCTGCGTATATGCACACACACACCATCCACAGGTACACGTGCACACATGTGCATAGACCACACGTGCTCAAACACACCTACTAGCAAAGCAATGATTAGAACGTAGTAATTGACAACCACCAAGTGTCCTTACACGGAGCTTTATTTTAATTCCATATTTATATTCCTTGCACTCTTTCCCGTTTTTAAATCATGAAAACAAGCCGGATCAATGTTAAATTTATTTTAGGAATAATTAAGGGTAGTCACAAGGGCTCCTCTTATTCAAACAGTATTCGACATTTGCATCTGTCCTGAGTAATAAATTCATTTACGTGCCTTGAGAACATGACAATTATCATTTTATAACATTCTCTCTCTAAACAGTGAACTGTTTTATTACATTATTTTATTATACATATGGTCAAATGATAGCTATGTAATAAAAAACATACCTCTGGGTAGGCCATTGAACACTGTGAGATTTGACTAGGAAATCTTTGGCACAAAGGAGCCAACACTTGCAGAACAGACCACAGCAACTTTCTGAGCCGTTTGTCCTCCTGCCAAGATACAGCAATTCCCTATCTGTTCTAGGATTGTCCCAGCTCGGTCATGAAGCTGGACTTCTCACCACTTCCCTTGGTAGTGGGGTGGAAAACAAAGCTGCATATAGACTTTGCTAGAATTGACCCTGGACTTTGTGGGGGAAAACTTTCTCAAAGGTGTTTGTGTCTGTATGTGTCTGTGTGTCTGCCTGTGTGTGTGTGTTTCCATGTGTCTGTACATGTGTCTGTGTGTGTACTCCAACAATCAGCTACATAAAGAAAGTGCGGAGTCTTGGCATTTTGTGTTTTGGTTTTCTTGCTAATGAACATAATTTACAAAGTGTATTTGGGGTTGCATTTTTTGTCAAAAGCCTTTCCTTTAATGAAAGGAGGTTTGTATTATCAAAATGTTCACAGTGTTATTCGAAGAATAATGGCTCATCAGAAACAGAAGGAAGTCCCAGAGTTTAAGGCAAGTCATCAAATCTGGAGGTTAAACACATCCTTAAAGAAGGCGACACTAACATGACAGGCAGGACCCGGGAGTGACAATGCCTACCCCACGGTAGGACCACGGCTTCTGGAAAGCAGGCCTGGCCCCAGATGTGATGAGAGGCGAATGACAGGCCAGTGTGGGGGTGGCCCAGGTTCTAGCTAGCTGAGGCGGACTGACTGCCAAACGCATTGTGTCCGGGTTTCGTGTCCACAGCTCAAAAGGGACGCGGAGACACAAGCGGAGCCCGACCCACGTGCCGGGGCGGCCTGGGGCAGCCGGCCCCGTAGTGTGGCCGGGATGCGCAGACGCGAGGCCCGGTTCCTCTCCGGGGGTCCCACAAAGTCGATGTTTCCGTGCGCGGCCCTATGAGGGCGGATTTGCACACTGGAGGCGGGGGCGTGGGTGACGGAGTGGGGAACACAGCCTGGTGGAGCCCCTGAGGCGGAAAGCCCCATAAAAAGACCGGCAGGACCCCCAGGCAGGGCCACTACTCTCCTGCCAGCACCATTGGGTTCCCTGGCCCAGGGGCTCTAGCTCACTTTTTGCCTCTGAAACGGCTTACTTACCCCTAAAATTCTATTGGTTCCCTGAGCTCACTCCTGATTGGTTATTTCTCTCACCCCTGATTGGTCCATTTCCCTAACTTCTGATTGGTCCAGTTGTAGCACTTCATTTGCATGGAGCTCACTTCTGATTGGTCCATTTCTACAAAGCTTGTTCCTAATTAGCCAACTTTCGTTATACTTCATTTGCATACGATGTTGCAAAGTGTAAACTGGCAGCCTATAAAAGCCTGTGTAAACATACAGCTGGGTCCAGACCTTGAGGTGTTAACTCTTTTGGCCCCACTGGTGTGATAAATCCTAAATTCTCTAGCTCTCAGAGTGCTGCTTCGTTCCTTGCCCAGAGGCAGATTACTGTCCTATTTTCCTGCAACACTTCCAGCTAGGCCAGGCCTCCCCTAGGAAAGCCTTAACCATGGGGTGAATTCCTGGTAAGAACGGGCATCTGGAAGAGCATGCGCAGAAGCTGGCCCCGCTGGACCCTGCAGCTGAGGGCAAGAACCCCCAGATGTGGCTGCACGGGTTCCAGCCACCTGAGGCCACCCCCCAGCCCTGCTACCTCCTAGTTGAGAAAACTGGGCTGTCAATTCTCCCTATGTGCCTCCGCTCCTTGTCTGATGGCTGTGTGGCTCTCCCGGGTCGCTGCAGAACCCACCAGTACAGATGCAGCAAGCTCCCCTTAGAACATGGCGCTTGGCGGGCTGCCGTCAGCGCGTGCGGTCTCCACGCTGGATCACTGAGGACGGGACACCAGAGAGTAACGGACGGGCTTTTGGGGCCTCCCGTGCGGTTGTTCAGTCCACCGTTGAAACTAAAGGCCAGCAGTGGCTTGAAATGTGCCTTACGCACCCTATGGAGGCTGTGGCAACGCACCCCCCTCTCTGGGTCCTGGTTTCTTCATCTCTGCACCATTTATTTTGGGTTTGTGAGCATCAAATGAAAATGCACATTCATCGCCTACCTGGTGCCAATTACTGCGCCACGCCTGGGGCTGCTCTGGAGGGGTTGGTTGAGGGAGGGGTTGGTTGAGGGAGGGGGTCGTTAGCGCACAGATACTGGGGCCCAGCTGCCAAGGGCTGAGCCAGTGGCGGTGGCTGATGCGCATGTTGTCATCCTGGGATGCCACTGTCGCCTGAGGATGGAAGAAGAGACTGAAAAGGGTCTTCAGTTTGGCAGTGGCATCTGTCCAGTGTAAGCAGGCCGAGTGGTCCAGGGGCTCACACTCACTCCTGAACGCCAGGAGGCTCCTTTAAAGGTTCACAGACGTGAGATAATGGGGCCCTGGGACGCCTCCAGCCCCGTCTGTAGATGTGGCGCTTGATTCTGTTGCTAAAGACTTCTCTGACGTCTGAACTAATTCTTTTTTCTAAACTGCTTTTGGAGCAGCTTCAGTTACTTCTTCCAGTTCTGCCTCATCCCCCTTCCTTCAGATGGTCTATCAGGTCAGCTAACGAGCACCGATTCTCAGACAAAGCATCGTGCTTGACATAATGGAGGCAGAAGTGGCCCAGCTGTGGCCCAGACACAGAGGAGATATCGGACATCCCTGAGACAACAAAATGTTTCTCCTTGGGAGAGGATTACCGTAGCAATAAGAAAGGGACTCCACTGGAAAGTTTATTCCACTAAACAGTTATCCAAGTACACAGCGAGTCTCCCCAGTCACAGCAGATCATTACGCAGAGACTTCCAAAGGCAAAGGACGGACACCCTCTGGCATCAGCCTCATCACCGCTGTGGTATTTACTTCAGCCTGGCTCGTGGATGGTCTAGGTCGCGTGCTGCCCACTCGTGTGACTGCGTTTGGAGTCTGAGAGTTGCGGCGATTTGACCTACCCCTTTGGGATACTGAGAAGGCTTCCGGAGGCCTACTCTTGGAAGCTTACTGTGACGGTAAATAAACATGCGCACAACTTCGGCAAGGAAAGTCACCACCACCGGGGGCCCCCAGTGTCCCCTGGAGACAGCGGCTGGGGGAGAGGCGTGGAAGGGGAAGGATCCAACCGCGCCAGCTCAAGGGGAAGCCTTTCCACTTTCAGCAACGCCTGCCTCCCAATTATTAAGGAGGAAAGACTCCTTTTTTCCATCCCCTAATGATGTCCACAGTTGAAGCACAGCCTGCAGCAGAACGGAGTGGAATATTTCAAGGACATTCATCATAAGTGAATCCAGAGACCAGACTCCTGTTTCAGTGTCAAGGTTTAAATGTCGGACACCTGGAGACATAATTACTCAACCTTAAAGTCATTTTCTGAGTTCATTGCTGTGGTTCAGGGAAAATCAAACTACCAAGTTGAGTTCAAGACTGTGTGGGCTGGGGGACGGGAGGGGCCGTGGTTACGTCCGGAACCCAAGAGCACGCTGGCCCCATCCCACTGCCACAAGGAGTTCACATACTAAAAAACGACGTTCATACAGAAATCAGGAGGGGAGGATGAACCTTCCCCATGTGCTCAATGAATCAGTTACAAGCTACTGAAAATGCTCTCGCTGAAAGTAAACTCATCGAAAATTTTGCCACGAAGAATTTTCCGGTAGGACAGGGATTCTGATATTAAAACAGCAGCCTCTTTGATTCAAATTCAAGTCAGCCACTGTTTCTAACTTCTTAGACCGGCAGCCACAAATTTCCAGAACAGCACATATGTGCATCCATTTTTTTTTTTTTTTTTGGAAAGTAAATAGAGATTGATTTTACGCTGACTGCTTTTCACATCCATTTATTATTGTAGGTTGACACAATGTTAAGTTCAGGAGTCTTGAGGAATTCATTTAAATATGCTAAAGAAACACGGGGAAATGTTCGACTCCTAAGTTGAAAGTTCAGAAAGTCAAGGCTTAAAAGCTAAATAGAGCTTTAACCAAACGTCTGGTGTAGCCTCCCAGTTCTCTGTCATGTAATAGCATTCCCACAAGAAAAACAGCTTGATTCTGTTCAGGAAAATAAAACTTAATTGTATTGTCCCATTAGTCATTCACTATTCCTTAGCTGATTTTTAGCTTTACTATGAGGAAGCTTTAGAATTTGGCTTTCAAATGTTATGTGTTTATGACTGTTTTCCACATGGAGACTATAATACAGTTAAGATGGACATTTTAGGTATCACTTGCACCAAAAACTGTACGAAAACAAGCATGCAGATGTGACTCTCTGCTTCCAGAAAATAACAAAGACTAAGTGTGTCCACCTCCTGGCTTCTGTACCCGCTGCACCTAGTTTCCTTCTACTAGTCATTCATTGTGAGCTCTTAGTCAAAGTCTGAATGCACATGAAAAAACAAAACGCATGCAGATTAAGGATGGTCTGGTTAATGCATGTGCTTCCAGAAACCCCGACTGAAAGACGTTCCGGTTCTGACGGGCAGGACTCACATACTCTTGAACACACTCTTCTCAAATGACGAATTCCATAGAGTCTGATTACTCATCAAATGAACTTGTCCGTTTCCACTGACGTGTGGCAAGGCTTCCTGCTGCACTTGTGCAAAACTCCCAGCTAGGAAACAGCCCCCCAGCTGCCCCAGCAGCTCACAGCAGCCAGAAACAGCATCTCTTTCGAGACGGCTACCAATGGTCCCTGTCCCGTCCCCTGACACAGGACGGGAAATGACAGGAGTGGCCCCATAAGCAAGAGGAGAAAGTCCATTCCCAGAGCCAGGTCGCACGGACGTGGTGAGGGAGAAGGCAACCTGGGAGCCTTCTAACTTACCGTTTTACCTGGGACTCTGAAAGTGCCGGATCCTACTGTAGCATCATAGGTCTTCCAAACACTTACAGTTCTTAGTGCTTATACGAAAAAAATCTAACCAGACGTTTATTTTCTTTTCCTGAACACCTGATGGAAGCCCAGCTTGGGATTATTCCCAAGAAAAAGAAAGCTTTCTTGATTCACTCATCTTTACTGAACACTGAAAGGAAAATACTTTGAAGTAATTTTTATGAATGTATGTATGCACATGATGACTGGGACATTGTGCTGTACACCAGAAGTTGACACATGGTAACTGTACTTCAATTTTAAAAAGTCAACACCCCAAAAAAGTAATTTTTTAGCCTAATAAAATCTCCATATTCACTTTAAGAATTCAGTCAATGCCACATTCTCAGTTCAGAAGGATGGCAAACAAGATCAACAGGACATGCAAATTCTAGCTGTGCCAGAAAACAAGCAGCCACTTCGGCCTGGCAGGCACAGACGCAGCTGGAAGCTAAACCCAGCTTTGTCTACTGGAGGAGGGGGATCGTGGGTTCATCTCTCCCCCCTTGCCACGTTTCTGGCATTTGCAGTCTTCCCCCTTGTGGGGCACCTTTCTCCTCCCAAGTGCCGAGGAACGTAAACCCCAGCGCAGTCGACTTTAACCAAAAACTCATGTCACCGTTTCAGCCCGATCAGTGAGATACAGATGTGGCATCCATGTAAGATGTGGTCAAACTGAGACCCAGCTGCGAAGTTCTGAGGGTGCATTCACACAACAGAGGTGCCTCAGGGCCAGAATATTAGCTACAACTCAATCTGTTTACAGTTGGTAGGCAACTGACCAGAGCTGGAAGTCTCCACCGAGTATGTGTTTCACCTCCCCGAAGGAAGCGCTCAAAGACCGGATCCTATACGGAGACTCGAAGGAAAATAACTGTCCTTTAACAGCTACACTCAGTCACTTGGGAATGATTGGCCGAACGCTTCCTGCCCCAAGGGCACTGTGCTGGGTGCTGGGAAGTATGGAGGCAGTGGGCGTGGCCTCTCCCACGGAGGCCTTTAGTCTGAGGAGGACAAATGTGGAGTTAATCTTAGGGCAGTGTGATGTGAGTTGTCATACAGGGATGACCTGCGCCTTAGACAAGCACCGTTACGTGAGGATCCCCTGGTCAAAATTGCTCAGTAGGAGCTTAGCGAGTACCCAGTGAATGAAAGGATGGGGGGATTTTGCTGGTGTGAAAGCAAGGCTCAGAGAGGCAAGCAGTTTTCTCAGTCACACAGCCAGTCAAGTCAGCAGCAGGCAAGGGCTAGAGCCTGTTCCCTGACCTGCAGTCCGCTCTCTGCTCTCCGCTCTCCAGCCGTGTGACCTGGGAAATCCTGCAGCCACCCGACAGCTCCGTTCACTCTCTGAAAGATGACCCCTGTGTCTACAGCAGCATCAGAGGCACGGCCTTGGGCACATGCCCTTTCCCCTGCGTGAGTTAGCGTCCTCGCTCCAGGGCGCCCAGCATCGGGAGGAGCAGGCGCCGAAGCCCAGGAAGTGGAAGGCCCAGAGCCTCAGGCTGAGCCCCAAACAGGGGAAATGATCTTAAAAGACAGTTCTGCTGATAAAATTGTTTTGAAGTGAAAGTAAAACGTGATTAGAGACGATCATACTAAGTGAAGTAAGTCAAAGACAAGTGTCAGGTGACACTTGTACGTGGAATCTAAAAAATAATACAAATGAGCTCATTTACAATACAGAAAGAGACTCGCAGACACAGAACACAAATGTGCGGTCAGCAAAGGGGCAGGTCGGGGGGGAGGGCTACTCCCGGAGCTGGGAGTGAGCAGACACACACCACTGTGCGTCGACTAGATAAACAGCGCGGCCCTCCCGCGCAGCCCAGTACCGTGGGGCGACCTGTAGTGGCGAAGAGCCCACACACGCGGCTGAGCCACTGCGCTGCGCACCGGAAACGGGCATGCTGCAAATCAGCTGCGCTGCCATAAAAGGCAAATAAGTAAACGATTGAAAAGAAAAAATTTTTTTAAATATGATTGATACAAAACTGAATCATCAGCAACTTTTAAGATCTGCCGCAGTCCCGGGCCCTGAGAAATGTGACTGAGAGACAAGCATCACAGGCACAGAGGGTGAACGCAGGGAGGTGCTGGCTCTGCCCCGAGCGAGCAGACCAGGCGCAGACAAGACCGTTTCCAGGGCTTCCAGTGGGGGGGGGGGGGGGGGGGGGGGCTTCTGCAGGGAAGGAAAAGTAGGCCAGGTGCTGGGGGCCAATAGACTTCGGAGAGATAGGCGGCAGGAGGGCGGGGCTGGCCGGGGGGCTTCCTGGAGCCACAGCATGCCAGATGTGTCTGGGCGCCTCGGGGCTAAGATATGGAGAATTCTGAATCTCAGTGAAGGAGTTCGGGTTTTGGACCAAAGCACTAGGGAAGCCGTTTGCCCACAACAGGAAAGCCAGTGGGGAGGCAGCACTGTCCCAAGGAGGGCGTGAGCATGGCCGGGCAGGTGGAAGGAAGAGGAACAGAGAGAAAACGCATTACCCAGAAATGCTGGCTCGGGCTAGAGACCGGGTGGGGTGGAAGACACAGAGGTCACCCAGAGATGGCAGGCTCCCGGGGTAGGGGGGCGGTTCGTGAACAGAAATCCGAGGAGAATCAAGTCTCTCCCAGGTCAGTGTGTGGCATTTGGAGGAAAGTGATGCATGGATTGAAGTCACCAACCAGGAGCTGGAAACCTGAGACAGAGATGGAAGCCAAGCTCTGACACGATGGCCTTTGTGCCCTGAAGGTGGGGGCCAAGGGCAGGGGGTGGAGGACAGCTGGAGGGCCAGGTCCAGCACGAGGGCAGAAGTGGGAAGGCTGGAGGTGATGCCAGGGCAGCCCCGGGAGAACCGAGTCTCAGGAAGGCAGACAGACGCTTTCCAGGAGAAGTCGCACGGGAGGAACCCCCCAGGGTCTCCACGTGGCACCCACATGAACCCCCGTGCCCCCAGCAAGAGTGGGGCCACTCCCCGGGACGGGGTCTGAAGACAGCCTGTGCTTCCACACCCAGTTCCATCCAGGCTGTGCGGTGCCTCGTTCCCCGAGCCCCCTCGGGACGCAGTCTGTCGGAGGGTCCTCTTTAAAGTGAGGCTTTCTCAGCTGCTGTGAACACCCTGGGCCTCGCGGGAATATTCGCGGTCGTGAAAATGATGTTCCCAAACTGCAATCTCTAGGAGTTTAAAACACATGGTTCCAAGTTAGGGAGAAAGGAACCCAGTGTGTGTGCAAGTTTTATGTCATTTGAAATGGTTCAAAGGACTGGAAAATGCAGCCCCACAAGCATGGGCAGGTGTCCACGTGCAGACCCCTCCCTCCAGGGGCAGAGACCTCTCAGGAGGCTTCAGGAGAACCCAGCTTGGAGTTTGCCCCCTTCATTTCCACTTCAGCATTTTATCTATTCCTTTCCCAGGGAAAATAGGGGGAAAAGTTGCCGGAGTTTTCAAATGTCAGCCTTTGACTGATTAGAGGAGCTCTCCTGGCTTGACCGGTAAGTTGATGTGAACAGTTCATCCGTTAATACAGTGAAACACATGTCAAAGATTACAAATTGTTTAGCAGGTTTTGACAAACAAGTCCCCTGGTGGTCCCGAAATTTCTGGGAAGCAGATGGAAGAGGTGCAATTCATAGATTCCCTTCCTACCCGCACAAAGCCAGGCGGTCTCAGGGAGCTGTTGGCGCAAATATGGGACGTTGTCAGACAGCAGAGACACAATTGCCTCTGTTAGGACGACAATTAATTTTGTTTGCAGAGCACCAGGCAGTCTGTTTGTTACCAGGAAGGTGCTAATTATTCTTGCTAATTACATGCAAAACATTCATTATCACCTGTAAGTGGAGCCGGACCCCTCAGGTTTCAGTGACAAATTAATTACTGTGTTTTCCTTGTGAATGTATTTCTAGTCGGTTCCTGGTATTAGCTGAAAAATAAATAGTTAGGCAAGCCGCTTGGCTCTCAGAGCCACTTATTAAAGTGAAAGTAAGCAGGCAGAGACACGTGGGTTCTGTTCCCTGCTCTCAGGTGGCGGTTCCTGAAAGGCCCGTCTCCAGGCATGGAGGGACAAGCCGGACGCCTGGTGACGTGCGTGCAGCTGGGGCTGACTGGGTGCCGGCACGTGTTTGCTGTGGGAGCCGCTAGCCGAGCCTCAGGGATAGACATCGCCAGCTCCCGAGGAGGAGGGGAGGGTCCCACACCCCACACACACCCACACCCCACCCCTGGCCTTGCCTGTCAGAAGGTAGGGGCCACATTTCATCATCTGGTCCAAATTTGGACTCCACTTCCTATTTGGAATCCAGTCCATCACCAAATGGATCTTTTTTTTTTTTAATTGAAGCACACTCAGTTACAGTGTGTCCATTTCTGGTGTCTGCCATCCTGTCCCAGTCAGGCATATACACACATGAATTGCCAGCTGGCCGCTGTGACCCTTCCACCTTGGGGACCAACATCTCGGGAACTCTAGCCGGTGCACGGCTCCCAGGCAGCGGGTCTGCTTTAGCCCCAGCGGGTCCAGGCCCAGAGCCTCCATCACAGGCAGGAGGCCCTTGCCTGTTCATCAGCCTCCATCATGTGCAGGAGCCATCACGTGCTCGGCCCCGAAGGGGCTCATTTTGCAAAAGCCCAGGGCCCAGCCCGCTCCTTTGGCTCCTCCGGCAGCCGCTGCCCGTTGGCCTGGCCCTGCTTGCTCTGGCTCTTCAGGTGTGGGAGCCCACGCCTGCTCTGCCGCCGCCGCAGCCCCGTGACACACAGGCAAACGGTAGTTCCTGATCACAAATAAAAGAGGAAGGAAGTTTTCATTATCACATAATTTATTCTTTCTACCATTTTCAACTTAAAACAGGATTTGGGAACAGGAAGTACAAGAGGCCGAATAACCGTCTGCGTGCGGGGCCCATAAATTTCACACTGTCTGCACGACCCGCTGCAGCCGGTTCCCCAGGATTTGAGTTCGCAGCCTTCCGGCTTCCATGCCCCGCAAAGGCAGAAGCCTAGAACGCTTGTCCCTCTGTCTTAGTGTCACATCTGTTTCTTTCTTTAGCTTCTCTGGGTGTGTGATCATCGTGTCTGAAATATGTACGTTTCAACAGAAGACGTAAAACCATGGCCCAAGACAGTGGAACCAGGAAGTGCCTGGAGAGCAGGTCGTGGGCAAATGTCTGCCTGATTTCTGATCTGGTGACGGAGGGAAGGCACCAGCTGCACTTGCCCCACCACCACCCCCGTGACCGGATCCGTCCCGCTCTCTCTCGCCCACCACCCACACTGAGCCTGCTCCCTGCCGGTCACCACCCCGGCTACACCTCGAGTCTGCTTACCCGGCCTTTCCAAACCCCTGTCCTTTGTTTTCACTTATTTAACAGTGCTTGGTTTTTGGGGGTTTTTTTCACCAGATACTAGACACTATTAAATATGTTTAAATAAAATACTTTATAATTTATCTTTTTCCTATTATTTCAAAGTTTTTCTAATGCCATCAGATCATTCAGGCTAAAGCTTATGTGCCTTATTTCAATCAGTCTCCTATCACTGGTAGGTTATCAAGGGAGTTCTAGAGACAATTTTTAAGCCAAAGAGATGAATGCGTAGGGGTGGGAATGGCTAATAACATGGCAGCCTGGTGAAGCAGTTATTTTGGACGTGGCGGGAGGCCCTTGGCAACCCAAAAAGCCATACGCAGAGGGTGGCCACCTGCCAGCCAAAGCCGTCGGTCTCGCCCTGCGTGCTTCCTGCGCTTGGAGACTTCAGGGCAATGGCCCCCCTCACGAATAAGTGAGGAGCTTTGCTACACTTACTCCGAGGTCATTCAACTAAGAATTTAACAAAATTCCAATTTCTTAAAATTATACTTCTTCTAAAACAGAAGGTGACTGTGATATCTGGAGGGTGATCACCCAGTGTAGGACCCTGGGACGTCAAGCTGGAGGACCTTTGGGATCAGGGACCAGACTTCTCTACAGGGAAGGTTGAGAGCAGGTCCCTTGGAGTCGAGAAGACCTTGAGCTTGGACCTGGCTCTTACTAATTCCATGACAAGTCCTGGTTTCCACATGAGTAAAATATAAGAATATCACCAGGTGGTGTGAGAGTTAAAGGCAAAAAAATCTGACACAGACTGGAACGGAAGACTTTGATCACGTCACGTGGTGCAGGCGGCACCGCCTGCCACTCTCGCCCGGGCCCCACTTGCCGCTCGTTATGCTGCTCTGTGCTAAAACCCGGTCCAGCCGAGAGCGTCCACAGATGCAGGAAGAGGACGGGCTGTGGGAAAGGCCGAGGTAATTAAAACAGTCCCCAGGAGATGAAGGAGCCTTATCCACCAGGAAACAAGGTAGACTGTCGGCAATTAGGCAAATCAGGACGATGAGGAAAAAGTGGTCAGAAAGGAAGGCCTTTCACAAGCTTTACCAGCTGCTAAGGATGCCACGCGCACCCAACCGAGGCAGCAGCAGCAAACCTGAGGCCTGCTCTCCTGGCCCTAAGTCCCAGGTGAATTCCGAGACACGAGTAACACTTGAAATAGGTTCCCTGTGGGTCCAAAAAAGTCCAAAAACAGCGCAGTTAAAAGGCCACTCTGCCGGGGGTGGGGGGGGACTGAGGCCCCGGGCATGGCTCTCGGGGCTGTGCCCGTGATTCACGCAGGCTCGAAGTGACACCACCTCCCGCCTCCTGCTGTGGGTGCCAATCTCTGAAACAATGTCACTCAGGAAACAGGAAACGGGAATGTTTGAAGAAAAAATAGTATTTCTTTAGAGAAGAAGCTCCAAATAAGAGGAAACGGAGGTAGCACAGGCCTCTCCTCATTAACTGATAAGAAGTGTTCTTCTGAAAAACCCGCGTCGCTCACCCATCTTCCGCGAGGCCATTCTTTACCTCAGAGTAAAGAGGGTTTCAAATATTTAACAAATGCAGCTAATTATTCAAAAAGAGCTGCATCTCTAACACAAGGCCTGAGAGAATCATTTTTAAACATTCCTTTGTTTCCAACATGCATCCCAAGAAGGTGAAACAGCACACGGGTTCGGGGAGAGGAGAAAACCCCAGCCTTCTTTCCAGGCCTGCACTCCACTCAGGAAATAAGTTAACTATTAAGCTAGTTCCGTTTTTAAAAAGCAAATGTGACCGTGCCTTCTTTATGCCAAATGCATGCTTTCCTTGGGGGAAGAGGCGTCATTCTGTTTGAGGAACTGTTTGCTTGAGCTCAGAACTGCCCCCGGGCACGGTGTTACTGATAAATTCATTTTCTTAATAATCACCACTTCGCGTTTGCAGCGTATCACAGGAGTCCGTGGGTAAGCCTCACAATGCCAGGGCACCACATCCGCGTTGTCCAGAAAAGGCAACCTTATTCTGATGGGTTAACTCTTGCATCCGAAGCCGCAAAGGAATTTGACGAGACTTCTCGCCGGAAACACCGCAACTGAGGTCACTTGCAGCCTGCAACACTTTAAGATTCCGATGCTTATCTGCATGGATTTGCATGTACTTAGGGCACCTCCATGCAGAGAATAAAGGCCACTTCCTCATGGGCGGGTAACGGTGCTGGCCTCCCCCTCCATTCACTTCCTGGTGGCAGCGGGGACGGCGGAGGTCGCTGACGGCAGATCCGCGTCACTAAACCTGCACTGTGCTTTCTTTTCTCCCTTTTCACTGTTGAGGGCTGGTTGGTGGATTGGTTGCTTTGGGGCTGGTTCTTGCTGTTCGGTTGTGTGTGTCTTGGGGGTTTATTTGCACAGGGGGAGGGAAGAAAGTGGACGGCAGCTGAGATGAGGTGAGGAAACGCGTGGCGTCCAGCGGCACGATGCTCAAGCACCTGTCTGGTGTTTGAGTAAAGACAGACCACACCAGCTAAAGAAAGACCTGGTTTAGCAAAAAGACAAACTTACTCTTCTGAGCCCGCCCAGTGGGCTGGCGTGTCCGTGTCCACGTCGGGGGCCCAGGACGGCATGAACAGTCCCATCCAGCCTTGTGGGCCCGGAGCCCTGTCCTTTGTCTGCTGACTAGCTGCTCTACTCATTGGCCAATCTGCTGACTGCGTGTGCCTTCTGGTGACCCTCCCTATAGCTCCCAGCACTCCAGGCGAACCAGAGCTCTCCAGAGGAAAGACGAAAACCAGTCACTTGTCCCCAGGAAGCAGAATGGGCTTTTCTGTTTAAAAGTATGGGTACTTACTTGACGTCGTTTCAGCACAAGGCACTGGGGGCGGTTGGGAGGTAAGGGGGGGGAGAGGCTGGATGAAGGCTTTGGGGATCCAGCATCAGGGTGGGTGCAGAGAAGCACGTACCATTCAGGAAGCAGAGTGAGCCCCAAACTGTGGGTGCTGTGGACGGCACGTAAAACCCACGGCAAGTCAGCGTTTGCAGAGAGCACAGAGCCCAGGGGCACACTCTGTAAGACCATCCTTGTCTCACTCTCCGTGTACGTGGTGATTTGCCTGATTTAAGCAAAATCGCGAGTTGTGTTAATACTCCTCAACTCATGGAATTTGATGTTCATTAGAATCCATGGTTTATTTGCCAAGATGTGTGGCAAACGGCCAAAGAAGGGATAACTCTAACTACAACTCAGCGGGGAAAGGAGTAATTTTCCCTCGACCAAAACTTTTCAAATAAAAAAAAAAATTGGATTTTGAATGTGGAAATAATTCCAAGACTCTTTAAATTGCAATTATTCTGAAACTCTCTGTAGGCTCTGCTGCTCTCTGTTTTCTTGGCACATAGTGTTTTGTTCTCATGTATTTCTATTAAGGTTACTTCATCATTAGTCTGGTAAAAAGTGCTATTTTGATTCAATTTTCCCTAAAAATCAGGATATGGTTTTTATATGTTTACAAACATACATGCAGGGTTGGAGGAGAGGTGGAGAGATGGAACAGAGACTGAAGAAGGAGGGAGAAAGAAAGATGGCAGCCCACAGACAGACAGAGGGACGTGAGGGTCAGGCTCTAGGACCAACAGACTGAATCGTCTTCAAGCCTCAGCTAAGTCTGAGAACTGTACTTTGTGTACCACTGGCATGGGGGGGGGGGGGTGGAAACAAGCCCTCTTTTCCAGGACAAGTCTCAAGACCGCCCGTGTGTATAAACGACACACCTCGGGGATGTGAGAGACCAACTCAGGGTCAGACTCTTACAAACCTCCAGGGCCCTTTTCAAGGCAGACAAGCCCAAAGGAGGGGACAGTGTTTTTGTGGAGACTTAAATACCTCTTCAGAGTCACAGAAAACTGCGGGTATATCCATGTTAAATGTCTTAGCATTTATCCAGAGGCAGAAGAGGCAGCTTCTGTCTCTGTGTCTCGGTTAAAAATCCTGCTGCAGTTACACATCTGTCAAAACTCGTCAGGTTGCACGTCTGAAACATGTGTAGTCCACTGTGCAAGAGCCTTAGCGCCGTAAAGGTGTTAAATACATAAATAAAAATCTTGCTGCAGACAGTGAAAGAAGGGCCGGCAGGTGCCCCCCCCCCCCCAGCCCAGGCTCCGCACACCACGCCCGCTCCCTCCCCTCTCGGCTTTTCTCACCCTCCCCGCCTCTCAGATTTTATCCTCACTCCAAGGCTGCCTCCCTACACACCTCCCTCTGAAGCCATCCTCCCATCAAAGGAAACTCTCCTCTCTTCCCACGTCTGACATCCGAGATCACACAGTGCTTGTACCAACTCGTACCAAACATTTGTCCCTTAATCACACGCAGTCTCAACCTTTCTGCAAATAAAGCCCTGGGTCTCCGTCTAGACTGCAAATTCCTTGAAGAAAGGCAGGATAAGTTCTCGCCCTCCCTCTGCGACTGGCCTCCCCCCCCCCCCCGGGAGGGGCGGCATTCAGCAGGGCTTTGTGTACCTGGCTGGAGCTTAACAGATACCTCAGGACTAGACGAACCCATGCACAAGTGAATCAGCACAGCAAACGCAACTGTGGTGCAAAAGCAGATAGTAAGAAGCAGGGTTCTTTAACAGGCTAAGTGGTTTGTGAGTGGACACAGGAGAGTCCTGGCTCAGGGTGAGAGCGCAGACCTAGGACAGGACCCACGGTCAAGCCTGGATCCCCATTGTGAATTTGCCCCCCGGAGAGGCGCTGTGGAGTGACTCTGGGGGAGTGGCGGGCAGCCTCCGCAGCCCCAGAAGCCCGCGGACGGGGCCCGCCGCAGGGAGACGGAGTGGGCTAGGTGGGCGGCCGGAGTCGGGTAAGAGCCGATGCAGAGATTTAGAGCACAGAGTTTGGAAGCTGATGCAGAAACGGAATGAGTGGCCTGTGTGAACTTCTGTTCAGTTTTGCTGTGAACCTAAAACTAATCTAAAAATTGAAGTGTTAAACAACGAAGTTCATTAACTTTTAAAAAATGAAATCATAACTATTCTCCAACCTCAAAAGTGCCGAAGTTCACAGTGTCATTCTCCATCAGAGCAGTCGTAACACGACTGGGATTTGTCTAGATTCAGAACGTTGTAAATTCAAATTATCCTGCATTTAGAATTCTAAAACCACTGGCACCTATTGGTGTGCCAGGAGTGAGAGCGGGAAGCCAGCCCTTCCACACGCCCCAAAGTTATGAGAGTCTGGAACGCGGAGATGTGGAGGCCCCGCCCCCGGCAGCAGTGGGTGCATCGGACAGCACCGCCCCTGCCCCAAAGCCAAAGGGGAACTGTTTACAAATGAGGACGCCTACCAGCTTTGTGGTCCACACCGCGGATGTGACGTTAAAGGCACAGCTGTGGCTGCTGTTGCTGCTGCTGCTGAGCAGACACAACTGCCACATCACTGCCTGACCCAGAGATGCCCCCGGCTTGTCGCAGGCAGGGCCCCCTTGCCCCACCGTGCACACGGGGGAGTGGCACTTCCATCTCTCGAGTATTCTTTGTCTGCGCACGCAAAGGAAAGGCAAGAGCGGCCACCCTGATGACAGAAGGGAAACCCGCCTTCCGCTTTTGATGTGCTACTTCAGGCAGGTGCGGTTCGGGCCCAACTCATGTAGCTGCCCAGGTCTTCGCACCATGAACTGGCGTCTGCGCGAGACTCAGCGCAGAGGGTCCCGCAAACGGCGCTGTTTCTGCGGTGGCGGCACCTACGGAGTTCAAGGTAAAGCGTGTATTTTACACGGTGGACCAAGGCGAAGGCAAGAGCATTTTAATCCAGTCTATAATATAGAGCTGGGCTCTCCAGGCAGTAACTAATGTCAAAAATTGGTTCTAAATTCATGAGAAAGATTTCATCCTAGGAAAATTCACCTATGCTATGTTCAGCCGGTGTGGAAAACGATCACCGTTGTCTAACTTCGTTGGTGAGATGCGTCAGTCCCGTCTAGGGAGGGGTGGCTCCGTGAGGCTTACGCTAAGGGCAGTCTATGTGCGCTTGCTTTCTCGGCTAATGGTGACGTGTATATACGTCTAATGCTGCAAAGTTTAGGTCTGCTTTAAACATCTCGACTTTAAACCAGACAGCGTCAGGAGCAAGCGGGGAAATGGCATCCAGTTTATGTTAGATGCGTTTGTTAAGCCCGGACGATATGCCAGGTGCTGCGTTAAGCGCTGAAAATAAGGACAGCCACGGCCTGAAGACAGTTCCTGGTCTGAACGTGTGATTTCCTAAACTGAGATCTTTGGGAAATCATGATCAACACAAAACAACTTTTTCTTAATTCACTTTCCTTCAACAAAACTCTCACTGAAGAGAAGGCATGTGGATTAAAGGAGGTGAAGATACTGCATTTCCCAATAGGTGATGCTGATAAAAGTGTGAGCACTGCCGGACTGTGCAGTGCTCAGGGACCGCCCCGGGCCTGCGCGCTGGCCGTGCTGGCGCACTGTCCCTGACCCCTCGCCTGTGAGTTCGCTGCCACGCTGGCGGTGGGGCCCTACGCTGGCCACTTCCTCTGCAGCCGTTTCCCTGTGAATAAAGCTTCTACTTACAAGGAGGCTGGTGGCATTTAGGAACCTCTGGGCGGCAGCTTTCTCCACAGGTTATTTATCAAAGAGGAGTTAGAGCCGTGACCTAGGGATCCCTCCCGCTTCACGTTAAGCCAGGTAAGAAGACGACGGTTCTCCCGTCTCCACCGGCAGGTGGCTGGTTTCTTCCTCGTGCTCCAAGTAAGAGATGAAAACGAGAGTCTGAAATGAATCTCTGCTCCTTCTGCTTCTCCTGAGGAGGCTCCCTCCTGTCTTTCTGGGACCTGTGCTCTGAGATGAAGAAGTCAGTGGGTGAGCTGAGAGCAGACTGACACCACGTAAGAAAGGATCTCTGAACTCAAAGACGGACACACTGAACATTTCCAAGTCAAAACACTGAAAAATGAAAAAAACTGGACAGAGCATAAGAGGCTCTGGAATAACTCTGTAACACAGGTAACTGGAGTCCCAGAAAGAGAGACGAGCGAGGATGGACAGAATACACAGCAGCCAGAATTGGTTTCAAAATTCATGACCCAAGATGAGCAAACCCAAGCAGGACTTAAACAAAAGAAGAAGAAACAAAACGCACAGAGGCGGTTCATGATCAAATTGCTGGAACTCGGACAAAAACAATGCAGAACGGTGCAACGACGTCTGCAATGTGCTTAAAGAAAGTTCTGTCCACTTACAATTCCACATCAGTGACAATGTCCTTCAAAGTCCCAGGAGAGCCCAGCCAACACGCTTCAACCGTCCTAAATCTGACAGCACCCCTCCTGTGATCGCACGTCGGTCTCAGTTTCCCACAACGGAATCGTTTCTAAGACCTTCAACTGCGGTGAATCACTCCCTCCCCACAGCAGTCTTTTCTTAAGCACGCTCATTTTCTGTTCTCACCGCACTGGTCTCTCTACTGATCCTTCACCATGAACATAAATAGTCTTCAGATATTTCCGTCGTGAAATACAAAAGAAGAGCACACCTGGTGCTGTGTCTCCTGGCTACAACCCCTTCTTACCATCTCTCAGAGCCAGGCTCTTCAGAGGGACACCTGCATGCATGCGCTGGCACCCTGCACCTGGTCTGTGCGTCCGAGGGCAGCGTGACATCCTCCCACACACCATCAGCCTCCCCGCTACCACCCCTGATGGCGCCTTGTCAACTGAGCAGGTGTTCTCCAGAAGAATCCTCCTAACCTTCCAGCAGCACTGACCCCTGCTGACCACTCTTCTAGGAATTTTCTCCTCCTTCGGCTGCCTTCCTGCATCCCTGACCGATCTCTTTCAGTTTCCTTTGTAATATTTACTTTCCTTTGTATCATTTTCCCCCCCTCCCAAGTGTTGTGGGTCCAGGAGTGCGATGCCTGCTCTAATATCAATACTTTAACAGGGCTGGTAATAAAGGATCGTGCATCATTTGTCTGCACATGAGTGTCTGAACGTAGTAATGATAGGAAACAAAGATGACGCTTTCTGCTGCAGTGCATGCCAGCAAGTCACAAGGGAGAGTGACTTAACTTTGAAAATGATGATTCTCTAAATTTTGAGAAAGGAGAGAAGTTAAAAAAAAAAAAAAGCTGTGCACTTTTGCTTTCTCAGTCACTGTAATCATAACAAAAATTCTAGTTTCTATGTAAATTAAGTTTTTCCTACTGTCAGTTACAAACTGTTATTCAATCCCTATGTTTTTGAGCATCCTTCAAAGTGACATTGGAATTCCTTCAATCTTACCTTGTTGTTTGCTTGTACCAACTTATATTAAAATATTAGTCTCCACAGCCTACCTATGAAGAAAACAGCCACCTACAAAGAAATTTATTCCAACTTATGGTGCTTTGCTACCTGTTTTACAGCAGCGTGACTGTTCTGTCTGAGCCTATGATGTAGGAATGTGTTTTTTTCAGTTATCTGTTGCCACAAAAACGCTGCATAATAAAAAATCACAAGCATCAGTGGCCGACAAAAGGAAGCGTCCACTCCACCCACAAGTCAGAGGCGGGCCGGGCGGTTCTGCTGCGTCACCGCAGGGTCTGCGCTCTGACACGGCAGACAAACGTGGTCACTGGGGGGAAGCGGTGGGGAGGGACACATGGGGGGTTCGAGATGTGCAGATACTAACTACTGTACTTAAAATGGATAGAAAAACAAATTTCTTCTGTAGAGCACAGGAAACTATATTCAATATCTTGTAGTAACCTATAAAGAAAAAAGAATATGAAAAGTCTGTATGTGCATGACTGGAACAAGATGCTGGACACCAGACATTGGCACATTGTAACTGACTGTACTTCAATTTAAAAAAAAGGATGGATTGACTGGGGGCTGGCTATTCCTGGGTGGTCTCCGCTTCCCTCCAGTGGACTGGCCCAGGCTCCTTCTCATCGCGGGGGCAGGGGAAGGGTACCAGGGTGGTTGGGCACCTGCCCCGGGATGCTCCGACTAAAGGAGGAGGGAGTCAGGTGCTGAGGTGATGACATCATTCGATGACACCCGCACAAACCTGGTTGAGCCTCGCCTCCTCCCACGGACACCCCAGAACTGCAACTCCAGACAGAGTGACCATCTCTGAGAAAGACCAGAAGACTAACAGAAAAGATTTTCCAACACAAAGTATAAGAAGAAAAAGCCACATTGAGGTGGGGGTGCAGAGAGGTAGTCTGGCCAGTCCCACTCCCCAGCGCAGGGACCCACAGGCGGGGGGCGCATCACAGCTGCGTGCAGCCTCCCCAAGGAGCAAGGCGTCCAAGCGCCACGTCAGGCTCCCCAGCCCGAGGACCTGCGCCAGAGGACGAGGCCCCTAACGTCCAGCTTTGGGAACCGGCGGGGCTCACGTCTAGGAGAGCGGGAGGGCTGTAGGAAACTGAGACTTCGCTCTCCAAGTCTGCGTGCAAAACCTCAGTTGCTCTGAGTCCTGGCACCGAGGCAGCGGTTTGTAAAGTGCCTGGGTGGTGCGTGAAGGGGAACTCATGGGCTAATTTTTGGGTGTGTGCCCAAGGGGAGTGGATCTGTGAGGGTACAGAATTGCTGATGGACACCACTTTTGGGGGGCAGTTTTTTGCTCATCTTCTAGCTACCCTGGCACTGGGGGTGCCACTTCTGACTCTCCCGTCTGCCTTACTAGCACTGCTCACCCCATCCCAGATTCACCTGTGAACCCACTCTGGCCAGCACTCCCCCAAGGTGGCTTCCTGCCCCAAGACCTGGTGGGCGCCTTCAGCTGACACCAAAGCCCCACCAAAATGGCCCCATGGCCCCCAGACCCAGTGGATGCCCTTGGCCGGTGCTGGAGGCCCTCCAAAGTGGCCCCTGCCCTACAACTTGTGGGTGTCCTCAGCCAGGGCCAGCATCTCCCCCAAAGCAGCTCCCACCCTGGGGGCCAGCCCCAAACACTAGAGCACCTGCAACAGTCGCGGCGAAGCCCGGTAGCCTCTGGGCCAGGGCCAGCCCCACACGCTAGGAGGCCTGCAGGAATCGCCCCCAGTCACTACAGGGGGAGCACACAGCCCACACAGGGGACACTCCTGTGGAGCGACCAGACTCTGGTGGCCAGGGAGGACTGCACTACCGAGCCCGCAGGACACCTTCAACAGAAGCCCCTCCTCCAAGGCCGGAGATGCAGCTGCCCCCACCCCCCCGACACAGAGAAACACACACAGAGAGTCAGACTGAGCGAGGAGGCAGAGGGGTGTGTCCCAGACAAAGAACCAGAAAAAGCCTCAGAAAAAGAACCAAGCCAAACGGAGATAAGCAAGCCTCCAGGTAAAGAGTCCGAGGCAGCGGTCGTGAAGATGCTCCCTGAACTCAGGAGAAGAACGGAGGGCAGAGTGAGGGCTGCGCCCAAGACAGAAAACACCGCAAAGAGCCGGTCAGAGCGGAAGAACAGAAAACCGGAATGAAACTGCGGTACAACAGATGTAGCTGTCAGACTCTAGAAGGAAACAGGAGGAAAGCTGCTCACGTGGTGTCAGTAATTTTTTCTGTGTATGTCTCCTTAAGGGCAACAGCAGCAGAAATAAGCAAAGGAGGCAACATTAAATAAAAATGTTTGCACACTGAAGGAAACTGTCAACGAAACAAAAGGCAACCTGCTGAACGGGAGACAATGTTTGCAAATTATGTATCTGATCAGGGGTTAGTATCCAAATGTAAATAGCTCAGCAATTCGGTGTCCAAAAACAGCAATCTAGTTAAAAAACGGGCAGGACTCAAATGGATATTTCTTCACAGAAGACGCCAGACAGAGGGAAAGGTGCTCAGCCTCCCGCGTCATCAGGGGCGTGCAAATCAAAACCCAGTGAGACACCGCCTCACAGCTGTTAGCATGGCTGTTACCAAAAAGACAACAAATAACCAACGTTGGCGAGAAAAGGGGCCCTCGCGCCCTGTTGGTGGGCGTGTTGACTGGCGCAGCCACTGTGGAGAGCAGTATGGAGGTTCCTCAAGGAATTAAAAACAGAACTGCCACATGATCCATCAATGCCACCACTGGGCGTTTACCTGAAGGAAGTAAAAACACTAATTCAAAGATACACGCACCCCTGTGTTTATAGCAGCATTATTTATGAGAGCCAAGAACTGAAAGCAATCCCAGCAGCCGGAGACAGATGAAGGGACAAAGACGATGGGACACACACGTGGTGGACTCGGCAGGGCTGGGCTGACACTTGGCTCAGGAAGGTGAGACCCGGTAGCTACCACGGACCGGCCACATCACACAGCACCAGCCAAGCTTCCGCCACTGTCACCGCCAAGCGTTACCCAAGTAAGGTCTCACTTCGTCTTCCAAACAACCCAAGTAAGGGACCTTGTAGCCATTTTTCTCGTGGGGACATTGTAATGTAAAGAAAATGAATAACTTAGTGAAGCAGACATAGCACATTCAAAATACCTAATTCCAAAATCTTTCTTCTACAACAGAAATTTAGAAAACAGATTCGGCCGTTTATGACATCATTAGAGAGGACTCTATCCTTCTAATTTCTCTTGCTTTCACCACCAACTCATAACCACTGGTGCCAAGCAGATCTTCCAGGACAAATGTAAATATTTGAATACTGTGTATTTTTAAACAGGTCTAAACTATTATCATTTTCAAATAGCAAAAAGAATCAGAAATCAAAGCTTTCTGGATATTATCTTTCTTGCGATGCCGTGAGAATCCACTCATGTGAGACAGACATACCGTCTTTAAATACATTATCACAATACATTTAAATCAGACAAGTAAACAATCGTCGATGTGCCTAGAGACTCTTCACTGAAGCGCTGCTTATAATGATTAAAAAAACAGAACCAGCCAAATGCCCAATATGGTCCTGGTTCCATAAATTATGAGTGGATTTTCAAAAATAAAATTATTTTCATGATATGAAAGATGGTGTAATAATGGTATGTATAAAAATTATACATTTATAAAAATAGGCGCTGTGTGATCTAATATTCGTTAACGCACACACAGACGGATGGCTAAGTGGTTGGAATCTAACCAAAACAGAATGGAGATTATATTTGAGTGGTTGATTGTGGATAGTAGTGTTTTGTGTGTGTGTGTGTAAATAAATATATATATTTGTGTTTATCCAAATTTTATAAATGTTACATATGAATGCTTATAAATACTCCATAAAGAATATATATTTTATTTTACAAGAATAAAATAAAAGCCCTTTTTAAACACAGGTATCCCCTGCTTTTCGAAAGTTCACCTTATGCCACTTTGCTTTTACAAAAAAACCTATACTATGCATGACTGAAACATGATGCTGGACACCAGAAACTGACACATTGTAACTGACTGCACTTCAGTTTTTAAAAAAAAACCTACACTAATACTGGGTTTTGCTAACCAAAAGAAATCCAAGGGGGATTTTCACCTTTAGGAAAAAAGGCAAAACTTAAAAACAGTGTCCGGCTGTCAGCGAGGCACTGAGCGCAGCCTCGCCAGCCTGCATCCCCGGACCCACTCTCTGCAGCTCAGCCTTGAGCCACCGGAGCTGCGAGCTTGGCCCGAGGCGTCTGTGCTTGAGCTCCGTTTGCTCTGTGCATTTCTTAGCAAGATGTGTCCTCTGGAAGCTGCCTCTCGATTTACACATCGCAGCAGCCTTCACGGGACGCTCTGCTTCCCCAGGGCGAGGAAGCCGGCGCAGCTTATTTCACCCCGGGAGACACACCAGGAAACTGAGCTGTCAGGAGGCTCCGCTAGGCCTGCCAGTTTCCACAAAAGGAGCGAGAAGCCAGGGCCGAGACCCTGGGCCTCTAAGTCCGCGGTGCAGCCCTGGCCACGATTCAGTCGGCTGTGGTCCTCCATTATCTGGAAAATTAAAACTGCTCACGTCTGTCTAAACAGCGCTGAACTCTGCTCTAGCTAAGGCTCTTTCCCTCATTTGTATATATTAAAAACAACTTCAATTCAAATGAAACAGAAAAAAATGCTAAAAGCCTTTCTGACTGTCAGAGTAACGTCAGTGTAAACAACGGGAAAGAGCCCTTCGGTTGGTTTAATCTAAACAAACAAAAAAAATTAAGAATTCAGCCTTGTTTCATTTTTCCCAGAAGATAGACTCATAATTAAACTTTTCACCTTTCCAAATTACTGACGCTGTATCCTGCACGGTGGGTGGTTTCTTTCCAGACGTTCTGACTTGGAAGAATGCATAAAGCAGGACACTGAATGGAATTTATAGCTAAATTTAACCAGGCACATTTTAATAAGATTAGCATATCTTTGTCTTTCAACACTAAATGCCTTACAATTAGCTGAATTTAGACAGCATATTGTTCCATCAGACGTGAGACCCACAGCCTTCATTTCCATACTTCTTGGTGTCGTGTGTGGAAGGAAGTCTGAGTGAAATTCCTGTGTCTGCCCTCAGAGATTTCAGGCGCCCCGTGTGTCAACCTTCCCCGGAAGCTCATGTCGACACACAGTCTCACCTAGTCAACACTGGCTTCCAGGAAAATCCATCATGTTTTGCTGGAGGGGAAGAAAGAATTAAATAGGAACACCTAGATGCCACAGCCGAGAGATCTCGGTCTGGACAGAAAGGCACCCAGACGCCGTGAGAGAGGGAGCATGGCGGTGGGAAAGCCGTTCTCCCTGGAAACGCCTGGAAAGAATGTTTTCAGAACCTACTTCCTCATTACAACCAGGTGACCATATAGAACCCCCAAGTGCAGGGGGCAGGGTAGAGCTCAGCGGTAAAACACATGCTTAGCGTGCACGGGGTCCAGGGTTCAATCCCCAGTACCTCCATGAATAAAATAATAATAATAGGTTAACAACTAAGTAAACAAACCAAATAACCTCCCCCCAAAAAAACAAACAAACAAGAATAAAATCCTCAAATGTAAACAAGCCAATATATCTTGTTTTCAATAAATTCAAAATTGGCCAGAGGTCTTAAAAAACAGTCCCATGAGGTAACCCCAAGAGCACAATTTTCAAAAAACTATAAAAACCAGCCACAAGGGGTGGGAAAGATGGTCCCTTTTCACTGTCAACTTTTCCATCTTGCAAAGTGTACCTTCAAGAAGTCATCCAGGTAAGAGTGTCTGTACGCGGGCGTCACCCCGCCGAGAGCGACCCTGGCGGGGTGAAGATTAACTTGGCAAGTTGCTCAGCTCCTCCCTGAAGCTGTGGAAGCAGCAGCTGGTCACTGAAGGGACAGGCTGTGTTCACGGGAGGTAATGAGTGGAAGCTGACGTTCTTCCAGGCAGGGGACCGGCTCTTCCTGGGACCACACCAAGAGGACAAGAGGACAAGAGGACGTACGAGTCTCCCTCCTCCCTCCCGGAAGCTAATTAGCAGCCATGCCTGCGTGTCAGTCAACCCAGGAGGAAGAAGACAGAAGTGAGGGGAATCCGAGAGCTGGAGGTCGTCACGTGACAGAGCTGTGCATCAGGGATGCAGGATTCAGAGGAGGCGTCCAGAGAAGGTCAAACCAGCGTGTCCTACGGGCACAAGTCTATGCTCTTCCAACGTCGTATTATTGGACGAAACAGACTTTAAACATGAAACCAGTGTCAACCAGAATCCAGCAGATGGGTCATCTTTGCTGAATGAAAATTTGGACCTTTAGAATAAACACCGTCCCAGAAACTAACATGGCCGTATTAACTGAAACTTTTAGTGATGGATTTGACATAAACATTAAACTGTATTCATTTATCTGGACTGAAATTGTGGCTATAAAATAATCTCATTCACTTTTAGGAAAATTGAGTGAACTTCCAAGTTAAATATTTACAGAACTCTCACTATAACATCCAAATATTTAACAATAAATGAATTTATTAACAGGGAAAGTTTCATGTGTATATTAATATTTCATTGGCACGCGGGGAACGTTCGGACCAACTCCACTCTCTTGACTTGTCTTGTCAAGAATGTTCTTTGTCAGACCAATTGCTTCGCTTTCCGTTGCTGTCAGTAAATCATCATCAACTTACAATTAATTTGTGAAATGTTTTAATAGTTTTCTGATTTTTAACCAATTATTTTATCTGGTGTGGAAGACATTTTAAATGCTGACAGCAAAGTACTTTACAGCTGCACTGGTCGCAGTATTATCTCGCCTCGTAGGGACGCCAGCGCTTACACGGACTTACGGTGCCCTAAGAGCTACAGTCCAAACAGGGCCCCCCGCACACCCCCAAATCGAGAGGCTTTATGGAAACCACCTACATGCCGTTTCTCACAATTCAGAGGTGTGTCCACATCCAAGTAGTGTCACGGGCTCTGTGATGCCAGCCCAAAACTCAGAGGGTAACATTGCCCCAGAGACCGGGCAGCCCTCCAGAGGCGGAGCAAAGGCAGGGCCACGGGGGTGAGCGCCCTGTGAGTCTTCACTCTCAGGTTCCTTTCGCTTCTGTTCGAGCTGGTCAGTAACATGAAGGCAACCCTCGCCCTCGTTGTGTAAATTGGGTGGGATTGCCGAAGAGATAACTTTGGCATTTTGCCTGGCGTGACGCACCTCCCCCAGAGCCACAAAGGGACGGCGCAGACGGAGAGCTCGCCCTGAGGACAGTGGACCAGCTTTACACACTACACTCCGGAAACATCAGAAATTCTAGAAGATAAAGATTTTGACTGGAATGAACAGGAAACAGCAAAAATTTAATCTCTCCTGGTGTCAGCCTCAAAATTGTAATCCACTAGACACGAATGTTTTTCAAAAAAGTAATTAGCAATGAACTTCAGACTATGTTGAAACTGTTCAGGAAAAAAATGGTACCATAACATTTTGCACAGTATTTGCAGCCAAGACCCCAAAACTTACACAGACAGGAATTCTGGCTGCTTGGCACTTTGGCGCTATAGAGACTGGGCTCTATAGCTGGGCTGTGAAGCGAGTAAGTCCCAGAAACTCGCGCTCACCTGGTTTGCTGACCTTGAAATGCCCGGGCGCAAGTGCGCCGCTCGTCCAGGGCTGCTCAGATGAGGAGACAGAAGCCCAGCTCGTGGGAGTCATACCAAGTTATGCCTTTGTTTAAGTTCAAAGCTAAATTCACTGGTAAATACACAATATGTAAAGGCCTTCATTTTGTACAAAATCCAAATGATACCCCCAAAAAGGAACAAGACTCCTGCTGCCCGCCGCTCAGTCACACCCCCTCCGCAGACGTAACTGCTGGCCCCAGGCTCGAGCGTGACAGTGCGTCGTGTGTGTGCGGGATGTGTCGTGAGGTCCCTGCAGGAATTTACTCTTTGTACGTGGTGGGAGGTATGAAGTACGTATGGTTCAGTAACTGACTTCTTTCATTTAAGAAGCTGTCTTTTTTGGAGTGCATACCCGGCTCTGCCGTCTGCTGCGCAACTGCGTTGTGGTGTCCAAACACAGGCGTCTTTGTTACCACCCTCCAATAACATGCATTTCTGTATTTTCCAGTGTTCCTCTCTCATTCAAAAAGACAGTGAGAGAAACACCCTCTCCTGGGTCTAACAAACAGGCACAGACACCAAAAAGAGTGTATTTATTTGACGTGACGGCCGGATCGTGGTACACCAGTGGCCAAAGGCCATCTCCATCCTTACACGTTCACTGTCTTGCAGCCTGACTTGCGGCTCCTCTGGTCACATGGTCAGCTTGGCCCGCGGGACATTACCCAGCGCAGCACAAGCAATGGCTCGACAAGTCCCTGTGCGGCAGGCTGCCCTCCTCCCTGCTGCCGTCTGGAAGGCTGACCCGCCTGTCAGAAGAAGCCTGGGCGAGCCTCCCGGAGGGTAGGAGCCCACACGGAGCGTGATTGTTGTTTTGAAACCACTTGTTTGGGGATGAGCTCTTACACACCAAAAGCTAACTGATGGGAAGAGACAGAAGCCATTTGGCTACGTCATTTCATATGCCTCCAGGACAGCTTCCATCTCCCTGATCTCACAGCACAGACAAACAGTGAGGTCCTTTCCTTCACATGGAAGGAAACCAGCTGACCAACACACATTCCAAAATGTATTCTCTTTTCCTTTTGCATAATGATTAACTGACCTGTCCTTTTAGATCAACTTTTCTAATCTGGGCTCTCTGACGTTTGGAGAGGTGCTCTGGCTAATCTGGGAGTGACAGCCCAGAGCCCCGATGGAGAGGGACATTCTGACACCTCAGGCGTGTGTCGCCACAGGCTGGCAAACCTCGGAGGGGAGACATCCTGCCTGAAGTCTGTTCTCTTGAGTTTCAGGCTGGGGGCTCATGCCCAGGCGGTCACTAAGCTATGGATTTCAAAGTCATACAGTAGAGCAGGAGGTTAAAGCCACGGTTCCATGGAACTGGCAGTTGAACTGAGTACTCAAATTTCCCTTTTTAATATAGTCAACTATTTTAAATATTTTTAAAATACATTGTGAAAAGAAAAATACAGTATTCTCTGAAGGTCCATGGAGAGTCAGACCGGGCTAATGCAAAACATTCCTGCCATAAAACACCTAGAAACACAAGACAAAAATGTGATGTAGACCTGAACTCAGAAGATAGGACGAGAAATGCCCCACAGCCAGCAGTGAAGAGGGACCTGAAGGCTGGAGGTGTGAGCAGGGGAGGAAGGCCAGGAAGGGGCCAAAGCCACATGTCCGGCGGGGCTGACACATGGAATTAGCCAGAGCCACGGAAAGGCTTCCACTCAGTGGAGGGGGTGAGCGAGCCCCGCCTGCTGACCTGAGCAGGAGGCAGCCAGACGGAGCCTGTTTTCCATACTGAGGGCTGGGGCGGAGGGCACAGCTCAGGGGTGGAGTGCGTGCTTCGCATGCACGAGGTCCTGGCTTCAATTCCCAGCACCTCCATTAAAAGTGAACAAATTAATTAAAAACCTAATTACCTCTCCTCCCCTCCTCTCCCCAAAAACACCCCAAAAGCAAACAAAAAAAAATATTAACTGAGGGCATGGCTGGAATTAGAACCCATTTACACAGCACACCTGATACCAGAAACCACATACCCTTCTCCCCCCAAAATTCAATACCCAGTTGAGCTACCATTCAGGAGTGAAGGCAGAACACAGACATTTCAAACTAAACGGTGTATCTCAGGAAGGACACTGAACTCAGAAGGAAGAAGCAGACATAAAGGGTAAGGGTCATACAGCACACGGAACCAAGTTCAACACCTTGTACTAACCCGTAATGGAAAAGAACGTGAAAACGAATATGCGTACATGTATGCAGGACTGGGACACAGGGCTGCACACCAGACACTGACACACTGTCACTGACTACACTTCAATTTAAAAATAAAAATAAAGAGTAAAGATAAGGAAGGACATTGCTCAAGGTGTGTGCAAATCTGAGTGAGCACTGATCATAATAAAATCACAACAGTAGTAAAGACGATGACCAGTGTGGATGGCTGGAAACGCCCAGAACAAGCTGGTGGGGGAGGGTAGAGCTCTGTGGTAGAGCGTGTGCTCAGCATGCACGAGGTCCTGGGTTCCACCCCCAGTACTCTGCTGAAAAATAAAAATAAGTAAGTCTAATAGCCTCTCCTACCAAAACCAAACCAAACCAGAACAAGTTGAAACTCTCATACTAGAAAACTGTAACACATTAGAGGAGGAGGGTGTCGGGTCAAAGCAGTCCATTTAGTGAATTACTAAGGAGGTGAATAGAGATATTGATTAACTTTATCAAGTCAAACATGGATGCTAAAAACCGGAAGTTTACTGAAAAGAATAAAAATAAAAATGTATGACTTCCAGTCCAGTAAAGAAAACTACAGAAAACTTGGTCCAATAGAAGGCAGGAAAGAAGGTAAAAATGCTCCAGAACAAAAAGGAAAAAAGGTATGTCAAAGAGAAAGCAGAATAAAGCATAAAAATAACATCTGTGTCTTCATGTAAATAAAGTATAAAACGTTGCATCAGTTCTAAAGTGCACATGTGTTCACATCTTAGCATCTCAGAAATCAGAAAGCATGTTTCAACTGATGATGCTTAAAGCCCCCGTCGGCCGTGTGGCACGTGCGACGTCGACGCCAGGACCGCACACACATCAAAAGAGCCAAACTTGCAGGATGGTTGTCAGCGTCTCGAAAGAAATTCCTGAAAACAATAGTGGAGCAGTACTGTAACTCTTCAGATCCAAGAGTCATGGGGAGGAAGTGAGAAGGTGATGAATAAAACAGGTTCAACGACATTCCCAAAGCCAGACTGCTAAAGATGTTTCTTCCACATAATTGCAAAGCCAGCTTAACAGCCAATTCTAATGGCTTTCAGCTCTTTTGAGAAATGCTGCTTTTGATAGCATGGAGAGGACAGGGCGTGGACAAGCAAAAACACTGGTGACCCTGAGCCAGAAACTAACTGAGACGAGTCAGACAACGTGACAACATTTAGAAAAAAACTCTATTGATTTATTTCACTTAAATTTATGCATAAGATTAACACATGATTTTTAAGAATTCATAATTAATTCTAAAATACCTTTTTTAATAAGTTCAAAGTAAGCATGGTGTCACTTTAATTGCAATATTTTTTCTGTTTCTTAATGGCAACTAAAATAGCATTGCATCTTAAAATCAATGGCAGCTTAGAATTGATGAAGTACTGTATAATGGTAATCATAATAAATGTAAAGAAACTAGACTCCCCAAATAAAATACAGAGACTTACAGATTGTATTTTGAAATTCTAGTTATATGTTGTTAACAAGAGACTCACCCAAAAAACAGTGACACAGAGAAATTGAAAGTAAAAGAATTGAGGGGGAGGAAGTATCTGAAAACTACTAACAATAACAGCAGCAAAGCTTCACATAAGCATCAGCAAAACTGACTTTGAGAGGGAGGAAGAAAGAGGGACACAGTGGCTTACTGCCCAATAAGGGAAGGAACAACCCACCAGGAAAATACAACAACTGTGAACCTTCATACAGCTAGAAACACAGCCTCAAACAGACACACACGATGTTACAGGAAAGAAACTAGATATTCACGATTTTAGCAGGGGATTGATTTTAACTCACAGTTCTCAATGACTGATTACAGGGTCACTGATAGAACCCTGAAGACAACAGAGAACCCATATTCTTTTCAAGCACACATGGAACATTTACAAAAATTGACAGTCAACTGAGCCACAAAATAAATCTCAAGGAAAAAAAGATTCTACATCTTACAGAACATGTTCTCTGACCAAAGTGTAATTTTTAAAAAGCATTTCTGAATAATTCTTGGTTCAAAAAAGAAATTATAAGAAAAATTAGAAGGATTCAACAAAACCAAACACAAATTCTTTGAAAAGACTAAAACAAAATGGACAAACTTCTGGCAAGATTATTTAAGGAAACTATTCAAATGCTACAAATTATGAACAATAAGGAAATCAAACCATAGATACAACAGGGTTTTCACAGAACCTTTGATAAAGTGGTCCTGAAATTCTCAGAGAGAAATGGACACGAATAGACCAGTTTTGAAAAGGAAGAGTAAGGTGAGGACCTACTAGAAACTAAGGTGTATAAAACCATAGCAACTAAATATGTTATTAACGCAGAGAAAGAAAACTAATCCATGTAGCTGGCTAGAACCGGAAGTAAACGTAGGAACACAGAAGAAATGGTGTTAAAATGCAGAGAGAGAATGGACTATTTCACACCGAACATCTTAACTGGCAATGCACACGGGAAGAAGCAAAATTAGAAACCTACTAAACACAGATCACAAAAATAAACACCATATGGATTATGGTGCTGTATAGTAGGTCCTTGTTGCTTATCTATTTTATATACAGTGATGTGTGTCTGTTAATCTCCAGCCCCTAATTTTTCATTTGTTTTTGGATGGGGGAGGTAATTAGGTTTATTTGTTTGTTTTTAATAGCGGTGCTGGTGCATGCCAACCACTCACTCTACCACTGAGCTATACCTTCCCTCCTCCTCAACTCCTGATTTATTCCTCACCACCCATTCCCCTTTGGTAACCATAGTTTGCTTTCTATATGTCCGGGAGTCTGATTTTGGTTTGTAAATAGAATTTGTAACCTTTTTTTTAGATTCCGCATATAAGTGATATCACATGATATTTGTCTTTCTCTGTGTGACTTACTTCACTCAATATGATCATCTCCAGGTCCATCCATGTTGCTGCAAATGGCATGATTTCATTCCTTTTTATGGCTGAGCAGTATTCCATTTCTTTATCCAGTCATCTGTAAAACGTGACTTCTAGTCTCTATCTTGCAGATTTTCCTTGAGGCTTAGACAGGAGGAAGGCAGAGATGGATACAGTCGTGTGGCAGAGTGTTGGTTGCCTTACCAACACCCATCTCCCCTTCCTTCTTCCTTTCTCATAACCCTAATTTTTTTCAGTTATTTGCCCTCCTCCACCTGGCCAGGTACTTTCTCAGCTCCAGAAGATAGGGCAACCTGATTTCTTTAAGTCAAGTGTGGTAATCCTTTCATCAATGGTTTAAGAATGGGGATTCATCCCAGTATAACCTAACCAATGAAGCCTTCCAGGAGAGTCTGGGAGCGCGTCCTTCACCTAGGAAAGAGAAAAGGAGCGACATACCCCGTCGTTTGTTCGCTGTCCCTCCTCGGGACACTGTCTCTGGATGTGCAGCCATCCACTGACCCTGAGGTCACCAGCGCCACACCCTAAGGGAGGCAGGATGGAAACAGAAAGAACCTGAGCCCTGTGCCAACCAACTTGGGAATCCCCCTACCTCAGGACCACCTGCTGTGCGAGACAACAAATCTGCACCTCGCACGAGCCAGTCTGAGTTGGGTTAGTGGCCGCTAGTTGCCACAACGTCCAACACGATGGGGGCGAGCCCTGAGCCACACACCAGAGGCTTTTGCAGAAACCCGTACTTACACGGTTGCTCCACTCCGGCCCGGCCCGCCCAGTCTCCTCACCGCCCCTCTGCACATCGCCGACGCAACACAGATCAAACTACTTTCCATCCTTGTTCCGGTCACTTCCGTTCTTAAGTGAACGGACTACTCCCGGTAGTAACTATTAGCATAGAATCCAAACTTCGCCTTCTCAGTACAGTTTTTACGGCTCACTTGGGGATTCAGGAACAAGGTTCGCATTCACCATCCTGCAATTATGAATTGTAGGTTGGGATTCACTCTGTTTAGTTACACCCACGTTTTTTATTCTAATCAAAAAAAAAAAATTAGGATGTCTAATTTCAATGAATTATCTTCCAGCAGAAACCTTGATCTTTTATTACCACACAGCAATCAAGCTCCAATAGAATCCTAACAGGAAATGAACCCTTTCAGATTTTTGAGTAATAAAACATAAAGTGAATCTTTCTGTTCTGTTTATTTTGAGACCGGAGGACAAGGTGTCACAAATGAAGACACGGTGCCACAGTTGATGTAGACATTTCTGAAATACGAATTAATTCAGAGACCACACGGATCCCATCGGAAACACAATGATTTAATCATCAACAGGGTAATAGGCCGACAGGTAAAAACAGGAATCCTTCCTTTTTAGCCCCGAAGTAGCAGATTGTGACAAAGCCAGCATGACTGAAGGAGAGGTCCCCTCCCGAAGCGGCAGTGGCTGAGGCAGACTTGCGGACGGGGTGGGCTAACGTGTGGTGTGACAAGGTGGGGAGGTGTCTGGTGCGTTTCTTCCCGGAGAGCAGCCTGTCCTGGCAGGTCAGCAACCACGTCCCACTGAAAGGCTTGTGGGCAGGACTTGGTGAGGAGGGAGCTCCCGGAGCCAGCATCTGCAGAAGAAAGGCAACTGCAAGGTCAGTGCAGGAGCCACTCGGTCCTTACACCACAAGCATCTCCCTGAGAACGTGGAGTGACGGCAAGAGAATTAGGTCCAGAAAGCGAAAGCAAGCAAAGACACCAAGTGCCAGTGGAAAGATAAAGAATGGAAACTCGAATCTTCCTGGGGGTGCAAGTCTCCAGAAACAGGCTTGGTGGGGGCCCCAGCGGCAGGGAGTCAGCATCCCCACAGCCCGAGACGCCGGCCGGCCCTGGGAGGCCGTGTTCTCCGCAGGATCCTGGGAGCCAGTCAGGCCACGGGGCTCTGGAAACCGCACAGGTGAGGAGCAAGGGCTCCTCTCGGCTCGTGCTCCCATCCGTGTAGGAAGCTGGTCCTTCAGGTAATTACCCTGCAGGGAGTTTGCCCGAGAGCAGGACGTGAGCAAACACTAAGCCACCCAGCTCGTCCTGCCAGGCGAGTTGCTTCCCCAGCCAGCGACGGGCCCTAAAGGCAACTGGGTTTCTGATGCGGAACAGGCTTGACTCAAGCAAAATATGCTGCTCAGGAAATAAATAACTGGAACCTAATTAACAGATCCCACCTGCTGTGGCTTTGGGGGAAGGAGGAGGAGGGAGGGCTCCTGCTTTGCTGATAATTAGCACACAAAGGGCATAAGCATCCTCTTCAGAGGCTGCTGGGCTCCCAGCCCTTGACCTTGGGCACAGACCTTCATCTCAAAGAGATGTGGGCCTCTGTTTTCAGCTGAGAAGGCCTCCGGGTTCGAGCAGACACCCTAGCTCGCCTCCCAGAGGCTTTTCCCCTGCCCTCTCCCTTGATGGCCGAGCCCCAGTTTTGCTCAAGGGACCCCTCCTTGGCCAGGCCAGGGCTCAGTGATGTGGCCTGTGACCCAGTGGTGACCCATGAGGAGTAAGAGGCAGTCCCTTCCAGGAAAGCCTTCTGGGCACTTGCAAAGGGACCCAGGGAGAGTACACACCACAGGGATGGCCTCGTGTCATGGGCAATAGATTGGATCAGCATAGGGCAAAACTGGACACTGTGCCCAGGTCAGGCAAAACTGGTGACACCTGGGCCTCCACCTCCCATGCTAATTCTGCAGTCTTCTAATGACAAAGCCCCCCCCTTCCTTCCCTCACCCCCTTCAAAACCGCAATTCTCAACCAGAAGGACAGCTCTGGGACAGATTTTAAGAGGATCCAACCAAAGGTGAGGACAATGAGTCAATCTGTGAATCAGCTCCGACATACTGTGGCCATCTGTGTGGCGGAAAGAGTGCAAAGGCCTGGTCCTCACTCTTCGGTCATTTTGGTCCATGTAAGGAGAAAAGACAAAATCCATAAAATAAAGAACAGAAGAAAATGACACATAATAAATGCTAAATCCAGGGTTGTTTCAAGATAACTTTTTCCTCAGTATAAAATTCAGATCATTATAAAAAAGAAAGAAAAGCAAAATCACTCCTACTCACTTCAACTCAGACATAACTCTAGGCAACATTCTGACGCACTTCCTTCTAGTCTTTTTTCTATTCATGCATAATAACAGCTGGGCTCACACCATACACTTTCATAGCCTGCTTTGTTTCACTTAATAGTGTGTGTTGAACACATTCTAGAAGAGGGTTTTTCAAACTGCACTCTACTGGACTGTATTTTGAAAAAGCAGATCAGGCATTCAGATTAATGATGTGATATTATTCCAAAAGACACATTAACGCATCCATTGTCTCTTATTTTATTGTATGAATTATTATACATATTATAAACTGTAAGGTTACGCCTACGTAAGTACACTTGTTCCTGAGAGCAAGCAAGACACACACCAGAAAAATAAGTCAAGTGCTGTCACCAGTTGAATAAAAATTACATCCGTTCACCTGGATCTGGTCAAAGACAAAGTGGAAAGACGTGTCACTGTCATCTTCGCCACCTCCATGCCCTCAGCACCCTGGTAATTATTATCTGTATCACTAATGTAAATTTGATTATCGTTTCAGACCACCATCTTAAATGGATCAGTGTTGCCAGAAGTCAGCCCTGGCACCGAAATGTTTTTGATACAAAGCTTCTTTCACATCAATAAGCCCTTCAGAGATGAGGTTCAAGACAGTTTCTCCTCCATTGTATTTAAGTGTGTCAATACCCAAAAAAGTTACACGATATAAGACTAAAAAGAAGAAAGAAAAAAAAATCCTCAAGCTCCAGAATCGTATCGATGTCTTTAAGGAAGTCTCCAAAAGGGCGGGGAGGGGCTTAACAAAAAGGAAAGGAGTTACACTACACAGTTTACACACATTATAAATAAAACAAGTCGTAAACTGTTCGACATTTAATTCACACCACTGTACAGAGAACTTCAAAAGGAGGGAAAATGCGGATATCAAGGTTTTCTTGGATCTAGATCATACTTAATTCATAGCCCTGAACAAAATACTCTGGAAGACGAGGCATGTTGGTAAATGACGCCGTTTGAAAGTTAATCTCAAACTGTTAACGTACCGCCGACTGCTGCGTGTCTGCCCCGCGCGCCGCGGCGCCCGGACCGCCCACCGCCCATCTCAGCTCCCGTCAGAGCCTCACCCGCCAGCTGACCCTGCAGCTGGGGTGTGACAGGTCCAGACCAGTGTGACCCGAGGGCAAGGATTTTCTTCTCCAGGAGGCGAGCGGCCCAGTGGGAGGTCCCACCACTCCGCCTGCTTTGGCTGCTGTCCTGTGAAACGTGATGATTCAGCCGCGGGAGGCCCCACGCAGCCCAAAGGGAAGCCGAGAGCCCAGAGCAGGCCTGCAGGCCTCACGCCGCTGCGCGGAGGGACCCGAAGGCGGCCTCCGCTCCCGGCTGCGCAGGCGCGCGAGCTCAGCGTGTCCTCCCTGGCTCAGTCAGTCTTCCGCGGGAGGTCTTCATTCCCCTCAAGGTTCCTGAACCAATGCACAAGGCACCCTGTGTCGCGAGAGTTGCAGCATCTGGCCCATATTTCAGTGTCAATGAGGTAGGGGAAATCAATGATTTTTTTTAAAAAACATATTTCACAATCGTTATAAAGTTAAATGACAGCGAGGCTGCCATTTTCCAAAATGGCAGCTCCACGTAGGGTGGGAATCCCTCCCGGCCAGCGGCCAGCGGCACAGACCTGCGCAGGTGCCTCCATCCCTCCAGCACGCGCCTTGTGACCGCAGACTGAGCCTCTTCCTACTGGTGGAGAAAACGCAGGACCTCTCGTGGAGCTGAATATTAATATGGAAGAATATAAAAATAATCTCCCGCATTTTAATTCTAACAGAGATTGAAGCAAGACCTGTTAACCTCTACCTTTCTTTCCATCTATGGTGGGTGACTCAAGACATAATTCTTCCAAAGACAGATTCTAAAACACTAAGAAATTCCAATATTACTCGACAGAGTTTTATATTCTCTAACAATATAGACTTTGATCGTTTCCCCAAAAGAAGCTTTCATTTAATGCCCGAGAAATTGTATTAGTTACTGAAGAGTTCTCTGTTTAACCTCTGCAAAGCGTCATTCTATTGGTACATGTTAGACCCACTCATGGGGTGGGCATAGCTCAGTGGTAGAGTGCATGCTTAGCATGCACGAGGTCCTGGGTTCCATCCACAACACCTCCATTAAAAATAAATGAATAAATAGACTCACTCTTGTATCAAGAATTTTAGGTTAGACTTTTAAATTAAAATCCACTGAAACATAATTTCCCCAAAGTTTCGTAAGTTGGTGACATTTAATATATCGATGGTCTCCTATCCAGCTAGGTATCCGATGTTTGGCAAAATATCCCCTCCCTTGAGTTAGAGTCACGCCTTCAACTTGTTTATATTATTGTGCTCATGGGCTATTCAGTAACAAGACATCTGTTCAGAAATCCCTCTAGAAAGTTTCCTGCATTATTTATGTCACCACTTAAGCTATTTCCCCTCCCTTAAAAAACAGCTGCTTTACATACAAAAGAAAAAATCATTATTTAGCCAGCAATATGGATAAATGATTCTGGTTTCTTTTCGCTGACCCATCATTGCCTTTTACAGACTAATTGGCTTCCTAAGTCTCTTCTGCTCTCAAAGATTGTCAAGTTGCCATTTAATTTAATACTAAAATGTAAATGCTATTCTTATTTCCCCTCAATTAAAAGTAAATGTTTAATGATTTTATGTAAATGGCTTTAATCTCACCCCAAAGAGCTTAAAACATGATTTTTGAAGGCTCTGAACTTTTTGTCTGCTTTTCTCCTGCAAGCTTAATACACTTCCCCAAACTTGCCACAGTCCGCATCATCAAAGCTTTCATCTTGTCTCAAAAGAGAAAAAAGAAAAAATTTCAATGCCAATGAAATGCCAAAATCAACTCTTTTCCGCCTCAATTTTCAAATGTCAGTTTGTTTTTACCCAATTCTAGGAAATTTATACAGTGGAATTCTAAACTCCACTATTTGACATTTCCTGCTGAAGAAAATCAAAAGAAACTTTCCACCCTCGATGTTGCTTTTGGAAGCGAGCCCCTTCTATCTGTGGTCTCAGTGAGGCAGGGCCTAGGCTGGTCCTCAGAACGGGGACTTGCCTCCACTATTGTGCTCAGAACTCTGTCTCCAGGTTTTACCTGATGTCACTCTGCAGTTGAATATTCTGATGGATCGTCCTCTATGGACAAGGCACCCACAGAAGAGAGGTGACTTTCTACATTCAACAAACCACGGAATTCCAATTAGAAGAAGGGAAACAAATCCCATAGAAGACCAAGTATCGGTCGAGTCTTTGCATTTTTGAGAACTAGAGACCATTTTCTGCTGTATCAGCTAATATTTCTGAAGCCTTTGAATTTCTGATTCCTTTGGAGTTAGTTTTTCCAAAACAAAAGTGGGAAGGAAGTGTTTTGGGTTTTTTGGGGTTTTTTTCCCCAGTATGAAGAGGTCCTAACTAGACTTCGTTAAAAAGAAAAAAAAAAAAAAAGAAAAAGATGATGGGGGTACAACTACAGCCTTGTGGATATGCCTAGAAGTTGTGGTGAACATACAGAACTTGCCCCAAACCAGGGTCGGGGCTGGGGGCGGAGGGAGGTTCTGCCTGGCTTTTTAGAATGCGGTTGCTAAACTAAGCTAGAGAGCCCAGGGGCAGGAGGACACAGGTTCTATGCAGTTTACCCTTCTGCTAGTTATTTGTTTCATGGCCAGAGTTGCTTTCAAACGGATCACCCCCACCCCCCAAAAAAACTGGCCTGGCCTCCAACGTGCCTTCGTTTAGTGCCTCCGTCCCCATGCCCTCAATAACTTTAGCTTTCTAATCGTACTCGTTCCTGCTATGAAACCTGACAAACAGGGAAAATCTGGAAACAGAGTGAAAGAGAAGAAACAGAGGAGAGGTAGGAGAAAGGGAGGAGGGAGGAAGGGAGGGGAAAAGAGAGAGAGGGAGAGAGAGGCTGTTGCCACCCTCCTGGCTAACTGAAATGCTTGTTCCCGAGATTACAGTAATTACAGCCCCAGCGTGAGTTCCATACAAGCGCTAAATGAAACAGCACATCAATTAAAAAATAAACACTCCATTCTAAGAGAAAGACAACCCCCTGGGACGTCCTAACAAGCGTAAATGAACCTGCCAGGCCGCCCGCCCCTCGGGCCCCTCCCCGTCGAAGGTGGCTGCGAGCTGGCGGGGGCGGCGCTCGCTGGCCGCGTCCCCAGCCGCCGGCCCGGGCAACCGCGGGGACGTGTCCGCGCGTCCGCGCCAGGGCTGGGCGCCGCCTCCCACCGCGGAGGAGGAGGCGCTGGCAAAAACAGTCAACTTGGGAGAGACGCCTGGTGTTCCAAAAGCACGAGGCGAAGAGAGAGGATCCAGCCGCAGTTTCCAGTCTGTCCTATTTATAAGTTTTTCTTTCTCCCTTTTCTTCCTCTCTCTTTTTCTCTTTTAAAGAAAGGGAATGAGGTTTCATAAGGGAGCACTGTGTCCGGATGCTTTATGTGTTTTACCTCACCTAATTAGTAGAACCCCTTTGAATATCTGTACTGTGCCCCCACTCTCCAGTTGAGGAAACTGAGGCTCCCCCAGTCACTCAGCGGAGGCGGGAGGAGACCCGCCCCCGGGCCTGCCCGGGTGCCCGCGCCTCTCGCGCGCCCGCAGCTGGGCTCCCGGGCACCTCCTCGCGGGCCGCCCCCGGCCCTGCCCCACCTGCCGGGGTGAACTGCAGTCGTTCCACCCCTCCCACATTACCAAGCGTCCACGACCATCGTTCTGAGAACCTTAAGAAGGGGACCCCTTCTCGGTCCCCCAAAACGCTCCCGCGCACACCCCCGCTCTCGGAGGGGCGCGGGGCCCCCTCGCCAGCAGGTCGCCCACTTTCGGGGAGCCTGGAAAGCAGGGGTTTGACTTGATCAAAACGGGCCTCGGAAAGCGCGCGCTGCATAACGCCTCGTCCCCAGTACCCAAGCGCAGACTCGAGGAAATGGAACCCCGACCGCAGACGCGCTGAGCGCCGCGGGGACGGCAGTGGCAAAGCCTCCGTCTCTGCGGTCAACCCCAAGGTTACCCAAACTCCGGCCGCAGACAGCGTGCACGGCCGCGCGGACAGCCAGGCCCGCCCCAGGAAGGCTGGGCCTGGGGAGCGCGCAGACTCCGCCCCGCGCCCCGGATTGGCGCGCTGGCCGCGGGCGGAGACCGAGTCCGCGCCGTATAAATATTCATGAGCCAGCCGGGGCGCAGCGGGGCCGGAGCGGGAAGTTGGCGAGGGGCGCTGCTCCCGCCGAGGAGGAGGAGGAGGAGGAGGAGGTGGCGGCGGGGCGCGGGCGCGCCGCTCAGGTGTCCGCTCCGCCTTCCGGCGTGGATTTGGCTCCGAGTGTCCCGCGAGAAGGGGAGCGTCGACACCTCGCCCGACTGCCTGCCGGAGCGCGGCGCAGATTTCCACCGGAGGCGGGGCCCGTCATCCCGGCGGCGGACCGACGGAGGACAGAGGGCGGCGGCCTCGGCGGAGGCGGGCCGCGAACCCCGGCGGCAGCCGCGCGGCCTTGGGGGAGAGCATGAGCCCCGGGACGCCGAAAGGGGGCCGCAGGGGCTGACCTGGCGCGGAGCGGCCTGGCCCAGCCATCTTGACTGCGCACCGCGGCCCGAGAGGAAACTTGCAGCGCCGCCGCCCTCGGTGCCCGGCAAAGTCACCGGCGCTCGCGGAGAAAGCGAGCAAGGGAAGGACGATGAGCTGGGGGCCGGCCACTATGCCCCGCGAGGGCTGAGCCCGGCCGGCGTGTGTGGGCGGACCCGGGGACAGGGGTGCCTTTCGGCAGCCACCTTCGGCTCCCGCAGCGCCGTGCGGACGCGTCCCGAGAAGGGACGAGGTTATCGGCAGAGCCTCTCCCGGGAGAGGCAGGAGAGAGCCCGGCTGGGCGCCCGGCCTTCCCTCCCCCGGAGCTCTCGCACGCCGCCCGGAGGGCGCGGGACCGAGGCTCGCAGCATGGAGTGGGGTTACCTGTTGGAAGTGACCTCGTTGCTGGCCGCCCTGGCGCTGCTGCAGCGCTCTAGCGGCGCGGCGGCCGCCTCAGCTAAGGAGCTGGCGTGCCAGGAGATCACCGTGCCTCTGTGCAAGGGCATCGGCTACAACTACACCTACATGCCCAACCAGTTCAACCACGACACGCAGGACGAGGCGGGCCTGGAGGTGCACCAGTTCTGGCCGCTGGTGGAGATCCAGTGCTCGCCCGACCTCAAGTTCTTCCTGTGCAGCATGTACACGCCCATCTGCCTGGAGGACTACAAGAAGCCCCTGCCTCCCTGCCGGTCGGTGTGCGAGCGCGCCAAGGCCGGCTGCGCGCCCCTCATGCGGCAGTACGGCTTCGCCTGGCCCGACCGCATGCGCTGCGACCGGCTGCCCGAGCAGGGCAACCCCGACACGTTGTGCATGGACTACAACCGCACGGACCTCACCACGGCCGCGCCCAGCCCGCCGCGCCGCCCGCCGCCGCCGCCGCCGCCCGGCGAGCAGCCGCCCTCCGGCAGCGGCCACGGTCGCCCGCCCGGGGCCAGGCCCCCATCCCGCGGCCGGGGCGGCGGCGGGGACGCGGCTGCACCCCCAGCGCGCGGCGGCGGCGGGAAGGCGCGGCCCCCTGGCGGCGGCGCGGCGCCCTGCGAGCCGGGCTGCCAGTGCCGCGCGCCCATGGTGAGCGTGTCCAGCGAGCGGCACCCTCTCTACAACCGCGTCAAGACCGGCCAGATCGCCAACTGCGCGCTGCCCTGCCACAATCCGTTTTTCAGCCAGGACGAGCGCGCCTTCACTGTCTTCTGGATCGGCCTGTGGTCGGTGCTCTGCTTCGTGTCCACCTTCGCCACCGTGTCCACCTTCCTCATCGACATGGAGCGCTTCAAGTACCCCGAGCGGCCCATCATCTTCCTCTCGGCCTGCTACCTCTTCGTGTCCGTCGGCTACCTGGTGCGCCTGGTGGCGGGCCACGAGAAGGTGGCGTGCAGCGGTGGCGCGGGGCCCGCGGGCGGGGCGGGGGGTGCGAGCGGCGCGGCCGCGGCGGGCGCGGGCGCAGCGGGCGCGGGCGCAGGCGGCCCGGGCGGGCGCGGCGAGTACGAGGAGCTGGGCGCAGTCGAGCAGCACGTGCGCTACGAGACCACCGGGCCGGCTCTGTGCACCGTGGTCTTCCTGCTCGTCTACTTCTTCGGCATGGCCAGCTCCATCTGGTGGGTGATCCTGTCGCTCACGTGGTTCCTGGCGGCGGGCATGAAGTGGGGTAACGAAGCCATCGCCGGCTACTCGCAGTACTTCCACCTGGCCGCGTGGCTCGTGCCCAGCGTCAAGTCCATCGCCGTGCTGGCGCTCAGCTCGGTGGACGGCGACCCGGTGGCGGGCATCTGCTACGTTGGCAACCAGAGCCTGGACAACCTGCGCGGCTTCGTGCTGGCGCCGCTGGTCATCTACCTCTTCATCGGCACCATGTTCCTGCTGGCCGGCTTCGTGTCTCTCTTCCGCATCCGCTCGGTCATCAAGCAGCAGGGCGGCCCTACCAAGACGCACAAGCTGGAGAAGCTCATGATCCGCCTGGGCCTCTTCACCGTGCTCTACACCGTGCCCGCCGCCGTCGTGGTCGCTTGCCTCTTCTACGAGCAGCACAACCGCCCGCGCTGGGAGGCCACGCACAACTGTCCGTGCCTGCGGGACCTGCAGCCGGACCAGGCGCGCCGGCCCGACTACGCCGTCTTCATGCTCAAGTACTTCATGTGCCTGGTGGTGGGCATCACCTCCGGCGTGTGGGTCTGGTCGGGCAAGACGCTCGAGTCGTGGCGCGCGCTGTGCACCCGCTGCTGCTGGGCCAGCAAAGGCGCGGGCGCGGCGGGCGCGGCGGGGGGCGGCCCGGGGGGCGGCGGCGCGGGGCCCGGCGGGGGCGGGGGGCCGGGCGGCGGGGCGGGCTCCCTCTACAGCGACGTCAGCACCGGCTTGACGTGGCGGTCGGGCACGGCCAGCTCCGTGTCGTATCCAAAGCAGATGCCCTTGTCCCAGGTCTGAGCGGAGGGGAGGGGGCGCCCGGGAGGCAGGGGGAGGGGCGAGGCGACCGAGGCTGCGAGGGGGACACTCGAAGGCAGAGGTTCCCACCCCTCCACCGTGTTGATTGCTATTAGCATGATAATGAACTCTTAATGGTATCCATTAGCTGGGACTTAGAGGACTCGCTTAGAACAAAGTACCTGGCATTGAAGGCTCCCAGACCCGGCCCCTTTCCTCCACCGACGGCCGAGGGGTTCCTCCCGGCAGGCGTTCGTTTCTGTTGGCAGAGGAGCGTGAACTTCGCTGCCGCGTTTCCAGGACCCAGGGTTTGGAGCCCTCGCTGGTTGCCGTTCGCTGAGATTGAAGCCAGACCTACAGATTTCACCTGAGGGACCTTGTCTTCTCCCTCGATTCTCCCACGTAAACTCTGACGTCTAACATGTCCTAGAAGAGGGATGACCATGGCCTAACGGGATGGCACGGTTCGGGTATTCTTAATGACCAGGCAAATGCCTTAAGTACACAAGCAAGAAATGTCTTAATTATACACCCCAAGTAAATACGGGTTTTTTACATTAGAGGATGTATTTATATAATTATTTGTTAATTGTAAAAATGTGTAAAATATGTACATATCCAAAGATATACAGTCTGTACATTTTCTTGTAAAAAGTTTAGAGGCCACCCCTGTAAGAACAAATATAAGTATTCTATTTTGTCAATAAAATGACTTTTGATAAATGATTTAAACATTGCCCCCTCCCCCTGCCTCTTCCAAACTGTTACCTTTAAAGAGCTTGCGGAGGGCACGTTGGAAACATGGACATTTTCTGGTTTCTCATTATGTTCACGGACGTTAGACATGGAGAAAATGATCTGTTAAACTAGTTCATAAGTTGTTAGCAGAGTATCACTGTCGAACTGCACTCAAAATTGAGATTTTAGCACCTTTCCGAAAAGGTGGTGTTTTTCATGGCATCTCTTTTCTGATCCGTGGTGAACAACACTCACCTTAGTGTATGTAAATGGGACCTTCCACAAGGCCGGAATTCCACTCCGGCCTTGTTATTTATCTTGTGTAATATCACTAAAGGCTTCCAACCCCACGTTCATTTCTGGCGTCCGTGATTTTGGAGGCACCTGCTCTTGCAGGACCGAGCACACTGAAGGGTCGAGGTTAACGTTTGAAAGCATCGATCACACGTTACGGTGTAAGTCACTTGACAATCTGGTAGCCGACCAGGCGTTCTTTCATGGATTAAACTAACGGGTTAACATCTTAATAACCTTCCAGGCTTGTGTCGTCCAATGCGCTTCTTTTCCTAGAGAAAAAGCTATTGTTCCTCTGTCAAGACTAAGCTAATTTATTGGAGCAGAAGGCTGTTGAATTAGCAGAAGAATGCTTTGGCAATTGTTGAACTTTTTACCTGTCTGCCCAGTGGCTCAGCACATCCTTTAAGAGGAGCCAAATGAATAGGGTTAATCTGTAGGGAACTTGGTCTTTTGAGTTGGAAAACCTTTGATCTTTTCTCCTCTCCAAATGTGCCGTATAGTCTGAAGTCTCTCCCTGCTGCCCGGCTCCTCTTGGTGCAGACCAATTGGCCACCGCGGAGCCTTAAAGTTCTTCCATTAAAGGGCTGTGGGACTTTTACTTTAAAAAGGAGAGAGAGCGGGGGAGAGGAAGACTTGTAACAGTTCGTGAAGACCAGAGGCACAAGTGCGCACAGCCTTTTAAACAGCTTTTCCCGGCATTGTTAGCCAGCCTGCAGGCAGCTAGGCATGGGTTGAGACATTATAGAAAAAGGCTCTGAATGCCCTACAGGTGGTCTGCGCACTTAATCCCCAATTTAAAGCGTTTTCCTTTGCTGGACAATTGCATTACAAAACTCCCTTCTTTCTCGCTCCTAATTGAACCAATGAACTATTATAAACTACAAGTTTTCCTTTAAAAAAAAAAAAAGCCATCAGTGCCTAAATTCTTTGACTACATTCTGGCCAGTTTTCTGGACTGAACTTTGAAAGCACCGGAAGTAAAAGCTGCTTCAGACATTTCTCTTTTTCAGATATTTTTCTTCCTCACGCTTGGTATTTTCTGACAGATGAGCAATAATTTAAAAGTAATTGGTGAGGTTGTGTGTTCCTACTGAAAAGATAGCCCCGGGTCCCTTATTAACCTGTCAATCAAGATAAGAAATGGGCAGTTACCCTGCTAATGATGGCGGCATCCAACATGGTGGGGTGGGTGGGGTCCGGTTCACAGCGTCCTGCTAAGAAGTTTGTTCTCTTTACTTTTCCTAATAGGAATATTTAGTGCTTTAAATTTTTTTTATTTTTGTTGAGAGGATGGAAACTACTTCTTTGACCGATCTTTCTCATGTAAGAGGCTTTTAAGAGGAGTTTCTTGGTAGAAACATTTTGCAAGTCCCTCGCAGAGTCATTCGTGGGGTTAATTGGATTTTTCGAGGTAGATATGCAGGAAGAACCCCGACGTTAGTTATCATGCCGACTATGTTTTTTAAAGTCAGAGCCACTGGAAAAATCTGCACCTTCTGAGAGTTTATTCATTAAAGGATGACTGCTTTGTAACTTGGGAACCAAGGAGTGGCCTGAGTCGAACCCATGTGGTGACTCGCAGGTACTGTAGTGTCCATGAACGGCATTTTCGGTTATAAGGAAGAACTTCGAGGGCAGTTCCCGTAGTCCTTGCACATGTGTGAGATGGAGAGAGAGTTAGAGACTAGCTGCACTTGGCTTCCTGCTTTGGGACTTATGTTCAACTTTGAAGCTGTCTCCCTGGGGGGAGGGGGCAGCCCATCCGTGGAGCACATGCTTAGCGTGCGTGGGGGCCTGGGCTCAGTCCCCAGTGCCTACATTTCTTTTTTAAGTGGAGCTTTTTCCCTTTATTTCTTCATTATATCCTTGTAAAATGCCGCTTTTGATAACCTTTACAAAACGGCTATTAAATGTGTTCAATATAAGCAAAAAGCTTCGCCGGAAAACCTCCCCAGCATCCTGAGGCCCGCCCGCAGGGGGACAGCCGGGGCCTGTGGCCCCTGTGCTCATAGGGACTGACTGTAGTGACTGATCTCAGAGCGCAGGGGCTGGTTGTGTGCCTTGAAAGCTAACGCTTAAGTTGCCAGGTTGCCAACACCCAAATGGTATCTATTCATGGGATTTAGAAACAAAAACAAATCGGTTTGAGGGATGGGAAAAGCAAGGGACAGGCCTACTCTGTGGCTGGGAGATGAATGTCCATAAAGTCTCATGTGGTTAAAACCATGAGAAAAGCCAACGCTTATTAAAATTACTTGTGCGAGAAGCTATGTGAAACACTTTCTTTTCGCTTTATAATATATGCAATTTGAAAATACCATAAAACGGAGGGGAAATGGATAAGGGCAAACCTTGTCACCGTGACAGTTCCTTCACCTGCGCTGATGGCCCTGAAGGTCTCTGGAATCCTTCAGAGTTTCGGGGGAGGAAATCAGATGGTTCTGCCAAGAGAAAAGTCACACATGGAGCCTCAAGCAGCTGTGGGCACAGCTTGCAAGTCAGCATAGGTGACAAAGGTCCCCTGAGACGCGCCTCGTGTCTCCCCACGCGACGCTCTGCTGCCACCTTGCGGTGCCGCGGAGTTCCAGCACCGAGGATGCGCGGGACCAGCACTGCAGGTCCTTCCCTCCAAACTGCGGAGCCCCTGGTCCCCGCCCAGACAGCCCGCAGCTGTTGTGTTCAGAATTTTGAACTCTTTCCTGCAAGAAAAAGATCCCCAAACTGCATCAATTTAAGGCCCCACAAGACCTCCATTGAATTAAATCCTCAATATAACAGTTATGTTAAAAATTATCAATAAGCTGTGTTGAAATTCAACGGTCTTTTTTAAAAATTACCTTCTGAGGTGCTTTTATGTAAGGAATGAGCCGCTCACCAAAGATTCACCACATTTAATGGGAGGAAGAATAAACCAGGAAGACTGTCTGGAGGTGGCTTGTTAATTTCCGCACACTTCAGTTTCCCACCGTGAAGTTGGTGCTGAGTCCGGGGGACGATACTCTGCACCCCCGACAAGTACTGCTGGCTTGGGAGGGGCAGGGGTCCCCCTTGTCTGGAACAGAAGGAATAGAAGCCGCGCCAGGATCCACATCAGCCAAAGGGAAGAGAGGGCATCACTCGGGAATCGGGAGCAGTGGAGAAGGCGTGGGGAGACGGAAGACCAGGGGCGGGAAGACCACGCCTGCGAGCAGAGTGTGAAAGGCAGCTTCGCGAAGCCCACATCCGAAGGCTTCTTCCTTCTGGGATCGGAGTGGCTGGGCGGGGGCTGGGAGGGAGGAGGCGAGCTGGTCAAGGGACTGAGGACGGAAGACGCTCTCGGAGGTCACCTACAGGGTCCTGGGGTCCTAAGTGGTTATCGGGACTCTCGCTGCTCCGTGGACAAGGAACAGTGGCAAGGCCTAGTGTTGAGGGAGGTGGACTCAGAAGCCACATCGATTGCCACCCGCAGCTTCCCGCATGCACAGGTCACTGCTTCACTTACAGGCCGGAAATTGATGCCCAGAGAGGACTGGACTTGCCCAAGGTCACACAGCCAGCAGCAGAGCTGGGCCTGGAAGCCACGGATGCTACGTGTCACTCCTAATAGTAGCGACAGCTCATTTCCGCTGCCCTGGTTTCTGTGTAAGTCCCTGCAGCCACCGGCCGCCACATGCTTTCGTCCCTGACATCAGCTGCCCGGCCGTGTGCACCCAGTCCCAGAATCGTCCCAGAGCACAGGTTTCCGACGGTCTGGTGCTGACCCACACGGGAACAGACGAGCACTGCCTGAGAGGCTGCCGGGGCAACTTCGGGAAGGTTTGGGCCTGCACCCACAGTGACACAGTATTTGGCCAAGATCACACTTCCTAGTTGATACCAAGGCCCAAGGACACAGTCTGCCTGCTACTTAGTGAGGTGCAGTGACCGGAGGAGGGAAGGGGCCAGTGGCTGATGGAGTCACACCGGGGAGAGTGGTGCCAGCACCTGCCCTGGTCAGCAGGGGCCTGGGGCCTCTGGGAGGAAGGGGCGCACTAGGCCCCCAGGGCAGCAGAGCCAGAGGGAGCAGGAAACAGCCCCGGTGAGCACTGCGAAGTCTCTGGAGGGAGGGGACAGGAGCGCCGTGGATTCAGACCAAGGCCCCGGGACATGCCCAGGAGGACGGCGGTACCTGAAGGGGCGGCAGGAAGGATGGAGTGAGGGCAGACGGCCAGGCCAGGGCAACGTCGGGATAGTTCATAAGTAATGACCGCGCTTCCACAGCCTTCCAAGCCTTGGGGAGCCCCACCACTCACCCAGGACAAAGGTACCTATTTATGAGCCTTATTTAACACTCAAGTGAACCATACACTAATTAAAATCAGAAAAACAATTTCCAGCGTCCGTTCCGTGACAAAGCTGTTTCTAAGTAAGCAGCACCCTGGCGGTGGCTCTCACCCCTGCCGACACCCACAAGCACAAGGGGTGCCTCCACCAGCCACTGCGGCCAGCAGCACCCCGAGCAGGTGAACCAGAGCTCCTGGGGAGCCCGAGCTTTCTAAAACCAGCCGGGGGGGACGAGTCGCACGTGTAGGCAGCGTTGAAAGCCAGTGAGTGGAACTGATATGATCTAAAAATGAAACCACAAAATACAGATAGAAATCAGCTGAGCCAAGGGCTCTTGTCATCCAATTTGCCTCATTTAAACGGAAGTAGTTTTGTTTTTTTTCTTTTTGTCACCTTGAGTAAACATCTGGGAGAGGACAGGGGTGCCCCCAGCTGGGCGGAAGGGAGAACTTCATGCTTTGCTGTTGCGAACCGAAGCTCTCGCGGCACAGCGTTGTTTGGATAACCCTGCCTTCTCTTCCACTTGTAAAGTCGTAACAGAGAACTGGGTACACAGCGTAGGATTCTTTTAAACAAGAAATTAGACCCAACCGGTAAACCTCCAAGGAGCCAATAAAAGCGGACTCACCCAGTGGTGACCTAGTCTGGGTGTGACTTTCGACAACCAGGTGACAGTCACCTCGTCGTCCTGGAGACGGGGGGGGGGTGCTGGGATCCTGAGTGTGTGTGGATACGTGTACCTTTTAAAGGAACGTGACACCACCTCCCCTGATGCTGGAACTTTGCACACGTTTTACAATTGTAGGATAATGTTTATTCAGGGCAGAAATCTCCTTCCTCTGGGGACCCAGGAGGAAGGGGTGAGTCCTTGACCAAAGCCCCAGAAAGTGAAACTCACTCCCCAAGTGAACTCTGAGGTTTTCCTGAGTCTACATAGATCTTAACTGCTACACTGCATCCTATTTCTGTAAGAAACAGTCCAAGCAGAAGGTCAAAGGTGAAACCCATGGGAGGGATACGAATCTCTTGTCATACCGCTAAAGCGCATACGTGGCTATACTTAACGGGAACCAAAAAGAAGCTAATAACTCAATTTAATCATCATGGAAAATATCTCATAATGAACGTTGTTTTTACCTGCTTGACTTAGAGATTCTCCAGGAAGCTGCAGAAAGCCAGCGAAATGGAGAGGTTCAGAACACGGACTCAGGACGCCCTGCCTGGGCCAGGTTCTCAGCCTCTGTCTGCCTCAGTTTGCCCCTCTGTAAAATGGGAATGAGACAGGTTCCTGCTTCACTGGGTCTCAGGGTAACTGTGAGGAGTGAATGCAGACAGAACAAGGTGAGCGGCACTGCCTGGAACAGTGGGAGGCGGCCAGCGTCATCGAAGCTTGTTTTTCTGTAGCGATGCTTCCTTGTGCATTTTTGCTTTATTTATTTTTATTATGACCAAAAAAAACATACAACACACTTTACCATCTTAAGCAGTTTTTAAGTGTCCATTGTTTGATGCTAGGCATACTCACACTGCTGTGAGCCAGATCTCCACAACTTGTCCATCTTGCAAAACTGAAAGTACGGATTAAATATCCCCCTTTCCCCCCTTCCCCTCGGTCCCTGGCACAACCGTTCTTCCTACTTCTATGAACTGGACAATTCTCGGTCCCGCCTATGAGCACACTCACACGGCACTTGTCTTTTTCTGGCTGGTTTATTTCACTTCGCATAATATCCTCAGGGTTCATCCATGTTGTGGTCTGTGTGACGGGATTTCCTCCTTATTAAAAGCTGGCTAGTAACCAGTGGATGTACACACCGCATTTTGTTAATCAGCTTATCCACTTATGGGCGTTTGGGTTGCCCCCACCTCTTGGCTGTCGTAAATAATGCTGCTAGGAACTTGGTGCGCAAGCATCCCTTTGAGACCCTGCCTTCGGTGTTCCGCGTGTGTTCCCAGAAGTGGGACTGCCGGATCACACAGCGGGTCTACATCTGAGGACCCTCCGCGCCGCTCTCTGCAGCCTGCGCCCCACTTTACAGCCTCACCGACAGTGCGCGGGGTTCCCGCTTCTCCACGTTCCGGCCATCACTTGTTATTTTCTGGGTTTCGGGTGGATTGAGGTTTTGTGGTTTTGATCTGCATTTTTCTGATGATTAGTGATGCCAAGTAACTTTTCATGTGCCTGTTGGCCATTTCTGTGTCATCTTTGGAGAAATGTCTGTTCAAGCCCTTTGCCCGTTTTTCATCAGGTTTTTCCATTTTTCCTGTTGAGCTGTATATTGTTTTTATATTCTTGATAATAACCCCTCCTCTGATACATGATTTTCAAATATTCTCACACAGTCCGTAGGTCACCTTTCCACTGCTGACCGTGTCCTGTGATGAACCAGTTCTTAATTTTAGCGTGGTCCCACTTGCCTGTGTGCGCTTTGTGGCAGGTGCTTTTGGTGTCCTGTCCAAGACAGCACAGCCACATCCAGGGTCCTGAGGAGTTTTGCCAGTTTTTCTCTTCCACGTGGGATGAGGGCGATGATGACTGCATGGCCCTTATTTTTTTCTCCTTTTTTCCATTTTTCTTTAAATTGAGGTATAATTAACATACAGGTGCTCTGCCCGTCTCACTCAATCCTTCTGTGAAACAAATGACATGATCGAGAGAAAAGCAGTACATTTTAAATCTCTACATACAAAAAGGGAAGGAAATTCAAGATATTACACTTGTCAGTGAGGCGCTCGTGACCCCCGCTGCACTTACAATGGCGAAGTGTCAGTGCTTTAACCTGCTCAGAAGGGAGAATTTCTATTATTTTTTTAAATTGTGTGCTGTTCTAAAATCCACTCATTCAACACACACCCATTAATCACCACGACACAGGAGGGGGTTCGAAGCCCCATCCGTGTTCAGACGTGCAGACACTTTCTTCATGTGAAACCCATCGGTCCACGGAGAAAATTAACTCACGGCAGAATTAAACAGCAAGGAGAATAAAGAAACAAGGAAAAATAGAGAAGAAAGTTGACAGGAAGAAAAGTTTCAGGTGAAGCAAAACAAATATTTTTAATCAGAGTTGCAGTGAAACCCCGCCGTCACATGAGCGATCTTTTCACGGCAATCCTCGCACAACCTGCCCACTGGAGACTCGGGGCTCCGGTCACTGGAACACCTTGCCCGTCAACACTTCCATGCTGGAAAGTTGGATTTCACATGAAGGAAATGACTAAGTTTGAAAGGCTCTAGGTTTAAGGTGACTCACATGCCCGTAGGATGAACAGACCTGAACACTGTGTTATGATTTGTGTATTTGCACTTCGAATTCTCGGAGGATTTAACAGTATGAGACCAAAGATTGGATTTTTCCAAATCACACGGAAGCCTTGAAATCCAAGCTGAGTCTAATTAAAGGATGAATGGGGTGAACTCCACAACTTTGCAGCACAGCCATGTTTGCCGACTCCAGAAGGGTTGGCGCAAGACCAGCACGGAGGCTTCCGGGCCCCGGGCGGTGAGGGTGGGGCTGAGGGGAGTCAGCAACGCTTTTCCAGGCCCCTCGAGTTACTGACTTAGTTTTACTGTAAGCCGTTCACTAACTTATGAAAAAAGTGTCAAGTTAACAACAAAAGGTGTTAATTCCATCTGGATTATCGGCAGTGTGATTTCCCGCCACAATCAAGACTTTACTCAAACAACCTGGATGCCTCCACCCGGTTCTATGAGACCCTTCAGGTCCATTTTTGCTTCCCCCATTGGACCAGAGCCCATCTGAAGCCACCCTACTGGGCTTTGGGCAGGCACCCATTTGAGAAGTCAGCAAAGGGTGTCTTTGGGGTTCCATATTTCCTTCTCAGGTACCAGGTTCCACCCTGCATCTTTTTATGAACTTCATTCTTTAGTAACCAATCCCAGCAAGACTCCAGGAAAAGAACCCAGAACAGAGGACATGATGCAGCCACAGAATTTCGGGGAGGTATGAAAAAACGTAACATAGAATGTGTGCTTCCTGACCCAGCGGTACCTCGTGAATAACAACGTGTTGGGAAACACTGGTGTTAGGAGGATGGGCCGGGTACATGTGCCGCTCAAAGATCGTGCTGTACACCTGAAATCGGCAGGACACTGAAACTGACAAGACTTCAACAACAAAGAATGAAGAAGAAGAAGGAGGAGGAGAAGGAGAAGGAGAAAGAGAAGGAGAAGAAGAAAGGGGGGGCATGTAGCTCAGTGGTACAGCGTGTGCCTAGCATGCACAAGGTCCTGGGTTCAATCCCCAGGACTTCCACTAACAGTAAATAAATAAAAAGCTAATTACACCCACCCCCCAAAAGAAACCCATGCAGGGTTATTGGCAAGGTCACCAGGGAGGTATACCTGGGCGGGGTCTCCCAACATCCCAAAGGTGACCACGTACCATCCCGTACCTCGGGCTGAGTCAGGGGGGTCTTTTCAGGCCTCTGCTGGCCCTGTTCAGAGGTAGGGAGTTACCCACGGATCAGTTAGGCTTTCAGACCTCTTTGATCTACACACACGAAGGCAAGACAACAGGCCTCCACTTTCCCAAATGTTCGAGGCCACCAGGTCCCATCCGCACCCTCCCCCACGTGCCGTTTCCCAACCTCACTCTGCTGGGGCCTCAGACTCTGCCTCCAGCCTGGCGTTTGCCCCGACCGCAGGCTGCCTGGGCTCCCTTCTCTGCCCCGTGGCGTCTCTTACACATAGTTGGTCCTTGTGCGTCTGGTCTCTCCTCCTTGTCACCGTCTTCCCACTTTGGTGCCAACCCTCCCTCCCAAGGAAGTGCCCGCCACCAGCTTGTCTTCCTTCCCCTCCCCTTGTCACCATCCTTGCTCTGACCCATCAAGGTCACCAAAGTGTAACTGGTGGTGCAGGGAACAGCTTCTCACAAGGCATTTGGACTTTAAATTTTTTTGGGGTTTTTTTTTTTTGGCATTCTTTTTTCTTGAAGTATAGTCAATAAAAAAGTTTTAAGACTTTTTAAAAATTGGCTAAACATAGTTCACAATGTTGTGTCAGTTTCTGGTGCCCAGAATCATGTTTCAGTCATACATATACACACAATATATTCGTTTTCATATTCTTTTTCATTACAGGTTACTACACGACATTGAATATAGTGTCATTCAGCTCCATGGTGGTTTACTTAGAAAAAATAGAAATTTCATGGTGAAATATCCAAGTCTGAACCATGAGATTTAATTTTTAAGTATATGTTCCCTGCACTTATACCCTAGTCATCTCATCAAGATGCCCTCAAGCACAAGGATGTGCCTTCCTTGTCTTCCTCTTGCGACTCCTCCCTTGCCTTGTCCAAGTCCCAGACACAGAAAAGACGCTTAATAAATACACGGCCATCAGGAGCTGTCTTCCGTATTCACACTTGTCCTTCTTCCAAAAGGTGACACTCTTCTTGTGGGTGAGGAAATAAAGACACACAAAGAAAGGCCAGAGTTCCCAGAGCCCTTCGCTGCTAGAGTGGAAGCAGTGCCTCCTCCCTGGAGTGCAGGCTGAACCATGTTCTCAGTTTCTCTCCGAAGAACCACTCTGGGCACAGAACAAAATCTGATGAACCTGCTTTAGCCTAAGACTTGACTTCCTTCTCCCCACCCATCCCACAAACCCCTCCATAAAATTACTGAATTTCTGAAGGAAACGGCATTCAATACGCTTAGTATAAACTTTAATAATGCCTGAGGCTTTTTTCCGATGAAATATACCAGGTGAGGAAGACCAATTTATAGACATTTAATTGCCTCTCAAATAATGTTTCTGAGATCAAAAGCACTTTAACCTTCTAAAGCACAAGAAAAAGAGAGAAAAAATTCTTACAGATAAAATAACACATCATTTCCTAAACCAAGGGGGGCGGAAACCTCACGCACCTTTGCAGGTGCCTGATTTGATGAGCCAAGGCCAGAAGGGGCTTTTTTGGCTGATGAGTGAACAGCTGGGAGGAATCGTCCCAGAAGAGAAAGGTCTGTGCCTGTTGCCACGCCCAGCATGCAGCTTCCTGGGTAGTCACCCCGGACCCTCCCAGGTCCACCTCTTTTATCATGATCGGTGTCTCAGGCCAAACGTGCGGTTTGCAGCCTGGCCATACGAAAACCCAGGGAAAAGGACAATCAGACACTTGTGGGCAAAAAATATAGAAAGTAAATTAGAAATAAGGAAGGGGCCATCTCAACCCACGGGTATGAAACACTGTTAAATTACAGATGGCCCACAATTTCTCCATCGGCCCGAGAGTCTCACCCCACCTCCCTGCATCATCCAAAGTTAACCTAACACGAGTCCCAGATCTGAGGCTTCTTAAATCCCGCTTTCTCTGAGCAAAGATGAGCAAGAAAGGAGAAGGCTGACACTGGCCAAGAGGCTCCAGAAATAAATGAAGGTGTTGGAGCTTATAAATACCACATCCTAACACGGTCCAAGAGAGGCCTCTGCTGGTCAGACAGGAGGTGGGATGGAGGTGGGATTGTCCCATCTGTGGACACCTCCCTCCTCATGCAGGTGCCCTGTCACCGCCACTCCTGGAGATGCCAGTTTTGGGACCTGTCAGGCGTGGAGATCTCACAGCCCAGGACACACCTTATACACGGCCATATGGGGGCAGGTGGGCGTCCGCCTCCGTGATCTCACCTGAACTTCCCAACCAGCCCACGGAGTCAGGCAGCCCTCAGGTGCCCGTCTCAGTGCCGAGAAAAGCAGAGCTCACAGGAACTGTAGGAGGAGCTGTTAGAATTGGACCAATACCTTTTGCTGGAGCTCTTCCCGCCCATTTGCTGGCCTCCCACGTGATAAGCTGGTCTTAGGGTTTTTTTTTTTAAAGCATCATAGAAAGAAACAAGAGCAAGAGATTAAATGCTGGGTGCAGAGCTGATGGTTATCGACATAGCTCCACCGACTTGAAACCTCATCTCTCAGCCTGCTGACACCACGGGTTGTGCAGAAAGCAAGGAGCAACCCCCCCCCCGGGAGGGAGGGGCGCTTCGGGGAGAGGGCCCCCCGCGACCCGGGAGGGGGACTCCGGGCCGTCTGCGCAGTGGGTGCCGGCGGCCGCAGGCCACGCTGCAACGCTCCGTCCTTCGTGCTCACCTGTCTGGGGACGGAGACCTCTTACTAAAATCCAGTATTTGCATTTGACTTTTTATTTCCTGAATTCTCCATGAAAACTCCCTTCACGTGAGTTCAGCTTCTGAGAAGACTGCGTCACTTCTTTCGGCTCCGCCTTCTGCCGCTCGCGTCTCTCTCGGGTCGCAGCACAGGAAGGTGCGCGCTGTGACTGACAGGACGGAGGAAAAATACACATTTGTGTATTTCAAGTGGGGGCGAGGGGAGACATCTGTTTCCTTTCCAGGAAACGTTTCTCCCACAGAACAAGGGAAAGGGCTGGACTGGGGGTGGAGGGCACCCCATCCCCACGGCAGGAGGGATGCGGGGTCAGGTCTGTGCCCGGGGAGCCAGGTGCCCCCCCCTTCACTGCAAAGCCCACCCTCCTCCTCATTTCCTGCCGGAAACCTGATTCACACCCAGGAAACTGGAAGTAGGTCCCTGCCAGAACAGTCGCGCTCTGTTAGTTCCGGACGGGAGGCCTCTCCTGGGCGCAGTCTCACCAATGCCCCCCTCGTCTTCTTCCTTGCGGGCCCGCCTCGGGGTTAGGGTGTCCGTCCACGCTGGGCCCCACAGCCAGCCCCCGCCCCCGCCGGGCACCAGCCCGGGGAGACGTCGGGAAATCTAACCCGGGAGGCTAGACTTCCACGGCACCCAGCCCGCCGCGCCCACCGAGCAAAGCCGGAACGGCTGGGCGCTTACACCTGCCAAGGTCCTCCATGGTCTGAAAGGCCCATATCTAAGAGACAGTCCCGAGCACGGGAGACTTGGGTCCAGGCCCCTGTCAGTGAGTTCTCCTCATCCCCGTCACCTCCTTTCTCTTCCCTGCAGCCCCAGGACGTCCGAGGACCCCAGCCAACGGCCACGCTTCGCCTTACTCCCCTGCGACCAGTTCCTTGGCCACTGAGGATATGTTAAGCCCCTCCCGTGGGGCAGGTACCCAGGAAACGTTTGCTGCCTGAGGCAAACGCTGGCCAGCTGTTGGCCCAAACCTTCCCTCCTTCTTCCTGGACAGTCATCCCTACTGTCTGCAGGGGGATTGGTTCCCAAATCCCTGGATGCTCAAGTCCCTTACATAAAATGGCCTAATATTTGGACATAACCTGCCGCATCCTCCTGTAAGCCATCTCCGGATGACTTATAACACCTAATACATTGTAAATGCTAGGCAAATAGTTGCCTGCATGCAGCAAACTCAAGTTTTGCTTTTTGGGACTTTCTGGAATTTTTTCAAAAATACTTTAGATCCATGGTGGCTTGACTCTGAGGCTGGAACCGGTGGATTCGGAGGGCTGGCTGTCTAACTAGGCCATCTTTTGTGGCCTCCTGAGCAGTCAGGTCCCAGCTCTGGCTGGCTGTGTGGTCCTCCTCCAGGCCTGGCCTTGGAACAGGTCTTGTCTTTGCCACAGAAATCTTGGCACCGCAGGCAGACGATGGTGCAGCCAGAGGATGGAAGGATCCCTGAACCACCACCCAGAGGAATGCTGCCCATTGATCAAGAAACTCCGTACTTTCACGAAGCTTCCGTGTGAAGTGTCTAAGACTGGAGTGAGCAGCTACACCGGGCGCGATCACCTTAACTCCCGCCGCCTCTGCCGCGGGCAGTGGGTGACTCAGGGACACCAGCCCATGAGCCCTCTTGCGTTCACCCCGTGTGCGGAAGATGTGAGAAGCAGGCTGGAGTCTTGAAAGCAGGATGACAGCCACACCGTCTTTTTATTTCACCTTTTGGATGCAGTCTCAGATTCCCCCTCCCCTTAAAATGACTAGAAAAGATCTGTAAAGGCTTCAACACCTAAGTTACAAACCAGGGGGTTTACTGTGTCCTGTGTGAGAACAGAGACAAGGCGGTCACAGTTGAAGGCTGGGTTCCCTGGATGCCTTGGTCCTCCTTGGTCACTATTTGCCGGCGTAAAGGGCAGCTCCTCTTCCTCCGCCTCGGGGACCACAGGCTCCTCATCCACCCCAGGAGGACACCCGGGGTGTCCTCCTCTTTCTCACCCCCTGACGCACGTGAGCAGGTTTACCCTGTTCCACAGCAGCCCTTACCGCCTCGCTGTGTCCTTCGAGTGGCCGCTGAAGGCTGCACACAAGCACAAACAGACTCACGCTCCATGAACTCGGCAGCACCTGGACCAGAGAACCAGGGGAGGCGGAAACAGAGGCACCCATGCGGAGCTCACCTGAGAGGGGAGGCCGGTGTCTCTAGGGCGCCCCTCCAGGAGCTTCAGCACAGACCTGGAGAAGGGTCTCACCTGCTCCCCAGGACGGGAGGTGAAGGCCCTCGGGGCAGCCCTAACTGGTCATGGCTCCCTCCCACAGGCAGAGCCGGGCTGGGAAACGTGTGACAGTCCTAGCAGCCCAAGTGCTCCCTCTGCTCAGTAGGGACAGCCACTCAGCCAACAGACCCAGCGACACAGCCAGCCAGCACCCCCATCCCGTGCACCTCACACCCACATGCAGTAGCAAGCCAAGGTGCCCACAAAAGCAAGCCCCCAGTGTTTTCCGGCCGTATTTCCTGCGTCCGAGGTTCCGCCCATACACAACACAGTGAAGCGGGAAGTGTGAGATCACAGCGCACTCGGCGTTAATTTTATTACAGGCGTTGGGAGAAGTGAAACTAACGTGCCCCTATTGATGCGTAACAGACACCCTTCTTGGCTAAGCAGGAAAACAAACCAGAACGCTTCAAACCTCATAATAATTCACCAGAAAACATTTTAAAACATGAACGAGCTCTGTGAACGCAAGAGAACGTGCTTTTCAAGAAGCACCTGCCGCAGGCGAGGGAGACCGCAGCGCGCAGGCTCGGACCTGCTGCGCGCCCGGCATCCCTGCAGCTCCCACCCGCCCTGGAGCGCCGGAAGGCGTCACTGGAATTAAATCTCCAGTGCCCCGCAGCAGGGCCTCCGGGGGAGTCCGTCTGTCCCGCCAGCCCCCACTTCTGAGGGTGGATGCTCTGCGTCCCGGTGCCCCGCGCTCCCGGGGCGGGACTCCGGCGCTCACACCCACTCGGACTTGCACGGACCCGGGAGCGGGGCGCGCGGCGGGCCGGGCCGCTCCTCCCCCCCGGCGGCGGCCGCCTCTCTGGGTCTGGGCACCGGCAGCTGGTCGCTGGCCGAGGACAGCGCGTCACTCTCGTCCTCCCCCGGCAGCTCCAGGCGCCCCGGCGCGGCGGGCATCCCTGCGGGGCTGTGCGCGCCCTGTCCTCCCGTCCGCGGCCCCGGGCGAGCGCACGCCCCTCGCCCCTCGGCTACCCCGTCCCGGTGTCCCTCCAGCGCTGCGTCCCCGGCCACTGGCCACGGCCTCCTCGGTGCCCGGCCGGGTCGCCCGCGGGTCTTCCAGCGCGCGCTGCAGACCAGGTCGGCAACACTGAGCAGGAAGGACAGTGCGCAGGCTGCCCAGACGAAGAGCATCAGGATGGACTTCTCCGTGGGCCGAGAGACGTAACAGTCCACCACGCTGGTGCACGGAGGGTGCGTGCATGAGAATCTCTTCGGGACCAAGAATCCAAAGAGGAGGTAATGCAGGGCACCGAAAGCTGCCTCCGTCAGGGTCCGCAGGCAGAGGTGGACCAGGTAGCCGGAAGAGAAGTCAGGCACCGGTAGCCAGCGCCTGGCCCCAGGGGTCAGCTCAGGGGCGTGGTGGTCCCCGGGGACACCATCCGGCCCACGGGGTCCACGCGCCGCCAGCTCGGCTCCTTTGTGCAGCACGTAGACACTGAAGACCGCGGAGGGGAGGAGGACAGACACGCTGTGGAGCAGCCAGAACCGCAGGTGGGACACGGGGGAGAAGATGTCGTAGCAGACGTTGGCGCATCCCGGCTGCAGAGTGTTGCATACAAACCTCTCCTGCTCGTCCTGGTAAACGGGTGACCCAGCCAGGACCAGCACCACCATCCTCAACAGTACCATGAAGACCAGCCAGATCTTCCCTGGAAAGAGGAAGTAGGGAAGCACCGTTACAGCCGGACAGACACAGCTCCTCCCAGCAACAGCTGTTAAGCCGTCCTGGGGCTGAGAGTGCAGACCTCGGTGGGCGGGCGTGTGTTTCAGTCACAGCCACGGTGGCGGCCAGTTAGCTCGCCGGACAGCTCTAACCAGCACTTAGTGCGCCGAGGTCTGTGCGGAGATACTGCGCGTCCAGGTGCAGACCGCTGTGATGCAGTGAGTTACGTGGATTTTTTTGTTTCCCCGAGCATAGAAGAGCTACCTTTTCACCGTGTCTTAGTCTACGAAGTGTGCAATAGCATTATTTAAAAAGTACATTCCTTGATCAAAAAATACTTTGTTGCTAAATAATGCTAACCATCCTCTGAGCCTTCAGCCAGTGGTGGTAGTAACATCAAAGACCCACTAACCACACATCCCCACAACAAATATAATGATAGTGGAAAAGTTTGAAATACTGTGAGAATTACCGAAATCTGACACAAAGACATGAAGTTAACAAGTGCTGTTGGAAAAATGACATGGACAGACTTGCTCAAAACAGGGCTGCCACAAACCTTCAACTTGTAAAAAACAACAACAAAAAAAAACAGTATCTGCAAAGCACGATGAATGGAGGTGTGTGCCTGTAATTGTAAAATGCTTTGAAATTGGCAGATTGAAAGAAAATCACAGATACTAAAATGTTTAATCTTGCTCTGCTGGTTCAGCCTGGTAGTGTCTCCTGGACAGAAAGATCTAGAAAGGGGCTGCTGTAAATAAAGTCCTCCTCTCAGATGAATGAGCTTTTTAAAGAGTGCTAGCACAGTCCTGTAAGCGCACAGCAAATCCAAGCTCTTAACTTTGGCGCGTTTTCTCTGTGATAATGAGGCGGGAAGCCCCATAAAAAAGACCAGCAGGACCCCCGGGCAGGGCCACTGCTCTCCTGCCGGCACCATCTGGTTCCCTGGCCCAGAGGCTCTATCTCACTTTTTGCCTCTGAAACGGCTTACTTACCCCTAAAATTCTATTGGTTCCCTGAGCTCACTCCTGATTGGTTATTTCTCTCCCTCCTGATTGGTCCATTTCTACAAAGCTTGTTTCTAATTAGTCAACTTCTGTTATACCTTATTTGCATATGATGCTGCAAAGTGTAAACTGGCAGCCTATAAAAGGCCTGTGTAAACCTACAGACGGGGTCCAGAGCTTGGAGTGTTGACTCCTCTGGGCCTGTTGCTGTGATAAACCTGAGCTCTCCCGTGGAGCGCTGCTTGGTCTCTCACCTGGATCCAGGCTGCTGTCACAGCTGAGCTGTAACACACTTTTCTGCAGCAATAATAGTCCACACAACCTCTATTTAATCACAGGGCTTGTCTTTAATGTTGCTTTATGGTCCTTGCAATTGAATTTCTTGAAGGACATTCAAGTTCTCAGACTTTCCAGTAATTCGGAATTCCTTTCCCCCAATTCCGCCTATTAAGACTTGAGGTTTGTCATGAATCAGCATGGCTAACCCAGGAGTCAAAGTAACCTCCAAGTCCAGTTTTCATGTCATGAGTCAACTACCTTGGATCAAGTTTAAGACCCAGTCAAAATAATTTGTAAATATTTTGTTCTGTGGTGAGACACAGAATCATCACCCGATCTCAGAAACACTAAAGTCTATTATAAAGGGAGGCAGTTAAGTACAAGGGGAAGAGGATCATCATGCAAGGAAGTAACATGCTCAGACTTTGAAGACCAAGTTGACTTTGTTTAAACTCTACAAAACAAGGAATGAGAAAAATACCAACCACTTCATGGCATGTTTTAATCCTTTTCTCAATCCTTTTTACTAGGATACCCACCCCTTTCTGAAAATTTGACTAGGCTGCAGCAAACTGAGAACACTTTTCTTCTTTCTTTGTTAAAATAAATAAATAATAAATAAATAAATAAATAAATAAATAAATTAATTAATTAATTAAAATTGGGACTTGGTTTAAAATGCACGAGAGAATTTACTAATCTTTACAAATTAAGCTTCAATTAAGCTTCAAATTAAGCTTAAAAAGATGAGCAAGAAAGCTCACTCAAGGCATGAATTTCTCTTTGACTGGAATGTACCTACTCCTGGTAATGTAGCCGGAGAAAAATTACACAAAAATACACCTTCCACCTGCTCAGCCCCCCAGGTGTCAGCAAGAAGGGACGCCTTGAGAGAAAGATGTCTGACTCCCAAGACGTCCTCAAATGACGGTGGCTTCTCCCTAAGTGATGGGGAATTAGGAGGAACTGAGCCGCCGCTCCGGTGCCCCAGCAACAGGCAGCCCTTCCCGGCGGAAGGACCAGGAAAGGGAGCAGAGGAGGCAGAGCGTGTGCTCCACGGGGCTTGCACACTCACCCACGATGGTCACGTTGCAGCTTAAGGTGATGGCGAGGAAGCCCAGCAGGTCCGGCCGGTCCATGCTGCCAGCAGGCCCAGACTCCAGGCAGCCAGAGCCAGTGTTCTCCAGGGAGGTGGGAGATCTTTGCAGGAATGAATGTACCTTAGCTACAGAGGACTTCCAGGTGAGAGCCGGCAACGTGAAAAGGCAGGGTCCAGCCCCGAAGCGGGAGGTCAGCTCTCCCTTCTTCAAGTGGCGACGGCCCCGAGCTGTCTGAGGCTGAGCGTTCCTGACAACTGCAGTGACCAGAGGCCGGCCCGAGCCGCCTCTCGCTGTGGCTATTCTTACCCTCTTGGGACATTCCAGGCCCCTGGCTGAGCACACATGTCCCCAGCAGGAGAGCTGACCCTTCAGGCTATCATAGGAGCGGCGACATTTAACCCAAGGGGGAGAAGTCCTGCCAACCAGACTTGTCCACTTCCCTATTTAAAAGGAAAACATCCCCAGAACTGCTTCACTTGTGAAAGAAATGCCAAAATGGCCATGTTTTGTCTCTTTTATGAAGCATAACCCGTCGTGACTGGAGCCCAGAAGAATCTGTGGTCGACCCCGAATCCCTGTACCACTGATGCCAGCGTGTCCCACGGTCACACAGTCATTCTGTAGGTCTTTCTGGTCTGGGCTAGTGACCAGAGCCCTTCCCGCAGAGACAAAAGGGCCAGGTGCAAACTGAGGGCAGCCGCCTGGTCACCAGGGAGCCACTGAGGCTTCCCGAGAGCCTCGCCCTGCAGCAGGGCTTGTGGGAGACAGGCAGCGTGTAAAAAGCACCTGGCGCACAGTGGGTGTGCCAAACGCGAATCAGTGGCTTTTCCACCCCTGACTGGCCCCTAGACGCCTTCAGAGATGCCGTCCTCCTGTTGCACCTCACGGCCCCCTCGAGCTTCAGGCTGCTGCCGCCACATCAGCTTAACAAATGTCAGCTAATTTGTCATAAAATACCACGGTGTGGGCCTGCCTACATCGGTCACAGCTGCCTCGCGCTCTTCTCGGGGCTGCCACCTCGCCATCTGGGAAGGGCCCGTCCTGCAAGGCTGGGGGCATCTATCCCCAGGGTGGAATTTGTGAACTTTTAAAAGGAGTGATTTCAATTTCCCATGAAAGCCAGTCTTGATATCTTTTCTCCATTTCTGATCTATTCTTGACTCTAGTAATAACCCTAGAAAGATTCCCAGAGGAGGAACAACAAAGCTGCCTTCATCTTCATTCACACGACACATTTCCATCCCCGGAAAACATTCTGACCCCCTTGAAAGGAATGCTGGATTGGCTATATTTTAGTCAAATGCTTTGACATGAACAATGAAATCTGGAGAAACCGTAGTTTTGTTAAAATGTTGAAAGGGTCATTTCCAGGGTTCAAGTATCAAAGAAAGGAAAATATCCTCACTTCCTAACAGACCGTTCATGATATTGGCTGAAGACCTGAAATACTGGGAAAGCCACGACTGAAGTTTGCTGGATGATATAACAGCCTAGCCTGAATGGGGATTCAAGTGGAATTTTGTGACCTTGAGCAAATAGCTAGAGCTTTGCATGCCTCAGTTTTCTCATCAGTGAAGTTAAAAAAAAAAAAAAAAAAAAGGCTGTGCTCTGGGACAAGCAAAGTGAGACACAGACATGAAAACAACGGCTTAAAACATAAGGAATTCCACTTGTGAGTGGCTGGCGCGTCTGGGGGCGGGGATGCAGCTCCCCTGGGTTCCTGCCCTTGGCCTCCCTCGGGGATGGAGCTGGGGAGGCAGGACCTGAAAATTGCAGGACAGTCACCAAATTCCTCCCCAAGTTCATGGTTTGCCCTTATTATTCTGGAAAAGTTAGTGGGAAATTGAAAAATAAAAGCAGAAGTGAGGGCTCTCATCAGCTTCGCGGGGCGGGTGGGGGTTACTGGCGGGGGTCACTGGACAGACCCAGAGGGCACATCTCTGGCCTCATCTGAGAGTTCATGAGACTCCAGCCAGCTCAGTGCATCCAGCCTCGAGGAGAAAGGTCAAGATGAAAAGGGCACGTCGGACACAGAATAGGTGTAAAGATTTCTTTCTAAAACCTCCAGAAGCAGTGAGATGGTCTTGGTGTCTCTAGTGTTGCACTGAGCCCGCCTTGGCAGGAGGGCGCTGGCCGCGGGGAAAAGGACTTCGATTTCCCCTGCTCTGTTCTCTCTCTGGGTGAGTGGCGCCACGACCCATCTCACAGCAGCCAAAACCCCAGGACTCAGCTTTTGCTGGAGACACTTCGTACTTACTCTGTGTGTTTCTTTATTGCTCCGTGCTGTGCCGTGGCCCTTTGCCTCTGGGACCGGGTCCAGCAGCGCCCCCGACCCCCGCCGTCCTGGCCCCCATCTGGGGGGCTCGCCCTCCGCCCCTCTGTGTGTCTCTGCCTATTCTCCACCACGAAACACTAGAAGGGGAATGAAGGAATCCCATCTATTTTAAAACTCACAACTGTTCAGCGCTAACCCTCCAAACATTCAAAGCGCTTTGATTGGGGCCAAGTGATTAGCCCATTTTGTTGGAGGAAGGGTATTTTCGGAAGCCCCCAGTGGCGGTGTCTGGACCAGCAGGCGACAGTGAATTCATCTGGGAGCCCACGTCCTCCCCGCCCACCAGCGAGGCGAGAACAGGGGTCCCCTCAGCTGTGTCTGCAGGGCAAGTTTTCTCCTAAGGAGGAAGTTAAGGAAGAAGGGAACATGCATCCCATCAGGCAGGGCGGTTGGCACAGCCCAGACTCCGCAGGAGGCAGCCAGGCGGTGATGGAGACAGAGACAGCCCACAAAGCAGAAAGGCTGCAGGTGAGGGGAAGGGCAGAGCATGAGGAGAGGGACGGGTGACAGCACAGGAATGGATCAGGTGGCAAATGACCACTGGAACTGAAGGGTGAGGTCTGGGCAGGGGCAGGGGCCCCACAGGGACAAAACGCCGCCTTCCCTGGAGCTAGCACACCAGGGCCAGGTGCACGTGTCCTCCTGTGATGGCATGAGGTCACCCCACTGGTGATGGAGGGGCTGGAACTGAACCCAGGGCCTGACATCAAAGCTCTTCACCCAGCGGGCCTCCGCGTCTGGGAGACGAATTCTGGGAGGGTACGGGGCTACTAAAAAGTCTGGTTTTCCAAAGAAGGTGCTGGAGCCCTTCGGGAAAAGAGTGAGGGTTTCATCCACAGTGACATACTGACGTCTCCTCCGTGCCGGGCACTGGGCCAGGACTAAGGACATAGGGGAGTAAGACACAGCCTGCCCTTCAAGGAGAGGGCGGCAGACAAGTCCATTCCCACCCACAAAAAACAGCGGCCAGCCTTCTAGACCCCGAGAGACCTAAGGCCCGGTCAGGTAGCAGTGATGGAAGATGAGGGCTGTGAGAGAGATGCCAAGGGGGCGTGAAGGAGAGAAGGAAGATCTGCAGTGTGTGCATGTGTTTGTGTATGTGAGTGTGTGTGCACTGTGTGTATTTGTGTGCATGTGTGTGCGTGTTTGCATGCATGCAGTGAGTGTGTGCATGTGCGTGCAAGTGTTGCATGTGTGCAGGTATGTGCACGTGTGTGCGCACGAGTGTGGACATGACTGTGTGCACGTGTGTGTGTGCATGTGTGCACGTGTGTGCATGCACCCGAGAGTGAGGCACGTTACAGATGCGGAGCGTAGGGCTCCATGATGTCTCGTCACTGCCTCAGACCAGTGGTGCAGGTGCGAGGTTGGGATTCTGTCCCAGTTAACCGGTCCCGAGGCCCTGGTCTGCGCACCTGACACGGAGATGGGAGCACCTGGGGGCCGGGGACGCTCCCACACTCAGCCGAGACTGGAAGGAACGTATCTCCGGGCCTCTGTGCTCCTTCCTGGAGCCAGCGAGCTCGGAGGTTCGTTGGCCAGCTACTTTCATCTTTCTTGGAAAGAAGGGGCATCAGTAAGTTAGGGGTGATCATTTATTAAAAGGTGATGAAGAGCCCCCCGTGTTCGCAGAGTTTGGATTTCAGGAAGGGCTCTTTCCAGTCTAATCCATCCTAATCCCATGCTGCCCCCAGGCAGTGTCCTTGGGGAACGTGACTGAATTTTAAAAGATTAAGTTGCATGTATTAGGCGGATACTGAAGAATGGTTTTCTTCCCGAGGAGTGGCCCCTGTCTCATCTTAAGTGGGGCTTTACCGGCTTAACTAACGGAAATGAGTGTGAATCATGCAGAGAACGAATCCTCTTTTCTTTTGTTGTAAGCGTTCTCGTGGGTGAGGGCACTGCTGCCTCCGCGGGCGTGAGAACGGGGGAAGGCACCGGCCCGCAGAGGCCATCACAGCCTTGCCGGGCGCCCAGCCCTCAGCTCGGCCTCACGTCGTGTTAGCAGCGACCCTCCTCCAGGGTCCGGCTCCACGGGCTCCAGTGGAACCTGGGAGGGGGTCACATCGCCGCTCGGGCGTAGCGGGGATGACTGAGCGGTCGTGCGGCATCTGTGAGGCCGAGCGCTCGCACCCCGAGACGGAAGACAGCCGACAAGAGCTTAATGATGCATTTGATTCAAAAGTTGAAAGGCAGACGTTTAAGGAAAATGCGTAAGACGTATCTTTTAATCCTTCCATCTGTGTGTGGGCTCTGTATTTCAGGCCTATTGTGTGAGCTCTTTGAGGTCAAAGCCAACTTTGTTCAGCTGTTTCCCTGTCCCCTCCTCCGCCCCCACAACGCCCCAGGATAGGTCACTTAGTACATCTGTGGTGACGAAGAGGCCCTTGCAGATGCCTGTGTAGTATCTTCCTGTTTAAATTTTGAACAGCAGCTACACACTGCAGTGAGAACTGAAACGGAACACACGCGTGTGCGGCTGAATCAGGGCGCTGCTCTCCTGAAATCAACACGTCGGAAATGGGCTATGCTTCAGTCAGAAACGTGCAGAGCAGCAGCTGCGGACGTCGTTCTTCCCTGGCCGACCGGTGTCACGCGATGTGAGGGCTTGTCATCAGATGCACACGCTTTAAGATTTGTGCGTCTTCTGGATGAACCGACCCTTTATCGTTATGACATGTCCCCCTTTGTCTCTCATAATATCCTTGTCCTGAAGTCTGTTTCCCTAATGTCAGTATAGCCTCATCGGATTTGTTCTCTCTTAAATTCCTGAGTGTATTTAGAGTAACTGGTCTTCAAGGCCTGTCTGCTAATTCCGCCATCTGGAGCTACTATTCCTGGGTCTCTCGAAATTGATTTTTCTCACCACTGTGAGTCAAATCTCCCTGTTCCCCGCAAGTCTAGTTATTTTTATTGACTGCTGGACACTGTGTGTTACCTTGGAGAATGTCTGGATTTTATCTTCCTTCAGAAAGTTGTGAGTTTTGACTTGACAGGCAGCTGATCCTCCTGAGGCTCCTTTCACACTTTACTAGAGCGGATCGGGTCTGGCCCTACCGCTGTGGCTCTGCATTTCCAGAGCCTTTCCCGAATCCCTGGGTGTGTAACCAGATGTCTTCACTCTGGCTACCAGGAGCTTCAGTGTCGCCCTGCCCTCTGAGATCTGGAAATTGTGCAGCTTGAAAAGCTCCCCTGAAGTTGTGCATTTCCTGACTGTGGAGTTTCTCTTTTCTTTTCTTTTTTTTTTTTTTTTTGCTCTTTTTTTTTTTTTTAATTTATTTTAAATTGAAGTTCAGTTGATTTATGGCACAGTGTCAGTTTCTGGTGTACAGCGTGGTGGTTCAGTCACACATGTTCACGCATGTACTTTTCATCACAGGTTACTAGCGGCCCCTGAGCGCAGCTCCCTGGGCCGGACAGCAGGGCCTTGCTGTCTACCCGCTCCGCACACAGTAGTGTGTACCCGCCAGCCCCAAACCACGTGGGTTTTTTCCCTCTACATGTACAGCGTGGTTTTCAGCCAAAGACTCGGGGAAACTTCTGTGCCGGTTTCTGGGTTCTGCGTAGCTTCCTCTCCTGTGGTGTCCTGCCACGCCCTCCAGCTGAGTCAGTCTCCCCAGACGCTAGTGTCTTCCCGACTCAGCAAGGCCTCCGCACTCTGCTGGGTTCCCCAGGGAGCAGCATTTGTCTGTCTTATTTTGGGCGCAGTGGGGAGAAGCGCCTATTCAGCAAAAAGCCTCAGCAATGAGCCGAGCAGGCTGAGCATTACAGGGCGTCTCCCGGGACGGTTTGCTAACATTTTTCAGGGACAACCAAAGTCTAAAACTAGTCGTTTCCTGTGTCTCCTTCCTTCTTGTTAAACTGGAACACTGAGGCCGACCAGGGGCTGAAGGCACGGAAGGATGCCCCGAAGGACAGCTGCTTCAAAGCAGCCGCTGGAAGCAGGTCACAGGAGCGGCGTGTGTGGGCTCCTGAACCCGGCTGTGGGGACACTGCCTCCCTCTGCTGCTGAGGAAGGAACAGACTTCCCAAAAGAATGACTTCAGGCAAGAACCTCCTTTCTCTACCAGGAGGAGTGCTTCCTGCGTGGTCCGCCCCCCGCCCTGGTCCGTGAGGGTGGCCCAGAAGGAGGGGTCCCTCCTGCGGGAGCCCGGGGCTGGAGACAGACTTAGAAATCCTCCAGCAGAGAGGTCTGCGCCCCAGAGACATTTCCTCGATTCCTCAGCAGGTTCCCACCTTTGATGGATGATGAGGAAGGCAGCTTCCCTCCTTGATGTAGGTGAGTCCTCTGCACAAGGACTTGGTGATGCAGACACAGGAGAAGCTGCCACCACCCCCCCCGCTCCCTGACTTTGACCTTCTACTCCCCTCTGTCCTCGGTCATCGTCCCTTCCCGGTGCAGCTGCCCATTCGCACCTGGAGACTTCCTCAAGCCTCCTATGCTAACTCGACTTGGGGCATGTGCCTCACGTTGGCACCATTACACAGCCCTTTTCCGCAGGACACGGTGGGATGCTGGAGTGGTCACTTCAAATGCCAGTCGCTTGGGCCTCCAGGGCCTGGTGAGGCTCACACAGTAGCAGGCAGAAAAACCAGAGAGGCGTGACGACAAAGCCCCCTTGAATTCCCAGGGAGGTGACTAGTACAAGTGACTCCCACAAAGCTGGTGCGTCTAAATCCAGCCCTTGTCTGTGCCCCTGAACATCCGGCCTTGGGCTGGGGTGGGGGTGGGCCCCCACAAACCAGCTGCAATGCTGGCGATCTGGTGCTCCAGGCATTACGGGACACCTTCCCACTGACGGGTGACCCTCGTGGCCATAAAATTTCCCAAGGAGCACCGAGTCGTCAAGCCAGTCCATCCAGAGCTGGTCCCGCTGGTCCTGGCAGCAGCCCAATATCCGTCCCCATAACAAGGACAGGCTCGATATTCTGCCCGGGACACGAGGGACACGTGAGTCCACGTTCCTGTCATGTCAGAACCACCATCCAGACCAGAGCAGTGCAGCTGTCCCAGGGTGGGGGCCCGGGTTTTGGTCCTGACCGATCCCACAGTGCACCGTGCCTGGAAGGTCACAGGTGCCCGGCGTGTTGACTAACTTAGTGGACAGACAACCTCCAGTCCAGACTGCGGGCCAGGCCGCGAAGACCCACCTGGGCATCACGGGGGAAGCCTGCCTTGTGAACGTCTGACCAGTGAAGGCACACAGCCCTCGCTCGCTCCATCAGCCCGCAGGCATGGAGGCGGGACTGTGCCCCCCACGCCGGGTTTATCCCGCGCACCAGGGGCGCGCGGGGCACCGCAGAGCCGCTACCACCCCTCCACCCATCCACTCAGCTCTTCCCTGGTCCCCATTGGTCCTGAAATCCACGGCAAGGCCCTTCCCTCCCCACCTGCTCCTGGCCCAAGGGGCTCTCCCCAGAGCTCTTCCATGGAGACCCCACTCACAGGTGCCCTCCACCGCCACCCTCACACGACCGACCCGAGGCCAGAGTGTGCTGACACACTTACCTACTGCCCACCTGCCAGCAGAGCACCCCGCACAGGGCTGTGCCCGTGTCCCGGGTTGGTCCCCATCTTGCAGACGGCGTCCGGCACAGTCCCTGCTCCATGGGATAACCTGTGCGCTAAAGCCTCGTGCACGACTGCTCGTTGCAGAACCAACACACGGTTCCTAGATAATGCTGCAGGGTAGAAATTTTGTTTCCAGTTGTGTTTACACTCACGAGGCTATGCTCTTTGCAGGATGCTGCAGGGAACCAGGGCCAGGAGCTGACAACAAGGGGGCCTGCTTTACCGGCTGCTGCTCCCTCTGTGGAGTGGACCCTAGCTCTCTTGGTCCCCCTAAACACCAGTCCTCATACGCAGACCCAAGTGCTGGTGACCTGCACGTGACAGGAGAGGAGGAGGGAAGCCCTCGCCCAGGGCGGGCCCCCAAGCTTCCTGTTGGCAGGTCTAAGGAGGACAAGCATCACTCGGGGGTTAGGGGGGCCCTTCTCATGACAGAACCATCCGGGGAGGACTCCTACACCCAACTTCACTAGTTCAAGACCTCCAGGGTCTGTCACTGAGGACAAGAACCACAAGGTCCAGCAAAACCCAGCTAGAGGCCAAGCTGAGACTCAGGTGCATCCGGAGAGACCCAGGAAGGACGCAGGTGAACAGGGATGCCCACGCCCTCCTCCTGGACAGCTGTGCCTGCCGACGGCCGCTCTGCGTGGGAGGGGACTCTGAAGACACAACCCATCTCCCCCGGGGAAGCTCACAGTTTAGCTCAAACTTGTCTTTCGGTGGGTCCAGCCTTCCTACTTCCAAGCAGAGCAGCATCCAACAATCGTGATGCAAGAATGGCTGAGCAGTGTTCAGAAACAGGGACAGGCGGTGGAAACACAAGCAAGTGCATCTTGGCCAGCCAAGCCCACTACATGATCAGAGAGGTCAAGTGGTTTGTCCAAGGTCATACAGCAACTTAATTTGGGGCTGAGACATAACCCGAGGTCCCATGACGATACAGGTCAGTACCAATGTTAACATAACATTACGCCTGAATTACATCTAGCATTTTTGTCCAAAACGGCAGTTCTTTTGGAATGCCATTCCTTTCTCCTGCTTTCCACTTAAACACAGTTCTTGAAAGGAGTGAAGCTGTCTCCACAGGCGGAGGCCCTAGAGGACACAGAAAGCTCACGGGCCCATCCAGTCAGACACCATGTCTGGGCTGCTTCTTACAGGAACGGTTTCCAGAACATTCCTCCCGGACCCATGATGGACAGTGTGGGAGCCGGGACTACCCGGGCGCCGACCCACTGCCCAAACTCGGGGTGACACAGAAACACGGGCGCCTCCTGTGGCCCCTTCCAGACAGAGAGGGCCGTCTCTAAAGGAAAGTGACAGCTGCCCTCGAGCAGCTCCAGACATGCAAATGGCAAGAAAACCTGCCAGAAGGAGGTGGACCCAGAAGCGGCTGACCCGGTCCAGTCTGAGTCTGGCAACTGCTGGGCCCAAGCATGTCTCCCTAATGCGGACAAGGGCTGCTGGGCACCCGGGGACCACGTGTCTTCCAGGCGTGGCCTTCGGGGCTGTGAGCACGGCGTTCCTTGCAGCCCATGGAGCTTGAAGAGGAATCCCAAATCAGTTCTTCAGCATCCTTTCCCCATCACCTGATGATCTGCTACTTCCTCCTCCCTCCCACAAGGGCGGGGCTACCGGCTGGCCTCCACGTCTCTAAGATGCACAGACCTAAGTCTTAAAAAGCCGACTCCAGCGAAGTCAAGGGACTGTGGATGAAACAGGTCATCACAACACAGTGACCAGCTCTGGCTGGCCTCTAAGAGGCCTCAGGCCCCTGTGGACCACTCGGGACTCCAGAATCCATGACACTTTCCCACCGCCCTCGAAAAGAACGGGTTCACTCAGCATCCTGTTCAATTTTATCTCAATGTAATTTTTAAAAAATGCAGCAGGAAAACAGGCACTATTTGTTGTACGTATTTATTTATTTATTTAACACGTGTGAGTACCTGCAGTGGAATTGTATTTTATTGTTTAAAAAAGGCAAAGCTGTAAAATATGGCCCCAGGTGAGGTTACCAAAAGCAGCCAGAAAGGGTGAAAATCACTCACTCCCCAGATTCTGCTCTGCAGCTCAGCTGGGGAGCAACACCCCCAGAACCGAGGGACACCCTAAGATGGAGATGGCTCTGCCAGAGACCAGGAGGAGCCCGACAGCAGCCCCACCCGGCGCACGAAGGCACGCGGCGCATCTGGGGCCCTGGCAGGGCCCACACCTTGCCCTCCAATTTGGTCCCAAGTCCCTGACTTCTCCCCCTTCTCCCAGTTAGAAAATTAACAAATGAAACAGACCACAAAGGAGGAGTTCATCGGGATGTGTTCTTACTCTCCCAATGACTTTATTTGCATTTGAAGTCAAATCTAAAATCAAAGTCAATAAATTGTGTGGTTTTCTTCGTCCTTCATTAATGATGAAAACTGTCCATTCAAAAACTACACTAAGACAATGTATTCCTAAAGAGCAATCCAGCTTTAACCGCAGGGCATGGATCATCTTGCAGACAAATTACATCAGGAGATTTATCACTGGTACTGCACTGGGTCATTGTTGTTTTTTTTTGTTTGTTTGTTTTTGTTGTTTTTTGGTTTTTGTTTTTCAGCAAACTTAGAACAAACCAGAGACCAAAATGTTAAGTTTTCATCATCATGTAGAAAAATAAAAAAAAAAACAAACCTAAAGTGTCTACCTTTGTGTTGAGGGATTCATAATGCAAAAGTAAAACTGAAAACTACACTTACAGCAGAGTTTTAAAATACTCAGCGCAAGAAACACAGTCAACACAGATCACTGCTCACTGACAAATTCGGAAAGTTCTCCTATACAGAGGTAGAGTCCAGCGCGCAAGGCTAAACAATACTCAGCAGTCCACACAAGGCTGAGTCAGGTTTTCTGGGGTCCACTTTAAATTTTAAGTCATCAGACTGTGTGTACATCCGTACAATAAATAGACTATACAATTTTTTAAAGTAGTTTAATAAACTCCACAAAATAATAGCAGATGCATTGAAATATTTACATAATTCAATTTTCAAATCTCTCTCATTCAAATAAAAGGGATAAAAATAAGATTTCTGCTTAAAGGCAGCAGAACCTTTTTCCTGAAATGGGTCGGTGAAGTAAGCTACTTTACATGGGAGGAACTAACTCATGTCTGAGAGGTATTCATATTCAGCTAAGAAAATATGTCCCTTTTTAAGCTCTATAGATAAGGGAATATAAAATGATACTTTCTACATTTTTGATCTCCATTTAAGTTCTAAATCCAACTCCCACTTGAAGAGAGCAGCTGATTTTGGAACCCACACAGAGGATGTCAACACGATTACAATGGAAACGCGATCAACTCTCCATATTCTGCTTGTTTGCCTTTCAGAGTTTAAGCCAGGAGGAACCTGACGGTATTTCTGGCCCAAACGGTTGACACGTGGTACAACATGGGACTCTGACCAGTACGTGGCTTGGTGTTCCCGGGTTTCAACCTTCCGAGCTCTCCACCAACACTGCACGTCTGTGGGGAGCAGGGTACGCGCTCGGGCACACACGAGGGAGTAGGACGCCAAGTTCTCCAGCTCCACAGGAGGGAGGAGACACCGGTCATCAGCGCCATTCACCCGCGAGACTCCACGGAGGGAAACCTAAGGAACCTGTCACTGTGACCCGAGGAAACATGCAAAACGCCGAGTGTGTGAGACCCGGACTCAGAGACTTGACGGGAAACTCCACCACCAACCCTTTAACGTCACTGGGTAGAAAAGCCTCACCTAAAAGGAAACCGGGGGCAGGCATAATGGAAGAATTCCGTGACTGCGCTAAGCACCCACGATGCAAATGCAAGTTGAGTTTTTATTCAATCGTTCTGTGAAAAATACCTCGGGAAACACGGGCATCTTTCCCTTCAATGACCTTTCCCTGGATACCCGCCCCCAACCCATTTTTTTTAATTTCAGATTTTTAAAAAATGTTATACAAATAGACTAACTCTGATTTAAAGTAAACATATAAAAATTGGGGGACTATTGCTTGCACGGCGGGCGTGGGGGCGCAGGGGCGGGCTGGGCAGGGCGGGGGGGGGGAGCGCAGCGGCCCGCGGGTCTGACCGCTCCGGGGGGCGGGGGCGGAGGGGGTCCGGTCCCACAGCGAAGGTGCGCAGGCCGCGCGAGCGCTCCCGGGGCAGAAGAAAGCTCAGCAGACAGCGCGCGGGGCGGGCGCGCAGAGAACAAGCCGGCGCTATTTATTCGTGTCTGTGCCTGGTTGGTACAAACCATGCTTTCTGCTCTGTGGGCCCGAAAGCCAGACAGGATAACACGAACAAAGATCCCCCCACACCTCGAGAAGCAGCAAGAAGGAATGCAAGACATCTCAGGACGTACTGGTCCGGGTGGTGACCGGCGCTCGCCTTTAATGCGCATTCAACCTGGTCCTCTCCGCGGGCCTTCCCGCCTCCGCCTACCGCGGACCTCGCCCTCGAACTCGGGGCTGAAAAGCGGCCAAGCCCCTCTCCCTGCCTCCGTGCGACGCCCCAGTCCCTCCTCCAGGGTCAGAGTCTCTGCTCCGCAAGGAGGTGCCGGTGCCGGCCCCGGCCGCTGGGGACCCCGGGGCGCGCGGAGGCGGTCATCAAGGCAGCCTGGCGGCACAAGGACCTCACAAAGGAGCCGAAAGGAGAAGCCACACCAGCCACCCCAGGTCTGTCTCTGCTCCAACTAGAGGAGAAGCTGCGGGATGGCACGGCCTCCAGCGCGGACGCCCACGGTTAGGAGATGATGGCCGGGGACCACCGGGGCAGAGTCAGATTGTCAGCACTCGCTGACCGCTTCCTTGTGGGCCTCCGCAGGTCCTTGTACTTGTCCTCACACAGGCGAGAGATGGCCTGCAGGGTGAGAGAGAGGCCATCAGGTCAGCCTGGAGCCCACGCCCCTCAGCACTGCAAACCCACGGGAGTCCCGCCCGCTCGCCGGCTTCGGACACGTCCCGACTCCTGACACCTTTCGGGGACTCCTTGTCCTCCCATCATGGGTGCGTCTGCTAACCCGCTGGTCAGGAAAAGGATGACATCCCACACCTTACAAACTATCTCAAAGGGGCTTCCACTGCTGAGAGAGACACGAATGACATCCTTCCCCCTGCCCGGCTGCTGCCTCAGGGTCAGGCGAGGTCTCCACTCAGAGCGCCTGCGGGGGACACTGGTCTAGCCTGTGCTCATAAGCGGCAGACCTGGGATAGAGATGCTTTTCCTCAGGGAACCACAGGCTGGCTTTCCTGCGGGCCAAGGGGCTGCCAGGGTCCCTCCTGAGCAGGGAGGAGTGACGGGGCCACCAGCACACCAGGAATGCAACAGAGTGGGCTGGATGGGGACCCACGCTCCTCGCCAGCCTAACCACTTCACATGTGTCCTTGCCAAGGCTTGACATCACCTGCCTTGGGGCAAGACCTTCGGAGGAAGGGTTTCCCACATCTGCCCTTGAACAGAAGAGCGGCCTTGCAGTAACCGCCACTGGCCACATGGCTGAGTTCTGAAAACCTCACTGCATTGCGACTTAAACCCAGCACTGGGCAACCAGTCTTCTCCAACTTCTGCTAAGTTTCTTTCTTGGGACTAATGTACCATCAGCTTTTTAAAGTTTCATTGATTTTAAATGTCTGCCTCCTTAAGAGCCCTCTTCCCCACCTCCTGACTGTTTTGCTGGCAGCTGTGGCCCTGGGAGAGCTCCACTCTGGCCATCCTGATGCTCCCGGGTCTCCCTGAGCCTGGGACAGGACTGGGCCGCTTACCGCGCCTGGCAAAGGTGAGACTTGTGAGGTGAGACCACGGCGGTGTGCAGGGCCTCTGCCATCTTTCCTGTCAGAAGTGCAAGGCAGGAGAGGCCCGCAGCCTGATGACCACAGCCCTGAGCCCAGGAGGGGACAGCGGGGCGGCCCCAACTCTAAGCGGGCCGTGAAGAGAGTATTTTGAAAAAATGAAAAATGAAAGCAGAATCAAACCTTTCTGGAATCCCAATTGTTTGGGCCATCTGGTATCTTTTTCCTCATAAAAGTGCATGCCAGGAAACTTTCTTTGGTTTTTTTTAATGTTTTTAAAAACAGGTGTTCAAAAAAGCTTTTTTTGATTTAAAAAAAGACTCAATGCGCAATAAGTAGAAGCCCACTGTTAGGAAGGTCACTGACAACCAGCAGCTGTGCGGACTGCATGCGGGCACCGTGCCCCATTCCTCCGCGAGCGCGCAGCCTGCCCTGGGCGCCCATGCCCCTCACCTCCAGCTTGTGGGCCCTCTCCCGGCTCAGGGGCTCCAAGGGGAAGCTCAGGTTGTTGGCTTCGGCCAGAGAACGAAGGTCAAAGTAATACTTGGCATAAACGCTGGAGGGGACGTTGATGTTGAACTGGAGCAACTCGAGGAACTGCCGCTCCAGCTCATTCCTGCGGGAGAGATGGACAGCGCGGCTCGGCTCTTGGCCCCCCACCCCCCACTGCGGAGACAGACCCCACCAGGGAGAAGAGCCACCTGTGACCGCTGGGTGGGTGCAGGGTCTGACTGCACATCTCCGTGAGGCCCACTGGCTCAAATGGGGGGGCGGGGCAGACGGCACAGAGAACCAAGTGGAGTCCAGGGAGGGCCCATGGGCTCTGCCCTTCCCAGGAAAAGGGGGCGCCGCTGACCTGCCTCCTCCACAGAGAATGCCTGCAGGGCATGTCAGCAGGCCAGGTGGGCCCGAGAAAGCGCATCTCAAACAAGCTCCCTTGAGAGGCCTGGTGGCCCGCTGAGAACCCTCAACACAGAGCCCGGTCCACAAAGGAGCCGACCCACTCACACCTGGATGGAGGCGGTGGTGGTGGTGGCCAGGACAGAGCAGCCTACCTCTCAGGGCTGACTGACAGCCAGGGTGGGGGGTGGGGGCAGGGGGAAGCGTCCTCGGTGATGGTCCATCTGTACGCCTTGGTCCTGCCAGGGGGGTGGGGGACCAGGAAGGCCTCCCAGAGGGGCAGCGGGGCTAGGGAGGAAGGCTGGGGCGTGCTGGTCATCTCTCCGTCGTCACTGGAGCCCCGGTCCGAGTGCATCTGCTGCTCCTCGAGGGACCTTGCGGAGCCCTCGGAGCCCCGGAGGGCAATGCCAGGCTGCACTGCGGCGACACCAGCAGGAGCAGGAGGCAGGGCGGCGGGGATGCGAGCGCGATGTGCATCCCCGGACCGGAGCCCCAGGAAGGAGCGACCTGAGAAGCCTCAGCGCATTGTCCTTCCGGCCGGTGCCCTTGCAGCGCAGCGGGAAGACCAAGAGGCCACACTCAGGTCCTTAACGCAGGAGCGGATTCCCTTCCTTGCAGCTTCGAGAGAGGAGTTACGCTGAATTTCCCACTCTCAGTGACTGTTATCTGTGTCCCCTTAATGTGAGATTCAGTAAGAGGTCATCCTCCGAAACACAGGAACCAGGTGAGATCTTAGTAAAATGCGGTTAGGCAGAGGGGCTGGCCTGGGGCACACTGCCACCCAGGGGCCAAGAGGCGCCACCGCGGCCCGCACTCCGGTGTGGGGAAGAAAGCCTCTCTTCTCGGTACAAACGGGAGATAGCCAGTCCGCTATTCCCGCCCCAGACGGCACCGACACCACCGCCTGCTGCTGAGGGCGCATCTAGGATTACAATCAGGAGGAATCTGTTTACAAGGCGGCGGCTCCCCAGTGCTCCTCAGGGAAAAGCAGCCTTTCTGAATAGTGGAGTGTTTTCTTGAATGTTTCTGTGTAAGTTTGGACGGAAATAAAGATTTTAGAGCTGCTGCATTTTCAAACTGAAGCCAGATTTAGGAAATAAAAATAATTCCCCAAATTTGAATTTCCAAACTGCAGCAGTCCATATGACAGCTTGCTATGCGATATAAATCATCAGAAAACGAACAGTGATGCGAGTGGGCTTGACGGATCTGCTGCCCTCAAGAGGATAATTAAAAACAGTTCAAATGTGAAACTTTGTAATAAATAAGTTCAGGTCAACAAACAAAAAATACTTCAGAAATACTTATCACATTAGATCAACATTGTAAAGAAACCCAACGGAACCCAACTGAATGGCTAACTGCCACTTAGCAACCTGCAAATGGGGCCCCAAATGCACCTAAAGGGAGTTGTTTTCATCACCTAATAGCCTGTAGGCTTTTCTGGAAAAACAGGCTCACTTTAAAGACCAGCCACCACGCAGCAACCCCACCTCTGGGCACAGACCCAGGAGAGCGGAGGGCAGGGCCCCGGGGAGGTGTCTGCACGCCCGCGCTCCTCCTGTTCACGGCAGTGCTGTTCACAGCAGCCGGGAGAGCAGGCAGCCCAAGTCCGTCGACAAGCGGTCTACACACAGAATGGAGTCTTCCCAGCCTTAAAAAGGAAGGAGACTCTGACTCAGACTACAGTGTGGATGACCCCTGAAAGAAGCCAGCCACGCAAAGACAAATGCCTCGTGGCTCAACTGAGATGAGGCCCGAGTGGACTCACTGGAGCAGTGAGGTTCTGAGAGATGGGAGGCAGAGTGGAGGCCGCCGGGGGCTGGGAGGTGGGGTTGCATGGGGACAGGGTCAGTTTTACAAGAGGAAGAGTCCGGAGGAAGAGCTGGTGATAGCTGCATGACAGCGGGAATGTGCAGAACACCCCGAGCTGTGCCCTGAAGGTAGTTTCAGTGGTAAATTCCATACTGAGCATGTCTGTCATGGAAAAACCAAACAAGGCATCGAGCGAGAGAGAGTCTTCCCGCCAGGGCAGCCCCAACCTGGGCCCGTCTGACGGGCATCGGTGAAACACGGTGCCCCGACTGCCCTCGTGACACGTGCCTCAAAATGTTTGTTTTGAGCGCCGGCATCAGCGAGCCCAGACTTCCCAGCCAGAGCTGCCCCATCCAGAGGTGCATGCAGGGCCCCACCAAGGTCCTCGGTGTCAGAGACCCTTCAGCTGGAGGGGAGCCTGGGCTCGGCGACACGGGGCAGGCCACCTCAGGACAGCCACACACAGGCGAGGCCAGGAAGAAGGGGACATGGGTCAGCAGGGCACCAGAAGCAGCAACAAAAAGCACATCTCACATCTCTGCATCTGCAACTCGCAACCATCTCGCCCTGGGGAGCGAGAAGGGGAGGCCCAGGCCAGCGTGGAGGAGCGGAGGCTGGCTGGGACAGACGACAGCCCCCCACGCCCCCTCCCCCCAGCAGGGGCCCCAGAGCCAGCCTCAGCCATTTAGTTGAGTGACAGCCAATTCCACTGACTCCTGGGGACTCACAGGGTATCACTGAAAAAGACTGACTCAAGCACTAACTTTTTTAAAATTCCAGAAGTAAATCTGCGGCTCGGTGCAGATGCTACAAAATACAGCCCGCGTCCCCACGAGCCTGGCTCCGCAGCCGGCCCTGAACCGCACCGAGTGCAGCACATGCCGACCCACCCCTCCAGAGTTCCTGTGGAAACCACTCAGTCTGGCCGCTCCGGGGCTGGGAGGCTCCCCACACGCTCGCCTGCTCTGCCGGAGCAGGGTCTTACACGAGGCCTCGGGACGCAGGGCTGCCAAGTGGTAACAGTGAGTGCACGTCTTAGGAGTGCTGGGAGGACCCAGCTGAGACATGCACAAACTGGACAAGGCTCGACTCCTGACAAACAGCTTACAACCACTTCTTCGAGGCTTTCAATAAAATAAGGGCTTCTCCAGTGATCCCGAGTCCACGTGAAGACCCAGCTGGGCCGACGTCTCAATGTGTTAAGGACAGCAGCACAGAAGGCATCTCCCCACCAGCTGCGTTTCTCTCTCTCCTTCTGTTCCAAGGCTTGGTGGTGATGACGGCTGCATGACAGCGGGAATGGGCAGAACACCCCGAGCTGGGCCCTGAAGGTAGTTTCAGTGGTATCTGTCGTCTGCCCGTGACCCGCGGCACCCTCCGCAGAGAGCAGGGACAGAAAGGAGAAGCGGTCTGAGGCCCAGGTCTGGCGTCCGCAGGCCTTTCCTCTGACCCCACGGGGGGACGTCCTGGGCTCTCTTGCTGACCCTGAGCACCACCGCCACCCACATCCGCGGTCAGTGGGAGGGGCACCTGGACCACGTCCCCACACACACACCTCAGCACAGGTGACAGATGCCAAGGGGCAGAAACAAGGCAGGATTTCTCACCCCATGCACCTGCTCACAGCCTGGATGACCAGCTCAGAGACCATTTTCACCTTGAGATGCAATCAAGAACTTGATTTTTCCTGCTATCAGGAAGGAATTACAGATGCAGGGAGGACTTTAAGCGTCCGCAGCAGGAAGGGAATCTGTGCAAGAGACCCAAGAACACAGACCTGTGCCCGAGGGCGACCTAGAAATGGGTGCCCAGAGCAGCAGCAGCTAGCGGACAGGCGCCAGGCCGGTGAGGAGCCAGCGGCCACCACAGACCCTGTGCCCCGAGGATCCTGGGTCTGGGGACACAGATGTGGATGGGCACATGGTGGAACCTCCTCCAGCCCAAAGCTTCCCTGAGGAAGCCAAACGAACAGTATGAGAAAAATAGCAAAAATTGAGTCAGAAATGCCAACAAAGTGTAAGGAACTGTACAGGGTTCATCCTGAACGTTCTCCAGAACCTACGGGAGGCTTGGACCCGACCTCCCACATCCCTAGCTCTGAGACCCCAACAACGGATGACACGGGGGCAAGGGGACACAAGGCTCATTTTAAGCAACGGAACTTGCAAAACAGGACAAAAGCAGTGAAAGTCTCCTCCCCGAAATGGAATAAGAACAGGTAACATTTTAGCCACCTACTGCCCAGAGCAGGCACTGGGCCTGAGGTGGGTCTGCGGTGGGGACAGGGCTGGCCGGGGGGACAGGGCCCAGGGGCACAGGGCCCAGGGACATGGAGGCGGAGGGGGAGGAGCAGGGTCTGAGCACTCACATGTCCTCCACCGTGATGTCCTTGAGGATCTGGCAGTAGTCCACGTTCCACACTGCCTGGTCATCCCACACCTTTGAGGCCAGCAGGATGGCCCCCAGGACAATCCGCTTCCAGTTGGCTGGACAGATGTCGATTTCTGCATAGGTCAGAAGCCTCTCGAGGTAAACCTGCAAGACAGGAAGCCCCCGGGTGACGAGCCAGCGCCTCCCACACCAGGCAGTGCACGTGCTCCACCTCCTACACAGGTCCCCACGGCCCGGTCACTCGCTTAAAAAGTCAAGGGCTCAAGGAGTTGAGGACAGGCGGGCGTGAAGGCGCCACCGACGCTGGACGTGTGGGCGCGGCTGGACCGACGCCAGCAGCTACAGGCCAGCTCCTCGCTCCACCCACCGCGACACCGGCACAAACCCAGCGAGCAACCAGAGATCCGACAAGGAGAGCAAACAACATGAAAGAAGAAACTTTTTTTTTTTAATCTCTACTCTTTTTCATTAAACTTTTTATTCGGATGTGATGGTAGATTTACACAGTGTTGATAAACCTGGTTTTTATTATGATGGTCAAGTACACACAACGCAAAACGCAGCACTTAACCGTTTTGGGTGTGCGGTTCTGCGCTGTTAAGAACAGTCACAGTGTTGTGAAACCCTCACCATCCAACTCTTTTTCCAGAACTTTTTCATCTCCCCAAACTGGAACTCTGTGCCTATGCAACCCCCAACCCGTTCCCCCTCCTGCCTCCCTGAATGTGACGACCCAGGTACCTGATGGAGGTGGACTCACACAGTACCTATCCCTTTGTGACTGGCTCCTTTCACTGAGAACAGTGTCCCCAAGGGTCACCCATGCTGCAGCCGGTGTCAACGATTCCTTCCTTTTTAAGGCGAATAATGGTACAGACCACGTTCTGTTTGCCCAGCATCCATTAATGGACACGTGACTTGTTTCCACTTCTGGCTACTGTGAATAATGCTGCTGTGAACACTGGTGCACAGACGTCCGTTCAAGCCTCTACGTCTGACTCTTTCCGGTGTGTCCCCAGTAGTGGGACTGCCGGACTGTGTGATAATCTGCTCAGTATTCTGTAGAACCACCACACTCCCCTCCACAGCAGCTGAACCATTTATGTTCCCACCAGCAATGCACAAGGGTTAGTTTTTCCACATCCTTGCCAATATTTGCCAGTACCTGTTATTTTGTTTTTTTTTTTAAATTATAGTCATCCTAATGCGTGTGAAGTGGTATTTTTAAATGAAAGAATTCCAGCTGAAGTTGTAAAATGAAATCACATAATATAGGATTTAAAACTTGCCAAACGTAGAAGGCAGACATCAGAAATACCCACAGAGCTCATCAACTAAGCTGGGTCACGAGTTAAGAATGCCTTTCAAAGCTTCCCTTAGTAAAAGCCTGCTTATTGATGTGTTTCACACCTCTCTGAATCATGAATTGATTATTTCCAGTTTTACATCAAATGCATTTGCAAAGGCATCAACTGCAGAAAGAAAGAATTTCATTAAATTAATCATCTATACTTTTCGAACTAGTCATAGTTTATCATGTCTGTAAAATATTAAATACTAGGAAATACCCCAAAAAAGCATGTACAGAAAGAAAAATGCTTAAATGGGCAAAACTAAGAAAACCTGAATAGAGCACGAACCTTAGTTCATAGTAACGTATCAGTTATTAATAAATACATCATACTAACATGAGGTGTCAATAATTACACGTTTATTACATCCACGTGCAGCGCAACGTTGCAGAGGCCAGCAATACACTAGGTGTGAAGCGTGCAGGGACTCTGTGCTACCGTCACAATTTTCCTACAAATCTAAAGCTAAAAGTCGATTTTTAAAAATACATCATGAAAATGAACACACATCCCCAAACTTGTGCAGCGCAGCTGGAGCTCAGCTCACAGAAACGGGTCGCTGTCAACTCCTGTGTTAGGAAAGGCAGGCCTCAAATCAGTAACCTGACCTTCCGCCTTCAGTAACCAGAAGAAAAGGAAGACAGGAAACTAAAGGGACAGCCAGCAGGAGGAAGGAACGAACCAAGATGAGAGGGGAGACAAACGGGTGGAGCCGAGAAAACAGAAAAACCAACAGAACTGCAAGCCGGTTCTTTGGGAAGACCAGCAAAATCGACAAGCCGTCAGCTAACCCGGCCAAGAAGAAAAGGAAAAGGACTCCAGTAAGGAAAATCAGAAATGAAAAGAGACATCACAGTAGCCTTTCAGAAATAAAGAGAATTACAGCAAACGGGACAACTCAGGTAAAACGCACAAATCCCCACAAAGACACCAGCTGACCCAAGAAACAGACAGTCCGAATAGGCCGAGAGCAGGCAGAGGCTGAACTGGTAACGCAAACCCTTCAACAAAGAAAAGCCCTGTGTGGAGGGCAGCACAGGGAATTAGCCACATTTAACAACACTTCTAAATGAAGCATAACCTATAAAAATACTGAACCACTAATATACTGTAAATCACCTGGACTTGAATTGTTTAAAAGATACTATTTAAAAAAAACCCTGGCCAAGGCAGCTTCAATGGTGAATTCTATCTATTATTTAAATAAGAATACCAATCCTTCCCAGACTCTTCAGAGAAACAGAAGTGGAAGGAACGCTTTTCAGTTCATTATATGAGGCCAGTTATGTTGATTCCAACACCAAAGGTATCACAAGGAAACGAAAGACCAATATCCCTTACAAATACAGATGCAAAAATCCTCAACAAAACAGAAGCAAACCAAGCCCAGCAACACAGAAAAAGAATTACGCAGAAGGACCGAGAATGCAAGGTGGACTTAACACATCAACAGAATAAAGAACAAAAACCACACAACCAATCTCATGATACAGAAACAGCTCTGACACAATCCAATACTCTCTAAAGATCAAGAACACTCCACAGATTAGGAACAGAAGATAACTTCCTCGTCTGGCAAAGGGCATCTATGAAAAACTCAACAGCTAACATCTTCTTTAACGGAGAAAGACTGAAAGGTTTCCAGCAGGATCATGAACCAGACCCGGACACGCACTCTCACTTCTGGTCAGCACGGTGCTGACCTGGGTGGCCGGCTGCAGGAGGAAGAGCCGTCCAGCTCGGGAAGGAGGAAGCAGAGCCACCTCCACTTGCAGACGTGATCTTGCACACAGGAACCTCATAAAAACTATGAGAACTAACATGAGTTAAACAACACGGAAGAACAGGTCAGCTGCACAGCGTTCCCGCACAACAGCAGTGAACAATCTGACAACGGAATTAAGAAAGTCATTCCACTTACAGAAGTGTGAAACAGAAGTAAACACCCAGGAGTATACTGAACAAAAGAAGACCTGTAAGATTTGTACACTGAAACTACAGAAAGGGATTGGTAAAAGAAACTGAAGAAAACCTGAGTAAACAATTTCTTTATGTAGTTTTCAGGGTACAAGTGGACTGACTTTCTTAATTTCACTGCCGTGTGGGATGTGACGTGGAGAAACTGTGGGCTCCTGACGTTGCCAGCAGCGACACAGAAGAAGGGCGAACAGAGTCACTGCGCGCCCCCGCAGCCCCAGCCCTGGTGTGCACCGAGACACGAGGATACGCCCACCCGAAGGCTAGTGCAAATGCTCACAGCGGCGTTATCACAGCAGCCGGGAGGCGGAAGTAACCCAGTGCCCATCAACTGAGGGGTGGACGAATAAAAGGCAGTGTACCCACTCAACGGAGCATCAGCTGGCAATGAAAAAGAAGGAAATCCCACACAGGCTCCAACCTGGGTGAACTCTGGAAGCGTGACTGTGGAGGCCAGTCACCAGAGACTAAGCACCACATAATCCACCCACACAAATGTCCTCAGCCGGTGGGCCTGGGCCTGGGCCTGGGCTGGGGGCAAGGAATGGGGGGTGGCCACTAGCGGGGAAGGGGTCTCTTCTGGGGGGTTAGGCGGAGGTGGCTGCTGCACCATATACTAAAACCCCCTGCAACGCTCACTTCATGAGGGTGGGCCTTACGGTGTGTGGGCTGCATCTCAGCAAAGGGATGAGAAAATGAGCAATTCGTAACATGTCTCCTCATCAGGTCAGTCCGCACTCTGCCACCCCCATTTCTTCTCACTCCTTTCCTTCTGGCCTGACCCTCTCCATCCATCACTGACTTCCTCCCCAGCCCACTGCCATGCTCTCCGAACAGAGCCCACCTCGTGGCCGCCGACGGCCCTGAGCAAGGACTGGACTCCCACTCCCGCAGCCGTGCCGGGAACGTTACAAAGTGCCCTTCAGGCTTCGCTTATCATAAATCAGCAGGTGCAATTCAGTGCCCTCACCCGCTTTTTAAATCTCCTCCTATGTCAGTATCGATAGGAGGGAAGGCTTTGAGTATATCCTCAAAGGCTAAAGAAATATAGTAAGTGATATAAAGTTATTGTTCCTCTTTCAAAACAGAGTTAATTAAGCTCTGAAATATTTCTTTGGGTTAACTGGGCTCCGGGTGTCTGCAAATCCTGGAAGCTGTTGCCACAGGCAGGCTACAGTCCATCTCCTTGCAGGCAGAGAGGCTCTCTCCCCTGGGCAGTGATCCATGATGCCAAGGTAAAGTCCAGGAGACAGGTAGAGAGAAAGGCATCTCTGTCAGCTCCAGGCCAAACCTGCCCGGACGTGGCTTTCTGCCCACAGGCCCCAGGCTGGCCCAGCAAAGGCCCACAACAGGCGCCAGAGAAACAGCCCTATTGACCAAATGAGATCTGACCAATGGTCCATCCCTAAGGCCTTGAGAATGCAAGTTAGGGTGGAGACTTTTTATCTCCGGTCTCAGCGCAGGTCACGTCCCACTGTCTCTGAATTTCTAACAGACATACGTTTACAGGAAAACCACAGACAAGAAGGCAGCCATCACATCACTCCTCCCGGTGTCAGGGCTCATCGCTCCTGATCCCAGTCACCAAACCCCTGCAGGGAGCCAGCCCAGAACCCGGGATGTCGGCGAGGGGCCCGGTCCTTCGGAGCCCCTTCGTGCCCACTCCACTTTCCTGCCTGTGTCTCCGCAGCTTCTCCGCCTCTGAGTGCGGTCTGATTCGAGGAGACCCAGGACAGGGACAGCCAGCAGTGGCGCCAGCGATCACGGCCGCCCGCCCTGCGGGCACTCACCAGGGTAACTATGGCACACTCCGCAGTCAGCTGGGCAGCGCTGAACAGTGTCCGAACAAACCGGTAAATCTGCTTCTGCTCGGGGTTGTGTTTGTCGTAATCTGGTGGCACTTCGGATTTCTGGGGAAGGAGATATTCTCAGGTGACCCAACAAGAGCAACAGAGACATGACTGGACGGCACCCTGACACCCGAGGGGCAGATTACCGAAAGAGGGTGAAGGTTTTCATCGAAAATATCCAAGAGCATCCGTCCATCTGGGTCCCTGGTGGGGAAACAACAGGAAATGGAGTCTACTTTCTGCAAGAACGAATGCCAGTCAAAATGAAACAGAAACATGTTTTCATTCAACTGGTATTTCAAGAAACAGGCAGTGCTGAACGTTGAGAGATGGTATCGATTACTCATGAATTGTAATCTGTTTTTCTAGGGGACAATATTTAATCATTTTTGAATAGCCCATGAAATAAAGGTTATGAACCACACTTAGTTTCATTAACTTAAGGGAAAATTTAGATTCTCATTTCTTGACTTTTCAAAGGAACCAAACCTAAACTTCTTTAACGTCTTGTTTCTGAGCAAAGGCTGGCGGATCTGTGAAAACATCACTACGTGGTAGTTGGAAGGACAAAAGTCTGAGGGTAAGAATGACCACTCAGTGCGTCCTAGAGATGCGTCTGAAATCTTCACAACATGCAACTCAATCGCTTCACTAACGAGCAGTTTCATGATTGTGCCCTGAGAACAAGGCGTGACACATGGAGAAATGTGCCTGGTTGCTCCCACACAGGCACACGCCTGGACCCGTGCAGAGCGGCGGCTTTCACGCAGCGCCACGGGGAGGCGGGGCTCTGGGGGCGTCACCCCCAGGGACAGCTCTGCTTCTATCTGTTTCATATCATTTGAGTTTTGCCTAAAAGTTTTTCTTTAAAAACCAAATTTGGAAATCACTGCTTTGGTAACAGCATGCAATTTCCACAGTCTGTGTTTCCAATGTCAATTAGGCTGCAAGTATCAAAAGGCTACAGATCTGTCTCTGATACACACACCCCCACTCACGCGCATGTACATGCACACACGTGTGCACTCACACACATGCACACCCACCCACTCATACGCACGCACATGCACATGTGCACACACACATATGCAATGCCATTCAGCAAACTCGGGAAACTTTCACCAGGAGTAATTTTAACAATAAAAATGTAGGGTCAAAAATATAAAGAGAGTTCAGAATTTAACTTAAAATGGCTCTTCAGAGAAGTGGGTTTTGCTCTCAATTCCATTAAAAGCTGTGCCATCTAGTCTCAAGACACTTTCAGGCGACAATCTGTAAATTAACCAGGCTGCTTTCAAATGCCGGCTTTTCAGCCGGACCTTCTCCACTTTCGGCTCCATTTATTCCCACGAGCCCAGCAGGGCACACGATCACACGTCTCAGTAGTATATTGCTGGGCTCAACTCCTAATTCCCTAATTTACTAGCTGTGTATCTTAGGCAAATTATTTAAACCCCCTGTGCCTCGGTTTTTTTATCTGTAAAGTGGAGACAGTATCGGTACCAGCTGGTGGAGCTGCTGTAAACACTACATGAGATAAGGCGCGTAGAGAGCTGCCCAGGGTGGCCAGAGTGAGTGCTTAATAAAGCCGGGCCTTAGCAGCATCGGCTGCGGCCATAAATCAACACTGACGTCCGTGCATAACCTCAGGGCTGAGGAATCAGCGAGGCTAATGTGAAACTCGTTTGAGAACATACCTAAGTGGCATTGATGGCCTTGCATTGCTGGTTAGGACTAACAGGCTTAAACACTCTGAAATACTATCACAGGAATAAGCAGCAAGACAAACTTGCACTTTCACCGATAAGTCACTCTGGCCAAGGTTCCAAGTTCCAACATCCTACGTTCTGTAAGTTCTTAAATCTGAAATTCTCAGGCACCATATGGACCATGAATCCCAGTTACACTGTAGGGAAAGGTCATTACAGAGAATGCCTTTCCAGGTGTCTGCTTCCAGCATCTGTGCTTTCCCACATGTCCATTACAAGCTCTGTTGTTTACCGTGGACTTCCCTGCCTGGCACCACTCTCGTAAAACAGACTCAGGGGTGCGGCCCCGCCCGAGACCCCCCGCCAGCCAGGAGGCGGCCTTGCTGGCTCCCGGAGCTGGTTCCCACCAGCTGTCCTTGTGACTGTGTAGATGGAACATGCGTAAATGCCACGTTACTCAACAAGACAGGACCACGTGTCTCTGTTCTCACGAAACGAAGGGTGCTTTGGAAAGAGCCAGTAACGGGAAACCACTAATGGTAAGTCAGCTGCGTGTCAGGAGCGCTCCAAACCTGAACGAGTCCACACTCGGACTCTTCTGCAAATGTCACAGGCTTCCTAAGTGCTAATCACAAACACAGAAACCGACCCACTGTGGAAAGGAAGAGTCCCCGGGGCGGCTGATAAGAGGCCGTGCTCCAGCACTGCTGTCATCAGTGCCCTCTGCGCAGAGCAGGACCTGGACGCCACACACTGAGCGTACTTTAATGTCTTACGTTGAAGGAAAACTTCTAAATGAGCGTTCTAGGACTCCCTATTTTAACTGGCTTTTTAAATTAGCTGAACTGTCTCCAGGCTATCAGGAGAGGATTTCTACTACATTGAAATAGTTTATAACTAAATTGACAACAAAACTTTTTCTACTGAATTGAAACTATAAATTAAACATTCTTCTCATGTTAAAGTTACACACCGAAAAGTGTTAAAATATCTTATAAAAGAGTATTTAAGCAAATTATACAGAAAATAAAGTAACGAGGAGACTGAACATGATCAAGAAACTCTTCTGTTCTGGGGGCTCCATCTGGCTTCCTCTCTCAGAAGCAGCCCCGCACTCACCTGGGAAGTGTTGGTAAATCATGCTAACTTTAGAAATTCTATGAAAATGCACTAAGAATATAAAACTGAAAGGCTGAAGGAAGGAGAACATAATAGCAAAACCGTAACAGTAGACAACGTGTGATGTTCTCAGCACAAAATCAATCAAAATCCACGTACCTGTTTTTGATGTGGTAATATATTGCGAGAGCTACACTGTAAGATAAAATGCAGGAGTTCAGTGTTTCATAATCATAGTCAAGGTGTTACATTATTTTGCATCAATTTGATCATAAACATTTAAAATTTTAAAGTAAAAAGATCCATCTGAACAGCCCCATTTAATTCAGAATGCTGATGAAGAAAATGCTCTCCTCAATCAGGCACTCATTCCATGCAATTATTAAATCTTTTCCAGAAACACCAAAACTTCAAGTGATATTCGGGAACAAATTTCTCTTTTATCTGAAATTTTAAGCTTTCCTCCCTTTAAATACAGGCGCTATGTGAAAGCTCAGTGGTGACATCAAACACCTTTGAAGTCTCCAACGCCGCACCTGACATTCTAGAAAGTCAGTGGCTTCTTTACAATTGTCAGAAAAATGTGGGTGTTACCCGCAGTGGTTTGCCATTTTTCCTCTTAAATCAATAACCTCTGGGCAATCTGCCTAACTTGCTTGTTCATCTGCTGAAATGGTCCTGGAACTCTTATTTGTGATACTTTACATTTTAATATCTTAAAACTTAATTTCGCATTTTAAAAGATCTGAATTTAATGAAAACATTCCCATCCCCTGAATTTTCTTCAAGTAATGTTCTCCTGAGTATGAAATGTGTTGTCTTCAGACTGCAGAAATTTTGGAAAATAAAGAAGTATGCAGAAAAACAATTCCTCTGCCCAGAGATGATTACTGTCGGCCTGAGACACACAAATGCCTGTTTCTATTTGTAAATCACACATGCAAGCAGGCAGGTGTGGGTCCCACTTTTCTTTGCATTAACATTTTTCTTACCATTAAAATGTTACTGAAAAACATGGTTGACTACATTCCATCATATTGTTCAACTTTATTAGCTAGTCCCCTACTGCTGAACATTGTAGTTGTTTTCACTGTTTCACAGCTGCAATCAACATCATAATGAAAGTCGTAACAGATAAAGGCACAGCACCCCAGGTCCTTCACAGCCGAGCCCAAACCCCAGAGCCAGCACATCGGGGCCCCTGTGGCCTCAGTCAAGGGTTCTTGCCACAGTGCTGGCAGGAACATTCCAGGAAAAACCGGTGCTCCTTCCCCCCCACCGGCCATCTTAAAATTAGGGACCTAAAGCCCGAAAGGGAAAGGATTTTATCCAAAGACGCCACACACCCCCTTCCTCCCTTATGCTCCATTTTTCAGTGAGCCCCAAGGCGGAGGGTCTGGCTCCTCTCCCAGTCGGGCGGGTGCACTTTCCAGTGCTGGCCACTGTCTACTGCAGCCCCAAGTCCACGAGGGCCCCAAGCACCGTGAAGTGCACAGCACTGCACAGCTGTGAAGGGGAAGGCAGCAAGAACGCACAGAAATCAAAGCTGTGCTTTAACCCGTATTTAAAGTCGTTGAAAATTCTGGTCTACTTACATAAATGGTAATATGCACAAATATTTTGAACACCCCACATTTTACTTCCCCAAATCCCCTTTTAAAAAGATTTCCTAAGTAGCCAGTGGCCTCCCCTGCCCGGTCTGACCCCCCAGACCCCACCGCCCGGCGGGGAGTGGGAGGTGCGCACCACTTGACTGTGCACTTGAGGTCCGGCCGGCTGACTGTGCTGTCGTCCAGAAAGATGGTGGAGCAGGAGCTGCACTTCCTCGCCGTCTGTCCTGGAGGGTGCTGCAGACGGGACAAGGGATATTAAACAGGGCTCAAAGTCTTCCCAGACATCACCCCTCACCTAGAGACCGGCCTGGAGAGGAAAAGGGTCTTAGCAAGAAATGCCAGCACTACCAGCGAGAACAGTACAAACCCCCTTTCTTCCCACAGCAAGACTCCCACTCCTCGACACGCAAAGTCACCTCCACCACCCGGGTCCCACACCTGCATCAGAATGCTCCCCCGTGACCCAGCATCACAGGGCGAACTGCGGAGCCCAGAAAAATCACCGTGAGAAACAGGAAACACACTGCTCACGACACTGGTGACATCTGGGTTTGAGGTCGGGACCAACACGAGAGAGAGCCCACTGCACCTGTCTTTCTCTGTTCTTGGGGTACAGTTGATCTGAGGACCACGGAAAATGCAGCCAATGTCAACTGAGAATGTCCCAACCTTGAATTTCAGGGAGTGAAGGTATAAATAAAGACGTATTCCCTCCTTAAGGGCATCTCAAGGTGACAGTTATCTGATGCCTCTGAAAATGCAGCCGACGGGTGGCCTTCCTGCAGGCGCCAGGCGGTCTGAGCCCTGGTCCTTCCCAGCTGCGGGCATTCTGGGCGCTCTGCAGAACTTCAGGACTAACAACTACTTCTGAAATGCACTGCTAAGGAAAACAGAATTTAAACCACACGCTGATGACATCTAATTGAATAGTAAATAGATTCCGGCAATTCCGCGGGCAGTGTGATTAGTACACATCAATCTGGGTGACTCCTGCTCGAAGCGGTAGAAGAAAAATCAAAACATCCTAGCAAGTCCCCACTCGCCTGGCGCCGAGCTGACAGTCTGTCACTTTCAGCAACCGAAGAGACAATTACTTAGTGACCCTGCCTGCCTGACCTCCCAGCCCCGGCGAAGCCCTCAGCACCCGTGGTTCCCAAACATGAAGAAGCCCTCACGCCCCTCAGAGACCGGACGCCCTGCTCAATACTTCCACGTCCACTTCTTATTTACTAAGGCTTCCTCTGTAATATAGTTATGGAAAATTATGGAAATATGCAACAGCCCAAGAAATGGAAGACAGTGCTATAAACAGAAGCTCCCCTGGTGGTGATAGCCACACTGGGGGCACACAGCCCCTTACACCCCAGCCAGGGGCCCCGCACCGCTGAAGCTCCGTGGCCCCCCCGCACGCCGCTTCTACGGGAGAAGCACGCGGGGTCAGGACCTAATGACCAATCAGGATGCTCAGGAGGCGGCCTGATCTTGGGCCCTTCCTCCTAAGCTCACATTGCTCTCCGCCTGTGCCCTGCTCAGAGCACGTCTCCCAAAGAGGCAAAAGCAACGTTTAGAATTTTTACCACTTCAGGCCCTGGACCACACTCACTTCATCCCTCGATGTCTATGGCTTAATACTTATGAAAAAACTGTATCCACACTCAAACTGCCAGAAAGAGTTCCATCAGTTTTGCTACTGAACTTGAAAAGTAAACAGAATTGACCCAACTCCATGAGCAGTAACAACAGCAACATGTCCACAGGGAGCCGCGGCCAGCGCGCAGCCCCGCCAGAGCGGGCAGGCCAGGGGCCGCGGCCAGGAGCCGCTCTACGAGATCAGAGAGCCAGGGCCTCCAGACTCTTTCACGGTCCCCCACCTTTCAGGTGATGGACCCAGGGCGTGCCTAGCTTCGTCTGGCTCCAAGTCCAGCTCACAGTGTGACTTCTGCATAACTGATCAGTAACGCTCCCAGTTACTCCATTTCCTCACAAAGTTCTCAGAAGCATCACCTGCCTCAGTATTAGGACAAATACTGTGACTGTGTCGCTGGGGTCAGGGAGGCTGGCCGTTTAACCCCTGACTCATTCTGTTTAAATATCATTTTTCTTTAACTTAGAATGATTGATTCACTTCAGGTGTGCTGTCATCAAGGGGCAGGAGGGTGTCACAGAAAAATTAGGCTAAAGTAAAAGCGCAGTTTTCCCTGAGTTCCAGGAGAGTGATTCCAGGCTCCCAGCCACTTACAATGCCACCCACAGTTTATAATAAGTCTTCCACATTTTAATTAAAAGATTCATTAAAACAGCTAGTTTAAAGAAAGAGCACAGCCAAAACGTCAGCAAATTTTTCAATAACCACACACTTCAAATAAAGCCCTTTATGTAAGTCTTTCTAAACTACCCAAGTGTCTCTTTCGTAATGTATTAACTTTTCCTGTGACTGTTGATCTAATTACGTCTAAAACATGGGTCCTGATTAGAGTATTAATCTTCATAACTTTCCCTGATTTAACTTCCTGTCAAAGCTCCCCAAGGGGTTTACCCTCAAAGGGTTTCAAGCTTTAAAACCTGCAATAATTCCTTCAGAAGCAGCCTCCTCTTACTTAACCTTCCAGCCTCTCTTGGCTACTCTGAGCCAGTGAGAGACCCCCTCCTTCCCAGCCAGGCAGGGTCCCTCTCCCCTGCTCCTTCCCTGGGGAACATTTAAGGCCTCTGCCCCTTTCACTGGCCACTGTGGTGCTGGCTGGGGGGGATTTCCCTCCACCTGCACTGACCAGCATCCGTCCCTCTCCTGAAGGGCTCTGGTTCTCCAGGTGAGACTGCGGCGTACGTGTGTGGTAACCCGCATCTCACGGAGACAGTGTTCTCTCCTGGAGACGGACATAAGTTTAGAGGCAAGGAGGCTGTGGCTGTACCTCGCTTGGTGGCTGGGCGCCACAGTCCTGGGGCACAAGTCGGGGTGCCGTGGGGGCCCCCGGCCGCTGCACCCACTGCTCAGGGAAGAAGGAAGCATCTTCCTGCCTGGCCAGAAGGGCAGGGACACACTGCTCAGAGTGGCCACATGGTTAGAGCTGAATTTTACAGATCCTTTTAGAATTAAAGTGTGGTCAAGTTTACCCGTCCTCTGAGCACATGCAGACTACCGGCCCTACACACATGAGGGGAGGCGGCAGCGGGAGGGGAGGCAGCCAGCCTGCAGGAGACAGCTGTGCTTATCCCAGCGGAACTGACCTAGGGGAGAAAGGCCCCTGGGCGAGCGGGTGGGAGGGCCGGTCAGAAACACAGCAGCCCGGGTCCCTGGGCCTGGGAGCTCCTCCGCGTGTGGACGAGACTTGGGTTCCATCCCCACCCCCGACCCGGGTGCGAGTGCTCTCAGCGCTGGGCAGTCACCGCGAGGAGCACGGGGACAGCCCCACTTACGTGGTTGATGAAGAGACTCTTCCGTTTTTCTCTCACTGTGAAAACAAAAGATGCAACAGAGATGTTACTAGCCTGCATGGCAGCCCCTCACAGGTGGCCAAGGACGGGCCTCAGCGTCAGGTCCCCTCCTCCGGCCACCACCGGACCCAGATGCTCCATGACCGGTCGGAAGTGCGGCCTACACAACGCAGCTGTGGCCTGGGCCAGCAGAGCACGCCGCCCACCAGCGGGGGGATCGGCCTGCCAGCCAAGTACACACGAATCAGCACATCCCATAAAACCTGCCCGCACCCACCCCTTTCAGATGATCAACAAGTAACAGGACTATTTACCTCTAGCCCAGCAAAGGACCCACCAAGGTCCACGCTGCTTGCATGAAGCACAGTGACACCACCCACCACAGCAGTAAATTCAGGACAGCGTCGGCGGTGGCCTCACTGCTCTCCAGGGGGTGCTGGGGTGACACCTGGCTTCCAGAGGCCACCCAGGGCATCCTGCCCCTCGGGGAGGCGGAGCAAACCCACAACGAAGACCCACCTAACCCTCTCGGAAAGGTCGTTCTCACCCTGCCGGCTGCGCGGCACGGCCTGCACCCAGCGTCTCAGAACAGGGGCCCTCAGCCTCAAAGACACAGTGGGGAACAGAGAACCCGGAGGAGCTTCTCCATCACTGAAGTCAGCACGCTCTGCATTTTCGCCTGGAGACTGGCGAGCTACTCAGCACGCACACCGCGCAGGCCGCTGTGCAGGGCACAGAGGACAGGTGTCCCTCGAGGAGGTGACGTCCTGGGCCCCGGGAGCCCTGAACAGCAGCGTAGGACCCGGCCCCCCCCCCCCCGTGGGGCGGCTCCCGGCAGCTCCCGGCAGCGCAGGCCCCACAGGTGGGCTTCCACTCGCTTCCTCCCGCTGCTGTGACTGCGGAGCGCTCTGTTCTTTGCTTCCCTGGGAGGCGCTTCTCTCTTCCTCGGAAGTCTGACCCTCTCTGCAGTGACCGCCAGCCACCAGAGGGCCCACCCGCAGGCCACATGTGCACCACGCAGAGTGAGGCCGGACCAGCGCGCGGGGCACGGGGCACGGGGCACGCAGTGCAGAGGCAGGTGGCGCCTCTGACCTTGTGCACACACGCACCCACATGTGGACCACAACAAAAGGGAAACGCAGGTCTCGCAGGGAGCCCTGGGCTGTAACGTCCTGGCATGTATGCTGCGCATGCACAGGTGGGTGTGACCTGTACACGAGTGTCTTCCTTAAATTCACTCATGATGAACTACTGGGCCACCATCCACCACAGCAGCCGACCCGACAGGTTTCCAGCAAATTCCGTACATGACACTTAGGCCTTCCCAGGGCATCCCAGCAGCAGGTCTGTGCAGAGGTTTTGTGTCTCCCAGTTCTGGGAACCACCCCTGAGGTCACCTCGACACCCTCCACCACCCCACCTCTAGCAGATAAAGATAACCACGTCTCAGGAAATATCTGAGCATCTTACGTGGGTTCTATGGGAAAGACTAAGAACTATTCAAGAAGAGCAGAGCGGGCTGAAATACAGAACCTTCAACGGTTGTGGCTGAAGGGTCTTACAGGAAAGCTGTAAAATAAACAAACAACGACGCCACAGTGGAAGAGCAAGACGGCTGTGAGAGCGGGCGCCTTCCCGCCCACCCCCCAGGGGGCAGGCCTCCGCGGGGAGTCAGGCCACTGCCCTGAAGTCCCACTGGTTCCAACTGGAAGAGTGAAAGCCAGCAGTTCACCAAGACACCACAGAACCCCTAAGGACAAGCTGTCGGGCTCTGGAACGGTAACTCCCGCCCCCGCTGTTTCTGTGAACACCCACGTGCCCTGCTTCCCCGGGAGCAGCGGGGCCGCGGGACCTGTCCTGAAGCAGGCCCCCATCCAGTGTCACCCTGCGTTAATCCAACTCTCCCAGTTGGGCCTGCACAGTGGCTGGGGGAGTAGCTCCTACAACCGGGAGAGAAACTCTTCTGCAGATCAAGTGGACGCCAGCTCCTCAGTGCCCACAAATGGAAGGAAAACAAGACTGAACCGAAGGTCTGAGGAATGATTCTGGATAGTCAATCCCTTGGCCTTGTGGACATGCAAGTCAGATGCAGCACAAAGAATTCAGTGATGTCACTGACGAAACTCCTTCCACTCCCATCGATTTATGTCCATGAACAAAGTTCCCCAGCACCACATGTCCACGGAGCCAAGAGGATGTGACAGACAGCACCTCGCTCCACTTACACGTGACACTCATCCACGGGAACACCTCAGAATGACAAATTTCCCCCCAAATTATTTCACATTTCAGTTTAACAGTTATTTATTTAATGTTTAAAATTTTAACGTTTGTATTGTTTTGATCAACTGAGGGCTAAACATGAGACTGCAACCCAGAACAAAAATGTATGTATGGTATTTAGAGACTTCCTTCCAATTACGAGAAATAAAAATTAAATTACATTTAGATCCACATTTTCATGGGAGTGAAGTAGGGCAGTGTGACCGGCGAGTTTCAGGAAGCGCACCGCAGCGCACCAGGAGGGAAGGCTGTGAGGCACTGGCATGGGGACACGAGTTCCAGACCAGAGAAGTGGCACGAAATTCCCGACTGCTCAGGGAGAGAGAGCTCCTGCGTTCTTAATGCCTGCTGGGGCTTATCCAGTCACCACAGCACGAAGATTTTATCTGAAACATTTTTTAAAAGAGGGATGGTTTTGTTTTCAAATACCAATGTCTAAAATACAAGAGAAATTAAATCCTTTGATAGGATGAAAAATTTTTACAGTCACCAGAAAAACATTTTAAGGGAGCTGAGAGTTTTTCAAAGTTATCTTCCATGAGCATGAAACGCAGCGGTGCACGAGCTTTGGGCTCCTACAGATCCTTCAGTGTCTCCCTGCACAGCAGCCCCTGCGGAACCCGACAGGCCACAGGGGGACACAGTGCTGCCCAGGGTGCTGGGAGGGGGCATCGCAGACGCGGCGACCGTGAGTGCTGGGAGCCGCAGCGAGGAGATGGCGATCCCGGTGGGGCGGGGCCGGCTGCCTCCAAGCACCAGAGTAAAGGAGAGCAAGGAGGGTGGTCCTCCGGAGGGGCTGCGTGTCACGATGCGGGAGCTGCGCACCGCCAGGGGCCAAACCGGGACCCAAACAGGGGCCGGCCAGGCCGCAAGACGCTCCCCAGTGTTGGTGTTGCTGAAAGATGGGCCAAGAAACCCAGAGCTCATGTTTTAACTTCTGGATTTTTAGTGTTTCCACTGTGGCCTCAAGCCATTCCAGAGAAAAGTCGCTCTTACTCCTTTTGTTATTTCAAGGAGCTCGTGAGAAACACACACACGGGTTTTCACGTCTATCTAACTTCTTTTTTAAAGCAAAGAACTTTTCTGAAAAGCAAACTAATTAAAATAAAAAAGATACAGTCTGGCTGCTTTGTCCTAAGACTGGAGTAGCCGCTCTCGCCTTTGAAAACGAGGAGCTGAGATGGCAGCAGCCTTGGTCAGAGCTCAGGAAGCAGCGGGAAGGGGGTCCCGCTGCCTCACGGTGGCTGGCAGCTCCGAGGCAGGGCCGGGGCGTGGGCGGCGGGCGGGGCGGAGGACGAGGGTGTGCAGGGCAGCGCAGCTGGGGCACAGCTGTCCTCGCCTGTTCTCACCTGCAGACAGTCCGTCACCCGCAAGGAGAGCCCACCGGAAATATGAAAACGAGTATGCGTCTGTATGTGCATGGCCTGGGACACTGCGCTGGACACCAGAAGCTGACACATTGTAACTGATGGTACTCCAGTGAAAAAGAAAAGGAAAGAAAAAGAAGGGCCCCCAGATTCAGAAGCTACTGTGCTTCTGAGCTCACATCACAACACTGCCGCCACGTAAATACCCCAAGAGTCAGCAGCTCTGCTAAGTGAGCTCACTGCCTTTCATGTCTGATCACTTCTTAGTCTCTTCAGAGTCATCTCCGAATTAGGGCTCAGTGATCTGCACGGGTCAGGGCAAGAGGCAAAGAGGACCCGTCTTGTGACTCTGCGTCCTCCCGCTGGGCCATCGGGTAACAGACTCCTTGTGCGACTCTTCTCTACGGGAATCCCACTGAGAAGACTGTCCCCCGTGTGGTGTAGCCAAGGGCCAGGAACAGGAAGGTAGGCCAGGGATGGAAAGGGGGAACCCCCAGGAGAAATTCCACAGGCACCTGGGACCAGAATACACTGGCGAGCAGGAGTCTGGCAGAAGGCAAACCTCTGTCCTCATGCACAGGGTCAGTCCAGCCCAGAGGACCCGACAGAGGGAAGGCGCCTGTATTTCAGGTTATATTTTGCTTTATTTTACATGCTATCTAATACTTCTGATCTTCGGAGAATGTAGGCAAATACCAGTTCTCAAAGGAAAATTCCTGACTCTCAGGGTACAAACTGCCGAAAACTAATCCAGCTGAGGCAAAGCGAGGACAGTTGCTACAAACGGAGTTCTAAAGACGTAGCTTCCTACAAAGTATAGAAACCTCAAGGGAACCACCAACAAACAGCATCCTTAGGAGCCACCAGCGGGATTTTGTTTTCATCCGGAGACTCACATCCAGTGTGAAAAATCAAGACGGGACAGTTACCAACCTGAGGAAGGGAAGGGACGGGAAGGGAGGGGAGGGGAGGGGAGGGAGGGAAGGAAGGAAGGAAGGAAGGAAGGAAGGAAGGAAGGAAGGAAGGAAGGAAGGAAGGAAGGAAGGAGAAAGAAAGATTAGTAACTTACCATCCGTCTGAGATTTACTGAGGAATATTGTGCTGGCCCGAGGGTGGTCTGAAGGGTTGAATTCCATGTTCAAATCTTTAAAGAAAGAAAAAGGAAACGTATGAATACCCATCTGATAACTAAAGGCAGCTAAGATTGTCAATGTTTCCAATCTTAAATTGCTAATACACTCAAGGACTCTGGAAAAAAACCAACGGTTACTGTGGTAATGGCTTCTTCTAGGTTCAACTGAGAACTGAGAACACTTGCTATTTAGAACGTTGAGAGAGTCCTACCTGAAAATCAGACACTTGGCTGGACATCTACTAGCCCAAAACTCCACTTTGTTTTTAAACGTCTGCTCCACACCCAGGACACCACTGAAAGGCAGGACAAAGCTGTCACACTCAGTAAGAGAGTCCCATGCCACCACAGACTCGCCTGCATTTCCGGCTGAGTGAGTGCTAGCTCCCTGCTAAAGGTGATCAAGCAGGGTGTCTCCGCCGAATCGGCACCCAGCGCTCTGCTTAACTAAGGCTGTTCTTTTCTGAAAAGGCAAAACCTAATCCTTCAGAGCGAAGGCTGCAAACTCTCCTGAGGGCGGAGAAAGGGAGCGATTCTGCTTGCTCAGAACAGACGCGGAGAGGGAGCCTGGGCAGGATGCTCCTGCCAGGGCACGGGCGCCAGGACAGCTGATCACCGCCCTCCCGATGGGGAAGACCTTGCATCATCTGTGAGGTCAGGAAAGAAAATTCCAACAAACGTGAGGGCAGGACAAAGCTGAGAGGCCCTCTGCCCTGGAAAGAGAGGCAGAGCACCACTTCATCAAGCGACAACCTGCAGGTGAGCGGTCACCAGAACCCACAACCAGAGCGCGCCGGCTGAGGCCCACACGCCGATGCCCCCAAGCCCACTCCCTCCACGGCAGTGAAGGACGCGCACAGAAACCTCCCCAGGGGGACACAAAACACAGCCCACTCCCCTTAGGAAGGAAGGCTGCTTCCAATTTATTTTAAACAAAAACCACACATATATCACATCTTACTGTGTCTACCCCAACCAAAAAAGAGGGAGGGATCAAAAGACAAAAACAGGTGGGAAAATTTTAGATAGAATCCTACTCACTGCATTTATGATCTCCCCTTTTTAAGAGTCAAAAAATAAAACGCAGGGTCCCGTACGAAGATGAAACACGGGTGTGTCTTATGACCCAGCACACTGACTTCAGCAAGCACAGCATCGTTTAGGGAAGCTGACAGCAGAAGGGGCTCAGCTGCCCCAGAGTAAGGACAGGCAGGGGCAAGTGCAAGAGACCGTGGGCAAAGCGACCACGAGCCCCCAGGCGTCCAGGATGCGAAGGGAAGTGACTGCAGATGAGGCACGGCAGTCACTGCCCATGCTCCCCGAGGGGCCACCTCCAGAGCAGGTGCCAGAAGCTCTGACAACGGAAATCGTGGCTCCTGAGGTCAGAAACCATCTGCAAGCACTTAAAGAAACTGAATAAGCCAAATAAAAACCTAAATAAGATTATAAAAGGAGATCATACCGGAGATGGAAAACAGAACCACAATGTGGGGCAAATACACTGGCACCTATGTGAGAGAGCACCTGGGGGCGGGGCGGCACCGAGCCTGGGCCCCGAGCGCAGCGCCCAGGAATGCCAGGGGACAGTAAAGTAGCTCCCATGCGCAGCGGGCGGGCGGTCTAACACACAGATGACACAGAAGGGCCGACCCCATCACAGCCCATTCTCCCCAGCGGAGCCTGAACCCTGCTGCCCAGTCCCTGTGTGTCCTCCCAGAGCACGTCTGTGAGCCTGGAGTCGGTCATCACGACTGCAAACAAGACCATCGCCTACGGTATTCTCCTAGCTCTCAGCCCCGACGTGCAACTTACGTTTTCAGAAGAAAAAGTCACATCTAGCATTTTCCTCCTACCTCAGTCTGTAAGTACAAACTGCCTTTCAAATAGTCCGATTCTGGGGAACAGGAGGAAAGGGACTGACCTAGTGGCCTCAGAGGGTGGACGGTGGGCAGTCAGGACAAGGTCTGCATTCAGAGTAGCCGCCCTGGAAGGTGCGATCGGCTTGCCTCAGGGCCAGCCATCGCTGACCTGCGGCTGGCTTCAGACAACCCGAGTCAAAACCATCACAAAAGCTAAAATGCGTAAACCCTCCACTTTGTTTCCAGGGCTGACTGCTCATCAGGCAGTCAGCCCAGCACCACAGCAGCTCGGGCCCAACTCTCTCTGCTCCGTGGGCGCGCTCAGCCCTGCGCTGAAGACACGGAGACGCAGGTGACAAGGACACACAGGTCCTCCCTCCAGAACCACCCACAGTGGCAGTCCATGCACGCCCCGAGCACAGGTGAGGGTAGTCACACACAAGCACCCTTACTCGTCTGCAAAAGCTGAGACACGGAGACGTGGTGGAAGCAGGCCCCGGCAGGTTCCTCGGGCTGGGAAAAACCACACTCCCTCCACTTTTTCCTACTGCAATCTGCCAGACCTGGTGAAATTCGACTTGAGGCAGTTATTTTCCTCAACTTCCAGGGAATCCACGATCAACAACAGACCCAGCTTCTTATCTTTATGTTCCCACCAGCATCGTGACTATGCTGAGAATGGCAACGGTCACTTGTCCGAGGGATACAATGAGCTGCCCTTGAAGGAAACAGGACCAGCAATCAGCTCCGACGGCAGCGATGCTCCCGCCCGGGGATGGGAGCAGCTTCTCGTCCACTTCAGCATCCAGGCGAGGTCATGGACACGGCCTCTGTGGCTGCTGTAGCCAATGGACGGGGAGGGTTCTCAGCCGCACTGGACCCCTCTGAAACCCTCGGGTAAAACAGTCACCCACATTGTCCTTCTGAGAAGGCAGAGGGGGCAGGGCGTTGTGTGGGTCGCTGCCAGCCTCCTCCTCCAGGCACTTGGGGACCTGCCTCTAATCTGGCAGAGGAAATCCAGAAAGCACACAGGGTCGGGCACCAACACATGGCACGGGGCACACGGCAGGCCGAGGCAAGCTGGTGAGGCCAAGAGAGGTGGTCAGACCTGCATCCTCCAGGCAGCTGGGCAGGTGTTCTCCCTCCATGGACCAACACCTTGTTTCTGCTTCTAAGACCCCCATCCACGTCGAGGTCACCCGGTTTCTCAAGGAACAGACGTGAGTGAAAGCTGGGTCCCACCCTGGCTACTTCTGCTCCAGGGTGGGCCCCACTATCCATTCAGGGTCAATAGCCTTCAGTAAACCTGCACTTCCCCGGCCTCCAGACCTCTCCCCGGACACGGACACAACCTGGGGCAGCGCCTGTGCTGGTGAGGCTAAAACCTGCTGCCTGGACACCGGCCCAGTCCCCACCAGCCCACCCCACCAACGGCTGTGTGCCCCCCGGCAGGACATATGCATCCCAGATGCCACTAGAAAGATAACACGGGACTCCTACCCGCACAGAGAAAGTAAAGCAGTCCAAACAGACCCCGTGTTCCACTGGATTCACTACCTGCCATGTAATGACACAGTACAGTGGTTTTCAAACTGCAAGACGGACCCTTCGGTGGGTTATGAAATCAACTTAGAGGACTAAGAATCAACTTTAAAAAAAAAATGAAGTAAACAACAAAATAGTTCAGAACGTAATAAATAATAGAGAGTGCACAGGGATAAGTACTATTTCATGGGTGTCTGTGAATATAAAACACATTCTGGATTCAGGTGTAAAATGCATTTTCTCACTCACCAAAGGTCACAGTAAAAAACCTGGAAAGCCACAAGTGCACTGGCAAACCACCAATACGGGTACTACTAGCAAGAATGTCAAGAGCCTTAAATAGACCAGATTTTCTCCTCCCTAACCAAAATCTTTTAAAAAGCCTAGTCACTTGAGAGGAAAAAAGTAATTAGAAAGAATTAAAATAAGCTACCAAACGCTGCTCAATTTAGATACCCAACAGGAAGCTTTTGCTGAAATATCAGCACCATGTACCTTCTCATACAGTAATTTTGCAGACTGCAATCTAAAACTTGAAGTCATTCATTTCGGCCTTGGGATTCTACCCTACTGAGACGACCTCGCACGCAGACGAGGCTTTAATCCCAAAGATGGTCATTACTGCATTACTGAAAGAGGAAAGAGAAAACCATCGATAATCTACATGTCAGTGACAAGGGACTGAGTAACCAGGTGGCAAGTGTACTAAACGGAAAACACGCTCATTAAAAAGCTTAACGCATTTGTAACTGGCGAAACACTTCTATTTACCACACTAAGTGAAAAGGAAGATCCAAAATTTTGCACCCAGAGTCACCACAATTATACGTTATCCAGGTTTGGGCTTTATTGTTTTGGTGGCAGTGGGTTTATTTTAAATAAATCCAGCTTCATAAAGTACTAGAAGAATCTATACATAAACGTTCACCATTACATCTTCTGTATAAAACAACCATGAGTGTTTTCTCCCTCTTCTTTTTGACTTTTGTCTGTGTTCCTGTGGCATGTTTATACTGCATACTCAAAATGCAGAGAATGACAGAGCTCCTCTTTTCAAGTATACCAATGCCACAGAGTTTTAAACCTTACCATTAAATTTCCAACCTCAAAGAACAGAGAAATTTATCCTAAAATGGTGGAAACTTCGGTGGTCACTGAGATGGGAAGGAAAAAGAGTTGTTAGGAACTTCATACCATGAAGCGAGAAGACAAACGTTAAAAACTAAACAAGTGAAGGTTAAATTTATTACCACTTGAAGAGGAATACTGCTTCTCTCCAGACAAGCAAGGTGACGCCTGGCTTAAGGAGACCAACCCCAAGGTTACTGCTGATCTGATATGAACCACAAGGCTATTTTGGTATCTGAGCAGGAGGTGAAGTCTGCACGTCACTTCTCATTCCAGCACATTTAACCCAAAGGTTTACGCAGGGATAAACAGTCTCGGCGACAGACCAAGCCGGGAATCACAGACACGGCTCAGTCCCTCCGGGCCTCCGAGGCCGACTGTGGTGCAGACTGCGCGCGGGCGACACTTTCAGCGCCCGCCAGTGGCTGCACCTCCATTCGCAGAACCACTGCATCCCAACTCTTCTCCGACACTCAGCAAGACCAGTTCCACCCCATTCCTTCACCGGCCCCCTACACAAACTAATCCAGCAGGAACACAAATTATCAAGCTAATGAACAAGACCCAGTATCAGCCTCATCTTGACACATACTTCTCTTCGCTCTGTTACAGAATCAGAAAGGGACGGTGGTGTCTTACTGAGCACAGCACTGCAGACACCGGTGAAGCAGAACCAGGAGAGAGAAGGAGTGGCAGGGGCCCCATGCCCGGCCCCTGGAGAGGACACAGGTGCGCATGGTGAGGCTCGCCTGGCTGGGGGCGTGGGGGTGGGACACCAACTGCTCCCCCCCAGGCCGGCTCGGGGTGAGGCAGGAGCGGCCCAGGCAGCCGGCACCTGTCAGAGCTGCCCCGTGCTGGGGATGCACGCCCCTGGGCGAGAGGTCCAGCCCAAGGCTGACCGGGCATTGCGAGGCACGGGCCTCCGGAGGCTCCACACACCACAGATGTCCTTTCTCACAGCAGACCCCCTCTACCGAGCGCCAGACAGCGCGGGCCCCCACCGCTCGAATGTTGCCCTGCGTAGGAGCAGCAGCCTCGCTTTACAAGCACGGTCGTGACACGAGGCCCAGCGGCTGCGAGTCCAGCGCTGCTCTAACAACTGCAGGCAGATTAATTTACTCGGACAAGCCGCCCGGTGCCATTACCCTCAGTTTATTGGGGAGGACACAGACCGGGAGAAGCCAGAGCCCCAAGTCACTCAGTGAGGATGGAGTCCGCGCTCCGCTTGGGCGTCCAGCTCCGGTTTGTGCCACATGCATGTGTCCCCCCCACACGCCCTGCTCATCACTTCTCGTGTCTCCTGCTGCGTTCTCAGTGGTACCGTGGCCATGCGAGCTCTACGAAGGCGGGGCCCCTGGACCCGAGGATGTCTAACATGGGGTAGAACCTGCCGGATGCACGGAGCCACCTGCTGCTCCTCCAAAGCCCCCATGACAACGAACCCAAGGCTCACCACCTCCCCCGTGCAAAGTGCCCCTGTCACTGGCTGGAGACTAGTGGGGCCAGGAAGCACATGCGTGGGGCACGGGACAGGGTGCTCCTCGGGCAGCACGCACGTGCCTGTGCCCAAGAAGTCCAGGGATCAGCCGACACACTTGGGCTAAAGGTGCATCCTTTGTTCCTGTTATCTCCTCATCAAACCACCTGTGGCTACAGCCACATTCCCTGGAGAAATTACAGATCCAGCACAAACAGCCAACCTTGGCTAAACCAACTGAGAAAACCAGAGCACAGGACTCACGAAGCCTGCACTCGCCCCAGGGCATCAGATGCCAACTATCTCTGGCATTTCACAGCAGAAACACTACTCTTGGGTTATTACTTATAAATTTCCCAAGCGACTGAAACAACACTGCTACCAAATAGCCCTTGTAATCTTACACATTTAAATTGGACATTATTTTCAGTTTTATCGTGTTTTTCTTAAGAAATGGGATGTGCAGTGTTACAAATAACTGAGATGATTATGATAGTAGTGACTGACCAGAAGTGAGGTCTCCTATCCTCTGCTTTTAAATAATAGATCCTGGAGAAGATGTGGAGAAAAGGGAACCCTCCTACACTGCCAGTGGGAATGCAGTTTGGTGCAGCCACTGTGGAAAACAGAATGGAGATTCCTTAAAAAACTAAAGAAAACCTACCCTCTGATCCAGCATCCCCTCTCCTGGGCATGTATCTGAGGGAATGCTAATGGAAAAGACACCTGCACCCCAGTGTTCACAGCAGCCCTATTTTCAACAGCCAAGACATGGAAACAGCCTAAATGTCCATCAACAGATGACTGGATAAAGATGTGGTATATTTATACAATGGAATACTGCTCAGCCATAAAAAAGAATAAAATAATGCCATCTGCAGCCAAATGGATGAACTTGGAGATTATCTTCTAAGTGAAGTGAGCCAGACAGAGGAAGAAAAATACCATATGATGTCACTCATATATGGAATCTAAAAAAAAAAAAGAAAAAGAAAAAGAAAAAACAGGACACTATGAACTCATCTACAAAACAGAATCAGACTCACAGACACAGTAAACAATCTTACAGTTACCGGGGAAAAGGGGGTGGGAAGGGATAAATTTGGCAGTTTAAGATTTGCGAATGTTAACCACTATATATAAAATAGACAAATAACAAATTTCCTCTGTACAGCATACTTCCTGCACACAATGTGCTCTGGAGGGCAGTACTATCTAAATGGACTAAACTGTTCTGTATTTGAGGGGAAAGTCCACATTTTCTTCCACTAGACACGTCTGTCCAGTGTCCAAATAGGGACTTATCTAACATGTAAGTATTCTGAAGAGAAGACTTTCGAACCTCACTGAACTATCTCACTTCTCAGACAACTAATAAATAACACAGCATTACACTGTGGAATCAAATATTTACTATTATTTGAAAAAGGTCCAAATAGCTATCATTTCCCTCTACCTTTTCTGCAGATCAGCTACCAATCAACACAGGCCAATGTCTAAAGAATTAGTTTGTATTTCAGATGTTTACAATATAGTCCAAGTCCCAAATGTTCAGTGTTTAAGCCTCCCATGAGGCAAATAACCACAGCATATTTTAGGAGGTCAAGGGGGTGCTCTGGTTACCTTCTAACAGGGCTTCCCCAAACCTTTTCTTATGAGAGTAAAGGGCACTAAGCAGATAACACAGAACATCCAGTAATGAGTTCATAAAACAGGAAATACTTGGAAGTAAAAGTGCCCACTGTCTGCAACTTATTCTCAGATGGCTCACGGGAAAAAAATGTATGTAAGAAGGAAAAAGAGTAATAAAGCAGATGTGGCAAAATGTTAACTACCAGCGAAGCTGGTTCTTCTCTTCCAACCTTCCTACAGGGCTGGAGCTGTTCACAATGGAAGAGTGGAGAACACACGCCAACTGGCTCACTGCCCAGGGGAACCCGGCTCAGGGTGGGAGCCTCCCGGGCACAGGCCTCTTCTCACCCCTGGCCCCCAAGCCTGCCTCCTGCAGACCTGCGGGGCAGGGGGCCCTCCCCCCCACACACCTTCACCCTCCCTAGAGTGCGGCCTCTGTCTCCTCCCCAAATCTGCCACCACAGCAGCTCTGATCAGACCCTGGCTTTGCTGGAGAGGCGTGGCTACTGCTCCTGCTTCTTGGCTCCATGCAAGTGTCTTCCTCTGACCCTCACACCTTCCTATTTCACACAAGACGCACTCCTGCCCCAACTCCTGTCAGTTCCCAGCACGCTGCCTTGAGCAGGACCCTGAGGACCCCGTCAAGTGAGGTCCACCCCAGGTGAGGGGGGCAGGGGCAGCGCTGCCCCTGGAATCGGACTCCAACCCACCTGCTCTCCTTAGCCACACTCGCCTCCCCTGCAATTTCAACTTCTTGGTTCCACTCCTGCCAAACGCTAACTTTTAAGGCTGCTTCTCTGCTGACCTCCAGACCGAGGCCGCCAGCCGTTCAGGGCAGCTCCATCCAGTGATCCAGACACGGACTCTCCTACCACCAAAACACACTTAACCCCACGCTGGGTCCAGTGGTCCTGCAGGTCACTGTGCTGTCCAAAGCACCGATTCTAGAAACTCCCTGCAGTTCCCCTATCCTCAAGAGTCCAGTCCACAGTCACTGCCCTTTCAACTGCACGCAGAGGTCCCTGTCTCATGACAGTCAGGGTGCCCACCACTCGAACCTGAGTCCCCACCATGTCACCTGGACCACAGCGGTGCACTCCTAACTCAGCTCTGCACCGCCAGCCGCCTCCACCCAAATCCCGCCTCCACACTGCTTTATGAGGATTATCCCTGAAAAGCACAAATCTAACTTGCAAGAACTGTAAACAGTATATACTCAGTGATGGAGGAAATTACACAATACTAGGTCATGACCCCGCCCCACAGTTTCCTGAGGGTCTTGGCATCAGTCCTCATGGGGGCCGACACCCCCTAAACTCCATCACTTGTGCCCTATGTTCCAAGTGTGACGGTATCTTCTACCCCCACTCCCCCATCAGCTTGCTTCACATCCTGTTCTCTGAATGGTTTCCCTTGGCTAAAAAGTCCTCTTCCTCCAGGCAAAGCCCTATTTACAGTCAGCTAAAACTAGGTTCAAACGTCAGGTCCCACAGAGAGACCCTAACTCCCACCCAAGCTCCTCCCCACAAGCAGCTCCTGTGTGACTCTGGCCTTTGAGTCATAAAGCCACCTCTCTCCCCACACTACAGGCTGATCATCTGTGAGTTAATTTTATGTCCCTTTAACAACTCACACTGCTTAACATCAAGGCCACCGACCATGAACTCTGCATTTATTCTCCTACATCTACGTCTGTGTCTCCCACTTGCACAAGCTGACATCCCCCAGGTGGTCAGCAGACGTTCTCCAGCGGGGCCTCGAGAGGAAGCGCATCAGGCTTTGGGGGCCCACGGTCCCCACAGCAGCGACTTGACTCTGCATCCCGGAGCAGAAGCGGCCAGAGCCAACAGTCAGTGATGGTGCGGCTTTGTTCCGATGAGGTTTTGCCTGTAAAACAGGCAACCAGCAGCAGTGCATCCTGCTGCAGGCTGATTTCCGCCTCAGGACAGCTCTCCCGGGCCTGGAAAGCCTGCCTGAGCTCTGTTCCGCTGACACCGTCTGATCCAGTGCCTTTGCTCAGAGAGCTCAGGCAGTCTCGCTAAACTGGTCCCCCGACATTCAGCCTCTGCCGCCCAGAATTCCTAACGACCTCTGGGCACAAGAGCCCTCTCACCCACTGACCACCGGAAACCCCTGCAGGACAACAGGCCCCGACGGCAAGGTCTGCAAAGGCCCCGCCCCAGGACTTGCCCTCCGCGTCCGGGGCAATACTGATGCCCTCTCTGCCGGCCATGGAGCTGACGGGCCCGAGAGTGCTGGTCTCGCAGGCTCAATGACCCTTCCAGCCCGTGGGTTAAGCCGCATACACTTTCACATTGCTCGATGCAGATTTTAAAACTATTGTTCAAAATTTACTTTCTTTATAATTGTTCCACCACTTAAAATTTTTTCTACTGAAAACCGTAAATGGAAACTTTCCCTTTCATATATTCTTTTACAAGGTTGGGCATTCTCCTTAGTGCTTTAAGCCCTAAAGCCAAGTTTGTTTTCCAGAGAAACACATTTTCCTTCTCCTTAACTTTACAGTGAGTCACTAACTGAAACTGACTTTATTAAAAGCAGAATCGACACTTTAAAATGAGATACAACAGATAAAAACTCTTACCAAGTTTATGCTAATAACCCGCTGCTTTTCCATTTAAAGCCTGATTCCTGAGCTAAAGGCACACTCGCAGAGCTCTGGAATTAAGAACGCAGGAAGTGCCCACAATGCAGACACATGGGAGAGAAGCTCAGTGGGACCACCCGAGGCCACACACACGCAGCAGCTGGGAAAGCTCTCACTCCTCTGGCCACTGTCCCTTCCCAAGTGACAGTCATTTCAAACAAGACTGTTCCTGCTTCTCTGCTAACAATAGTCTAAAAGCCAGCTTGTCCCCCAGTCACAATGGCCCCATTCTGCAGCAGGGCAGAGCGGGCGTGTTGTGAAGGGGCCCCACTCCGTCCTGCCGCAGAGCCCACCCGAGCCACGACCTTCCCTGCAGGCGCGGACAGGCCTGCGACACAAGCCCATCTTTCAAAGGATTGGATGTCACAGGGCAGGGCCTTTCTCAGGCTGTTATAACCGTGGCACTTGGAAATCAGAGTTCAGTCCCTATATTAAATTTCTACTGCTAGAATTCATGTCCCTTCAGGATGAGGGATGTCTGCAAAATTGACATTTTCAGAGATGTCACATTTCAAGCAATTAAGTCACCCTAACTTTAAAATACCCCTTTCTTTAATAAAAAAAGGAGGGGGGGAGAAAATGCCTTTCTCGTGAACGTTTCCACCTTTCACTGCCTGTTACAGGCCTGGTCTTATCTTGCATTTCTAGCAAATGGGGTCTCGTCAGGGAGGTGCTGCTGCCAACACAGCATGAACTCTGGACCAGCAATCACAACCCCTTGCTGGAGAACAAGCACAGCTGATTCCTCAACAGCCCACAGCGAGACAGCAGAAGTGCACCCGCCACAGACACGAACCAAAATGAGGTGCAAACAGGGATACAGCAACGCTACGTGAAGACCCAGACACACTTCTGCTGTGTTAACCTGTAAGTCAGACGCTCCCTCCAGCAGCACGGTTAACACGTGTCACTGACAAGCAAGCACATGTTGCAGAACGTCCAGGAGAAGTGCAGAGTGCGCTGGCTGGGACGGCCCCGCCCTCAATCACATGCCCTTTGACCTTGCAATTCACGTCCAGCTGCATCACTTCTACTCTTAGGGTCTGTTTTTCCATGAGCTGGAAATCCCTTTTCTCAAGGAGATGCTCCAAGGTTCGAATGTTCAAAACCTGGATGCCGCGGGCCGGGGTCTAGGACACAGGCACAAGCTGTGCTCGGAACCCTCCAGCCTGTCCTGGGACACGCGGGCGAGGAGCACCAGGGGAAGGCATGGGGAGGAAGGGTGGGCACAGGGTGGCAGCCCAGCCCCACAGGCTTCCAAGAGGCCGTCCTCCTGGAGCCCGGCCAGGCCAGCCCGCGTATGTCTGGTCCGCAGTGGCTTCTGCGGCACCTGGCAGAGCCAAGCAGCTGACACGCAGACCACGCGGCCCTGTCTGCAAGTCTACTGGCCATGGTCCAGAGCCAAGGCAAGTGGCCAACGCTGGACGTCCGTGTGTGGGAATCATCTGGATAAGGACGTGGAGGTGTCACCCCTTCAGGGCTCCGTTGAGACCCGTCTAACTGGTCTCCAACTCTGACTCGCTTCTCCCCGGGCATCTCCCCCCTGCCCTGTCGTCTTAAACCCAGTCAGTGGCTGCTCACTGCTCCTGGGGTAAATACCAAAGGATCACCACCCCTACACACCTGGCTTCACACGGCCCTGCCCACCTCTCCGGGTTCCCCCTCCACCACCCTACCCCAGGCTCCGGTTCCGGCCCCACTGGCCTCTGGCAGCTCTGGCACAAAGCCTCCCTCCACTCACTGGTGCCCCCAGGCCCCCCTAGGCGGTGCGGTTCACTGCCACAGCTCAGAGTGCACCTGGCACGCACGTCAGCTCTGCTCTAACACACCTCCCCGTCCCAGCTGGAACCATCATACAAGCAGCAACAGCATGTTTTTTCAACTTTTTAGCCCAATGCCTGGCATCCAGCAAGCCCATAATAAACGGCTACTAAACGAATAACAGGCTAACATATAATCAGACAGAATGTGCTAACGTGTGTACAGAAACAATGAGCCCATCAACAGAGGTGGTCTAGCCTACGCTCCACAAACTGTGACAGCGACCCCCCTCACCTTCACAAGGAACTGGCGGGTGTCCTACCAAAAGAAGGGACGTCAGATCCCAGCCGAGGGGCCCCTGCCAGGACGCAGCGCAGGGCTGAGTCCCCGCACACAGGCAGCCGTTAGCACGTGGTCCGCCGTCTTCCTTAAATCTCAATGAAGGATGTAACCTGAGCCGAGATTTCAGCCCGTCTCACCAAGGCCCGACAGCCTCCTGCCAACACGCTGCCTTGCTCCTGGCAAATCCTAGACGCTGGTCTCAATAACCTCGTAACCTGTGTTATTACTACATACACGGTTCCAGGGGTCACAGGCAGTCTCCCCTGGGTACACTTCAAGAGCGCGTCTGTGTACCAATAAACGTTAGCACGTTCAGTAACGTTTACGGAGCACTTACTACGCGCCAGGCGTCACACCAGGGGCCCTACATGCATTACTTCAGTTACTTCTCACCGCCAGGCTCTTTCAGGAACATTCTACCATGGTACCCACTTTAGAATGGGGAAACTGAGGGCTGGAAGGCTGTGTCGCTTGCCCACGGCTACCCACGGGTGTGGGAGCAGCTACAGACCCACGTCTCGGCCACGCAGCCTCCATCACCCTTCCCCAACTTCACCGGACCTCTGCAGCCGGCCTGCAGGGGCTCAGCCAGGGCTTAAAAAGAAAAACTTTGTTTCAGTTTTTTTTAAGAAGAGAAAGCACAGTCATTAGCTTCATTAGCCTTTCCACGCCAGGGCAGGCCCTGGCCACACACGGCGCCAGAGCAGTGGGTGGATCCGGAGAGCTGTCTCCACCGTAGAGTGAACCTGCAGGCTGGACGTAACCACACATGCATCAGAGAGGGGGGTGAAAACTACGAAGAGTAATGCAGTCTCTTCTGGAAGTGGCTTCTCCGACTGCACCCTTGCTGGCCTGGGAGGATGCACGCGCCCAAGCACAAGTATTTTACGTCTGTATCTGCACGACGGAAACGCATTGCTGCGCGTGGAAGCAGTGACACCGGCCCTCAGCTCACACGGCTGACCCTCGTCCACTCACTCCTCGTACACCTTCACTCCGTCTGCTTTTAAGAAGGCAGCTTCACTCAGGTACTGTGCACACAATTAAACGCACACCCATTCTGAGTGTACACTTCAATGAGTTCTGACAAGTTTACCCACCACGTGACCACCACAATCAAGGTAGTCTGCCCACCCCCGCCCCACACACAGGCAGGCCCCATCTGCTGTCACTCCAACCGGGACCCGTCTCCTGTAGACTGTCACACAAACGGGCACAGAGCATCCTGCTCCTGCCCGCCCTTCTCACCACGCACCGCTCTGTAAACGCTGCATTGAAAGGTGTGCCGGCTGCTCTGTCTGCTGGAGGAGAGCTTTGTTCCATGATCCACCGGGCACGCGGCGAGGCGGGTTCAAACCACCCTTACAGGTGCGTGCGTGTGACAACAGCTAAGCCCGAGCCCAGGGCCCACCTGGAGCGGGCTGCCGGCCCTGGTACCAAGGCAGGCTGAAGGGACCAGGCCCAGGAAATACTGGTTCTCAGCGAAACCAGGCAGACTCCCCTGGGCCCTGGCTGCTGCAAACAGGCCCCGAGTGGCAGCAGGTCCTCAGGTCTCTCTGGAATCGTGTTAAGCTTCACTTCCATCTTCATTTTATGTTTCAGCCTCAGTTTTCCATTTCCCTTCCTTCCCTTTTCAATGTATGGTATCTTACCATGCGTGTAGGCGGGAAATAGATGTGAGAGTGGGACCGTGACCGTCCCTCGGACGGCCCTTCCCCCCGAGTGCATTCTGGGCAGCGGTGCTCACCCAGCTGCACGCGAGACCCATGGAGGAGCTTGGGAAATGCTGATGCCCGGGCCCCCCAGTGCTGGGACACAGGCTGCAGGGCCGGGCGGGGAACCCACTGTGCAGCACCCGGGCAGTGTGCTGCCCCCGCCCCGCTGCCACAACAGACCCCACCGCGGCCCCAGTCCCTCATCCAAGATCTTAATGCCTCAGTCACTGCAGGTACCAGCTGCGTCCTAGGACAAACTCTAAGCCGTGTCAGGTGGCTTGAGCAGCGGGTTTTCAATGATGCTTAGTGAATTCGAGACAGGGTCCAGAGCATTTAATTCCCACCGTCAAGCCCTAAGATGTTACAGGAACCCCACTTCTGCTCTGCATAAGGAGCAGACACACTTTCCAAGAGGGCCCCGATGTGTCTTAGAAATGTTTTCTAACAGCTGTGGTTCCATCGTCCGGGCCAAGACAGGAAGCCCCAGGGACATGATGGCTTCTCCTCGTCTCAGCTCAACCCAGTAATTACACAGTGGCCGCACAGCCCGCGGTGCCCCCGGCGGGTGAACCGGACTCCTTCCTCAGAGCAAACCGCAGTCCCCTCCACCAGCGCGCTCATCCACGCAGCAACGGCCGTCCACGATGCTGTGCCGAGGTGCAGGCATTCCGGAAAGATTCCTGGCCTCAAGTTAACGTTTCATTTTTGAGACAAAGAGTTCCAGGAAGATGGATATCAGCTTTAAGGTCAGCGCAACCACTGGCTCAGCACGAGAAAATTTCCAGGTTAACACTTTACTATAACACATTGTTAAAGAAATTTGAAGAGCACTGTACTGCACAAAATCCTGCCTTCCTAAACAGAGTATTTTAAACAGTGTTTGCCCATTCTTTTTTTTTTTTTTTTGAGGGGGACGTAATTAGATTTATTCATTTATTTATTTTTAAAGGAAGTGCTGGGGGTTGAACCCAGAACTCCGTGTGCACTAGGCGTGCGCCCTGCTCCTGAGCTACACCCTGCCCCCCATTCAGCCTGTTCTGGATGCCTGTCCAAAGTCACCGTGATCTACCCCCAGAGACCGCGTATTAACAGAGAAGCAGCCACTGAGGTACGCTGGGATATTTGCACCAACACACAGTGCAGCTTGACTTGTGGTGGTTTATAAGGCGCTGGTTTATCTCTCTGTATTTTTGCTGTCTCCTTCATTATCAGACCAATAGCCAGCTGCCAGCTGGGAAAGCAGGTGACTCAGCACATCTGTGGAGAAGGTTTCAGAGCTAAGGCCTCAGGACCTTTGCAGAAACAGAGGAAAACGCGTCCCTGCCCGTCTACTCAGATGCACTATGGGACAAGGCTCTGCTGATGCTCTCGGGTGCTGGGTGGTCTCAGGCCACCACTCGGACACCCTTCTGAGATGCTGAGAACGCCGGGAGAGAGGACGAGGGAGCGAGCGCTCTGGGAGCCAGAGCTCGGCAGACTCGCAGGGGGTCATTCCCCACAATTCCAACACCATCACTCACACCCGAGAGCTTGCAGGGCTCCAGGCGCATTAACTCGCCCAACCCACACAGCTACCCCGGAGGAGCCGGGGCTGCTCCCCACGCCAGGTTGGTCAGGACCGAGCCTAGTGCGGCACGGGACAGGCAGCAGGACGGCCGCCCTGCCCCGGGGGGGGGGTGGGGCTCGGAGCCAGCAGGGCCGCCCTCCTCCACCACCACTTGCTACTCGTGACTGCTATTAGTTGCCTGGAAAAGCGACCACTCACTGGAGTTCAGAAAAAGCCAACCTGAGAATCTTCAAAGGATCATGTCTCTGATGGAATTCTGGTATTTTTAATCATTTACCTGATGGGGCTACGGCCGGTAACCCAGGCATGAAGGCAGGCCAAAGCTCTTCTTGGACACAAGTTTCCCTGCATGGTGCTCAAAGGACTCAGGCAAGACACCAAGCTGAGAACTCTGTGGCCACCAACACCCTCGGGGGGAAGCTCCTTGATAGAACGGCAGCTTGCAGCGCACCCAAGTACCTGCTGCCTGTCACCCACGCCCTCAGTACACGTGCCCCTCCCCCAGAAAGCCTCTCTCGGCAGACAATGACTGAATAAATGAAAGAAGACTATCTGTGGAAAGCTGAACTGAATGGAGGGCAAACACCACGCCTGCGGCAGGCCAGTCTTACTTTGGGAGGCCGAGGGAGGCGGGGCGCTCGGCACTTCACAAAGCAGGCCCAGAACAGAGGTTCACAAATCTGGGGCTTCTTCATCCCGTTCGTTAAAGCAGTCACTGCAGATGACTGAGCACCACCTAACGAAGCCTGAAGTCAGCTTCAGAGATTGCAATTAGGTGAAAGCAAACACTGTTTTATTGTGCTTTTAGAGAAAACTGTTGTAAGGGCGTTTACTCTAGCCAGACATTAAATGAGTCAACATTTTTTAACAGATAAAGTAAAGGGAAAGAAACATGCTCAAAAGATAAAACTGGATGTTAAAAGGTATTTTGTTTGGAATGGAAAAATTCTCTATCCCTTTAACTCTTAAGTTAAAAAAAAAAAAGCTTTGCTTTGTCCCAAACAATGAAAAGTGAGAAGTCTCTTTCTGGGCCCCATCCATTATAAACCAGAACTGGCTAACGGCAAACATAAACTAGCATTCCTCCCAAGTTAATAACAGTTCTCAACTGTTTCATTATGAACATAATAACTGACATTTTCTGAACGGCTATTAGGTGCTAAGCACCTGGCTTCTTACATTGAATCTTCTCAAATGCCTGAGTCAGAGGAAGAAACAGATCAGAGAAGTGAGGAAGCCTGTTCGAAGCCAGGACCCCAGATCTGATCTAACCCAGGCTCTTTGCTAAATGCGACGTCTGCCAGGTTGAGGTGTGGCTGTGCTCATGTGAGTGGGCTAACCCACCTGGGGACCAGGGGCAGGGGAGACGATTCCAGAGCAGAGGAACCAAGACCCAGCCGGCTGCGTGACGCAGAGGTTACGGAAGGCCTCGGAGCCAGCTCTCAGTCCAGCCCGGGTCCTCAGTAGCCAGACCAGCGGGGACAGGGCCCACCCACCCCACGCCTCTGTGGTCCCACGTGCACACAGGCACGTGAAGGCAGCACCTTTGACTGAGGGGGGGCTGCATCTCCCAGGACAGGCACAGTGTCCAGCTTAGAGCAGGGGGACGACTCAGACCCCAGGCACTGGCCATCGTGTGGACCAGGACAGAGGGCGGCCAGGCAGGGAGAAGACAGAAGGCGGGCATCCTGCATGAGGACAAGTTACTGCACCCACAGCAGTGGGACAGGGCGCCGAACAGCAGCAGTGCAGTCTGGGAAAGCAGACCAAAGGGGCAAGGAGAGGAGTCCCGGACAAGAGCCCCGGCGCTCCCGGCGGGCAAGCAAGCTCTGGCCGCCACGCTGGAGGGGAGAGCACAGGAAGGGCTCCCGGGTCAGACCGGAGGCACTGGCCCCACAGTAAAGCAGGGGATACGAGCTGGGGCTGAGTTGGGGGGGCAGCACATGACACCCACGCAAGATTAACGGTGCCTCTGCTCTGCCCCGCAGCATGGGGACGGGGATTTCCAGAGACGAGAACGTCGCTGAACGCCCGTGAGACCAGGAATGCCAAGGAAGGAAGGAGTTTCCTCTCCCCACACGCGGCCCGAGAAAGAAAAGCCGAGAAGAGCACGGGAGTGGGCCTCCCGGAGGGGCCTGTCAGGCGCCCATGGGGCTGCACACCCATCCTCGGCCGGGCCCTCCGGACTCTGGCCCGCACCCAGGACGCAGCCCCAGCATGGAGCAGGCACCAGGGCAACACGGCCTGGCTCATTTTAGATGACAGGCCCATCCACCCAGCAGGCTGCTCACGGAGAATCAGACAGAAAAGAGTAAGAAACGAGCATATGGATGTGCATGCCTGCCTAGGGCATGACGCGGGACACCAGACGCTGACACAGCGGGACTAAGCGTCAATTTAAAAAAAATTACATGGAAATGCTCACGTGTACACTTGGCCACGGCGAGCTCGGGTCTGCGGTGTGACTTGAATTAGGACGCAGTGACACACTGCTCCCCTCAACCAAGGAAGACCTGGAAATGCGAATTCAGACGCATTTTCATCTAGACGCCAAGTCCATGGTTAAGAATCTCTCCACTCACACTCGGCTAAGTCTGACAGCAAAGCTGCAGCGTGAGGGCTGGTGGTTTTTTGTTTTTTTTTTTTTAAAGTTTCCTTAGCATTCAGTTTCTATTTTTAGGTGAGACTTTGTTTTTATTTTCAAATGAGATTCTGCATTATGATGGTGATTTTCCTCATGATCCATTATCAGAGACCCCACATTCCACTCTCCAGAATCCCCATCACAGGTGTGGGTTTCACCCCATTCACATCGCACTCCAGACACTGTCATCTTTTCTTAAACCTCAAACTGAAGACGTGCCAGAAGAGTGGGTGTAAAGTCACCAGAAGCTGCCTGTGTGGGTCAGGGCATAAAGCACCCTCACGGCAGCTTCACACCTTCCCGAGAAGCCAGTGGCCTCCGTGAGAAAGGCCCAGAACACCCGGGAGAACCCAGACCCTCGAGCTGGCCCCTCCCCACCAGGGCCCCGTAGCCAGCCTCACTGCACACAAGGCAGACAGAACCAGAGCCTTCTTCCCACAGGCGGACACGCACTGCGCGGGCACTGCTGTGCACACTCCCACCCACGAACAAGGGACTCGGGATGCAGCTTCTCTACAGAGCAAAGCGGGTCACGTGAAAATGTCTGGGATATACATACAAGACAGTGCTCCCACGAGCTTCTCTGTACAAGAGAGCCTGGGAAACACCGGCAAGACAGGCCAGCGCCCCAGTTAAGAGCGAGGGGAAACCAAGGACAGAGGTCTTCCTGGAGAGAAAAACAGAACTGAGCAAGGAAGAACTCACTCATCTGCAGGACCAAATAATGACAGCCTATTCCTTTTTTCTTTTAATTAGGAAGTTTGTCTAGGAATCGGGAACCAGCCAACCTACTTCCTAACTTCAGCAGGGGGAAGCCAGCTGAAACAATGCTGTCAGAAGGCATTAGAACCTACAGCGTTACATACATAACATATATAACAAAAATATATTCATGTTTATACACACGAATGACTAAGGACGACACTGAAGTGGGCGCTGTGTCTATCAGGCTTAGTTCTGGACGGTCTCCAAATCAGCACTTGGATCACTCGACCCCGATTTAATGCCTCAAACACATGGCAAAGCACGGCACGGTCCCACGTGACCCAGTTCTCCCTTCCGCCCCAGCGCTGCGCCCACGCACCCGAGGCACCCACCCACGTTGGTCACTCCCACAGGGTCCCAGGGTCTCCTCCTCCCCTCTCCTGTGGGAGCCCATGACTGGGTTAACAAATTGTAACAGACCCCAGCTGCCTGTCACCTTTAAGAAGAACAAATGTGCTTAGTAACCGCTTTGCTAGTAGGCACCTGTGCGTCCACACTCCTGTCTCCTTGCTGTAAAAGTGGAGACAATGCCTTGCTTGCACAGTTGAGGCTTCAGATAGCACTCTGCTCCTTGCACAGCAAGGACCCAGGCCCTCAGGTATAGACGCAGGGCGTGCCTGCTGTTAGATGGTCTGTTATCCCCCAGACGAGGGACTGGCTGGTCCAGCGGTCGTCTTTGTAATTAACATATCTGAAGAATATACCTTGTTCCCCCTCTCCCCATGACTTCCCTAAAGGTAAACTAAGCCTTTGTACTCACTGTGGATTCTACAATCTCGATCCCACCCTGTCTTTCCTTAAGTTCCTGCATTCCATCACACAACTGCTGGTGATTGTTCCTTTGATTGTACACAATAAACGTGGGAGCATTTGAGAGGCTCGTGGAGTTGGTCCCCGACTCCCTCTCGCTCTCTTGACTTTCCATGGTCTTGAGTAATTCACTCCACCTCAGTGGGACTTCCACCGGTCAGAACCCACACTCTCCCGTCTCGGGTCCACCCTGGCCGGCTCTGCCGGTGGCCTGACGTCTCTGAAACACTTCTTCGTGCCGTTTCTTTGCTTGATTTTTAAGACTTACAGAATAAAGTCCGAATTCCTCAGCATCACATCCCGTTAGAGGCACCCCACAATTAGCCTCAACCTCCTACTTATTAAGTTTTCTTCAAGAACTCCCCAGTAACATATTGCATTGATGCAGTTTCGCTTGTTTTTTGTGCTAGGCTTCATGCGGCCGTTCCCTCCGTCCTGGCCGCCCACCCTCCACGTCGAGGAGGCCGACGCTCGTGGGTTTCTGCAGGTGTGACACTTAGCTAGGTACACAGCTTCCTTCCGAGGTCCTGCCCTTTTCAGGGGTGACTGAGAACATTCATCTCCCAGTGTCACCAAGGACCAGCATGAAGGCCAGGGTCTCTTCCAGTCATTCACTGTCCAGAGGGCGGGAGTCCTGGGGAGGAGTCTGTCGGTGTCACGATACCATGTACACACACGCACCGTATGCGGAGAGGGCTGATGGCTACTCTGAAGCTTTATTAAGCTGCGCAGTCTTACACAGCAAAGAAGAGCGACAAGGGACAAGGTTGGCAGGCAGCGTCTGGCTCAAGGTCAGAAGACCCTTCATGTTTTGGAAAGTCATGTCCGTGTTGGCACCAGCAAGCCTCACAGCTTATCAGGGCGGAGCGTATGAGAAACGGCTGCTTCACAACACTCTTCTGGGACTCAGGCGGCTGTGCCTGTCTTAGGTTGCCCCCTTCGGGGATCTTACCCATCCTTGGCTAACCAGCTTTCTCACCTCTGAGTCTGTAGCTTTCTAGAACTTTTTTTTATCATTCCAGCCCAAGGCTCGTTCCCTGGTTCCCACAGTCGGGAGCCTACAGAGTCATGAGAGGAGCCATGGGCTTGGGAAAGGTCCGGGCCACGTCACTACCATGGTATGTCCAGACTCACTGAGAAGATGGCAGCGAGAGCCACGCAGAGCAAGAGCAGGCGTCCCTGTCCTCTGCGGGGCTTGTTTATTATGTGATACTTATGTGATACTCTGCACCGGTGACCTGACTGTGAGCTTCCTCTCCAGGCAGCAGGTGTGTCTGACGGATGGGTTGGAAGGAGGCCCACAGCCCTGCTCACCTGGCCTCGGTGCCCTGAGGGTCACTCCAGCCATGACTCCTCTGGGAGCAGAGTAAACCCATTCACAGAAGTGGCTGTGGGGCCCCACTCCAGCCTGGAGGAGCCCAGGGAGGAAGCGTCGGCCAGCACAGAGGGAACAGCTCTGAAGCCTAGCACAAACCCGCAGTCTGAGACCCTCTCCTGCAAAGGTTCCCACCTCTGGGTGCTCACTCCCCAGTATAATCCCCTTCCCTGCCTGTGGGTGGGACCTGCTTCTAATCAACAGAATACAGGTGAGGAAAAGGCTACCAGGTCTGCGATAAGGCTGTGACTTTGATCTGGCTCTGAGGAAGTTTCTCCATTAGGAGACATCTGCGTTCCTACTGAGCAAATGGAGGGACTGGCTACCCAGGAACAATGTCAAATACATTAAAAATTAATAACAAAAAAAATCCACTCCGTGGTAATATTCCTTCTTGGGTTTCATAAGCTGCACCTCTTGCCATGAATGTTGTAAGTATCTACTTATGTGCTACTTCCAACTAGTTGCCAATTAAAAAAAAAAATACAAAATGATGCTACTGACTCCGTGTCCACCACTTTCCTGGAAGAAACATGTGCTTCCTTCGACGTGATCACCAGGGAAAAAGGAAACTGTACCTGCAGAGGGCCCTGGGGAAACAACACGGTCACAGACAGGCACCCTCTACCTCCTTGCCATGCACATCCCACCGTGCATGGACTTGGGAGCACAGAGCAGAGCCCCCACCTCGCTCACCCTGGCTGGTCCACCTCATCTGTTGCGTCATCTGTCCAGAGGGTCAGCCAAATGCTGCTGGAAACGAGCCCATCACTGACCACTGTTGCGCGGACCCCAGAGCACTTACTCTGTGCCAGGCCCAGGCCTCCAGCCCTGATCCACACCTTGTAAGTGGCGGTGGGTGGGGTGACAGGACATAACCACCCCACGCCACACCCAGTGAGACGCAGAGCTGGATGCAAACCCGAGTTGCCCAACTCAGGCTGGTCCTCTGATACTTACACAAACTTCCTAATTATGTTTCATTACATCTAAAGTCACTCGTGGATGTAAGGATCCTTTCAGTTACACAACTAGCAGGGGAAGTAAAAGCACGACTTCCAATTCCGCAGGGCAGTTACACGGCTCACGACGCACCTGAGAGCATCTGAGACTTGGTGGAGGAAGGCAGGGAACGAAGGCAGACCCCGCAAAGGCAGAGCCGGTGAGCAGACCCACAATGGAGGGTCCCGCTGGGGGACCTGAGCACCAGGAGGCCCCAGGGCTAAGGCCAGGGATGGTGAGTCGCCCACAGTTGTGAAGAGAAGCAGCTAACACCAGGCAGACCTCACAAGATTAACTCAGCAGAACCACCAGAGCTGGCCCGCGCAACAGCTAATGAGACTCCTCGTACCAACAGCAGAGAGGAGGCCACCTGAGCCCTGCCCACTCCTCCTGGAGGACCCAGCCCTCCCCTCCTCCACGCCTCTCTGAATTATTTCCAATCTTCCCCTTCATACAAGCTGCGTCCTCTGAGCCTTCAAAGCATTGAAGAATCTGCCACTGGGGAAAAAAATAAATTAAAACAGGCCTTTTCACTTTTAAATCTCACAAATGAGCAGTCTCACCTCATGGCTGCAACTTGGCTTCTGCTGCCACTGATGTCTTTACGGACACACCAAACTGCCACCGTTAGCTCATCCAACAGAACAGAACTCACTCGGCCTTCATGCACCTGCTAAACACACAGGACTGCGGACCACCCACTCCCCCTTGAACTTCTTCCTTCCCCGGGCCCCTCCAGCTGCCTCTCCCAGTTCCTGTCCTAACTGGCACCCTTCTCCGCTTGACTCCCAAACCGGGGCACGTCCCCACATCTTGCCCCAGGTCCTGCAGCCAATGCCCTGTCCTGACCCTGCTCAGCCCGAGTCCCACATTTAAAACTGTGGAAAGGATGGAAAAAAACAGTCCCAATGGGTGCAGATTCAGTCGGAAAGGGCAGGTCAAAGTGAGGCTGTGGGGAGCCTCCCAGGCCAGGGAGCACAGTGAAGGTCCCCAAGGAGGGAGGGGCTTGTTCAAGGTCGCGTCTGCAGGCTGGCCTGGCAAGACGGCGAAGGAGGGGTCCTGAAAACAGAGAAGGAGGCCAAGCAGACCACTGCGTCCAGCCTCGGGAAAGAAGGCCAGGAGCCAATGTGGCAAGAGTGGGAACAGAAAGGAGGGGGTCCCCTGCCACTGGTCAGTGGGCCATAACCAGGCACCGCGCTGCTTCTGTGACCCCTCCTGGGCTGGCAGGGCTGTTAGCAACTTCACCCATATGCGGTCCCTGCTCTGAAGGGCCACACAGGCTGGGTGGGGATGGCAGGAAAAGAAATCCAGCCTTTCTTTAAAAACCTCACAGCAAGGCAAGTGAAGCAAACTCCTGCGGGGCCATCAACAGTGAGCAGGGTTTGAGAGCTTCCATCCAAGGTGAGGCAGTAAACCGCTGCCCAAGGGAAGACAAGCAGCTACAAGGAAGGTGAGCAGCACTTCAGCTCACCTGTGGGTGACCGGGCGGCCGCACAGCCAGCGACCCTGAGTGGACGGGCACGCATCTATCACGCGACGTCCCGAGCTCGCCAAGTGAAAGTGCTCACGATGTGCAGATGCCAGCCACCGCAAGTAATTAACAGGCAAAACACAAGCTTCCTCCGCACGGCGCAGAGGACCACACTCAACATCTGGTAGTAACCTACCATGAAAAAGAACGTGAAGACGAGTATACGTACGACCAAAACATCAAGCTGTACCCCGGAAACTGACACATTTGTAACCAACTATACTTCAGTTAAAAAAAAGTGTTCAATTTAGGTTTCATCACCAGCCAGCTTCCAGTCACAGGGCAAATCCCTATCAGTGTCTGAAGAACACGGCAGGGTTGGGGGGGGGGTGACAGACACAACTAACCTCTTCTCTGAGCAAACGCCCTCACCCGGGAAATCCAGGGGCTGCTGCGAGGCTCACAGGAGCTACAGCTTTAGCACAAGCCACCTGAGCAGTTTACTGAAAACACATTCCGCAGAGCCGCCCTGCAGACCCTGATTTAGAAATCCGTATTTTCAAACAGCCATCCAGGGAATTCTGACTCAGAACAGTGTACAGGTCACACTTCCAAACATTTTCAAAAGTGGTCGGCAAAGTCTAGAGTTACACAAGAAAGAATTCAGACGTACTTTATTAAGACATTTGATCACCTCTAATCTAATAAAATACTGATTCCTCTGAGGTCCAGTTTCTGACACACACACACGCACGACAGCGTGCAGACACAGGAAACACTCGACTGCACACGAGCAGGCTCAACCCCAGAAGTGCGCTGCAACTGCTCATTCTCGCATGTGTTCAGCTCACCTGAGTTGATTCAGTACACACTAACGAGAATCCTATAAAAATACCAGGTAAGATAAATTTAACAGGGGAAAGCCCAATGGAGCAGTTTTCTCAAAAGGGTATATATATTAAGGCACAAAACAAAGAATGCTGTCCACCACCCAGGTCTACCTACTTGCGTGAAAGGAATTCAGGGCAAAGACCGGAATGAGGTGCTCTGAGCTCTGGGAAAACAGGCAGAACAGGCCCTCAGACAGTTACACGTTTTTATGAGAGGTTTTCTTTCTTCGCTTTCTTTGCTGGATGCCGGGGCAGGACAGTCACCTGGATGGAAACGTGGGTGGCCAGCCTCCACCCTCCCAGGACTAAACGGATAGGTGGGAGGTATCCAGACCACCCTCGCCATCCTGAAAGGCCCCTCCTCTGCCACCACCAAAATCCCACTCAGGCTCCAAGGTGCAGCCCCAGCCTGCCCTCCCTCGGGGCCAAGGGGCCTGTACCATGCCCCGAGCTCGGCCGGGACAGGTGCTCGGTCAGCGCGAGCCCACCTGCCTCTCCCACCTGCTGACAGTCCTAACGCAGATGTCCTGCTTTGTGGCCTTGTTTCCCATGTGACTTCTCTGCTCTCTGATAAGCCAGCACACTAGTCCCTCCACACACAGCCCTACAAGTCGCAGGTTCCAAACCCGCCCAGAGGAAAAGCTGCTCACCGCCCATCCTGAAGAGTGGGGAGTCCACCTCTGCGCAAGAGGCCCTGCCCTGCCCCAGGCCCCTGTTCTGGTAGAGCTCAGCTCCCACCACAATTTTAAAACTATCACTTGTAAAATGCAGGCAAACAAGTACAATGAGAAGAGGCTCCACGTCACGTGAGCAAACTAAAACCAGCCACCACCGCACCCGTCAGAACGGCCCGCCGGAGTGCCAGGACCACCTTTTATCTGTATTATTTCAACCCATTATTTAAAACTCAAAGCCTCTACCCAAAATTAGGACACAACATAAAGGAGAAATTATTTCCAAATATTTTTGCCTGTCAACACTGTATAGGACTGGGTAATGATTTCCTATGACAAAGTCGTTCATTCATTCATTCATTCCTTTAAAATACAACACTTACTCAGTCTTTATTCTTTCAGGTGTTTGGGGCCATAGCAGTGATCAAGACAGACTGGCCTTAATATCCTTCTACATGCTTTTAAATGAAATAAAAAATCGCTGTAGTTCAAAGGCAGCTAAAGAGTAGGCTAACATAATGGAAGCTTGAAATACCACCACTAGATATGTCATACTGAACCCTAATTTACTAAACGCCTGCCATAAACCAGACAGTGTATTCTTTCACACATGGTACTCATTTTATAAAGCTTCCATGCTAAAGAGATGAAATCACTATTTAAAAGAAATTAAAAGAGGCCAAACAATGAAAAAATCCTTTCCTTCGGTGAGTTTAAACTTGGCTTTGCACACTGGATGGAATGAAGCAGCCTGAAAGTGACAGGAAGGAATCACGACAGGGTTCTGCCAATTCACTCACACAAGAAATGTTTTTCAGATGAGTTCAACCACAGCAACGTGAGGTTACGTGGCTTAAAAAAAAGAAATTTCAACACGTCACAAACATGTATTTTCACTTTCAAGTTTTTTAAGTTGAAAATTGCATAAACGGCATGATGTACAAACTACCCATCTGTAGATATTAAGCCACGCACCTTACAGCGAAAATACTACTAGTGAAGTTACTGCAAGACCAGGAAAACAGACAACCATCACTAGGTGCAATGACCAGTCCTCTAACTTCCTTTGCAAACACCAGTCCAAACCAAAGTCACTCAGATCAGTCCGGAATTCGCAGGACTGCGGCTCGCCCCCGGCCCAAAGCTGCCTGCAAAGCACTGACAGTAACACTAAAGAAAACGTAAAGCGTTCAGGTGGAGCCGTGGGACTGCAACCCCTCACCCCAACCCTGCGGCGTCGCTGGGGTCGGAGGGCCAGAGGAGGAGTCATTTTGCGAGGGTCCGGGGAGCCCAGCTCGCCGGCTGGACTCAGACTCCAACATGTGACCTGCGTCCCCGCGGCCCGGCCCGCTCACCCCCGCCCAGGGCACCCGCGCGGCCGACTCACCGTCGATGTTCTCTCGGTCGCTGATGTGCTGCAGGTTGCAGCCCGTGTCCTCGCGGCTCAGCTCGGCGTCCGGCCGGCAGGACTCCAGCCGCGAGTGGGCATTCCGGCGGAGCTTGGGGCTGGACGACACGCAGCACGAGGCGGTGTTCCCCATGGCGGGCCCGGCCGGCGCGGCCCCGGTCAGCAGCGGCGGCGGCGGCGCGGCCTCGCCATGGGCGGCCGGCTCCCCTCGCCGGCCCGGCGGCCTGTCCGCGGCGGAGGAGCGCCCGCGCCCGCGCGACTGCGGCCGCCCGGACCGGCTCACCCCGCCGCCGCCATGGCGGGCGCCGCGCAGCCGCCTCCGCTTCCCGGTCGGCCCGGCTCCGAGCCGGCGGCCGCAAACGGTTCCGGTTCAGGGGGCGCGGCCGCTCGGGACGCGGGGAGGCGGAGCGGACGCGGGCAGCGGGGACGCGGCGGCGGGAGGCGCGACGCTGGGTCCGGGCCTGGGCGGCGGGAGACGCTGGGCCCGCCCTGCCGCGCCGGCGACCCTGCCCTCCTCGCCCCGCCCGCCCTGCACCACCGCCCCGCCCTCTGACCCAGAAGCGGAAGTGCCCACGAGCAGGGGGCGGGCGCTGCGGGCGCGGACAGCTCGGAGGTGGCGCGAGGGTCTGACCCCGGGACCGGAGTGCGGTGCCGCGGCTGCGGGATGGGGGGCGGGAGGCGGAGGGTGGGTTAGTCTGTCTCTTCTAAGCGCTGGGCGGAAGCTGGATAGGACGGGCCGCTCTCCCATCCCGAGCCGCCGCAGCGGGACGGGAGTGCACTCGGGCCCGGGCGGCGCCCGCCTCCCCGCAGGTATCCGCTAGGTAGCGCGGCCTCACCTGTTCCCCTGCCTACGCTGTCGGTGTGCGTTCTGGGACTTCGGGGGGTGGTCCCCGGCCTGCCAGCCCCACTGCACTGCAACGGTGCACCTTCACCTGTTGGGGGACAGAATAAAGCAGCCGAGCAACCCTCCCACCCTTTCCGAGTGGCCAGGGAGGCGTCCTGAGAGGAGCCGAGGGTCCAGAGCGCTTTGAGCAGGAGAAACCAGGCGCAGCCCGTTCTCTGTGTGAGGAAACTGAGGCCCAGAAATAGGACGTGTTAGTGGCGGACGCAGGTACTAACCGGGAAGAAAATTAAGGTAACTAACTCGGCACCAGCAACGTGCGGACGTCTTGCCAAAGGCAGCGCAAACATCATTTCCAGTTCTGGACGAGTGTAACCTCTTCTTAACCTGTGCTCCCTCTCTGTCTCGTTAAACGTTTATACTTGTGTTAGTCTGTATTTTAAAAAGTTTCATACTCGGAACTGTACTATTGCTGTTTGTTGGAATGGGTGGATGTCCTTGTGAGATCCTGACCTGGCTTGACCTGCGGCCCCCTCTCCAAATGGGACTGTACTGTAACGGGGATTGATGGGCGGCCGGAGGTGAGACAGTTTACACCCCCCTAACCTGCGAGGTGGGATCATTATTCACTCCTTTTTCTATTAGCCAGAATTGCCTGACCCCCTCCTGAGAAGAGATCTGCTAAGTCAACTGGGAGCTAGTATACTCTTAAAACAGAGTGAGGCCCAAGAAGACAGATAACCAGAACAGGGAATAAATCTGTTGGTAACCCCAGATGACCTGCCTATTGGTCATCAAAATATTCCCCAAGAGTAGGGAATAGGTAGAACCTGTGGTTTCATATAAATCGGTACCAAGCAAGGCAAAGCATGATCCCGCTTGAAAACAGAGTTAAAGCCTGGAGGGAAGTACCTCTCGAAGAGGCCATATCCTTTAAAGCCAGAGGCCTTAAGTGTGTGTGGGGTGGGGGTTAGCGCTCAGTACTTCTGTTAGACCTCAAGTATGCATCTGTCACCCCCTACATGCAGACTCCCAGTACCTTTTTCCCTTTGAATGGAGGGACCTTGACACCCTGGAGGCTACTCAGCACACTTGCACAGTGCTTCCACAGGGCTTTCGGGACAGCCCCCATCTCTTTGGAAGCACCTCAGCAAGGGAGCTGAGGGAGCAGCCTGAAAGATGGAACTTTGTTGCAGTATGTTGATGATCTATGAATAGTGAGACAAGGCAAGGTTCAGATCAGAATACTGTTAACATGTTAAATTTCCTGGCAGAAAAGGGATGTCAAGTCTTCCCCAACAAAGGCTCAGATTTCACAATGTGTCCAGGATTTAGGATTGGTTACGGCCTCCGGTGTGTGAGCCCTGGCCACAGACCAGGAGACAGCAGTTGGTGCCTCACCGTCTCCAACCACAAAGAGACAGCTCCAAGGCTTTCTTGCAGTGGCTGGTTCTGCCATATCTAGATGCCAGAGTACAGCCTTACAGGCAAAGCCTGGGGGAAGCAGGGAAGCCTGTAGTGGAGCAGCACCACCAGTGGGCTTGGAGACTCTAAAGCCCGAGTTGAGCAGGGCAGCAACACCTGGGGCTTCTCCACTTAGACAAAGACTTCACCATGTCCATGAGTGGTCAATGACAGCACTAGGAGCCCTGACCCAAAAGCTGGGACCAGATCAAAGGCCAGTGGCTTACTTTTCCAAACAGCTGGACTCAGGAGCCCTGGAATGGCCCAGCTGCCCACAGGCAGTAGCAGCCACGGCCCTACTGGCCAGTGAGGCTTCTAGGCTAACCTGTCCCTAACCCTGGGACAACACCTAGAGGTTTTAACCCTTCATCAGGTACAGTCTGTTAGAAGCCAAAGGACACCACTGGTTAACCAGGGGAGAGTTAGCAAAATATCCTCTCCTAATGGACACCCTCGACAGTACTTTAAAGGTGTGCCAAGGCTTAGACACAGCAACTCTTCTCCCAGCTGTTGAAAATGGAGATCTTTCACATCGGTGTACAGAGACAATAGAACGAGCTTATCCCAGCAGATCCAGACGAACCTCCTGACAGCCCTGAAGTCTAGTGGTTTACCGACAGGAGTGGTTTTGTAGTGATGGGAACCTAAATGGCAGGATGTTAGTCCAGATGAAGCCATGGAAGCCAGAGCCCAGCACCCCAGACGTCAGTCCAGGAAGCTGAACCTGGTAGTGAATGAGAGCTCTGCGGGGGGCGGGGGGAGTAAGGAATTAAATGTTCTTTCTGATTCTAAATTTGGACTTCACGTGCTACACACTCATGCTGCCACTTGGAAAGAGACGAATGTTAACTGCCAGCAATTCTCCCATGAAACATACAGGTTTGATCTTGGCTCTCTCAGAAGCAGTGCCGCTCCTGGCCCAGGTGTCAGTAATTCACTGGAGGGACCACTGCAAGACGGATCCTTTGTACGCCAAGGAGGTAACAAAGGTGATGGAGCGGCAGAACGTGCAGCTCAGTCACGAGAGCTTGACCGAGCCACGGCCTGAGTGACTGAGCCCCTGGCCTCCCCAGCCGTCCCGTGTTCCCCACAGGAATGGGAGAATGCTGGAAAGGGGCTGTACGGAAGAAATCATGGGCTGGTGTATATATATATATATATATTTTGTTTTGTTTTTAATTTTGTTTTGTGTCAATTTCTGGTGTACAGCATAATGCTTCAGTCATATGTATATTCTTTTTCATATTCTTCATTGTAAGTTACTACAAAATATTGAATAGGGGTCCCTGTGCTATACACTATGAACTTGTTTATCTGTTTTTTATATAGTAGTTAGTACCTGCGAATCTCAAACTCCCAGTTTATCCCTTCCCACCCCTTCCCACCCATAAGTTTGTTTTCTATGCCTGTGACAGTTACTCTGTTGTCTAAGTAAGTTCATTTGTCTTTCTTTTTTTAGATGCCACATATGAGCGGTCTCATATGGTATTTTTTTCTCTTTCTGGCTTATTTCACTTAGAATGATGATCTCCAGGTCCATCCATGTTGCTGCAGATGGCATTATTTTATTCTTTCTTATGGCTGAGTAGTATTCCATTGTATATGTATACACCATGACTTCTTTTATCCATGCATCTGTCGATGAACATTTAGGTTGCTTCCATATCTCAGCTATTGTAAGTAGTGCTGCTACGAACATTGGGCTGCAGGTGTCTTTCTGAATGAAGGTTCCCTGTGGAGATATGCCCAGGAGTGGGACTGCTAGATCATATGGTAAGCCTATTTTCATTTTTTGAAGACTCCCCATACTGTTCTCTATCATGGCTGCACCTGCCCCCCGGATGCAGTAATAGACCTAGCCGGGCCTCCCTGTTACGTCGCTGGTTTAACTCCACTTCACCCTGGCAAGCCTGCACCCATCCTGGGTACCTGTTCCTCTGTGGTCCACCGCAAAATAAACTGCCCTTCGAAGGGAACCCAAATTCCTCCTTTTCCCAGCCTCTCCGGGCAGTGGCCTATCCGTGCTTAGACAATGTCCACTTCCAGGGAGAATGCACTTTGGGACAGTTGGGACCTAAAGGACTAGGAGCCACCATGTATAATGCCACCTTGCAAAACAGACAGAATTGGGCACTTGGGCTAATCCTGGCAGGACTCGGGGCCGCCATTGGACTGGCCGCCCCTGGGGGGTTCTGCCTGTCGTGAAGCAACCTCAGACACCTTACCCAGGCCACAACTGGCCTCCAAAACTGGTGATGCCTTAAGGGACCTCCAGGACCTGCCGGTGTCGTTTTTTGGCAGCAGCATAGCCCTGGGTCGTCTTCTGGCTGAACAAGGGGGTGTCTCTGCAGTAATCAGCAGCGCTGCCTATACATACGTCAGCCACTCCAGGACATCAAAGAAGCACTAAGGACATTTATGAACAAGCTAAACGGTTCCATGGGGTCAGCAACTCCACTGCCCTGACTCCGTGGGACTAGATTAAAGGTCACATCCCTGGGGCCTGCTTGGCTCCTGCCTCTCCTGGGCCCTCTGGTGGGCCCTACTAATATTTATTAGTATTTGGGCCCTTCTGGTTTAATCTTAGTTAGGTTTGTGTCTTGCAGGCTTTAACAGTTCCAAGTGAGGCTCGCAGTGGCCCAAGGACTTCACCCTGTTCCCTCAGAAGGTGACCCGGCCCCTGCGGGCCCTCGGAACAGTCAGCAAGGGACTTCTACACCTCGGAGCGGGTGGAGGTAGTAGAAGTTGATTCTTCCCTATTTAAAAACTTTTTTTTTTCTGGACCTCCTTTCACAACTCCTGACGCTTTGGAAAAGGGGTAGGAAGGTTATTTCACCAGCTGTGCTCTTCCAACTCAGCCAGAAGGCCTTCCAGTCCAACATGGAGGGTGTGGTGGTGGGTTACTGACCTCTCCCCGAGCCAGGTACTTCCACGTACCTTTACCTCAGTTAACTGGCTCTGTTCCCAGCACGAAAAACCCAACCACATTTTTACAGTAAAACAAGGACAGTCGAGTTGTGCAAGTGAGCGTGAGACCATAGAGAGGGAAGGGCTGATGGGAGAGCAGGGTAGAGTGGGTCTCCCAGATCCCCCTCTTCAGGGCTGACACCCTCACTCCCCACCTGCTGGCAGTGTGGGCCCACAGCCGCGTCCCTCGCTGGGAAGCGCCCGCAGCCGCAGGGCACCGCTGTGGCGGAGGCGACGGCCCTCCCCAGTGCCTGGCTGATGCAGGCACCTGTGGGCGTTCTCCAGCCCGGCTCCAGTGCAGCCTTTAGCGTCTGCCAGTCTGTCTGCCACAGGTCCCCATGCGGCTTCCCCAGGCACGTCCGGGGAGCCCTGCATGCAGTGTGGCATCTCTGTCTCCAGGAATCATCTAAGAAGACTGGTAGGGCCCAGGAGGTTGACGCTGAAGTGGGATTTCTGAGCCAGATCCCCTCCAGCAACCTACCTGCCGGACCTGTGCTCCTCCTTCTGAGAAGCTGTGGGCTTTGGAGCATCCGCCCTGAAAAGCCTTACTTTCTCCTTAACACTTAGGGAAGTTCGGCTCCACACAGGCAATCGTGTCCCCCACATCAGTGACACGACGCCTCTGTCTGTCCTCAGACCTGCACTGAAGCCCACTCAGGCACACACCTGGAGTCCTCTGGCACTGTCCTTGTGATGCCCTCTTCCCAGGGCCCTGAGCTCCAGCTGCACAAGCACATGGGAGAGACACAGGTGGAACGTCTCCAAGGAGGTTACTTAAGCACAAAAATTGCAAACCTAAGTTTAATAAGGGATAATAGAAATGACTCAGAGATCCACAACCAGAACTGTTGCAGAAACCCTCAGCTGGCTTCTCCACTTAACTTTCCCCTTTGTCAAGAAAATAAACAGGTTTGTACAGAATAAGCCCAGACTGTTCCTTCACACTTATCTTCATTGCCAGGTATCTCCAGTCTGCTAACACTCCCGATATATTCCTAATCCTCCCAGTGTGAAGACTTGCTGTGAACAGCTCCCAAGCCTGTCACCAGCACTTTATTTTTTTAATTGAAGTACAATCAGTTTACAGTGTTTCAATTTCTGGTGTACAGTGTAATAGTTCACTCATACATGTATATATTTGTTTTCACATTTTTTTCATTATAGGTTACAAGATATTGAATATAGCTCCGGGTGCTTTACAGAAGAACTTACTGTTTATCTATTTTTATACACAGTAGTTAGTATCTGCAAATCTCCACCTCCCAATTTATCCCTTCCCACCCTCTTTCCCCTCTGGTAACTGTAGGTTTGTTTTCTATGTCTGTGAGTCTGTTTCTCTTTTGTAAGTAAGTTCATTTGTGTCTTTTTTTCTTTTTTTTAATTCCACATATGAGTGAAATCATGTGGCATTTTTTTCTCTCTGGCTTACTTCACTTAGAATGACAATCTCCAGGTCCATCCACGTTGCTGCAAATGGCATTGCTCTTTTTTATGGCTGAGTAGTATTCCATTGTATAAATATACCACAGCTTCTTTATCCATCATCAGCATTCTTAAAAGCAGAGATACGAGTCTTCTCTCACAGACACTTTAACTAAAATATGTTTTGAATGATGTTTCTTGCGTCTTGCTTTCCTTGTTCTGAATCACCCCTCCCCTCCTCACTCCTTCCCCTCTCCTCCCCCCTCACACTGAATGTTCTCATGTTCCATTTCTACATATTTCCTCACATCATGCTTGGGTCAAGGTACCTGAGAACTCTTCCAAAAAAGACTGGTGCAGAGAGGCCCCAGGTCAGTACAGTGTTTCCTCAGTCTGCTTCGTAGAGAATCCAGAGGAAAGGCATCCAGGATAATCCAAACTCTCAGGTTCCTCAGTCCCAACAATAATCAGCCAAATTCTCGGTTTGTGATGGACTCACGCTGACCATCTGTGAAAGTTTAGGTGTGATCCTCATGCTGCTTCATTCTCAACACATCAAGTCTCACAGGAGTCCCCAGGATTTGCAGATGGGGCTGTTTGGTGTCAGGTAACTGAGGGGTCCCAAATGTTCCTTCCATTCAGCTTTAGTCTGGATTTGGGTCTAGAGGAGGCACCAGCCTGTGTGCCTGGTGACAGGCCTGGCCAGGCGCTGACCCGCGCGGGCTGTGATGCTGAGCCACGAGGGCATCTGCCTGAGCTCAGACAGGCCCAGGCCCTGGTGTTCTTCTGAAGCCTGCCTGGCACCCCCAAGCCTGGCCAGTGCTCAGAATCCTTGTCTTGCGGGAAAACCCTTGTCTTAGGGTTTGCCAACTGACTGCTTTCTCCACCTAGTCCTGATACGAGCCTGGACTTGACACTGGCCCTCCAAGAGGGGAGGTAGCAGTCAGAGCGATGGAGGGGAAGGTTCCACTTGGGCCTGGCCGGTGGGTGGGGGCCACGGCAGGAGTGGAGTCCACGTTGTAGGAGGCGTGGCATCTGGGGTGTGCCCTGTGCTCTGACCCAAACAGAAATCCATGATTCCAGATTCTCTTCTCCCTGAAGTCCTGGCTTGCTTAGACAGACTTGGAGGTGTCAGCAGGAATGCTGAGTCAGATGCATGGTCATGAGAGGAAGGTGTAGTCACCTGATGCACAGGGGTGAGGAGTGCAGGATGGGGCAGCCATCGATGGGAGCCAGAAACAGAGGACAAGCAGGTGGCACCCTGAGAAGCCCACTTAGTCTGATTTAGCAGACAGAGCCCGTCTGTCTACACCACTCAATCACAAATAGAATTGGACTTAAAGCCACATCCTTCTGCTGTGAACCTAACACGCACAATTTAGTTTGAGCAAACACCATCATCTGTGTCCCCTCAGTGTTGCCAGTTTGAATCTTTATTAGTTTTATGGTCTTGTTTGTATTTCATTTGTGCATCTTGTTTTGACTTCAGACATCAATACGACATCCTCATAGTTTATATCTGATATTATATTTGCTCATATATGTAATACTGTAAAAGTTAGCCTTACGTCAAAACTCTGAGGTCAAGATTTTTTTTTTTTATTTAAAAGAGTCCAGTTAAATACCTGAATTTGAAAAACACTGCCTCAAGTCAAACTTCCCCAAAGTCAGAGTTAACTGTCTCAGTCGGGTGTTGGATGTGAACATGGGCGAGAGCACTTTGATCCTCCCAGATGCACTTTGATTTACTGAAAAGTGACCCTTTGAACACACATACATCTGACTCTTCAGGAAGTTGAAAAGTAACACATTTCTCATCAAGTGGCCACAGAAATGGTGGAGGGTCTGGAAGGGGGTGTATCAGGCAGAGCTGACCTGGACACAAGTCTGCTCTCCCCTCTTCAAACGCAGGGCTCACGGACGTAGCACGCCCAGAGTGACATTCTGCTGTCTGCCGGGCTGTTTCACACTCAGCCCCCAAAGTCTCCCAGAGACTTTCACCCAGGAGGTCCAGACTGCAGCCCGGTCCTGTCCCCTTCCAGCTGCCGTCTCAGAACACTGTGCTCTGGTAACACACCAGCCCTATTTTGATAAACCTGCCTTACTAGTTCCTGATGGCCACAGTGTCATTCTGTCCCTCACATTAGACCCAGAGCACCTTCCTGAAAGCTCCACAGTTAGTTCCTCTGCGAGAACTCCCCACCGTAAGAGGTGACCTAGGAAGAAGGGGAGCCCATCCCACCCTGGTGTTCACCACGTGTTTGCAGAACATTCTAGGAGAGAAAGTGCCTTGAGCTACGTTGTTTGCAACTAACTAGACATAACTCAGGTTTGAAGAGTCACCTATCAAGTCAGGGAACTTTCAGTTGAAAAGTAAAATGTGACCAAGATTCATTCTCTATCAATCTAGTTAATTTTTTTAAAGCTTTAAATAACAGAAACAAAGGCATCTTACATTTTTGTGATTTTCTGAAATCTCCACTGTAGATTCAAACATAGATGCAAAAGCCCTCGCTTCATTGCCTGCAAGACAGAGGAATACTTTCATTTGGGGGAAGAATCGTTAGTCCAGCGCCGGCTTAAGGGTCAGCACAGAACCTGCCCTGCTGAATGGACGTCTCCGTGCGAGGCCCTGGACACCCGGTGTCTCTAGAAAAGACATTCAAAGACCAAGTCCGCTGAAACTCAGGCTCCTTCCTAAGCGCGCACTGCTGAGGAAGCCATTGGAGTCAGCCTGCGTTTTCCACTGGGTTTGTTCACACGAGTCCCTGTCCCCCAGTTCGCTGCCCATGAAGACAGAATACATTTACTAGAAACAAAAGCCTTCTAGGCTGAAGACGTTCAGCACTGGAAAATGACAGGACCAAGGCTCACCTGGCGGCAAAAAGTTCCAGAGTGGGTGGTTCCAGTCCCAGCTCAGCTCCTGGTGTCCCTGTGCCCGGGGGGCTCGGGCTCACTGCCCAGCTTCCTCGCCGTGAACCTGGAGTGACAGCACACCTGACGTGACCCAGGAGCCAGGGCGTGGGGCCAACAGAGCGAGGGAGCACCTTCCCAGGTCAAGGTGCACAGGGGAGCCTCGTGGTCGCGATGTCCCCATGCTCCCTCCAGTGACCCTCTGCCGATTTAACTGTCAGTTTCTTGTTTATTCTCAGTTTAGGTGCCTTCTGCTCAGATCACCTGGGGTCCCTAGCCTTGCTGTCTCCCTGGCTTCGGTCTCTGTTGGCCAAGCTTTCCGACAGACGTTTCTCCTAACTCCCAGACCCCCCAATCCCCAGCAGCCCCCGGCCAGGCTCCCAGCTCACCACCATTGCCTCTGCCCGCCAGCCACCCTTGGGGTGGGCGCAGTGGTCCTTGCCTGGGTGAGGGGCACGTCCCTTCTGCCGCCCCTGTGCCCCCAGGTGCACTCCTCACACTGTAACAATGCCCCTTGTGTGTCATAGCTAGGTCATGACCCTCCCAGGCCTTATTCACCTCCTCACTCCGTCCAGGTTCCTAGCGCTCTGTAAGACTCACCTCCCCCACAAGTGGTGACAAACTGTTAGACCTGTCATTCTCCTGTGGTTTGGTTTGTAAGTGAGTTAAGAAAGATGAGGCGGGGAAAGATGCCACTTCAGAAATCCTGCAGGATTTTACCTCCACCCTCAGGGTCCTATTTCACAGGTGTCTGAGTTTTCAGCTCCACACCTGTCCCCCCAGCTCTGTGGATTACCTCTTTCCTTAGTCGATAAACATTTCACAACCACGTACACACCAGTAGCTGAAAATACTATTTTGGCTGAGTATATGTCCTTAACACATCATGGGTCGTATCTGGAAAGTCTCACGTGGCCTTACAATGAGGGGTCCAGGCCATGTAAGGGAACTTCCTGGATAAAGGAAAACCTGAAAGACCAGCCCTTTGAATCTAAAAACAAGACACAAAGCTTATTTACAAAACAGAAACAGACTCACAGACATAGAAAACAAACATAAGAAAACAAATCTTACCGAGATTTTCAGATATTCTATACATAAAACAGATAAACAGCAAGGTCCTACTGTGTATCACAGGGAACTGTAGTCAATATCTTGCAGTAACCTATAATGAAAAAAATACAAAAATGAATATATGCATGTACACGTATGACTGAACACGACGCTGTCCACCAGAAACTGACACAACACTGTAAACTGACTATACTTCAGTAAAGAATAAAAATTTTTAAAAGGCACGAGCGCACACACACACACAGACCAGCCCTTTGAAAAATGTCACTATTTTTGATGGAACTCTTAGTTTTGGAAATTATAAGAAAATTGAACATTTCAGTACTACGTAGTTATCAGTGGATGTTTTTCTAAAGCACACGCAGACGCCTGCCTCCTTACACAGTGGGAAGCAAACACAGTGTCCCGTCTCCCTCCCGACCCGGAGCGCCGCGGGAGCGCCCAAGACCGAGCGCTGCAGTAACCCGCACGAGCTTCGCGTCTTGGGGTTCTCGTCAGGCAGCGTTAGGTTCCCGGGCGACTCCACGCCCCGTCACCCGCTCACCCGTCCCGAGCCACCGCTGCTCCCTGCCCCGGGCCAGCACCGAGGCGGCCGGCTCCGGAGTCGGGGGCCGCCCGGGCGGCGCTGCCACGGGCGCGCGATGGCACGGCCGCTGTGGAAGCTAGCGCGGGGCCCCCGCGTGGAAACAGGCGTCGGGTGCAGCAGCCCAGCACTGGCACTGAAGAGTCTAGTAGAACTACCGAGAGCTTTAATTAAGCCACAAGCTTAAACTAAAAACACCACTAACAAGATGTGAATGTGGAACTCAAGCTTTGACTTCAAAACAGTACCCCAAGGAGAATAATCTGATTCACAAAACAACACACTTTTCTGTCCAGGGGTATCAACCTAACCCCACCGCTCTGTAAGCCTCACCACAAATGCCAATATATTGATGGTATTGGTTTTAATGGATTTCTTCAAATATAATTTAAAATTCTTCTACCTAGTGCAGATACTAATGCCAAGTTAACATACAAACAAGTAGTATTTGCACTTAATGTAATGAAGCCAGCTGTTATTATGGTTAAGTATTTTTTCTCAGAAAACATGAAATTAGATTTGAACAGAAGCTCAAAATCATAAAAAATCGCTTTAATAATACAAAGTATACATTATTGATTCTCAGCTTACTCGGTTTTTATTGTTATTTTTCTCCTCTGCGTTTTGCCGCCAGATGTCCTTCATGGGTATTCATGAGGACTGTTTCCAGAATGTTACCTGCCCACTCAGGTATCTGATATAAAACAGAAGGCTCAAGTCAGGTCACTTATTAGTCAGGCTCAAATCTAACATGCCTTGTTCTGATATGGAATAATTTTGAATAAAGGCAGGTTTTCTGCTGAATAGACCAAAGTCTGGTAAGTGTACAAGCTTTACTGATTGATTTATCAAATATTTATAAGCCCCTACTACTTATTGAGTTGGAAAGCTGTGGACTGATGATAAGAAAAACGAATAATGCATCCTCAATTCCAATTTCCATGTCCCGAAGTAAATTATACTGGTATCGGTGACCAGCATGTGAACAGGAAACAGAAGCAGTGCTGTATTACTGTAACAGGTTCCAGAGGAGGCCTGGGGTAGGAGGAATCAATCTGTCTTTGGAGTTGGGCTTTTAAGTATATGTAGGAGCTTGCCAGATAAAGAAGGAGGTTCTAGTCACAAAGAATAATAGTTCTATAAAGCCCCAGAACAACTTCATAAATTTCTGGAAGTTAGGCAGGTGTGACAGGAGTGCAGGGAGTAAGGTGGTCAGACTTAGGACACGAAGTAGGAGAAGCATCATCATGGAAGCATGAAAAGGATACTACATTTAAAATTTATTAAACAAAAAATTTTAATTTTTAAAGGGAAGTTTTATCCATAGGAGTCACTAGCAGATCATTCAAGGAGTCTGTGACCATCAGATAAGCATTTTAAAGTCAGCTAATTCAGACTTCACAGTGTCTACAGTAGAAAGAAGGTCAGGGAAGCGGTACGCACGCTCTCCTGTAACCTGGGTGTAAGAAGTTCAGGGTCTAAGCTGGCACAGTGGCCGATATCAAAGCAGGCAGCAGACAGAAGAGACATCACCCCAAACTATCTTCCACCTTCTTAATGAGTCAAGGATCCCCAAAATTACAGTGGTTCGAACCTGGGGAAAGCAAACAAAAAACCTCCTGGGAACTCAAAGAAAGTATGACTATACTGCCAAATGTACAAAATGTCTCACTGTCTGTGAGCATCAGTACAAGCACTCTAAAACAAACTAAAGTAAAGAGAGTAACATGAGTGCTGTCTCTGACCCTATTACCAATTTTCTGGGAAGGGTAACTTTCCTTTAGGCGTCTCCCTTATTCTTCCACAATTAAAACCAAATTCCTGTGAAAGCCACCAGGCAAGATAATAGTAAAACTAATTAAAATACTACTACCATTCAGGTGTTTAATCGACAGTCTATTCAAAAATAGTGCACATATCTGTAACAAAGCTGTCTATATACACTATGCACTGTGTATTAAATTGCTTAAGTTTTAATGAATGTTCCTCCTGAATTACAACATGATTTTTTTCATGTTCATCTTTCTCGTTGATTTTTTGATGAAGGAAAGAATGCTTTTCAGAATAAAGACCAATTGAATTTCCAAACCATTTCTTCTCCATCTTTTCTTCCATAATGTATATTCCACAATATTCCATATTATTTAAATAAGCCACAACTGTAATGGAAACTGCCAATCAGGGTTAAAGTAGGATAACCACCAAGTTAGACAGATTTAAAATCTACCAACCAAATCTAAATATCCAATTTAATGGAATTCAAACTACTTCGTACTACAAGTGGCAGTGTGTGAGGACTAGTTACCAAGAAATGAAAAACCAGCGTCTCGTGAGCTGAGTTAAGTGTGATTATAAATCTGTATTTCTGAAACTGGAAGACTTTGTGTCAGTGCTTTGACATAGAGCATAAACCACAACAGCGCACATGCTGTACAGAAATGATCCATGTAGGATAGCAATGTGAACAGTACGTCCTACTTTCAAAATGATGTCACTTTTCCATGATCATCTTTTGATAACTGCTTACAGTGGTTTAGCTGTTGAAGATCTAAAATTCACTGACGTTTTAAATATTTCCTTCTCTTTAAACCAAATGAATTTTTAATAGTCAAATGATCAAACGAATTTTCTACCAGAGCCACACCCACCACCACCATCACTAACCTCTCTGACTTCTTTCTATTGTTGTTTTATATTCTAAAGTACCTTACATTGACTAAAATACATTGCGTCTGGGGGAGGGCTATGCTTGAATTCTTCATATGTGTATCCATTTAAGTTCTCGTTAAGAACTCTCCTAAGGGAACTGCTGTAAGTGAAAAATTCACGTTTGGCAGATTATCTTTTACTTGTATTAGCATATAAAACTTACTATTCTGCAATCGTAAGAATTTAAGTTTTCTGCCCAGATTGTTTGTCATTTTCTAGTAGAAACACACTTACCTTAAATATACTTAAAAGCATCTGCTTTAACTGCTCTTAGATCTAAGAACTAACAGTAGACTATCAGACTTCATGTATGTTTACAAAAGTACGGAATTTTGAGTTCTTCTGATGGGGTAAAATGAACGGGAATACTTTGTCTGCTTCCGATCAAGGTAGAAATCCAGGAATCAGAGGGTGAGATTTGCGGGCGGCAATGCCAATGCTTCTGTGAGGGCAGTGGCTGCGTGTCTTCTGTGGGAGGGGTCTTTGCACATTTCTCATTGGAGGATTAATACGACAGATGCTGACTTCCCAGAAAAGAAGTCATTGGTTACTAACTGAAGGTTGACATTAAATTTACACATGAATCCTTTAAATTTAGAGGAAAATAAAAAGTTAAATACTTTAATTTTCTTCAATTTTTATCTGAAATGTCAACAAGAAACATACATCCTTTAAATTTTTGTTTTCTCTCTTGGATTATTTTCGTCCTATCACTCTACAGTGAGATACGTAATCAAAGAAAATGCTACCCTTTCAGGCATACATGAGCACCTTAGAACTATGATGTCTGATCAATGACCATGAAAGCACAATGATATAAACAGAAAAATCAGTGAGAAGAGTAGTATCAGGTGAGATTCTGGATTAATTAACTCTTGAATAACCTGTGCACACCGAGACCCTACATAAGCCTTCTTCTGCAACTTTTTTTCCTACAAATTTCAAATTTTTCAGTTTTTAGTAGTCTGACAAGTTAAACAGAAAACGTTTTACTTTTATGGACATTTGGAGCACAGAGAGGCTGAGTAACCTCAGTTATAAACTGTGTGGATCAGAAGCAACCAAATTCATTAGCTGATTTTAGTCCTTAATCAGGAAGGTAATGGATGGCAGAGCCTGGCTAGCTATTCACCAAACACCTTCCGTTTGTTTCTTGGGCACAGAGATGGGCTACATTTGCAAACTTCCTTTGCTATAAATGCAGCCATGAGAGCCTGACAGGAAGGAACCGGGCAGAACAGCACACACCACTTCCAGGCCTGGCCTGTAACACGCTTGTCGTGAACTCCTCCCTTCACGTTTCCCATCCACTAGCAGAATGCAGGCGGCCCCTACGTCCTGGACTAGGAAAGTCAAAGGGCAGTCAGTGAGTGTAGTATTATTGGTTTAAGCCACTGAAATTTGAAGACTTTTCACTACTTCATAAGTTTTTACAAATTAGCCTACTGTGAAAACACAGAAAAACATTTACATTTTTTAACTAAAACAATGTTTCAAACTACAGCCTCCTCATTTGCAGCTAATAATTCAAGTTCACTCTGATCTTGCCTAATTTTGACATCCTCTTTACAGACTGAAAGGAAACACTGCCCACTGCTCTTGGTCTTGTCACAGGACAACCCAGGACCCTAGAAAGTACTAAAAGCAGACACTAAAGGCTTACTCTGCTGTCCAATTCTTCACTCTGGAAACAGTGGTTAAAGATTTTTAAATGTCAAAAAAAAAAAACAAAAAACAAAAACAAACTTAGGAAGCAGGTGCATTTTTTTAACCTCTTCTGGTTTACAGAATAAAATTTCAATGTCATTTTCATTATTTTTCTGTATAAAAATGTCTTTAGAGCTGCCTATTTTAAAATATATTTATGAATTTCTTTAAATGTACGAAGAGAGACAAGCTGACATCAAAATACCAATAAATGCCTAGTATCCCACAATGGAACACTGACCTCACACCTATCAGAATGGCTCTCATCAAAAAGACAAAAGTAGCAAGTGCTGGTGAGGATTTAGAGAAGAGTGAACCCTCGTGCACTGCTGGTGGGAATGTAAACTGGTGCAGCCACTATGGAAAATAGTATAGAGATGCCCCCAAAATTTTAAAAATTGAACTACTATATGATGCAGCAATATCATTTCTGGTTATTTACCCCCCTCCCCAAAAAAGACCCCAGGAAACACTAACTGGAAGAGATACCTGCACCCCCATGCTGACTGCAGGGCCGCACACAACAGCCAAGGCACGAAAATGACCTGCATGCCCACCAACAGACGAGTGGGAAAGACGCTGTGGTGTATGTGTGTGATAAAACAGAGTGCTCTCCAGCCACCGGAGACATCAAAGGGAAAGACATCTTGCCATCTGTGAACCTGGATGGATCTTGAAGGCTAAGAGAAATGAGGCAGACAGAGAAAGAAATACCAAAGGATATGTGGGGTAAAAAAAAAAGAACAAAACCAAAGAAAGAGAACACACTG